>NC_138194.1:5708766-6308766 GCF_964194105.1 Spermophilus citellus
TAAACATAAAAAGTGCATCCAGAGGCCGGTGGGCAGCACAGAAGGCCGATGTCCACCTCACACCCTGGCCGGCGAGGCCCCTTCCTGGGTCTCCCTGACCCCAGCTCTCCTTCCTCTCCCCACGTGATCTTGACCTGGTCACTCCACTTTCCCTCATGGGATCTGAACCTCTGGGGCCTCGGGTGAGCAACCTAGCTGAGCACACGGGGCTTCACCTTGGACTCCACGGCCCTCCAACCTCCTTCCACCACCACACCCCCTTCCCGGTCCTCACTGTCCACACCCTGGACGCCAGCTAAGAAGCCACACTGAGTCCTTGGAGTTCCCTCAGGGCCCACACTGCCTCCAGCCCCCCCCAGGCTGCTCCCCAGGCCTAGGGGGGCTCCCTGGAGCCAGGTGATCCCCGCAGTGGGTGGGGGAGTCACTCATCTCCCAGCCCATTCCCCAAAGGGTCTGGCTCTGGGTTCAGGGTCTTGTTTTGTTTTTCTGTTCTTTTTCTTTCTTTCACTCTCACCAGTTTTATTTGCATTAAATTCTGCACATTTTATCACCTGCGGGGTCAGGCATTTGTTGTCACAGTCCAGACTGAACAGCTCTGCTCCCCCGTGGAGTACTGGTGGATTCCTTGCTTTAAAATAAAAAGACAAATAGAATGTCCCAGCCAACAAGAGGGAATAATGCTACAGTTTAAATATTTGGCTTACATTGAAATAAGAGTAAAGTGTTAGGTCAGAATGGAAGGCCCCGTTGATGGGAAACCCTTCCTAAGATAGAATCCTCCCCTTAGCTCCTAGATTCTACTGGGAGAAGTTCCCTCCCACTGACCTTCACAGATGGGGATTTGGGGAGGGTTGTACTTCAAACCAGTGCCTCTAATTCCTGGGAAAGGCTATTTTCTCTGTCCCTTGATTGCTCAACACCCACATCTACATATTGTTTGCACGATGCTTTTACTTTCTTTTAATTTTTAAAAATTTATTCTTTTTAGATATACATGGCCGTAGAGTGTATTTAACATATTATACATAAATGGAGTATCATTTATTCTAATTGGGATCCCATTCTTGTGGTTGTACATGATGTGGGGTTTCACTGGTCGTGTACTCATACCTGAACACAGGAAAGTCATGTCTGGTTCATTCCACTGTCTTTCTTATTCCCAGTCCCCTTTGTCTAATCCTAGGAATTTCTATTCTCCCCCTTTATTATGTGTTAGCATACACATAACAGAGAAATTTGGTCTTTGTTTTTTTGGGATTGTCTAATTTCACTTAGCATGATAGTCTCCAACTCCATCCATTTACCAACAAATGCAATAATTTCATTCTTCTTTATGGCTGAGTAATATTTCATTGTGTGTATACATACCACATTTTCTTGATCCCCTTATCTGTTGTAGGACACGTAGGTTGGTCCCATAGTCTAGCTTATCATGAATTGAGCAGCTATAAACATTGATGTGGCTGCAACACTATAGTATGCTGATTTTAAGTCCTTTGGGTATAAATCCCAGAGTAGGATAGCTGGGTCAAATGGTGGTTCCATTCCAAGTTTTCCCAAGAATCTCCAGACTGCTTTCCAGAGTGGTTGCACCAATTTACAGGTGGGCCAACAAGGTAAGAGTATGCCTATTCCCACATCCTCATCCGGCTCTGCTTTCAACCCACAGATTCTAGAAAGCCCCTCCCCCTCCCCAATAAAACATTTCCATTTCATTGAAGCCAGCCTGACTAGGTATCTAAATCCCACATCCTACTGCACCCCCAGGAACAACTGGTTCTAGGGCCACAGAAACCCCTCTTGCTGCCTGTACCCACAGCCACGGCTGCGCCTTGGACCTCGAGGATGCACCCGGGCGGAGCCCTTGCGCTCCTACGGCCACTTCTCCTGCCTCCAGTTCTTCCTGCAGGAGGCACCATTAACATTCCATCTCCAAGAGCAGCGGGAACTCGGTCTCAAACTCAGGCCGGTCTAGAACGTGAACTTCCTGATTCCTGATCCAGTGCCAGTTCCACCAAATTCCTATTTGGAAGCTGATGGAAGTTCAAATAATAATGATGCTGATCAAAACAGTAATGACAACTGACATTTCTTGAAAATGCACCATGTGACATTATCCCATTCCTGAAGTACGCACCTTCTTTTTCCATGTGTTATAGATTAAGAATCTGAAGCACGGAGAGGTGAAGTAAGTCGGCCAAGATCACACAGCCAGCAGGTGGCAGAAATGGAACTTGAGCAAAGATAGACCTCCAGAGCCTACACTCTCCACAGGTACACATGAGCCCTTGTCAAGTGTTCAACATTAGGTGAAGGAGTAACAGCATTTAATTTATGTGTTTTTGTTTTATTAATTCATTTCCTGATTCTAAAAGTGATTTACTTATGTTTAGACATTAAGATATGTTGATTCAATGAACTCCTCCAGCAAAAGGTGGAATATTACATGGCAAAGAAAGATGTGCTTTATAAAAATTTATATATAAAGCAGGAACGGAATTATAAATACAGTAGAAGTGTAACTATGCAAATCCAACGTAGGAAAAAAACTATAAATAAACCTCCAAAGTAATATTAGAAGTTATGTTACAGTGTGAGATCATATGAGATTGGCTTTATTTCTACATATTCTCTATTTCAAAATTCCCTGGGATTTTTTTGAAAAAAAAAAGGTAAAGAAATGTGCAAAGCTCCCCCAAATGGCTTAACTTATTACGTTGAATCTTTGGCATTTTGGGGAACCACAGAGGAAAAATAATTTATAAAATGCAAAAACCCTGGGAACAGTTCATATTTTTTTTTCTTCTCATTGTGTCAAAACTTCAAGGAATTTTTTCTTGATTGTATTAATAAAAAACGTGTCCTCCTTTCCATCCCCCTTAGGAATGAAGGGAGGAAGGAAAGAGAGAAGTAGGAGGGAAGTGGGAGGGAGAAAGGAGGGAAGAGGGAGGGGGAGGGGAGAGGGAGGGGGAGGGGAGAGGCAGGAGGGAGGGGGAGGAGAAGGGGGGAGGGGGAGGCGGAGGGAGGCGAATTTCCTCTCCCAGCAGACCATCACATTTCCTGTCCACAAACACCAATCTTGCTGGGTGATTAAAACAGTGTAATGTCACTCTTCCGACCTCTGACATCTGGGGTGGGTCCTGACAGGGCACTGTAGAGGGGACCCTCCATTGCCGGGTGTTGGTGATCCTGGCAGGAGCTTTCCGATGGCTCTGGACCTAGAGAGCATCTGCCTGGCGAGGCCCATGGGCACTTGGCGCCTGTCCCAGCAGCACCTCTTCTGCGAGGCGTGGAGTGTGGTCGCCCAGAATGACTTCAGGCTTGCCTCTGGGCTTCCTGCAAGCAGGGTATCTTCCCTGAGGGCCTGGGTCCTGTCCCGCATGTCTGGTGCAACGCCACTGCATTAAAAAAGCTCAGTCACATTTGCACAAGGTGACGACCCTGTGTTGTCCCCTTACCAGGCACCTGGCTCTGTCTTGGTGCTCACCAGACACTGGCTCACTCACTAAGCCGTGTCTGCAGTGCTGGAGCCAGGAGCCAGCCAGCCCAAGTCCCCAGGCCCCAGTTACCAGCTCGGTCACTCAGCCTGGCGATGACTTAGGACCACCCCCAGTAAATGAGGAAGTAATGGCAACCGCTTCTTGGGGTTGTTACAGAACTGGATGCGTTGGGACATGCAGGGTGCTTGCCCTTGGCCAGCAGGGCAGGGACAGCAGACTGTGTGGACATCAGCTCGTCACTTACTGTCCTTCCATGATGGCAGCTCCCTGGGTCACTCTCACTGCTCCTTCCAAAGTTCCTTCTTACGGTCCTGCCTCTCCGCCCCCGATTTCCCCCCTAGACCCCCCCTCGATAGGTGGCACCCCTCCCTCCTAATAGTCCAAGTCAGAATCAGGTGTTGTCCTTGGGTCGCTGGTCACCCTTCTCCAAGTCCAGCGGCTCCCCAGGGCCCGCCTTCTCTGCCTCCTGAACATCTGAATCCTCCACGGGCTTCCTTCCCAGGAACAGCACAGGGTCAGGGTCAGGGTCAGGGGCCGGGTCGGGGCTGGCCTCCACCACTTAGGAGGCAAGGGACAAGGACTCTCCTCTGCCACAATAATGGGACGTGCATCATTGGGTGTCGTGAGGCTGAAATCACACACTGCGCACTAACAGGGCCACTCGGGCTGTGGGTGCTATTATTACCATGTCACCAGCTCCGGGCCAGTCGAGCTGCTGTCTGTCCTCGCTGACCTCAGTCTGTAGTCTCAACCCTCCTCCCTGCTTAGGTCTTACCCCGAATCCATCACCACACAGAGCTGGAGGATTTTTTTTTTCTTTTTTTCTTTCTCTTTTAAAAAATAGTTTATTGAAGTATCAAATAGATACAGAAATTTATGCAATTTATAAATGGATTTTCACAAAGTTCAGAGAATTTTCAGAAAATGAATATATCTATGTAAAAAGCACCCACATCAAGAAATAGAATATTACCAGTAACCTAGCAGCTTTCTCATGCTCCTTCCCAATTATAGTACTCCCACAGACCTCTCACACATAAAAGAATAGCCCCCATTCTGGCCTCTAATACTATGGATTAGTTGCCAGAACACTTGGTTCTGGTCATCATATTCTGATCACTCTTATAGCAATGTAAGTATAACCTAATGATAAAGTGAGAGTCAGCAAACTATTGCTTATGGGCTGTATCCAGCCTGCTTCCTATTTTTATAAAGTTTTATTAGAAAACAGACTTACTCATCTCTTGACATACTGTCTATGGCTGCTTTTGAGCTATAAGTACAGAGTTAAATAGCAACAGAAACTGAATGTGTTCAACAAAGACCAAAGAACTTACTACCTGGTCCTTACAGAAAATATTCTACAAGTTCTAAGGTAATTTTTTTTTCATAGATTGATAGCTGTCCTGAAACTCCCAGAGAAAAATGTTTGCTTCCTGTGTAAGCCAAACAGCAAAAATCATCAATTCCATTGGTGGTTAACTATTATTCTAGTAACTTTAGTCTACAGTTGAGGCTGAAGTTCTTTGAAACAAAGGTAGTTGTAAAGACTGAACTAGTGAGACAGCCCTCATTAGCTCTGCCCTTAATCAGTGAAGATAGCAATGCTAACCTAGCCTCTCTTGGTATCATGGATAACCTATCTTAACCTCTGTCATTGTTTGCTATGCCTTATAGGTAGTTCTTCTTCCTCCTCCTAAACATTAATGTGTCTTTGGGGATGGACAGTAAAGAAGAGCACCTGATTCATGGTGGAATCATTCTGTTTTTATAAGTTCCAACCGTGCAGTCCCAGGATGGAATATGGAGGGATTTTGATAATGTAAATAAAACCACATCCCGCCACCGCCAAGAATCTTTCAATGGCTTCCCATTATACTTGGATAAGAGTGCAAACCCTTGGCCCTGGCCAGCAGCTGCCTACATGAGGTCACCCTGTCAGCCGTGACTTCATCCTGGACTGCCACCTGCCCTCACTGCAGTCACCCAGGTGTCAGGTCCTGGAGTGAGCTGAGTTTGGGCCAGCCGAAGGGCTTTTGCATTTGCTGTTACCTCTGTCCCCAGAACATTCACTCTGCCCCCTCTTTGTATTTCCAGGTCTCCGTGGCCTAGATGTTCTCTCAGGAGTGGGGACTGTCTCCTCTCCCTGCTCCTCAGTTACTCCCTTAGTTGTGGTTCATAGCAGCTGGGTTTGACAGTATCTTGGTTATTTGTCCCCTGGTCATCTTCTATTTGCCCATCTAGCACATGGTGTGCTGAAGTTATGATGGTGGCAAAACAAATTCCCCAAAACTTAAGGCATAGAGCAGCCGTCTATTGTGCTCGAAGATCCCAGAGGCACAGCAGGGATGGCTGACCTCTAGGGCCTTCCCCAGATCGAAGGCCACTGGCTGGAAGACGTGGGGCCCTTTGGGAACCCTTCTCTGTCCCCTAGGGGTCTCTCCAGCAATGAGGCTACAGGGTAGCTGCATTCTTATGACCATCAACTTGGGGACCTCGAGGCTCACGTCCCAGGAGAGGGCCTGGGGAACGCTGTCTCACCTTCTGTGATGAAGCCTGGAATCGCGCAGCCCGGCTTCCAGCCCAGTCGCAGGCCTCCCTGATTCAGGGTGGGAACAGCCCGGCTCTTCATGGCCAATGGCTGTAGGAGGAGAACGCAGGACGAGGACACCCACGTGGTGGCTTTGAAGACACCGTCTGTGGAGAGCTCCAGACAGTAGTGACGGTGACTCACCAGAGCGTCGTGGGGCCCACAGTAGGTGCTCAACCCACATTCCTTGACTCCAGGAAAGAAGTGCTTTGTGACCTAAGGACATGGTCTCCATTTTACAGATGAAAAACAAACTGGGGCTCAGTGATCAGCTCAGATGGAAACCAAGTCCTCCTAACTCCAACACCCGTTCCTTCAATGACATTCCCATCCCCTCTCCATGTTGAATATTAAATCAATGAATAAAAGACTAAAGGGACAAATGCCTCTGCTTTGGTCCTTAGTGGCATTGCACTAACATCATTCGGATCCGACCCAGTGTTCCAGATTCCTCACCAGACTTTCCTTTCCCAGGTTTTGTAGTAATGATTCTTTTTTGTAACATATTTTTACTTTTAACCGACACATGGTGATTGTGCATATTGACAGGGTAGGTGTGACCTTGCAATCCATGTGCACAATGCACAGTGATCAGACCTGGGCACTTGGGATCCTTTTCCCTTTAGGTCACATGCCGGGTCGGTCCTGAGACACGGAAAACTGCTTCCAGGTGAGAGACCCTGGGAAGGGTCAACAGAACCCTCAGTGTCCTCCAGGACTGGGAGGAGCATCAGAAGGCTCCTGTTGCAGGGGCAGCTCCTGGTTTCAGACGGTGGCCGAGGCCTGAGGGCTGGGGGTGGGTCTGAGGAAGAGTGCCACCTACCGGAGCCTGCTCCACCTCCAGCCCCTACAGCTGCAGAGGTCTCCTGAGCAGGACCGAGGGAGGGACCTCCAGCCCAAGTACTGCAAGGAGCCAATACAGAGCCCGCCAAAATCCCAGCACAGGGTGGCTCTGCGGGGCACGGAGGCCACCCCAGGAGGAAGGGATTCCCCCAGAACACAGCAGTCTCTTCACGAAGTGCTTCTCCGTCGAGGAGGATAACCCCTCGTCTGCTCTCCTTGCAGCAAGGTTCCTTCCAATGAAGGTGTCTTCACTTGCATTTTCATGTGTCAATCAGAAATTCCAGTTCTTCCCAGAAAGCAGGAGAGAGCAAAGGCGTCTTGCTTTAGCTTGGAGGATGGTAGCTACAAGTAACAACGCCCTCTGAACTTGACCAACCCTGGAGAAAGCACAGGCTCCTGCTGGAGAAAGTTCCATAGGGGCCAGCTTCAGAGTGAAAGAGTCCAGTGGTCCCCAGGGGCCACCAAGCACCCAGGTTGCTCATCAGCAAGTAAAAGGGAAGAACTCTGGTTCACGCAGTGGCATCTGCAGAGTGAGAACACCTGCTCAGGAAATCGCGCATACGGTCTGGTGCCCCTGGAGTCAAGTGAAGACTTGGTCCCCAGTGCAGCCATGTTCAGAGGTGGGGCTTTTGGGAAGTGACCTCAGCAGTGGATTAATCCATGGATGAATTAATAATTTGGTGCCATTATTGATGGGAACTGTAGGGGGTGGGGCCTAGTTGGACAAAGTGGGTCCCTCTCCTTCCTGGCACACACCTCCCCCTCTCTCTCTCTTTCTCTCTCTCTCCCTACCCCCCCCAATCCTTCCTGACTATCATGCACCACTGAAGTTTTCCTCCACCACATCCTTCCGCCATGATATTTCACAGACTCAGACCCAGGGCAATGGAGCTGTCGACCACAGGCTGGAGCCTCTGAAACCCTGAGCCAAAATAAATCCTTCCTCCTTTAAGTTGGTTCTCTTAGGAATTTGTCACAGTGATGAAAACTGACTAACACCAAGAAATTCTAAGAATTACTATATAGTGATACAATGTAGACCAGTCATCACCTGGGCCAGGAGGGGTGAGCGATTCCTTGCAAAAGGGCATCAAGGAAGTCTCTTTGGTGTTGAAAACTTTCTATACATTTTAACAGGCTTATGGGTTACTTAGGAAAATGTATTCATCAAACCCCGTTGGATGATATCATTAAAATTTGTGTATTTCACTGACATCAATTTTACCTGAAAGAATATAAATAAACATTGAATGCTTGTTAATGATTTGCATGCTGAAATGGTTAGGAATGAAGCATATTGATGTCTGCAGTTTACTTTAACTGCATTTTAAAAATAAGATGGATTAAGAAATAGATTGATGTGTGATAAGGAAAACAGGGCAGAATGTTAACTATGGTAGGATTAAGGTGTTGGTAAATGAGTGTTCACAGTACCGTGTATGTGTGTGTGTGTGTGTGTGTGTGTGTGTGTGTGTGTGTGTGTGTGTTGCTGGGAATTGGACTCACTCTATGACTGAGTTACACTCTCAGACCTTTTTATTATTTGAGACAGGACCTCACTAAATTGCCGAGGCTGGCCTCAAGCTTGCAATCCTCCTGCCTCAGCCTCCCAAATTGCTAGGATTATAGGTGTGTTTCACCCATCCAGCTCACAATACAATTTTTTTCAACTTTTCTAAATGTTTGACATTTTCTACAATAATGAAAGAAGAAAATGAAAAAAAGAAGACGACGATGACGACGAGAACGAAGCCCAATGGACATGATACTTGGACCCACATTCGGTTTGAAATGATTTAAGAAAAGATCAAGTAGGGGCTGCTTTGGAAGGGAATCATCTCGGCATACTAAGTTCCTTCATCTTATTAAGGACAAATTGAAAAGTTACAGATGTCATCGATTAATTTTTTTTAATAAGAAAATTGTAAAATCTGAGGTGCCCCTGAGCTTCCTGGTGCATTCCTGTGGTAGAGGTGAGCTCCCAAATTAGGCTAATTAAGCCAAGGAAAAGAGGCTGTTTTACCCACTACTCGAACCTGGCTGCAACCTCTTGACTAGCGAGACTGTTTTAATGAATGCCTGGGAGCCTACCCTTTCCCAAGGCCAGCACATCCCTGGGTTTGTACTTTATTTTTCCTCTCTCTTCAGCTTCCCACCTCTGGAAAGAGACTGCACATGAAAATAAATCGTATCTGAGAGAAGCCAAATGACATTGTTTGAACCAGCCGTGAGTTAAGTGAAGATGAACCAGAAGTATATGAATTAAATTTCCCCTCAAGTCCCATAGAAATCCAATAAATAAATTAAGTGCATGTGGATTTAAAAATTAAAGGCCGGGGAGGCTTCAGGCAAAAGTGCATTTGACATTTGAAATAATAGAAACCTGAGAGGAGCCGTGTAGCAGGATGTGCACTTACCTGGTGTAATAGGGGCCTTGGTCACCGCCTCTGCCTGGCTCTGTGTTTACAGAGCATAATGGCATTGCAGGGAAATTCAATAAAGCTCTCCGGGCGCAGGTGGGAGCTGGGCGCCATCATTTAGGGGACAGTGTCGGAGGGCCTCAGTCCTGATCTCGCTGAGGAGAGCTGTGATTACTGCAGTCCCTACTTCTTCCCAAGCTCCCCCTTCTGTTTGGAAAGGCCGTCTGGGGTTCCAAAGTGGGTCTTCGGAAGGGTCTGCTTCCCGCTGGCAGGCATGTGGCAAGACGCTAAAAGACCTGGTAATTCTTCATTGTGACCTGGTCATTTCTACGCTTAGGAATTTAGCCTTAGCCAGGAATTTTGAGATGGGGCCAAAGCTGGGTGGACAAGGATATTCATCACAGTGTTAGTTAAGATAACAAAAACCTTAAGGCAATCATATGCCCAATTGCATAAAGGATTGTTTCAGAGGCTGTTTAACAGTCGTTAAGACAAACATGTGATTTCAGACCTGGCTCAGCCACTGTTGGCTTTGACACCCTGGGTCTAAAGCCTTGTTCCTTAAGGAACCTCCACTTCCTCATCCATAGAATGGGATGATAGCATTTCCTCCCAGCTGCTGCCAGATAAAAAGAGCTCCCAGGGCTTAATAACTGTCCCTGCTTGACGGCTGGTGACACAGTGACCGTTGCATATCACGTGCATGCTATTCTGTAGCAATTGCCGAGTATGTTGTCTAAAGAACATTGAATGGCAGGACAATGCTCAGAATATCTTATTAAATAAGAGAAACAGTATAAAACTGAACATCAATTATAACTCAATTTTATTAAAATAGACATTTTATGGATATAAGAAAAAGACTGGAAGAAATTTTATCAAAATGTTCATAATGAATTTTGTGCCTGACAGACAAACCATGGGTGTTTTCAATTCTGTTCTTTACCCTCTCCTCTATTTTCAAAATAATCAACATGGATCGTGTGTTACTTTGTGTAACTTCCTTTTTAAAAATCTTTACTGGTTTATTTTAAGAGACAAATACAAAGAGCAGAGAAAAGCCCATTACCTTATCACCTAGAAAAGCTGGCTAGAATTGCGGGGGCGGTAATATACAAACATGGTTAGAAAATTTAGAGAAGTCCAAATTAATAGCGGAAATTTCCATTTACACCCCCGTCCCTCTCCCCAAAGATAAACACAGTTAATATTTCCCTTCAAAGTGGGAAAATAACAAACCATTGTGCACCAGAGCACACAGCCCCATCCCATTCTTTAAATTTTTATCAAATTTTGTTTCATCATATTCTAGAAAGGTACTTGCTTCTAAGTCCTGTTAACCATCACCCATGCGGATCACTGCCAGCCCCAGCCAGGACCCCGGGGGCTTTCCAAGCTCCTCCTGCACCTGCTCACAGGCCCTCCTGACAACACAGGGTGCCGCAGGGCTTCTCTTGCTCATGGTGGCACTGCACTGCCCCTGAGCTCACCACCGTGTCACTAGCTCCTACAGGCGGACACACCGCCATGCGTTTGCCTTTCTCCTGTGGATGGATATTCAGCCTTATTTCCATTTTTATTATTTTATAGCCAGAATGGAAATATCTTTTTGTTGTGATTGTTGTTTGTTTTCCTTTCACTAAACCTGAGACATATACATACAGATTTAAATGACATGCTGGAAGCTGAGAAGCTAACGTGTATATGGGTTCTGCAAGGCCCAGTTAATGACCCACCTGGGGGTTAGGTGGTGTTCACCCCCCAGGGACCCCTTCGAATGAACTTGGCTCACCGTGTTAGTAAAGTTTTCACTGCTGTGATCAGAACCTGACAAAAACAACTAAGAGGAGGAAAAATTTATTTGGGTTCACAATTTCAGAGGTGTCAGTCCATGGTCAACTGGCTCCCTGCTCTGGGCCTGAGGTGAGACGGGACATCATGGTGGAAGGACGTGGCCGAGGAAAGCTGCTCAGCTGACTGCAGCCAGGAAGGAGGGGAGAGGGGTCAGGGATAGATGTAGTCCAAGGCCACACCCCCAGGGACCCACCCCCCCCCAGCCCGCCCCACCTTCCTTCAGTTACAATCCAGTAGCCCATTCAGCTGCCAATGGATTAATCCAGTAAATGGACTAATCCACCCATACGGTCAGAGCCCTGATACTGAGAGCCATGCTTTCTACACGGGAGCTTTGGAGACTTTCCAGATTAAACCCTCACTCCTCCTCGCCCACACTAGACCTCAGAGAGGGGCAGTCCCCTGCTTCCCAGGCACCCATGCTGCCCTCCTCTAACCATGCAGGGGTCTTATTACTGTGTGAATCTTTCCAGGCTCTAGAATCAGACTCCTCGTTCCCATGGCCCAGATGATTAGTGACAAGTGACAAGTGGCAGGAAAAGTGATGGCATCTTTACGGCTGGAGAGCAGGCCATGTAGTAGCCAAACACGGTGAAGCAAAGCGATAGATCAGATGTGAATATTTTTGTTTAGGGAAGAACTTGGTCATGGAGACTGTTCATGGAACTGGTGAAAAGCATATTAATGAGAAGCCAATTAAGATTTCTAGGGGGCCGTATCGCCAAGACACTAAAAGCCAGGATTTTGTTTAAGCGTTAAGCCAAGGGTTCTGCACTGGGGGAAATTTTGCCTTCCAGAGGACTGTGGCAAGGTTGTCATTTAATTGGAGTAGAGACGCCTCTGGCCACTGACATCTAATAAGTAAAGGCCAAAAGGTCCCTGAACACCAATACACAGGACAGACCCCATGACAAAGAATTATCTGGCCCTACATGTTGACAGTCGTGAGCTGGGAACCCCCAGTGTCCCCAACTCTCAATGGGAGAAGGGACCCAGAGAATAACAGAGCACAGGGAATTGTAGTGGAGGGAGTTTAATTTAGTTTAATCAAGGAAGTTCTCTTACTGGCCAGCGGAGGCTTCACCGGCCTGTTCAGGAGGAGTGCATCATTGCCATGAACCAGGGACTGACATGTGACAACCACTGTGCCCTTATCGCCTTGTCCTAGCCCTATTTCATGGTCATACTCGGAGCACAAGGAGGATGGTGGCAGAGAGCTTGACTTTTAGTTTCCAGGTCAATGAGCATGAAATACTGCATCTGGACCTGGCAGAGACATTATTTGTCACCCAGAGATTTGGGACATTGAGCTGGACACAGTGGCTGGACTGGGATCTGAATTGTCTCCCTTGAAGAGGGAAAATACCTATGCATGAAAAGAAGGGTGTGAAGGCCATTTGTCGATCACAAGGGCTGAGTACAAAAGAGTCCCCAAACCCTGACCTAGGCCCCATTTCCCTGTCACCCTTGTGGTTCGGTGTGGCTGTGAATTGACCTCTAATCTCTAGCATAGGAGCATGCATTATGCCCACCATGCCCTGGCCTGCCTATGCAAACCTCCACTGAAGTCCCCTCTTTCTCCCCACACCACCATGCTGATGCAGAGAAACATGAAGGACCTGGAAGCCCAGTGACGGAGAGAACAGAGGCACCGTGTGGAAGGAACCTGGGTCCCTGCATCACCACCTGGAGGAGAGCTGCCTGTCAAACAGAAACACCTGTTCAAGGCTTCCCGGGAACCAAGCACAAACTCCTCCTGTGTTAATCATGTCTAGTTAAGGTTTATCTAATACAATGACTAGCTTTACCTTAACTAACATACCAGCAGAAGGGACTCTAGTTCAGCTGGTTGAATTTCACCTCTTCTAGGTGTGCCTGTGTCTTCAACCCACCTTGCAAGGCAAAGCCACATGGGGCCCAAAATGTTCACTCAGGTTATCCTCAAATCAGGGCATGATCCCAGAGGTCAGTTTGAGAGGTAGAGGGACACTTTGACAAGGGACTAGACACTCTCTTCTCATAAGGATGCCTCCTGGCCCACTTTCCCAGGAGACCCCAGGTCAGATGCTACCCAGTATGCTATCAAAACCTGAGCCAAGCACAGCGCCATTTACTCTAGGTCAAAGCCCAGCTTGACCCAGGCCCTGGCTGTAGAATTCTGGATGAGGAGGAGCCAAGGTTGGCCCAGTGAGGAGGATGACATCGTCTTCCAGGGTGCTGGGTGGGCCAGGGCTCAGAGAATCCCCTTCTGGCAGAGCAGATCTCCTGTCCTCCAGAATATTCTCTCTGGAAAGAACCTCCGTGGGCACCAAAGCCAACCGCACCAGAACAGCCTCCCCCATAGACATGAAGTCTAATTCAGCCTTGGCTATAAGGGGCGTGGACTCTCAGATACACCAGTGAAACCTGAAAACAGTACTAACTGAAACACTTTGCTGAAAAAATGCAAAGTACTATAAAAACTGCTCTGTGCTTTTCTTTGATTGTTAGCTCCCCGAGTACAG
The DNA here is from genome assembly GCF_964194105.1 of Spermophilus citellus. NCBI lineage: Eukaryota > Metazoa > Chordata > Mammalia > Rodentia > Sciuridae > Spermophilus > Spermophilus citellus. Next base: position 5,722,478 of record NC_138194.1, read on the forward strand.
AGAGGGTAGTCCACCTGCATCTGTGTATCTCAGGGACCAGTCACCCCGCCTTGTCCATGGTTGGCACTCGATATACTTGTTGAGTTGAATCTAACTGCCTAAATGGAGGGTCTGGGAGATGGAGTCTCCAAAAGCAGATTCCGTGTTCTAAGGCCCCACAAGGACGTGTTTCCTACCTTGAGGAAGCTGCAGCCTCGCCTCCCTTTTCAATTCGCTTCTCCACTGTGACTCCCTTTTTTCTGAGCATTGCTGAACTCTGAGGACCTGCTCTTTCTACCCTAAGTGGACCCATGTGGCCCTGAGATGCCATCAGGTCCAGGAGGTAGAAGCGCCTCTCAACTGGAAAGCCCTGCCCAGCCCACTCCTCTCCGCGGGCTGCCTCTCTTCTTAACAGTGACTGGGAACTTCAGAAAGATCCCAGTTATCTCCCTTTTACACATTCAAGCTCAGGGCTCCGGGACAAGCCAAGAGCACACAGCTCCCTTCTCCCCTCCCTGCTCTTCTCCCTCCTCCCTCCCCCCTCCCCCACTCTGCCAGTTTCCTTCCCTCCTCCCGACCAACCCCCCAGGGGGAACAAGGGGTTGGGGAGAAACCCCGGTGGTCTTCCTGGCAGCCTTTGCCTGCCCTTCTTCCCTGCGCTGAGAATCCTGATTTGGCTCAGGTACGGGTTTCCTGCACCTCAGACTAGGGGCAGGACCTCCTCCTGCCCCAGGGTGAATCTGGATTGTTTGGCTCCAAATCAACCCAAGTAATTCTATTCCTTTGTTCATGATTGTTGTAGGCATGGACATGTAACCACCAGTGTGACATTTGGGAAGTCTTAGGGGGGCTTATTGAAAACTACTTCACTCTACAGAAGGTACACCTAAAAAAAACATGCTATACAGACATGATGTCTGGAACTGTAGCAGCTGCTTTGTCGCAATGAGGAGAATTGGTCTGATACAAAATGGAGAAATGGGAGGGATATGGGACATGGGATTGAAGACACCCATGAGCTCCTGCCGTAACTATCCACAGAGCTGATAGGATAACTCTGGACTTCTCCTGTCATTAAAATATCCCCTTATTACTTAAGCAAGCTTGAGTTGCTTTTCTGGTTTTATTTTATTTTATTTTAGTGTGTGTTTGTGTGGTGTGTGTGGGGGGGGTGTATATGCATGTGTGTGTGTATGTGTGTCTGTGTGTGTGACCAAAAATCTGGCTCACCACTCTTTCCCTCCTTTAATCCTTGTTGTTTCCACAGGGTTCTGATCAAGCAATCAGATGACATGAGTCAGATACCCTTTGGGCCAGTGGAAGGTGTCCTAGCAGCGGCAGAGCAAGGGGGCCTCTGTGCAGGGCCTAGGTATGGACGCTTCGTGGCATCCGCATGTACCTGGAGTCCACCCTAGGTTACAGGATGGGGTGGACCAGACACCCTTCTAACTGCTTAAGGTGGTGTTCATGTCATTGACACACTTAGACACAAGGCCACTAGCGTGCTACTCACGGCCCATGACAGAAACTCTGTCAGGCAAGAGAACAAGAGTGAATCCCAAATATTGTTTGTGCTAAAGAGCCCTGACACATCTTGATGTGCTCCCATTGTACAGATAAAGACCTGAGGTGAGGCAAGGAGGGGCAGTAAGATAACTGTCCAAGTCCCCCAGTCAGTTATTGCCCCAGGAGGGTCTGCAACCCTGGCATTCAGATCCCTGGGGGCTCCTGCAGCACTCAAACCTGCCTCCTCCAGATTCATAAGTGTTTCCCACAGGGTCCCTGAATATGTAAACTTCTTCATTTACAAAGTTCAAATTAAAAAGCAAATAACTATATCAAAGGGGGGAGGAGAGTGGGGGATGTGCACTCTCGTGTGTGTGTGTGTGTGTGTGTGTGTGTGTGTGTGTGTGTGTGTAGGGCACGTGTGTGTCCTTCTGTCGTGCAAAGAGAAGGACAGGTGAGCGTTCCAGAGGTGGCTGCTGCTGACCTGCCTCTCAGGCTCCTGTCCCTGGGCTTGCTGGTCACACCAGCTGCACTTCCCAGAGCCTGTCCCTTCGCAGCCTGCCACCGACAAATTGCTTTGATTTGCAAAACAGACAACTCGCCATTGCCTGAGTACATTTAATCTCTTCAAATTAAGCCAACTTCACATTCGGCACACCATATGGAATTCTTCAGGGTGTTTATAAACACAGTTACACTTAAGCCCTCGTCCACTCTGCTGAAACGGTACCAGGAATAGTACAGAGAGCCAACACCATCAGACGGAAGGGGCACTCTGCCACCTGGCCAAGTCCTCTCAGAGGTGGGGAGGACTGGAGATATGGTCCGCTCCAGAGGCTGCACCCTGGAGGCTGAGCTTAGCACACAGATGTGTTGAGTTTGGCTTGCTTTGTGTTCTTGAAAAAAAATAGCACCAATGTTTAAGAATCGAGTAATTTCACATGAAAATCCAGATTTCTACATCTTTTGAAACAAGCTGGGAATGGGGCCACCCTGAGTTCTCCTGTAGAGCGCAGCTGGAGAGGAGAAGTAACTTCTCCCTCCACCAGGGGGCGCCCTTTCCCCTGGCCATGTTCCCCTCCCTCTATTGTCTTTGCCCAACTGTGCCCATCACCCGTCCCCTGGCCTCACCCTGGCAGATACTGGAGCTTTGCTGTCCTTATTTAAGTCAAAGGCATTGTTTTACAGAAGTAGCTGAATCTCAGCATCCAAAATTGCCTGGCCTACAGTCACAGAGGGGCAGGTGAGACAGCCCACATTTAATTCATGGGGTGCAGAGGGTTAGCTTAGCAGGGTCAGCAGGTCTGGGCAGGTGGGAGCCCAAAGCTATCCCCTAATACAGAAGTTTCAGATACCCAGACAGGGATTGGGCTCACTTCTCAGGCCACGAAATTGGGTGTCAGGAGGATGGAGGAAAACAAGCTAATCTTACCTATGTTTTGAGAGGTGAGGGACCACAGATGCCCTTGGAATTAGGAGGCAAGGGCAGATCTGATCCTTGGCCTTGGGCTTGTTGAAGGTATTCATTCATTTTATCATGCATCAAACATTTATTATGTATGGCTTTTCAAGAATTTCCTTAGGCTCTGGGGGGAAAAGGGTATTAAATCTTGACTCTGATCCTCAAGGAACATCCAGTCCAGTCCAGCAAAGGAAACCAGAATTCTAGCCCTAACCCACCCCCAGTCCCCACTTCTAATCCGACTTACAGGCCCAGGGTGGTAGGTGCCTGGAGAAGGCTAGCTAACAGTGGATTCCAATGACTGAGCTAACAGTGGATTCCAATGCTCGCCCATCCGGTCCCTTCAGCCCCCTAAGTATCAGCTTTCACATTCCTTTAAAGTAATTTAAAGTAATTTGATGCTTCCTTCAGGGAGTTCTGGGAGGATACCTCTGAAAAGCCCCTGTACTGAGCAAGCGTCCAATAATCAGAGGCTCTTCTAGAATGTTTCCAGCTTTTATTTTTGCTACTCCTTTTCCTTTTCTTTTTTCCCTTTTATTTCTCTCTCCACTCCTCCCCCTTCCTCCTCTCCTCCTCCCTCTCCTCCTCTTCTCTCTCTTTCTTTTTGATCTATTTGTTCCTGGCATGCTTTAGAATTCTGAGATCTCCATATACTTTCTGGCATCTGGGGGTGACCGGCCTTACAGTGGGAAGTGCCAGCACTTATTAAACTGAGCCCAGGAGGCCTCCGTGCTCAGAAGTGGTGCATTGTTTGTGTTAACTTCTTTGAAGGACAGAAAATTATTAAGGAATAAATCCTTAATTATTTGGTCTCATTTGCATGGAGAATCTCAGTTGCTCTGGGGTTCTCACACACGACAAGTCTTCTGGGCCTTGGGCATTCCAGATTCAAAGGTAAAACAAAAGATGGAGAGCTAGAAAAGCTTAGATTTTTAATCCCAGGACAGATGCCTGTTCCCTTGTTGGCCATGAGCAAATTACCTCCTTTCCTGGCTTTCCCACCAGCAATGCAAAAATCAATTATTTCCTTGCCTCACTCGAGGGCTGAGAGACTTAATTAAGCTTTTGGAAGATGGTCGTTAGTTAACCTAATTCTCTGTGTAAACTAACAATCTTTTGCTTTCCTAATCACATCTCCCAAACTTTTCATAAATTAGTCCCCTTTTCCTAAAGTCAGGATGTAGGATGACTCTTCTTTTTTTTAGATTAGCTCCTTAAAGCTTTTTTAATGTTACTTGTATCACTTTCCCATAAACAGGCCTGGAGTGGGAAAATTCTGACGAAGAAAGATCAGGGGTGACCAAGATCACCGACCGGGGTGCTGTAGAGTGACCTCTGTCTCTGTCAAAGTAGGGTTAACTTTGACCTTGAGAATGGAATATGGCTTGGGCCCTCTGGCCAATTGTGGCAGCCTGGAGGGACACTGGGGGTCAGCTTAAATTTACTCAGTGTGTAGCCCTGGCTTGAACAAGAGACCTTCAGACCAAGATTGGAATCTGGCTTTACCTCTTCCTAGCGGAGTGACCCTGGACACTTAACCCTGATGCTTCTTTGTCTCTGAAATGGTGAAGATAAGGTCTCCTTCCCAGGCTTGTCATAGGAATGAAGTTAAGCCATGAGCTTCCGCCTCTACATTCACATGCAGAAGTGTAGACGCCTGCCCAGTTTCCACAGCTGGATCATAACAGCAGTTGCACTACACGCACCCAGCCTTTCTGCACTGGAGTTCCGAAAGACAATGAAGCCCCCTGAAAAGTGATGTGAGTGGCCGTGTTACTCGGCTCTTCACTGACCAAACACCTGAGAAGAGCAACTAAAAAGGAGGCTCAGAGTTTCAGAAGTTCCAGTCCCTGGCTCTGTTGCTTTTGGACCTGTGGTGACATTACCGCTGTTTACCGTGACGAGTACTTGCTTCCCCGAGAAGCACCCGAGGCAGGTGTAGGGTGGAAAGTGGAAGCTTTATTAAGAGAGAGCAGAAAAGACCCTACCCCCTCCCCAAGAAGAAAGGGACCCGAAAGGTGGAATCCATGGAAAGGGGAGGTCTTCTCCCTTTTTATATCTAAGGTCATTTTTTGTCCTCCCACTTTCCTGTCCTTTATTTCCCTCTATCTTGCCTGTGATGGGGGATGCAGGTGGGAAGGCCAAAAGGTAGGAAATAGGTGGACTGGTTGGGTGGAGAGAAGTCTGGGCAGGAATGGCCTAGGGTGGTTTGATTAGCATCTCCCTGTTTTGCTGGGAGCTGCTTCATTAACAGTTCTTTAGGACAGGCCCAGGGCCTTGGGGACATTAACATTTCAATTTCCCAGGTGCTGTTCTGGTTTCCCAGGCTCAGAATGGACTCCGTTTTCTTTGTGGACTCCAGTTTCTTTATAGGACTGGATATTAGACCTGACTTACCTGGCTCCACTAACTACTTATCTTTAAATCCGGCTTCAGTGAGGCAGGACCCCATGGCAGGAACCTCAAGGAACAAAACTGCTCACCTCATAGCAACCAGGAAGCAGAGAGAGAGAGAAAGAGAGAGAGAGGGGGGGGGGGGGGGCTGGGGTCCTAATACCCTCCCAAAGCACCCTCAGAGACCCAACTTTCTTCAATGAAGCCCCACCTCCTGAAAGTTCCACCACTTCAATAGCACCCTCAGCTGGGGACCAAGCCTTTAGCACATAAGCTTATGGAGAACATTTAAGGTCCAAACCATAACAGTGACTCCTTTCTCTGATCTCCTAAGAGTGATATATAAGTAGAGTGATTTGAGATGCAAAGAAGAGAATTGCCTGCAATGGATGCCTTAGGCCATCAGATCCTTATTCTCTTTTACAAATTGGTTAACGAACCCTAGTGAGCTTAACAGTGATCAATATAAAAGATGAACTCTTAGCCCAGCAAGGCAGCACGTGCCTGTGATCCCAGAGGCTTGAGAGACTGAGGCAGGAGGATCTCGAGTTCAAAGCCAGCCTCAGCAACAGTGAGGCTCGAAGCAACTCAGTGAGACCCTATCTCTAGATAAAATACAAAATAGGGCTGGGGATGTGGCTCAGTGGTCAAGTGCCCCTGAGTTTCATTCCATGTATCAAAAACAAAAACAAAAACATAAACTCTAGATTTTCATTGGCTTAATATAGCCAAAGTCTGGGTCTGAGACAATACCAAGGTTTTGAATTGGCAGGAGCAATATTTCCCAGCTCACAAGATGTCCCTGGTCATCTGCGTGAGGGAGAAAGCCAGGAGGAGTTTTCAGTTCACATTCTATTAACTAGAACTCAGGTATGAGGGGAGCTGGGAAATGTGGTCTGTGAGACCAGGGAGAAGAAGAAAAAGGCAAGCAGGTGTCTGCCGTATATAAACTGCATCCTCCCGTGTCCAGACTCTCCTGTCAGATGATACTGCAGGGGAAGGTGTTTGATAAATGTATGACTGAATGAATCATCCACTCAATCAATCCATCCTTACACCATTTTTTTTTTCGGTACCTGAGATTGAACCCAGGGGTGCCTAACCACTGAGGCACATCCCCAGCCCCCCTTTTTTAAATATATTTTATTTAGGGACAGAGTCTCGCTGAGTTGCTTAGGGTCTTGCTAAAATGCTGAAGCTGGCTTTGAACTTGCAATCCTCCTGCCTCAGCCTCCGGAGCTGCTGGGATTACAGGTGTGTACCACCACACCCTGCTTTTACAGCCTTTTTGTTTATCTTAAATCCCATTCCCCCCACCCCAATCCTTCCTTCCGGGCAGCAACCACAGAGGGTGAAAACTTAATAGTTGCTCTCTGGATTTCAACTGGGTGTTTGGAACAAGGACTTGACCCCAACTCCAGAGCCTTTAGGTTTTGCTGGCTTGCTGTTTGTTTTGCCCTCTGGGAATCAAAACCAGGCCCCAGTAGGCAAGTGCTATTCGCCCAAGGTGCACCTGAGGCCTTTCAGAGCCTTTGAGCGCCCACCTTTCATCAGTTACCAGCTGAGTGATAGGTGGGATGGGCTCCTTTGTCTACAATTGAAACAACGGTGTGAGGCCTTTATGGTTTGGATGTGAGGCATCTGGCAAAAGCCCCCCGTGTGAGACAGTGCAAGAAGGTTCTGAGGAGAAATGATTGAATTGTAAGAGTCTAACCTACTCAGTGATTTAATCCCCTGATAGGGATTAACTGAGTGGTGACTGAAGGGGTAGGGGGTGGCTGGAGGAGGTGGGAATTGGGGTGTGGCTTTGGACATATATTTGTATCTGGTGAGTGGAGTCTCTCTCTGCTTCCTGATCACCTCGATGTGAGCGGCTTCCCTCTGCCAGCCTCTCCCTCCAGGATGTTCAGTCTCACCTTGAGCCCTGAGGGATGGAGCCAGCCTTCTAGGGACTAAGACCTCTGAAACTGTGAGCCCTCAAACAAACTTTCCTCCTTACAGTTGTTCAGGTTAGATCCTTTAGCCACAGCAGGGAAAAATGAGGCCCATCTTTTGGTTTTGGAGAAGGCCACAGAATTTAATGTAAATGAAAGCACTTTGAGCAGGGCCACACAAATATAAATGCTATTGATACTTGTTACATTATTAACTGGAAAGTCTCAAGGCCTTTCTCCTCAAAGGGGCCCTGCAACGTAAGAGAAAACTGAACCGACTTCCCGTTGAGAAATAGCAGGTGCTTCCTTGCTGGCCCCCCACCCGCAATGTCCCTGTGTCCTTGAAGTCTCATGTCAATAATTTCCATAAATGCCATCTCGGGGGATCAGAGAGAGGGGTGCTGCGTGAATCCGTAGGGACGGTAGGCTCCCAGATAGGAGTATGCCCATAGGAGCTGGTTCTGTCAATAAGCCTCAAACAATTCAGAGACAGGGAGGAATGAAGAGAGGAAGAGAAGGCCTGGGGGACTTGCCCCTCTCCCCCCCCCCCCCGGGGTGGTGCAGCCCTGGCAAGGCAAGGGAACACCAGCAGGTCCAAGTAGACTCTTTCCTCCAAAGGGAAGAATTAGAAAGAAGTGGAGGGACAGGAGATGGAGAAAGGGAGAATTTTAGAACAATGGCTTTGTCAAGTGCATGGAATCCACTGAATTAAACTGCGTGGCACTGGGGGAACAAGAGCTTGAAGGGCAACCCACCTCACAAGCAGGACCCTTGCTCACGAGGAAGGGAGGTATTTGGTGTGTCCAAAAGACACCAGGACACAGCCAAGTACAGCCGAGTTTGGATTTTTTTTCTGACACGCATTTCTGGCTTGTCTTTGGGAAAACCTCTCTGAGCCTTTTGGGAGATAATAATTCCTGTGTCAAAGGTTGGTTGCAAAGATTCAGTGCCACAATACGCCTGTTCGCCTACCTAGCACACAGCAGGTGTTTACTGAGCAAAAGATTATTATTCTATTAGACCCAAGCCTCCTTCTCCAGTGATGATATGGTGATTGTGTAGTGATGCAGTGGGCAACAAAGAAACCGTGCAGAGCTTACACACAAGCATCTGATCAACTTGCACGTGATGCTTTTAAAAACCTCATCCTGTCCCCTCAAAGTCAGGTTACTAAAAAGTACACTGAGAATCCATCATCTGTTTTCTGATGCTATACCAGAGTACCAAGGGCTGGGTATTTATAAACAAGGGGTTATTTGACTCAGGGTTCTGGCGGCTGAAAGTCCACAGCACGACCCTGGCCTGTAGTGAAGGGCCTTGCTGCTTTTTCGTCACATGGCAGAGGGCAAGCCTTTGCATGTGAGTCAGAGAGAGGACAAGCAGCCTGCTACCCGGGACCAACAACCCACTCCACCATGGCACTAATCCATAGCACAATCCCAGTCTGAAGGTCCTGCCTCCGGACACTGTGACACTGGCAATTAAATTTCCACATGAGTTTGGAGGAGACATTCAAAGCATCACCCCAGCTCCCCAATGCACATACCACATACATTTCTTCCATCCCAATGGCACCAAAGGTCTTAACTATTCCACACCAACTCTGAAGCCCCAGGTCTAGAGACTGACCCAAATCAAGAACGAGACTCAGGCACCCTTCATCCTCTGGCAAATTCCCTCCAGCCATGAGCCCGTGGGATACCAGAAAGTCCTCCCAGAATACGGTGCTGGGACAGACATAGGAGCTCCCCATTCCAAAAGGGAAAGGAGGCAAAAAAGGAGGAATAGCTGGTCCCCAAATGTCCAAAGCCCAACAGGGAAAACAGCATTAAACCTTAAAGCTGGGGAAATAAACTTTTGACTCCAGTCCTGCATGCCACCGATTGGCAGCCGGAGCCACACCTGACCTGCTTGAGCTGTGGTGGTTGGAATGTGGGGAGCAGAGTCCTGAGGCTGCCCTGGCCAGTGAGCCTTCAAGACCCCAACTTTCCGAACCTGTGATGCAAGGCGCAGCTCGAAGATCCCTAAAACATTCTTGGGGTCCTTATCTGCCGCAGTCCAACTGCAGCAAAATAACTGGGGGGTGACGAGCAACTTGTGTAGATTGATACAGCAGGAGTGGGAGCCGCTTATTGTAGGACAACAGAGATATTTATACATTCCACACAGCTTATCTAATTAACATAAACTAGATACAGCAGTCAACCAATAAGGAATCTCCACACTTAATGGCTCGCTGGCATTACTTCACAAACCACTCCCTCTGGCAAAATGCCAGGCACCATCTTGACTTGTTTACAGACCTTAACATTTATCATCTGGGTGAATGGTACCCTTCTACCCCCAGGGAGCTCCAGCAGATGGTTACTTGGCCACACCCTCTGTATTCTTTCCAGAAATCTTTCTCACTCTTGATGGCCAAAATGCAAAAGTTCCAAATCTTCCCATTCTGCCTCGCTTTTAATTATAAACCCTATCTTTAAATCATTTTTCTTATTTCCACATCTTACCGAGTGCAGTGAAAAGCAGCCACACAGCAGCTCAAATGCTTTGCTGCTTTTTCTGCAGGGTGTCCTAGTTCATTGCTCTCGAATCCCACCTTCCACAGAGCCTGGGACACAGACACAATCTCGCCAAGTCTTCTGCTGTAGAGAAAGGAGGGATTTTACTCAGTTCCTTATTCTCAGTTTCACCTGAGAGCATATCAGAACAGCCTTTCCATTCATATTTCTACCAACATTCTAATCACAGCCACCTAAGTAATCTCTATGTCCCACACTTTCCCTAGTGCTCTCCTCCTCTTTGAGCCTTCACCAGAATTACCCTAAATGTAGCTTTATGGCAACCAAGGCTTTTTCTAGCTAACTCCTCCAAATCCTTCCAGCCTCTGCCCATTGCCCAGTTCCAAAGCCATTTCTATGTCTTCAAGTATTGTTTTAGCAACAGCTGCACTTCTCCATACAAATTTTCCGTCTTAGTCTGTTTTCTGCTGCTATGACCAAATACCCGAGACTTGGAAATTTACAAACAAGAGAATGTTATTTGGTTCATAGCTCTGGAGATTGGGATGTCTGAGAGCATGGTGTGGGCGTTGGGTGGAGGCCTTCATGCTATGTCATAATGTGGCAGAAGGACAAGACAGTGCGCGCAAGATGGAGAGAGGAACCAGCCAAATTCATCCTTTTCTCAGGAGCCCACTGCCCATCAGGAGACATTCAACATCCAAACACTTCTGCCCTTGTTTTCACGTGGCTGACTCATCTTCAAGGTCATGGCTTAAACAGCGCCTCCTTTGGCCAGGGGAGTACTGCGGTTCAGCACAAATGCTCCTGGGAACCTCGCCCTGGGGTGTTCATTTGCTGCACTTGGTTATGTCTGTCTTTTCAGCCTCAAAACGTAAGCTTCAAGAGGGCAGAGGGCTCATCCGCCTGGTTCGCAGCGATTGTGGTGTGTGACAGGCCATATGTGATGTGTCTGATAGGTGGCTGGGAGGAGGCCCGGGAAGGAAGCTCGGCTGCGGATGATTAGTAAACATTTTAGCTTTTACACCCGGCGTCCCCCGAGAGCTTGGCGTCCTGAAGCGCAGATGCCCTCGGGAGGGGCGGCAGTTGACGGAAATGTGTCCTGGCGTGTAAAGGACTCCTAGGAGGACCCCCCCCCCATGCACAGCAAAGAGCCTCCGGAGGAGAGGGGCTGGGGATGAGGACAGGGTCACCTGGGTGCGGATACAGGTGTGCGCTGGGCTGGGCGCCGCCCTCCCCGGCGCGCGCGGAGCCGGATTTGCGCCGCCTCTCCACCAGCGAGCCCTCGCGCGGCGGCGGCGCCTGTCCTCGTCCCGGTCGGTGGTTGTGGGGCAAACAAGGACATACCTGTCAAGACCAGACACGAATCGCGCAGTAAACAGGTTTCCCTGGGCCCTGCTCTGTGGGTTGCAACCTCTCCTAATCCCCAAGGGGCAGGTTGAGATGCTGGGAGAGGTGCTGCCAAGCTTTCCGGCAGGCCGGGAATTCCAGCCAGGAGACAAACAGACAAATAAAAAGGCCTGAAAAGCGTCCTGAGCCCTGTTGTCCTAAGAGGAGGCAAGTCACGCTCAGCGCGGTGTGTGCTGTACCTCCTTCTCCTTCCCCAATCCCTGCTCTGCTGCCTCCCTGCCCTTCTCTGTTCTTGGCCTTCTCCCTCCTTCCCTCTGCGGTCTCTCCCCGCCCCTCTTCTCCCCCCCCTTCCCTTTCCCCCTCCCTTCTTCCTTCTGTGTCCCTTTTTCTCTTTCTCCTACCTCTCCGCCCCTCTCTACCTCCCTCTCGTCCTCCCTGCCTCTGGGATCAGCGGGGAGACATAAGTTTCATAGTAGGTGGGAACTGCAGAAAAAGAAGCCTGAAATGCATGGAGCACCTACTGTGTGCTGGGCCCTGTACCCTGAACTCCTGTTATTTCACTTAACCTCCCCCCCCAAACCACTAGCAGTCAGTCCTAATCCTCCCCACCAGACATGCAAAAGGAGACCCCCAAGACTCAGCAGTTTACTTGCCTAACCCTGGGCAGCTAATTCATCCGACATCTGTCAACCTCCAGCACCTGCACTATTTAATTATTTTGAGTTTTATGCAAACCGAGGAATATTTTCCTACAAAAGTGTCACGCCATGCTATTTTGCCCATTAATGATGGAAATAATTCAAGGTATATGCATAGGTGCCCCAAGATTGGGTCACAGCATTGTTTTCTCTTTTTATTATTATTAAAAAAGAGAAACTATGTCCAATAGTAGGACCTGGTCAAATACAATATGGAATACTCGTCAGGTAGCACACCTCACAGCCATGAAAGATGGTGTTGGGATTTCGTATCTATGGCCTGGGAAACATGTTGATGACTCCCCGACCCCCTTGTTGTTTTTCATGTCCATGATTTCTTTTTAAGTTTCCGAAAAAAACAGGCCTCAAACAATACATTTTGGAAAATAAATAAAGAGGCACACATGGGCATAGAAAAATTCATGAGGATGTAAACTTGAAGCTTATCTTTGAAGGGTAAGATGATAGGTATTTTGACCTTCTATTGCTTTTGTGTGTTCTTAGATATCTGTCTACAATGGGCCTGCAGACCTTGAGCACTTCATTTGTTTTAGTTGTTTTTTTTTTCCTTTGAGCCATTATTAGAATGATTAGAAATCTTCTTTCTAAAACATTTGGCTTGAGGGTCCAGAATTTGGAAACATCTCTTTTCTTTTTTTAGCCACTACTGAAAGGAGAAATACAAATCCTAGCCAAAAACTCACATTTGGCCAGTACTGTTTCTTTTTTATAATTACATTGTCAATCACGGATTAAAAACCAAGTGCCTGCAGCAAAACCAGGTCTTTTCCCCCTCCGTTGGTCTATGGTGCTCAGTGAATATTCACAATTACCTCCTTTCTTCTGTCCCCCTCTGTCTCTATTTTTTCCTTCTTTTTTTCCCCTGTTTTATACCAGAAGCTTATTCATTTGGACCCTTTTTAATTCTAGTTTGTGGAAAGAATTTAGACAAGACTGAAACTGTTTTTTTTTTCCTTTGAATAAAATTAGGGTTTGTTGAGTGAAGTGTTGCGTAGGCAGGAGCGGGGCGGGAGGGGTGTATTTACCCTCCTCTGGAAAATACTTCTGAACTCTCTACAGTGTCCTTTTGTGCCCAGTTAATTAATGGACTGATTACAAATGATTATAACTCATTGAGTTGATTTGGCAGAATCTCTTGCTGGCAGGGCTCCGTTCTCTCTTGGTTTGTGTTACTTGTCAGAATTGAAAATAACACATCTTTTCCTTACAAATAGCGTGGATATTATTCAGAAATTGCTCAATAACTTGAGTGGATCTTCTGTGTTCTTCTGAGTTTCAGATTTTACTCTATTTTGGAACCCAGCGCATCCCTCCATAAGATAAAAACATGGCTTAAAAAACACAAAAGATGATGTTCTTTCTGCCGGGGGTACCTGAGATCCTGGGTTTGATCCCTGCCACATTGGACATGGGTGTGGGTATGACTGTGTGTGACGTGAATTGATGTACTAGTATGGCTCACTGAATAAAATATAATGTAAACAACACCCAAGTGTGTAAAAGTAGTAAGGGGACACTCATCCCAGCTCACCTCACCCAGATTCACCCACAGGGGCAGAGAATTCTGGTTCTCATACAGTACTGCAAGGGTCATTGTCCACAGCTTTGGGGCTTGGCTCCCTTCTCATTTGGCTTCTGGTGGCTGGATGCTGCCTGACCCTTAATAATAACACAGCCTTAGAAGCTTCATGGCCACTTGGTTCATAAACATTAATTTGATAGAGTTGGTGATTTCCCAGTTTTTCAGTGTTTTGTTTAAAGCAAAAATTTTAATAGTCTTTAACAATATATCTACCAGGTAATTTTTTCCTAGCCAAATAAAACAGGTATAGGAAAAAGGTAAGATTTATGTAAAATCATAAGTAAAATACGTAAGTCCATGGAATCTGAAATAATACTGTTCAGTCAAGCAAACAGTAACATGTCTATTTAAGTTTAAATAATATTTAAATTATTAAATTATTATTCCTCAGCTGCACTAGGCACATTGCAAGGGCTCAAACGCCACATGCAACTAGAGGCTACAGTTCTGGAGAATGCAAACAGAGACATTTGCATCATTGCACAAACGTTTTCTTTGGGGGGTATTTTGTTGTTGCTGTTGTTTTGGTTTTTATTCATTTGTTTAATTAATTGAGGTCTTCAACCCAAGACCTTACGCATGCTAAGCACCTATTCATCACAGAGCTCCACCAACCCCATTGCAGAAATTTTCTATTGGATAGTGTTGCTCTAGAGTCTAATACAGGACCAAATAATGTAAAATCATTTTAAAAACAATATACGTGTTCAAGCCTGGGCTGCAGATACCTTAGTTGTATAATGGTTATTGGGCAGTAATACAGTCTTGCTATAAGAAGGACAAAAAGATACCTCAGGCAACTTCTATTTTGTTACTGTTGTGGAACAGGCCACCCCAGAACTTAAAGCAACAGTGATCACTTTGTTGTCTCTCCTGGTCTGGGCCCTGGACTGAGTGCGGTGGTCCCTACCAGGGGCAGTGGGCACCACCACTGCCCCTGGTGGGTGGGGCTGCCATCAGCACCCAGCATCCGGCTCCTGGGTCTGTGATGATATGGCCAAGCCCTGGGGCCTCTCCTGGAGGAAGCCGCAACACCTCTTATGACCTGGCCCAGGAAGTCACTTTCAGCATCACACACAGAAGTCTCAGGTCCCCCAGTACAAGGAGTGGGGACACAGGTGCCTGCTCTTCACCGGGGACCGTGGAAACTGCCCTGAGCTTTCACGGGGACAGCGTGGCGGCTCTTACCTCTTGGTTGCTGGCTCTGGCTGCAGGTGGAGCCCCAGCTGGGAACTGGTCACATTTACAGGAATTTGAATTAGATTCTATTGGAGGGAATCTAAATCTTTTTTATGCTATGGATCCCCTTCACAATATGAAAGATCTGTGGTTTCCTCAGAATAATTCTTTGTTGTTGTTGTGGTGGTGGTGGTGGTGGGTGGTACTGGGCAGAGGCATTCTACTACTAAGCTAAATCCCCAGTCCTTTTAATTTTAACACAGGGTCTCCTTAAATTGCTGAGGCTGGCCTTGAACTTGTGATCCTCCTGCCTCAGTCCCCAGAGTTGCTGGAATTACTGGTGTACTCCACCAAGTCCAGCAGCCAACAGAACAATTTTTTAAAACGTTCTCCCTCCTCCTCCTCCTCCTCCTCCTCCTCCTCCTCCTCCTCCTCCTCCTCCTCCTCCTCCACTTCTTTCTCTGGTAATGGGGCCTTAACCACTGAGCTACATCCCCAGCCCTTTTTATTTTATATTTTGAGACAGGATCTCACAAAGTGTCTTGGGGCCTTGCTAAATTGCTGAGGCTGGTCTTGAATTTGCAATCCTCCTGCCTCAGACTCCTGAGCCTCTGGGATTACAGATGTGTACCATCGTGCCTGGCTCAGAATAATGTTTCCAAGAGCAAAAAATAAAAATGCAATATAACAGAGAAAATTAGATGTATGAAAACAACTATTCAACTGTTTAGTTAAGTCATAATTTAGTAATACCTAGTAAGTTTGGGCAGCAGGTCTCATAAGTACTATAATTTCATAGTTTCGATGAGTGTAAAGACATTTAGAGATATCAATTATAACAATTGCAATATGAAATGATTTGTGATTTCTGTTGATGACAGAAATTCACAAATACTGCTAACACTATTATGCTTTGTTGCCTACATTCATACTAAAAGGAAAAGCTAAATTTCAGTTAAAGGCAAGAGGAGGATGGGCATAGTGGCACACACCTATAATCCCTTCGACTTGGGAGGCAGAGGCAGGAGGATCACAAGTTCAAAGTCAGCCTCAGCAATTTAGAGATGCCCTTAGCAAGACCCTGTCTCAAAAAAGAAAAAGGGCTGGGGATGTGGCTCAGTGGTTGAGCCCCCTGAGTTCAAACCCTGGTACCAAAAAATAAAATAAAATAAAGGCAAGAAGAAATAGAGAGATGATCTTTTTCTCTTCCAGGTCTGCAGATCCCTGGGCGGCCATGCTGCAGAGCCCACACCCAGAGGGTTCTCTGTGCAAGGGAGCACTAGGAGCCCTTCAAAGGTCAGGTACAGGCTGGGTGCGGAGGGCAAGAAAGTGGGAGCTAAACAGCCCAGGGTGAGAATCTGAGGACCTAAGGGCAAGAAACCAGAGATCAGGGTCAAAGGTGAGACCAGCGAAGAGAATTCCCTAGGGAGAAAGTCCCCTCTGGCTAGAACGGCAGAGGAGTGTTTTCTGCCTCCCCTCTTTGGAATTCCCTGTCCTTACTTTGATCTCCCCATCCCCAGCCGATGGCCTGAAACTGCTTCTCTTGCCTGACCACGGCCACTCCTCTTTCTTGCCAGTCTAGACTTTCTTCCAATACCTAGGAGCACGCTTTCTGCCACTGCACCTTCCCTGAGCCCCTTCCCTGAGCCCATTGGCCCAGATCCTTTCTTTGTGGGGGGCAGGGGTGGTTCAGGAACTAATTAACTACATCACTCTCCTCTGGGCTCAAATTTTAAATCAAATGAGGGAGCCACGAATGAGGAGATGGATGTCAAAACCTGTGCTTCCTTGCAATGCAAACCAAGTGGGAGGTGCTGCTCAGCTGCGGACTTCCTGCTTCTCCCACCCCTACCACCACCCCCTTCTGAAGCTGGGAAGCTACAGGGGAATGTTGGAGTCTCTGGCCCCAGGAGACTTCTCCAGGACCACTTCCCAGCACTGGTCCAGATAAGGGTGGTGGAGTGGGGAGAGAACAAAGAGGACTGTGTGTGTGTGTGCACCTGCCTTCAACAGTCTTGATAGATTCCTTCCTCTCCATCTAGAAGTGTGGACCTACAGCTGTCACCCACCAGCCAGGCCACACATTCCACACCCAAGAGGAGGAGCAAGGATGTGTGGCCAGGGGCAGGAATGCTTCAGGAAAACTCTTAGTGGAGCAGGGTCTGCCCTCCAACACCCACATTCTAAACTATCCTACTCAGACATAAAAGTAAGGATTATATTTATATCATTAATAATTATTACACCAAGAAGAGGAGGGTCAAGAGGTCTTTCTACTTTACAAATAGGAACTAGATTAAAACTTTAATATATAATCTCATTTAATTCTCACCATAACCCTCTATCACGGGAAGGTCAATCGTGAAATTCTCGGTAGCAAGACATTTTTTTGGCTTAAAAAATGGTGATTTTGTATTCTTGCACCTAATAGTTCCCCCAATTCTACAGGTAAGGTCACTGAAATTTATAAAAAATTAAGCAACCTGACAAGGACCACACAGCCGGTAAGTGATCTATTGGAGCTTTAACAACTCAGGCCCGACTCCAAAGCTTGTGGTTGGAACAGCCATAGTAGGATGGGATGCACTGAGATGCCTGGATGTACTTGCAGGGGTTTGAGGCTCATTTCACAGCACAGAAAATGTTGACCTTCTCTCTTCCAGGCCATGCCAGGCATCAAAAGTGAAGAAATACATAAATTATATGATTTACCTCTTGTGCACATCATGTAGTAGTTGCTCAATAAATATATTTGGGGCAAGTTAATACCAAGTCTTACCTTCCCACACACAGAGCACAAAGGGGAAAGCTTGCTTCCGAGCAGTCTCTAACCTTGCCATGTCCAGCCCTTTGCTGTTTACTGAGCTCATTTGCACACGTTCCCAGAGCTGGCCTGCTTCTCTGCTAAGCACCTGATTAAGGGCTGAAACTGATGACTTAGCCTGCTTCCCGAGAGCGGTGCATCTCCACTGCTCAGAATTTAGTCGGCTTACAATAGAAATCAGGGCCAGAGTGGGAGCAGCCTTGGGCCAATTTAGAGAAATGCCAGAGATTAAGGGGCCAGCAATTTGGAATGCCTTTTTGCATTTTTTCCCTAAGCAAATCCATCCTAAGTTCTTATCCCCATCACAAATCGTTCCCAGGGAACAGGTGTTCCTTCAGGTACACACTGGCCCATGGCCGAGGGGGCTCTGGCAGTGAGACACTGCACCCAGACGGGGCAGGCTGTATTTGCAGCACGTCGGCCTTTGGCCCCCAGTTTCCCACCACTAGGGTCTGGCCAGAGGATCACCCAGTCTGGCAGTTCTGCCTCTAAAGTATCTTTGGAGGGTACCCACTTCCATCATGGTCCAAGTTCAAGTGGCAATAATCTCTTCCCCGGATCATTGATCTGTTAAAAGCGAAAATCCAACTGTGTCATTATACTGCTCGACTCCAGCCACACAGACTGCGTGCTTCCAGAATCCCAGACTTCCTCCACCCCTCCAGTAAGCCATCCTTGAGAAAGCATCACACTCACTGGTCATCCACCTGGGTCATCTTCCTGGGAGACGAGCCCTTGTCCTCTTGAGGCCTGCACTGCTCTGTGCTACCTCCATCCTAATGCAGTCCACACCTGTGTCATTCTCCTTCTCTGCCTGTCCCACTACATGACCTGAGTCACTGCAGGGTTTCAGCAGGTCCTTGTTGAATGACTAGGTAAACACATGAACAAATAAACCATGAAGTGAAGCTTCCATGCTCCAGAGGACTGAAAGTTCTCCAAAGTCTGTAGCCAGCTGTAGACCTGAGGGATCAGCATTTCTACACTGGAGATAGACACACAGACCCTGGGTTCAAGTAATGCACATTTTTCTGTGCAGATGGAAAATCCCACGGGAGCTCCAGCAGCCACAGGGCCACAGTCAGGTCTGTTCCCAAAGCGTAGTATATGGCAGGGGCTGCACAACTTGGGATGAATCCTTCGTGGTACCATTTTAATCCTATTCAACAATAGGAGGCCTAACAACGCTCTTCACGGCTGACTTGACTTGTCTTTATTACTCATCTTAAACCTGCTGCCTGCATGAACTCTGATGGCAGCAGCCTTTGTAAAGGACATCTTGACTTTGACAATGTCATCGCTGCTGTCTCCTCAAAGGCAGATGCTTTAGTCTGTTTTGGGTGGCTATAACAAAATCCCCAAGGCTGGATAACTGCATGGCGCCAGCATCCTGGCGAGGACCCTGGCTACATCACCACATGATGGAAAAGCACAAAGAGAACTGGCCGTGCGTGCCAAGAGGCCAGGCAGCCAGGCTGCCCCGGCTTCCTAAGGACTCATTCTTGGCGGACAGCATTACTCCACTCGTGGGTGGAGCCTCAGGACCTAGGGACCTTTCTGGGGCCTCACATAAAGTTTCCACCACTGAACACCACTATGCGTGGGACCCAACCCCTTGCACATGAACTTTTAGAGGACAAGCCACATCTAAGCCATCCACAGGGTTACCTGTAAACCATACAGAGTAAGCCCAATGCCATCTATGCAGAGTGTAAGGGTCCGGCGAAGCGTCAGAGAAAGAGACCACACAAGAGACTGGCTTCATGCAATTGGCAGGAGGGAGTTTATTGAACCAGCATGCTGGGGCTCAAGGCTCACTCAGGAAGGGAGAGCAGCCCAGAGCCCAGAGCAGAGGTCAAGCAGAGCTTAAGTACACTTTTTGGGGAGGGGGGGGCTTTGCATACATCAGAACAAATCATCATGAAGCGCGGGAAAATTGAACAACAACTCTGAGACATGATTAGCACATTCATTGGCGGGAACAGGGCGGGCGGGGGTGATTGGTCACTCCTAAGGGGGGGGGCGGGTACACATTCAAACTGATTGGTTGAGCCCTGTGACAAACTGCACAGGGCCCTAGGCTAAATGGCCAGTAGGGCATTGTCTTAACTATCTCAGTAATTTCAGGTTCTGGGTGTAGCAGAGGAACTTAACAATACCTAGTCTTTTACATTTTAATTCAGGCTTTGCAGCTTAGAAACTTTACAATGCTCGGTCTTTTACATTTTAATTCAGGCTTTGCAGCTTAGAAACTTTACCCTTTCACAGAGACTATGGGGAGGGAACAGTTGTCCCTTGTCCCAAAGGATCTGAATATTGGCATTTTTTAAGCCAAAGCACTAGAAATTGTACCTGAAAATATCTGTTTATGTTTCAAGGGCAACAAGTGTGGGTTTTTGGGGTTTTGTTTGTTATTTGTCCTTGTTTTTTCTGTACCAGGGCCTCTCACATGTTCCATAAGTGCTCTGCCACTGAGCTCTATCACCAACCCCAACAGGAGTGCTTTGAAGTCCCATTTTTTAATAAACAACTACATCCAGGACATAACGTTACATGCCATATAAATTCACACAACTAGTCCTTATAAGGAATGTTCTTTGAAGGCTAAAGGCAGGACAACCATAGATTTGCTGAACAAAAGAAGGTGTTCCAAAGTGAAGACATCAGGTCAAAGACCCCAGAGTGATCCTGCTGACCACATCTCTCATCTTTGAGGCCACCCCATAAGAAAGACAATGTCAGTGAGACTGGGTCCCAGACCAGCGAGTGTTGTGAGAAGATGATAAATGCACAGTACGTGTGTATTCATGCTTACCCTGTTCTGCAATGAGTAGAGGCAGCTATTGGAAACATGCAAATTAAAATAGCAAGACGTAAATGCTCAAACATAAGCATCTGGGAACTGCACGTTAGAACGGGATGTCAAGTCCAAAAGTCCCTTGCATTATGCATCATGCCCAGGCGCTGCAAACCGAGATTTGCATATGAAAATGGAATGGAGCAAGGTATTGAGCATAGCACTGTGAGCTGTGTCTCAGACTTGCACATCTGAGGACTGGCCCTTGCTTAGGAACACCTCTCTTGCCTGGGAAATTTGAGAAACTTCAGATACTATTGAGGCAGTAGAAAGGAGTTGTATTTTGTCTTGAGTGAATAGATTTAAATTTAAAAAAAAAATTATGTTCTTTTTTTGTTATACAGGTCAGTAGAGTGTATTTAACATGTCGTACCTACATGGAGAATAACTTCCCATTCTTGTGGTGGCCCGTGGTGTGGAGCTTCACTGGTGTGTATTCACATATAAACATAGGACAGTTGTTTCCAATTCATTCTACTGTCTTTGCTATTCCCTTCCCTGCATTCCCCTTTGTCTAATCCACTGAACTCCCCCCTCTTATTGTGAGTCAGCATCTGCTTATCAGAGAGCACATCTGGCCTTTGGTTGAATGAACTGATTCTTAATGTCCCTAAGTCATACCATGAAGGTGACAACTCATTCTGTCCCTCACAGATCTGTCCCATGGCTTTTCCACTCAACAGATATCCACTGAGTCACAGCCCACTGTGTGCCAGGCCTGGTCCTGCTGCAGTGGGCATTGTGTGACAGCCTCTCCTTCAACTGCCAAGGCATCTGGCAGTTTAGCAGCTCCCTGGGCTGAAGAGACCTGCCTCACCTGGGGTGCCCAGCACCTAAGGGCTGTGAGTGTGGGATCATCCATACCAACCCCCTCACCTCGGCTTGGCAATTCTGAGGGCACATCCTGACACATCCTGACACATCCCGGGGTTGGTTGGACTGCCCCACAACCCAGGGTTCCCCCCGCCCCGCCCTGCTTCCTTCCCTTCCTGTCTAGGGGCCTGGATCCCAAGAGCCCTTCCACATCCTCAGGTGCACTATCCCCATCTTGGAGCAAACTGAAAGGAGAAGGAAAAGAGAGGCCCTGCGTGGTCAGCAGCTGCATCTGCCGGCTCTCCAGAAGGTCACAGCAGAAGAGAGCAGGGGAGGGGAGGCTCCGTTCTCTGGGTTCCAGAATTCGCTGCTCCAGCTTCTGCATCTCGCTGCTGGGGTCCAGGATCCTTTGACTCCCTCTCTCCTCTCTCCTTATCAGACTAACCTTGGGTTGTTTTCTTATGTTGAAGATGAGGGGGAATGGACTCAATGGCTGGTAAGCTCTCTAATTATGATCCTTTGGACATTTAAAAACATAGCCACATCTTTTAAATTTCAATCCATATATTTCAGAGAGCCCCCAATGTATGCAAACACAAACAAAGGACATCACAATATACTACTATCTGCTTTTTCAATATGCTATATTTGAGTAAATACATTTATGTCACCATCATTGAAGAACATTCAATGAGCGGCCGCCAGATGCATCATACAGCACTTGAAAAATCAGCAATGGTTGAGATGTTGACATGTTTAAATTTGGCTCCTGTTACATGAAGAAAACGCGAGTGTATCAGTTAGATTAGGAATTACGTTCATGCTACATGGCTGTGGTTTCTTCTCCCTCTTCTTCTTTTTCTTTCCCTTTCAAGCGGCCAGATGGTGTGAATGGAACAGTTCTAGAAGGCAGAGATCCTGGCTTTCTGCAGATGAGCATTCTGGGGGGTGCAGACCTGTGCTCCCTTGGCTGATGCTCACTGCTCACAGCGATGGAGGGAGTCAAGCCTGGAGACTCCAGCGAGCCCCACAGCTTGGGTGAGGGTGGATCCAGCAACACTTAAAACAGCACTTACTTCAGGAATAAAACTTTGCTTTTTCTCTTTCGTTTATTTTCTTCAAATCTTAAGAATGGACTGGATCCCGAGGATACAGTAAAAATAAACTGAGATTCAAATCCCAACTTGAAGAGGTAGACTGAGATGGAGAGCCCAGTTGTACTGGGTATTTCTACCTATTTATGTATTTCAACTTTACAACCATGTCTCCATTTTGTAGAGGAGGAAAGTGAACCACTGAAAAGAGAAAAGACAACTTGCCCAAGGTTATCCTGCTAAAGAGAGAGCACCAGGATTTTAACCAGGGCCCTTGGGGTGATAGGGACCAACCAAGCCTTGAAGTGCTTGCCTCTCCTAAACTGTGGCCAATTAGCATCTCTTTGGTGTTGTTAAGAAACAGGAATAAGAACATCCTCCTCCATACAGGGTAGGGTGATGAGAGGAAGCAAGGAAACCATTCAGCTCTACCAGGCACACAGTGAGCACTCAGGACATATTTGTCACCATTAAATTTCAAGGGACTCCACCAAGAGAAATGCACATATCCCCCTCGAGACCTCCATTGAATCTGATTTGCCAGCTTCACCTTTGAGGAGTTCCATGGGATGCTCCTCAGTCACATGCAGGCAGCCACGATTCCAACTCTCAGGGTGAGCAGAGGGCCTGTGAGTGTGTGTCCACACTCCTTCAAGTGCCCCAGGGCTCCCTTCACACCCTGGGGTGCCACAGCCTGGGTGTCCCATGCTGACATCCTCCTCCCAGGCACAGAAGAGAGAACATGCTGAGGAGTAGCCCAGGCAGAGAATGGCCACATCTGGCCACAGAAACAGAGGTCTTCACTTTTCAGGATGGAATTCTAACTCATATTTTACTGGCGAGAAGATGTAAACTGGTCTAAGCTTTACCGAGGATAATTTGGGAATGGTATCAAAATTTAAATTTAAATGTGGGCTGGGGCTGTAGCTCAGTGGCAGAGCACTTGCATAGCATGTGTGAGGTGCTGGGTTCAATCCTTAGCACCACATAAAATAAATAAAATAATAAATAAACAAAAATAAATAAATTGATTAAATAAAGGTATTCTGTCCATCTACAACTAGAAAAAAATTTCTTAAAAAATTTTTAAATGCACATGTCTCAAGACCTGCAAGTCCTGTTGAAAGAAATAACTTCAGCAAAGTTGATATATGCAGGAGATTGAAAGTTATCAAGCTAGATGTCCGTCCGTGTATCTATAAAATGATGTATCATGCTGACAATAAAAGAATGAGATAACTCCGTGCTGATTAAAAAAAATACCAAGTTATAGATAACTTAAGTGAACTATCGAGATGTAGTACATAATCATCCGTATAAAATATATACACACTTGGGTATATATTTGACCAGCCTTTGGTGCGTTAGAATACTAGGCCAGGCGCTAACAGGATCTGCTCAGATATGCAGTGTCTGGACGGAGATGTGCAGGAACTGGGCTTTGTGGTGGAAGAGGAGGAGAGCTGAGAGGGTGAAGGAGATGAACACTTCACTCTGAGTGCTCCTGTACCTGTGGGAGGCTGTGGTGGTGGAGACCACCATTCTCAGGGTCAGCAGAATGATAGATAGAGATTAAATGGAGCCCTTGCAGAGGTTCAGGGGAGGCCACAAGCTTCTCCAGAGCACCTGAGACTGATATCAACAACCTCTGATATGTAGGTGAGACTTTGGGCACAGAGTCATCGTCCAGCAGTTCTGGAACTTCCAGATGCCCACAAGGGGCTCAGGGTGGAGGTGGCCCAGGCTCACGCCCCAGGCAGCAGCTGGAATCACACACCATCCTGCTCCTTTGGCGCCCACCCCTCCCCTCCATTTTGAAAGCTCTTTCAAGGTTTTTTGTTTTTGTTTTTGTTTTTAATCATAATGTCCTTTCCTTTTCACAGAGTTGGGGTGTGTGGTATGAGGTCAAAGCCAGCCGTCCCCCTGCTGTGTGGCAGTGTTTGTGGGAGCTGTGCCCCTGACCTTGGCCATGGCTGGATCCATCAGGGTCCAGCCCACTGCAGCTCACAGCTCTGGGGAGAGCCCGGGAAAGGCGACCTTCACCGTGAAGGGCAAGACAGTGCTGTGGGCTGGGCCTCCTCCCTCCTCCCTTCCCTGCTCCCCTCTTCATTTCTCACTCTCCTGACGTCCCGCTCATTCTATTTCCTTACTTGTCATCTGTCTACCTCTACTAGGTGAGGGCACCAGTGAACCTGTTCTCACTGTTTTCTGCAGCATCAAGAACAGGACGCGGTAGGAAATAAAGGACCAATAAATGCCTGTTGATTGAACGACTGGATGGACGAACAGTCCAGAGTATGGGAGGAGGAGGAGAGAATGTAAATGAGGATAAGGCACCTGGGTCACCAGCCCGGCTTCTACTGCTTCCAGTTGGAAGGAGATGAGCACTGTCCCCAGAGGGAGGGGGGCTGGTATTCCTCCCCACCCTCCTCCCCACCTTCTGCCAGTTGCCTCCCAGAGGCTGAAGCTGGACCATCCTCTGCAGGGTGTGGTATCTGGAGAGGG
Source organism: Spermophilus citellus (assembly GCF_964194105.1). Taxonomy (NCBI): domain Eukaryota; kingdom Metazoa; phylum Chordata; class Mammalia; order Rodentia; family Sciuridae; genus Spermophilus; species Spermophilus citellus. The sequence goes on from NC_138194.1 coordinate 5,747,198, forward strand.
TGATGTTATGTCTGAAGTGACCTGATTGTAGGCAGCTCTGGTGGCTTTGTGTCCCACTTACCATGCCTTGGCACCACTGGCCATTTCTGCAATCAGGCAGTGGGTGAAAGGGGGACTGTTTCCCACAGTGAAGGCCAGCTTTCCCCGGGACTCTGCAGAATGGTGGCGATTGTCTGAGTTTCTGCCGGGCAGTCCCCTCTCCTTCCTCCTGTGGGCTACTCCCAGGTCCCTATGCCCGGCTGCTGGGCTGGGCTTCAGAGCTTCTTTTGGTCAATGGAATCCCAGCAAACACACCCAAACTGGAGACTTCCAGGCTAACCCATTGGCTTGCTTTGGACTAATGTTACCCCAAGGGAGGAGCATACCCTGCATGGCCACAGCTTTTCCAGAATGAAGGTACAATGGCCAGAGCTAGGGGGCAATATATCACTGTGTGTATCACAGAAAACCCCAACCCTAGGTGTTTTAATAGAAAGTCAGAAGCTAATTTTCCCCATGCAGGGGTTTTAAGGCCAGGGCTAGTGCCCCAGCTGAGCACCACCATCGGGGACCCAGGCTCCTGTATCTTGCAGTTGCGCTGCCTTCAGCATGTGGTACATGGTCCTAAGGATCTCAAGATGGCTGCTGCACATCCAGCCATGGCGTCTGCTTCAGACAGGAAACTGAGGAGAGATTGGTAGAGGGGAAAAGGACAAAATTTCTCCCAGCAACACTTTGCCCTTGTAAACAGGAGAGGAGGACTCTCCATTGACTTCCACTAACATCTTGAAGGTCAGAAGTGAGCCATGGTGGCCACACCTGGCTGCAAGTCGGGCTGGGAAATTGAGCTTGCCTTATTGCCTCTGCAGTTAAGAAACAAGGGAATTGCCAAGTACTGAATAATGCACACCCCAGCACCTCAGCTTGCGCAGGCTCCCCGCCTCCTGCTGCTCACTGGCCTTCCATCTTGGTCCTAGATGTGTTTGTATTTCGTGCCCTGCTGTGGTGTGGGCCTGCTTTTATTCTCCCTAAGGTGGACGCAGTTTTGAAGTTTGCTCTTGAGTTTCTCTCCTTTTGACGGAGGCCTTCTAAGCTCCCAGGGGAACTGACTGCCGAGGACCCATGCTCCCAGCTACTTAGCTGCATATTTGCATCTAGTTTCTAATCTTATCTAGGGCAGGGACAATTTACAACTTGCTCAAATAAGCAATGGAAAGTTCCGGTCCATCTCTTACAAGTAACTTTCATGGCTGGGCATGGTGGAACGCACCTGCAATCCCAGAGACTCAGGAAGCTAAGGCAGGAGTATTGCAAGTTTGAGGCCAGTCTCAGCAACCTATGAGGCCCTAAGCAACTTAGCAAGACCCTGTCTCAAAATTAAAAACAAGAAGGGCTGGGAGTGAGGCTCAGCGGTAAAGTACCCATGTGTTCAATCCTCAATACAAAACAAACAAACATTAACAAAAATAATAATTTAAAAACATAGCTTTCATCATAGTAGCTGTCTTCTTGGAGTGGCCTTGGCTTAAAACTGAGGAAATATCCTTTTCCGTCTACTTTATTTGTCCTGTTTTTCCTTTTGATGGACACTGATAGTTTCATACCATTTTTCAAGGCGGGCTTTTGAAGTTTCAGGAGGTGACCTCTATTTACTACAATAAAATTAATGATTTATAGAAAGTCAGAATTCCACAATTCCCCTGAATGCCCCTTTTATCCCTCACTACTATGTCAAAATGGCATCCAGCATCCAATATGGTTCAAAGGTCTGAATTGTGTAGCAAAATAAATCATTTTTAAAATCCCAGTAGTACTGTGTGGTGTGAGCATTCTTAACGTGAATTGAGTAAGGAGGAAGAGAGCAGATGCAGCCAACCTTGGCTGTGGATATTACTCAAGTTGATGTGGGCCAGAGAAGATTGGATATTTAATGTCAATGACACCATGAGCGAGGGTGAAAAATTCCAAGTTTTGATAGCAAGTAAGAAAACAAATTTTAGGTCCCATAGCCCCTCCCCCAACATCATTCTTCCTATTATCTTCCTCTTTCCCATTCTCCCTCCCCTCCTGCCTGCTGGTCCACTTTGGAGTCCACTGCTGGATGCTTAGCCAATTTTTTTTTCACAGGGCTCTAACTTTGGTTAGAGCACAGACATTCAAATATATGTGGAATGCTGGTCTCAAACTTGCTCATTTGAATGTACTTGACCTTGCACTTTACATCATCCAAATCTCTGAAATGGTCAGAGCTGGGCAGAGTTGTACATAGCCTGAGCCAACTTTCACATTGGAGGTGGTCTCTGCTCCAGGAGACCCGGGAATCCTGGAGAGGAAAGATCTATTCATGACCTAGTGGAGTAAGCGCCCGTGGCCTGGCTGCTTGGTTATATCAGCTACTGCAGGTGAACAAATTTATTTTGAGTTCCTACTGCTGAGTGCTGAGATACAACGATTCAGAAGATGGGATTCTGCCCTCCAGAGCTCATCAACTAAAGGAGGTGACTGACCCCAAAATAAATTATTTGCCCCTCTGGAAGAGCTCTGGTCCCTTAAGACCAGTTCTTCTTGAACTTGAATGTGTGAACAAATCCCCTGAGGTCCTGGTAAAAATGTCGGCTTGAATTTAGTAGGCTTGGGGTGAGCGCTGAGATTCTGCTCGTCTAACAAGCTCCCAGGTGATGTATCGCTGCTGGCCTGGGGCCACACTTTGAGTAGCATAGTCCTAAAGTTGGGTGTCAGCGAGGAGGAGGAAGCCTAGGGAGATGTTGAGCAAGAAATGCCCCAGGGAGCAATTAGCGGCTGCCCCTCCACACTGCAGAAGAATGTGGTTTCCATTCCAGCTAAGCATATAATCTATGCTTTACCCATGACCTAAGGACATTGTCACTGTGTTGGCACAATCCAAAGGAACATTTGCCAGCTGTGGACTGACGCGCCGTAACAGGACAGATGTTTGGAAAGGATGCTGCAAACCATTGCTCAGTGTTGGGAGTGGGTACCAGTTGGGACACTCCTGGTCTTCTTGGGACAGCCTCCTTTCCCTTTCCTATCTTCACTAGAAAAAGGAGCTCCGGGCACTTCGGATTCTGCAGCTCTTATTCTTTTTTCCCACCCCTCACCTGCTGACCCTTAAAGCTTACTTGTAATGATCAGAATTCTAAAGGCATGCAAACACAGGAGGTGCTCAATAAAAGCTTTAACAATCTTGAGCAGGAAACACATACACATTTTATGCTTTTTACTTTTTCAAATCCCAAAACCAGACTCCAGTGCCAATTTTGTATTTGTAGTAATCTCTTTTTATGTGTGTATGTGTGGTGCTGGGGATCCAACATAGGGCTTTGTGTGTGCTAAGCACTCATTCTACCACTGGGCTCCCCAGCCAGTATGATAATTTGTTTTCAATTTTGTTCTTCTGAATCTCTGTTTAAAAAACTTTTCCTTGGGCTCAGGATGTGGCTCAAGTGGTAGCGCACTTGCCTGGCATGTGTGCGGCCCGGGTTCGATCCTCAGCACCACATACAAACAAAGATGCTGTGTCCACTGATAACGAAAAATAAATGTTTAAAAAAATTTTAAAAAAATAAAAAACTTTCCCTCACCACTCCTCCTTCCCCCTTTTTTTGAGGTACTGGGAATTGAACACAGGGCCTGTGCTGTTAAATATATCACTGAAATACACCCACTTTCTTTCCTCTACTTTCTTATAAAGGATCATGCCAGGGACTCACTCTCTGGAAAACTTTTGAGATATCAAGGAGTTCCCAGTCTCTGAAACTACAAATAGTTGATATTGTATGAGCTATCTCCAGCCATGCTAATGCCACATAACAAACAAGAACTCATGCAATATGCTTATTGCTCATGCATCTGGTAATTGGCTTGGAGATTCTATTGATGTTGGTGGGCTCGCTCACATATCTGAAGATAATGGTTGTCAGAATATCTAGGATGGTCCTGGCAGAACAATTGGGGCAGTTCTGCTTTGCAGTGTTGTGTCCTATCGCCCAACAGGATGTCCTTCATGGCAATGGTAGAGGTGCAAGAATACAAGCAGAGACATATGAGTGCTTGTCCCAGAGCCTCTACTGATATAATGTCTACTCAAATCCCATTTGTCATAGAAGGCCGTAGTGAGACCAAAGTCAGAGTGAGATGGCATTGCAAAGCTGTACTGGAAGGAGCTGGATTTTGACAGGGGAGAAAATCTGGGGTGGTTCATGCAGTGCATCTGCTGCAGCTTTCTCATGCACTGGAAGAACTTCACAGTCATAGTTAAGCTGATCCAAGCAACCTCTTTGCATCCAGCAAGCATCTACCCTTCTCTGCTCCCGGAAAGACAGAACAGCTGCAGAAAGTCAAGAGAAAACAAAGGCATCTGAGAGGACGAGAGCAACAGAGTATTTACCGACAATGCTCTATTCATAATCCACATTTAATTCAAACTCAAAAGGATGCATTTACAATCTGCCAGGCTTTAATATGCCCGCCCTTATGTGGCATCTCTGCAGCAGCAGAAATACCAAGCTTTCTGTCTCTTGCAAAAGCGAGGGCCTGAGCTCGCAAGGTAAACAAAGGGTAATGAAACAGCAAATGGCAGAGTGTTGAGTTGTGGGGAGGTGTCTAGCGGCATGCCACGGGGACATGGTTTCATTCTGGTCTCATTTAACATCTTCATTAATGATCTGGAAGAGGGCAGAAACAGCACATTAATTATAATCACGAGTGATGCTAAACTGGGATCTGTTGCCTGCACCACAGGAAGGGACTCTAAAAGGACCAGGCAGAAGAGGGAGCCAGCTTGGACCAGCACAGGAGGAGGCCACTAGTCTCTGGGAGGCAATGAGGCCAAAAGACAAAGAAGCTGCTGGAAACAACCTATGGGATTTGCAGATAAACCAGAAAGAGGAAAAAGTTCGCATCAGGAAGATGGCATCGGGAAACTAGACACAAGCAAGAAGGGACAGTGGAGGGAGAGAGGCACATTGCTTGAAGTCCAAACAGGAGAGGGGAATGGCTGTTAACCCTTCCTTCCTAGCCTCCTTCTCCCCCCCCCACTAGGTCAAGGACTCACGAGAGTGTGATGTGTGTTGACCGGTTTCTGCTGTCTCTCCAGCACCTAGAATTAGCCCCTGGACGTGGAAGTCCCTTAATAAATAACTATTAAGTGAATTCCTAAATTCCTGAATGAGAAATGCAGTATGGCTTCCAAAGAAGCAATCCAAAGAAGGTTTCTCTCCATAAGGTGCCAACCAGTGCAAAGATGGATGAAAACAAAACAAGCCCAAAACAAAATACTGAGCGTGGTGCAGAAACAAACAGGGGACAAACGCAGAGAAGCCATCCGGACAGCAGAGACCCTGGGTCCTACTGCAAATAGTGGACTCCGCCAGGGCAGGGTCTGTGGGTGCCTGGTGCCATGCTGAATGCTTTGAAGTGCCTTCTGCTTATCATCACTATAAGGTAGGTGCGATCTTTGCTCCTGCTTTATATTCAAGGTGCAGAGATTAAGTACATTTCTCCAAGGTCCCGAAGTGACAGTAGTTGATCACATCACGTCCATGGTTTTACTACCTTACTCTGCCTGCTGCAAGGGCTCCAGGGAGAGGGTGGGACCTGAGAAGGAGGGAGGGAGAGAGAGAGAGAGAGAGAGAGAGAGAGAGAGAGAGAGAGAGAGAGAGAGAGAGAGAGAGGGAGGGAGGGAGAGGGAGGGAGGGGGAGAGAACAGAGGAAAAGTAAACAAGCGCAGTCAAAGTGACACTAGGGACTCCTCCCAGCTTCCTGCAGTAGCCCCGCCCAGTGGGAACAGGAGCCGACTCCACAGGGCCCCTCGCCCTGCCTGTGGCTACAAGAAACCATCTGTAGTCTTTCTTTTCTTTTTTATTCTTTCCCTTCTCATCTCTCTGTTATGTAAGTAAAAATCCAGAAACAGATGCAATGTTTTGCAATGTTTTGTATCTGTGCTCTCCATTATTTTCTCTACATTCCGTAGACAGATGAGTGCACACTTCTGTCATTTGTGCTTATTGAAAGCTGGATACACGAAATCCCACACGTCTACTGTACTTCAGAGGTGACTGGAGGGACTTCCAGGAGAAATTGTGTTTACAGGAGTTTTTTTTTCCTCCAACACTTTGACCCTACAGCACAGCCCCAATGTCCTGTGCTGCTCCATGAAATTGCTCTATGTTAATTAGCGTTGGGGCTCGGGGTACTGATTTTGAAGTCGTCATTTGTTTTGTCTGGTGCTTACTATGTGAATTCTGGAAGGTCATCAATTTTGACTTCTGTAATCACCAGCATTTAGGGAGGCATCATGGTCCCCAGTCCCCAGTGGGAAAGATTGAAAATAAGGTAGAAACCAACTGTGACTGGAGAGAGAATTCTAGCAGCATCAAGAAACTGGGTCCAACCCCTAGATACCTAAAGGTGTTCTGGTTTCTGACATTTGTCCTTCTGAAAGTTTCTTCCCCAAATTACTAACTTTGCTTTCTCTTTTGCCTTCTTCAAATTGAAGTTCTATTTCTTACAAGGACCTTAGGGTCAGTCTGTCTCATTTTAAACATTCTAGGCTTTGATTTGGAGATTCTAACACTAATACTGATAGAAGTCAATACAGAAGAGTTCTGGGGGACAAAGGGAGGTCATTGCTTCAGATGATTCTGGGTTCCTCTAGAGATGCTAAGAACTGACTCTCTCCAACTTTGATACCAAAATAGTGAATATATGCCATAAACAGAAAGTCTTAATGCTGATGCAGGAAGGTCTAAAAAATTGCTCTCCACCAATCCAGATAATAAAAGAAAGGCATTTTCCAAAGTGTATTCCAGTTAGAATGCGGTGATTGGTTCATTTGGGGAATGAAAGGGGGTGTCTTTAGCAAACATTTAGGGACAGAGGATGTAAAACAGGGCTGGTCACCCTACATGAAGTGCACTTCAACAAAGAGATTTCTTGATGCAATAGGTTTGGAAACTGTATGCTAAACTTCCTGTAGAGAGTCAAACAGCCTTCTGTTAAATGCATAGAGTATTATAGTAAAGATAAATGTCACCTAAGCCAGCCTCTCCCAAATTGATTTATTTGCAAAATCTTTATTTTCAATAATGTTTACTACTATCCCAGGGACCCAGTGTTCCAGAGAACATACTTCAGAAAACATTGACTTTAAATAAGTCTGATTCAGATAAAGTATGACTTTCTACCTGCCTGAATGACCTGTATCTAGAAGCCTCCAAAACAAAAATACTTTCCCACCACATTTCTCTTTGATTACAAATTCTACTACTTTTTCCTCCTTTAAGGACTTTTTAAAGGATACGCAATTATAATGGGGTTAGGCATTATGTCATCTGGAAGGAATAACTCATTAGCTAGCTAAACATTAGAGATAATTAGTTTATCTAAATAGCCACTTACCACCCATTGATTCCGATTGGGGACGGGGTCCCCAAGGAATTGTCTTCACAGGAGGAGTGGGAGAGAAAGGGTCTGGAGTACAGGATGCTGGCCTTCCCTGTGCTACAGGATGTCATGGCGGGTCTAGATCCACATGGTTCTCAACCCTCACTCCACTAGGACCATTTGTCTACCTTTGTGCCCTGTGTGTCAGCTTTTTCACTGCTGTCACTAAAAAACCCTACAACAACTGGAGAGGAGGGAAAGTTTATTGGGGGGCTCACTTTTTCAGGGGTCTCAGTCCATGGACAGTGGACTCCATTTCTCTGGGCTCGAGGTGAGGCAGAACATCATGGCGGAGGGAAGAAGCTCACGTGATGATCACACAGCAGAGACTCCACTCTCCAGATATAAAATATATAACCCACAGACACAGCCCAGTGACCCACCTCCTCCAGCCACACCCCACCTGCCTTCAACTAACCACTCAGTTAATCCCATCAGGGGATTAATCCACTGATTGGGTTGAGCCTCCCATAACCCAATTATTTTTCCTCTGAACCTTCTTTAATTGTTTCACACATGAACTTTTGAGCGACACCTCAAATTCAAACAATAACATGTCCCTGTATTTCGAGTTTTAAAAAGTATTGTCTCCCTAAAAAAGTAAACTAACTTAGTAATGTCATTTATAGACTTTCACCCTCTTCCTTCTGAAAATACTCCCCTCCGACTCCAACCATGAGGTCCTTGAAAGGGTTTCTATGATCTTCCCAAAACACACATTTTTGTTCATAGTGAATACTGTAGGGGTGGAACCGTGGACCAATCTGGACCAATTGGAGGACTTTCCTGGAGCTTCAGACATTGAGGCAGAGTGAGCAAGCCTCGGGCCCCACAGAGCAGACACAGCTGATGGATAGGGGAGCTGCCGGCAGCTGCGCGTCCAGCTACCTGGAGGAAGCTGATTGCTTCCTTTGAATGTGTTCCTCAAAGCTCCTGTGTCCAAAACTTTAGCCTCAAAATTGTGGTATTGGGAGGGGATTAGGTCATGAGGGCTGTGCCCATGCAGATGGATTAATGCCATTATTTCAAAACTGAATTCCTTATAAAAGGATGACTTCCATCCCCCCCACCCCTCTCCCTTCTGTGGTGTCCCTCATGCGATGCAGACCCTTGATCTTGGACTTCCCAGTTTCTAGAACAGGTTCCTTATCAATTACCCAGACTAGTATTCTGTCACAGCAGCACAAAACTAATTCAGACACAGCCTTAGAACAGGGCTTCTCGTTTCCTGCTGACACTTGAGGTCTAAGAATTGTTTGGGGAGGCTGCTCTCTGCGCAGTAGGAGGTTCGCAGCACCCTTGCCTCTGTGCAGAGAGGCCAGCACATCTTCCCCTCTTTGTGATAACCAAGATGTCTCCAGGTATTTCCAATGTTCCTGGGCAGGGGGCACGGATTTCTCTCCATCCCTTCTTGAGGACCACTAGTCGAGAGCATGAAGCCAACACTCTGAGAAGAGCACAGGTGAGGGACAGGCAAGGAGATCATGTCCTGGTGACATTGAAGGCCCTGGCTCCAGCAGTCCCTGAGGCTCAGCACACTTCAGTTCTTCCTGTGGATTGATTTCATGAGCCAATTAGCTCCACTTTTTTTCTCTCTCTCTAAGCTGGCTCAAGTTGAATTTCTCTAGTTGCGCACAAGAGTACTCTGTTAATCTATAATTTCCATTAGTTTTTTTTTGAAACAAACTGAAAATAACGCGCTTCCTTGTCTCCTCCTCCAGCCCAGCAGCAGGTCCTTGATTACCCTCAAAGTCCACCCCTACATTGGTGTAGTGGGCCCTGAGGTAGTAAAAGTGAACCCTTGGCATCACCTCGTGTGCCCACCATCCCACCTCCCCTAAAGCAAATGACAAAGCTCTTTCCTTCCTGGAGGGAGCAGCAGAAGTGGGTTTTGAGGTGATGAGGGGTGGGCGATGGTACGGAAAGGGAAAGCATGTTTTTCTTTAGTGGTGAGAAAAAGCTAAACAAAATATAGAAGAATAGAAAGTTGATAGCTCCATGTCAGAGGGAGCCTTTTCTTGGATGTATGTAAATACATTTGTATAAATAAATAAAAGTTCAAGTTTTGATTTTGTTTTGTTGTTGTTTTTTGTGTGTGTCGTGCTGGGGATGGAACCCAGGGATTCCTGCAGGCTAGGTACCACCGAGCACTTTATGTGTTGTGATTTTACACTCCCCCACCCCAGGGGACAGTTGCGATGTCTGAATATCTACCTATCTCTGTACAGACACAGATGTAGGTATAAGTGTATCCTTTTAGAAAGCTTCTTCATCGTTGTGACCACAAGACCTGAGAAGAGTGGTGGTGAGGTTGTTGTAATATCTGAGCCCACCATGGGCACCTTTGCCAACCCAGCCCCTGCCCCCGGGAGTGCTGCCCCAGGAGCTGACCAACACCACACCCCAGGTCGCCCCAGGACCCTGTTTCTAAGTAAGCCTTTTTTTTAAGAGAGAGTGAAAGAGGAGAGAGAGAGAGAGAGAGAGAGAGAGAGAGAATTTTTAATATTTATTTTTTAGTTCTCAGCGGACACAACATCTTTGTTGGTATGTGGTGCTGAGGATCGAACCTGGGCCGCACGCATGCCAGGCGAGCGCGCTACCGCTTGAGCCACATCCCCAGCCCAGTAAGCCTTTTCTGATGCACTAGAGCTGCTGGTACTTTACTGGTCACTCAGTAGCTTGAATATCACACTTGAAGGGGAAACAGACTGGGAAGAAGGAACGGGGGTCGGGGTGACAAGGCTGCACTTACTTTATATTACTGCTTTGGAATGATCCAGCTTCTGCCTTGCCGTCTGGGTTTTATGGACACGTTTTTTTTTGTTTTGTTTTGTTTTTTTTTTTCCTGAAAGCCCTGTGGATGCCGGCTCGAGTGATGAAGTGACCTTGGCTCCTGATGAAGGTGCTCACAGGCCAACAGGAGAGAGGACACACGTGTGTGCCCAGCCACAGGGGATGGAGAAGGTGCCACAGCAGGAGGCTGGGGCTCAGCGGGTGGATACCCCCATTTCCTGTGGCGCTCAGGTGACCTTTTCTGCAGTATTCCAGAAGCTAGGATAGAGTGGCAAGGGGCATCACGCTCTCTTGTGGTCCTTCCTGATGGGACAGGAGGGAAAACCCACTAGCAGGAATGAGGCTTGCTTCCTACCATGCAGGAAGCACACCTGGTCATGTCCAGGCTTTGCTGTGACCCTCTGAGCCACCAAGGCCACATGTATACCTTGGCACCGATGCTATCAAGTGCTGCAAAATTAGACCAGGGAAGGGATTTTTACTGCTTTTTTTCTTAGATCACTTTTACCTCTCCTAATTTAGGCAAAGCAGAGATGCTCCCTCTTTTATTCAGTGTACACTCAGGTCAAAGAGAAACAAACCGACCATTTTAAAATTGGTGCTCTTGAGAAGGCAGAGGAGCAAGCCGTGGGTAATGGCAAGCAAAGTTCACTGATCAAAATAGAAGAAAGACCAAAAAATGACCCTTTCCATAAATATCTTCCCTCCTTCCTCCCGAATCTATTTTTCCTTCCACCGTTTTTTTTTTTTTTTTTTGGCCTCTCCCTCTGTCATTCTGTGCCCCATTAAAGGAGGATCACAGGCTCATTCCACAGTCAACTATTAGCTGATAAGGCTTAACAACTCCCAGTAGGTATTTGCATTTTAATAGAGAATTATTGAAGACCAAAAAGCCTTCATAGGCCACAAGAACAAAGCACAGAGTTGAAAGCTCTGAAGTGATATTTGGGGGAGCAGAGAATGGTCCAGTTTCTTCTCAAGTTTCACTGTTTTTTTTAATGCCCTCTCCCAAGGCCCCCGATTGTCTGAACCCTGTTGTGGTGCTCTTCCCTCACACCCCGACTCCTGTACCATCTCCACGAACACAGTGTCTTGTCTGTGGGCTTCCTGAAGGAGAGCGTCTTTCACTGAGCGCAGATTCCGATGAGTGCTCCTGACCAGGGAAGAACAGCACTCAGGTGGGAGGAGACCGCGGGAGGGCAAATGGCCTGAGGAAAAGGTCACCAGGAGATGGTGGTTGTGTTGGAGCCCAAGTGGAAAAGGTCAGAAGAGATGAGGAAAAAAGAGACAAGTGGAGAATTTGGGATGGATGATGGTTTATATGGAAGTCTGGCTGGTGAGGAGTTCATGGTACATGGACTTTCAGATTAAGGGTGCTTAATGTTATTTCATTTTAGGTGTATGTGGACTGCTGAGTTCACAGTCGTCCACTGCTGTGGTTTGTATGAGTTTGTCCCCCACAGCTTTGTGTGTTAGGGACTTGGTCCTCAGTGGGTGATGTGAGAGGTGCTGGGACCTTCAAGAGGAAAGGTCGAATGAAGGTGATTATGTCATTGGAGATGCTGCCTTTGGAAGAATTAGTGAGGTTCTCATGGAACCTCAAATAGCTCCCTCCAGCATGGATTGTTGTAAAGAGAACAACCTGACCCCTTCCGCTCTCTGGCTTCCTGTCATACCATGTGATCTCTCCCTCCTCCCATGACTACCTCTGCCATCTTGTTGCCTCGCCAAAGGGGCCGTCTCCAGAAACAATGGACCCACACAATCATGGAATTTCCATCCAAAATCATAGCTAAATAAGTCTCTTTTCTTTATAAAAGTTTTTCAGTAGCTGGGTGTGGTGGCACATACCTATAATCCAAGTGATTCAGGAGGAGGCTGAGGAAGGAGAATCACATGTTCGAGGCCAGCCTCAGCAACTTATTGAGACTCTGTCTCAAAATAGAAAACTAAAAAAAAAAAAAAGAAGAAGAAGAAGAAGGAAAAAAAGAAAGAAAGAAAGCTGGAGGCTCAGTGATAGAGCAACCCTGGGTTCAATCCCTAGAGCTGCAAAAAGATTAAAAAAAAATTCTTCCTCAGATTCGAAGATAAATATCTGTGCTACACAAACCCTAAATGTTAAAATTTATATTACTGTGGCCAAAAGCCAATGAAATATTTAAGCCCTGTAGCCTACTAACCTTATTTCTAGGAATTGATCTGAAAATAAATTATGTGAACTTAATATAAATCATTATTATACAAATATAGTACTATGTGTCCAAAGAAAATTTAAAAACAATGTTCAAAAGTGTCCAAAATGTCCTCTCCCAGGAACATTTCGCCAGCCTCCCTCTTTTCAACATTTCATCCCTCTGTCAAGGTGTCTTAGTTTGACTTCCTACAAAAGCAGACCCCAAGTCAAGAGCTTGGTAAGTGGCTTACTTGAAAGGAAGACAGTGAAATGTTAGAGCAGGTTCCTTCCTACCAGAGTAATCTGGGGACTAAGCCCCACCTTGAACTTCAGAGAAACTTTTCAAACTGTGCCACCGAAGTGTTCCACCATGGCCCAGAGGGTGCGGGGCATTGATTCATGAGTGCCTGGGGCACCTTCGTGGAGGGTGGCCCCTGGGGGTATTTGGTCTGGTGCTGGCAGGTTGCCCCAGCACAACTTCAGGGCCCTGGAGAAAGCCTCAGCAGGAGGGCAGAGGGTCTTTTGAGGTGAGGAGCTCCCAGTACACAAGAGCTGTCCACTACAGCTGACCATAAACTTGGGAGGCCCTGGTATGACGTGGGCAAGGCAGCACAGCCTCCACTAGAGTGCCTAGGTCAAGTTTATCTCCATGCCAAAGAAAACTTCAAATCTTTTACAGAAGCATCAGTGTCCCCCTTGCAATGATAACCGTAGCTCCTTTGTCTACATGGCCATTACTTTCTGGGTGAGCTTAGGTATCTCTTTATGCCTCAGTTTCCTCAACTGTAAAATCGGGATGAGAATAGACCTCGTGACAAAGAGAAAAAATGACTGCAATTCTTTATTCTTCTGGTAACCTTGCCCTTTACAATATAATATCACACAGCTCCTTCCATCATTCTCTTTCCCCACTCCCCGAATCCGGGTTACCCTTGTAAATCTGCTTTGGCCAAATGCACCTACAGCAGGAATGACACTATGCCATTCTCAAGTCTCAGCATCTAGAGTTTTGTGCACACTTCCGTGTGCTCCTTGGAATCCTCCCAGTTCCAGGAGAAGGGGAGCTAACCTGCTAGAGAAGAGATCCCATAAAACTCAGGCAAATTGTTCCATCCTCCCTAGACCTGCCAGCCCGCAGCCACCCAGATGCATGAGAGAGCCCAGCCCAGGAGCCTCAGCCAACAGCCAGCTGGAAGCAGAACGGCCAAGCCAATGCGACGACTCGACTCGTGGGCAAAAATAAACGTTGTATGCCACTAAGGTTTTATGGTTGTTACCCAGCATTATTATGATAATAGATAACTGATACAGCACCAATTTCACTGAGGATTTTAAAAGCATATAAACATGTGCAGGATTTGGCGTGGTGCCCGGACCACCATCCCTTTTCTTTAGATGTTGACTGTTACTGTGGTAGTCATTATCGCGCCATCAGAGTGTACCGTGTCTTCCTGTTATTTGTCTATATGTCAGTTTCTCCTTTTAAACTAGGGGCTCCTGGATGATAGAAAACCAGATCCGGTTTCCAATTCATTCAGAGTGACATATTTCCCTATATCCAGGAGCCCATCTTTCAGCAGAGAGATTGACATGTACATAAAAATCTGTGGTGGGGACTGGAGATAGCAAATGTTCAAGAGTGGTGGGCACAGAGCAGGCACAAAGATGCTCAGTAATGATGAAGCAAATACTAAAAACCAAATCCAGGCATTTGCCTGGAAGGTCAGATTGATAAGGAGAGCTGGCCTTCACCCCCACCGCCTGAGAGCTGGTCAGGCAGTGATGGGCTTCTTTGGTGGTTTTACAGTCATGGCTGCAGCTCAGGCATTCAGGCGCTCGCTCTCTCTCTCTCTCTCTCTCTCTCTCTCTCTCTCTCTCTCTCTCTCCCACTCTCTCCAGAGAACAACCATCACATGATGAAAAAACTAATTAGAGCAAGCAAGTGCCCAGAATAAGCAGCCTATTAAGGAAATTTGAGTCAAATGAATGCAAAAGGACATCTATTGTAAATCTATCCTTAACAAGTATTTATTTTTGTTCTTTCCCAGCTTTCCTAGGGGAGTTTATTGTTTGAGGAAAGGCCTGGTAAAAATCAGAATGTTTTTACCATACACCTCCAGGTCCCCATAGAGTGCCTCTCTGGGGCCAGCAGGCTGCGTGGAACCAGCTCCCGGCAGAAATCCTGTGTGCACCTGCCCAGCCCGGGCAGCAAGGTTAACAGAGACTCGGACAAATTCATCTTCATTTCATGTCTTTGACAGTCTCTCCACTTAGGTCAAGTCCACGGCAAACCAAGCGATTTTGTTAGAGGCAGGGAGAGGTGGTGGGGAGCACGTGGACTGACTTGGACTCCATTCCCCACAGCGCCACCCACCCGTTGGGGGATCTTGACCTAGTTACTGAATTTCTCTGAGTCTCAATTCTCTCATCTGTAAAGTAGGGATAAAAAAGAAGCCACCCGTAGAGCCAGGTGGAGAAGAAATGCCAGAGGTCTGGCTCCCGATAACCAGCACATAGGGGCAGGACAGTCCACGGTTAAGGAATTAGGCTCTCTCCCGCCAGATGGTTCGTGTTCATATCCCAGCTTTGCTACTCGCTGACTATTCTTAACCTCTCTGTGCCTCTGCTTCTGTAAATCTGTAAAGTGGAGAAAATTACAGCTTGCATGGAGACTGTCATGAGGATTCAATGAGTTAGCATATGTAAAGTCCTTCCTACGGGATCTTGTACACAGGAGCCCAGGAAGCGCTAGCTATGATTATTATTCAGATAGATAGAATTATTAATAGAAGTCCCTGCTGACCAGAGACCTCATCATCATCTCACTTTCGTCCAGATATCAGCTGCAAGACATCAGCTCACACACGCAAATGGCAATAGTGGGTTGAAGCAAATCATAACTCAGTGAGTCATGATTCCAGTTCATAAGCAGAGAAGCACAATTCAATTTTATAGGCAGCTGGGCTGCTAATTAAGAAGAAGCCCTTAATTACAGCACCTGACACAAGCCCTGGCTTGTGCTCGGCCGCCTTATTTTTCCTCACTTCTCCTCCCTCCATCTATCACACGTCCATCTCTCCCATCCCTCCGCTCACTTCTCCAGAGAGGGGAGGTCACTTGTTCAGCAACCTAAAAAAATGAAACTGCTCCCTGACTCCAGAACTTCACACAGCACAAAATGTGTGCTGGAAAAGCTGTGTGCTCAGGCCCCCAGGCTGGTGACTTCTGAGGATAATGAAGGAGCCTCAGGAGTAGAGGAAGCCAAGAAAATGGTCCCCAGAATTTACCCAGGGGAAATAAAAACCTTTGTTTGTATAAATGTCTCTCTTCAGATGTTTATAATGATTTTTTTCATGATTACCAAAAAAACTAGAAATGATCCCAGTGTCCTGCCACTGGTGGATGGATCAACTGCAGCACTTTCATCCAGTAGAATACTGTTTGGCCATAAAAAAGAGCAAGCTACCGTCGTGCGTCACTTTTGGACAGGGATGTTCTGATAAACAAGTTGCTAGGCAATTTTTGCTGTTACGAGAACATCAAGCACATGCTTACACCCCTCTAGACAGAATGGGGGAACGTCCCACGTGGCCTCTTGAGGCAATCAAGAGACACATCGATGAGGCTGCGGCCAGCACAGTGTGGTAGACCCTTTTACAAAAGGCGTTTCTAAGAAGGAAGAACACACCCTAAAATAACAATAGAAGGAAAGTGTAGTGAACAGGTAAGCAGAAACACAGCTGTGGGGTATCATTATCAAGTGTTCTCTGCTGTACATAACTGTAGGTGCCCTGCTTCATGTGACCGGCACAGCAGTAGGTTTCTTTTCACCAGCTCGATCACAGACATGAGTGATGTGTGCACTATGACTGCTTGATGACAAGGACATCACTAGATGACAGGAATTTTTCAATTTTGTTGTAATCTCGTGGGACTGTCATATATGCAGCCTGTTGCCATCTGAAATGTCCTTACGTGGTGCGTGATTGTGTTAATGACACATGCATGACATACAGAGATGTGTCTCAGATACACTGGCTAAATCAAGAAGCCAGACTCAAAAGGCTGCATATTGTGTGATTCCCATGAACAGGACTTCCTGGAAAAGGTGATTCTCCAGGGACAGAAGACATGAATGGTTGCCAGGGCCTGGGCTTACAGGAGGGAGGTCAGCTCCAAGGGGCCCTAGGGATTTAGGGAATTTGGAAGGAATGAAAATGTTCCATATATTGATTATGATGGTGGTTACACATCACGGGTGTTTGTCAATACCCATAGAACTCTACACTAAAATACGTAAATTTAACGGCATGGAAACCTAACTTGGAAATACAAGTTCCATAGGAACTTCAGCGCAGCAAAAAACATGACCTTGACACCCCCCAAAGTCAAACAAATAAACTTTGTTTTTAACTTTATGCAAAATATTTTTACATTATACATTTCTTGAGATCCTTGTTAGTCATTAAAATAATGCATTTTATAAAGTAAAGGAAAATCTCATCAAATACAGTAACATGAGCACAGAAAGCAAAATCAGTCTTGCAGGAAGAATCAGATGTGAATTCCATGTGACAAAACACGTTGCCAGCCCTACTCCAGGTCAGAGGATGCTGAGATGGCATGGCATGGCTTCAGACTCTGGGTAGAGGACCTAAGTGACATGAACGTGACTTGCCCAGACTATTCATAAGTGACCTTGATGCACAGTGACCACAACACTGGGAAAGCTGGCCCTGTGAAATGAAGGCAAAGTCAAATAGAGGTCAGTGCCAGGCGGGGACTCCCAGAAGAATAGCTTTGTCCAAGTCCAAGAAGCCAATGTGGATAGGAACCCAGGAACTCACATCTGGAATACTCCGGAACTTCTCGGTGCCTAGCACTGCAGAGAGCCCTGGGTTTCACACTTCATTACAGATATAAGTGCGAGGACTGGTTTTGGGGAACTTCCCCTCAATTAAAACCATTTCTCCAGCTTAAAACACTTCACTTAGGAATCACTAGTGTCAGCGATTCAAAGAACAACAGCACCAAAACGTGTCAGTTGACAGGTGGGTAACTCAAGGCTGGGTGGATAAAGAGGAGGATGGCAACGACAAGTACGCAGTCATTGCTGGGGTGACCTCGTCTCATTCCACCACCACCTGCCAGGGAGATGCTGTTATCACCACTCTACAGACAGGAGACAAGGCTCAGAGAGGTGATGCCACCCGCTCTAAGCCATTTTACATTCCCGAATGCAAATGTTCTGTGATTCCATGGTAAGTGGAAATGGTGATTTCTGAATTAAATGTAGACAGAGTCTGTGGGAGGCAAGAGGTGGGCAGTGGTGTGCTGGAAAGTCTTAACAACCAGCTCTGGGACGGGGCTGCTTCACATTCACACCCCAAGCCAGTACTTCTCCCCTGACCACCGGGCACTGTCCTTGGGAAGCCAACCAACTCACAAGCTCCCCCCAACGTAACAGCCAGCTCAAGAGTTGCAGGTAAGGGAATTTTGGATGAAAAATATTAGTTTAGAAAAAGTATAAGAGAACCCTGGGGGTTTAGGAGGCAGGCTGACGGCAGCGGGGCAAGGAAGGGCAAGGGGACTGACGGATATGGGGGGCTAATCCAGCACCCAGGATTCAGGACCTGCTGAGTCCAGATCAGCCTTGCTGGAAGCCTAAAGAAACCTGAGCAGCACTCAGAACACTGTGTCCCGTGGTCCCCAGCGTTTAAGACTATGGGTAGACTTGGGGTCTACCTCTGGAACAAAGGAGGGTCAAGAATTTGCAGATTCTTTTGAAAACTGCCTTGAGAAAGGGCATAGGGAGCCCCCAGGGGAAGCCAAACACACAGGGGGGAGGATTGTGTGTCCATCAAGCCTGACGGGTACGGAGAGGCTCCAAGTAGGAGAATGAAAAATAAGGTCAGAGCAGAAAGGGAGTGACAGAAAGGACTATCAGCATGAGACATTGGGGGCAGGGGGTCTACGAATTGCAAGGATCGGGAGATTCCCCTCGGCATGTGGTGCAATTGGTGTGTTGCCAGGGATGCTGCCCACTGAGGGCACTCAGCTGACCAGAAGTTGCTTCTTTTTTTTTTTTTGGTCCTGGGGATTGAACTCAGGGGCACTGAACCACTGAGCCACATCCTCAGCCCTATTTTGTATTTTATTGAGAGACAGGATCTCACTGAGTTGCTTAGTGCCTTGCCTTTGCTGAGGCTGGCTTTGAATTTGTGATCCTCCTGCCTCGGCCTCCGGAACCGCTGGGATTACAGGTGTGCACCACCACACCGGGCCACAAATTGCTTCTAACTTCCTCTGTTTAAGGAAAGGCCAGGAACAGGTATCTCTGATCAGCATTCAGAGGAGTGACCTTGGAAAACAAAAGACACTGAGTGACAGAGAAGAGGAAAGTGATTTCACGCTCAGACTTGCTCTGAAGGTCCGAGAAGCCAGTGCTCCACTACTGAGCTACGTCCCCAGCTGAATTTTTTATTCATGTTGCCAAATTGCCCTTCCAAATAATTTATCTATTTTTTAAACCTTCCATCAACAGTTTAGAGAGTTTCTATTTCCCCTCTCCATGGCCAATATTGTATGTTATTAATTTTTTTTAAATGCTAATTAAGTAGGTCATTTCACTGCTGTATTCTGATGTTCTTATTATCTTTTAATAGATTTATTAGCACTCCTTTGAATTTTGTGTTTATATCCTTTGCTTATCTTTCCAATGTGTCTATTGGTCTTTTCCATGTGGAATGCCAGGAAATTTTTGCGTATTAGAGATCAATCCTTTGGGCACCAGGGATGGCAAATGTTTTTCGCTGTGTTTCTTGTTTATTTTGATTTTGTCTACAGAGGATTATTTGTTTGGGTGGGATTTTTTTTTTTGCTTGCAACTTTCAGGGTTCTTAAAAATATTCAAAGAATTAGCCTTATAATTAGTGAGTTCTCGATTTCATGTCGTATTTAGTATGGCCTTCCCCACTCAAACTTTTTTTTAAAAAAAATTAATCCATGTTTTCTTCTAGTTTCATGTTTCTGCTTTTGTAGTATTTCTTTGAGAGTTTGAACCGTTGAATTTCATTTGGTTGAAAGAAGTGATGTAAAGATCCAACTGTCCTTTGTCAAATGACTTTCCATTTTTCATAATATAATTTATTGATGAAGTATGAAAAAGTATGGGGAAAAAATCTTTCACCACTATTTAAGAAGCCAGCTCTATCCTAAAATAACGTTCATATTCATTTCTGAATTTACCATTCTGTTGATCTAACAGAATTTTCCTGTCTCCATACCAGTCTGTAGCATGTTAATTACTATAATGTAATGAAAATTTAAATATTTGATAGAAGCATTTCCCCTCATTTTTCCTTTTTTGCCCAAAGACTTGTTTAATGGTTCTTCTGCCATGTGTGTTTTTCAAGATGAAGAATAATTTCATCAAGTTTTTTTTTAAAACCTTCCATTCTGACTGGCATTACCTTGATTTTGCAAATTAATTTCAAGAGAGATTTATCTTTTAATATATTCTTAATAATGTTCACCTCTTTTCAACTGCTAGAACAAAGGGACACCTATCTATTGATGTATTAAACTCTCTTTGAGCAAAATCATATTGCATTATGTGGCATATCTTTGAGAGCTTGAAGAGGGAGATCTTTTCTGTAATTCTATAATTACTATTTGTTTTAATAATAACCTGTTCTATAAGCAATTTTGAAGCACCTGTTACATGTACCACGATGCAGAATGAAGAAAGAATGAAATGAACACACAGTCCTTGTTCTGACACCTTCTTATGTGACGATCATTTCTGATACAGAATATAGATGGAAAAGGTTCAATAGAGCCTGATGGGGTGGTGCACGCCCGTAATCCCAGTGGCTCAGGAGGCTGAGGCAGGAGGATGGCGAGTTCAAAGCCAGCCTCAACAATGTCAAGGTACTAAGCAATTCAGTGAGACTATGTTTCTTAATAAAATATATATATAAAAAATAGAGGCTAAGCTGTAGCTCAGTGGTAAAGTGCTTGCCTCGTATGTGTGAGGCACTGGGTTCAATCCTCAGCACCACATAAAAATAAATAAAGATACTGTGTGTTTATCTATAACTAAATAAATACTTTTTAAAAATACAAAAAAATAGGGCTGGGGATGTGGCTTAGTGATTGAATGCACTGAGTTCAATCCCTGGTACTAAAAAAAAAAAAAGTTCAATATAGTTTAGTGACTGCTATACAAGGGGCAGGGACAGTAGAATAATCTATGGAATAATAGATCAGAGAGTTTGGAAAAGAGCTTACTTTCCTACAGGTTTGTTGGGAGTTTCCAAGATATGACATGTCAACTCGGTTTTGAAGAAAAGTGGTTGTGGACTGAAAAGAGTATTATCTATTCATGTATTGACTGGAGTCTTGATGTTACTCCAAATGATTGTTTTAATTAAAAATGACTTATCTTCTTTCTACAGAAGTATTCATTAAAATTAGATATTATATATAAGCCAGTTTTCATACATGTGAGTGAATTAGACATACACTACATATAAATATATATAAATGAATTTTAAACTGTTGTATTCAATGCAAATACTTTCCAAGCTAGCTTTATTAATTTGGTACAGAAGTCCAAAAACTTTACAGTTAAATTTATCGCTTCCTGTTTAATTTCTCTGATTGTTTTCAGTCTTTCAAAAGCTACCATCTCTACAAAGACCCAGTAAATGGGGTCCCGTTTTGGCCACCACATTTCAACAGTCATATAGAATTTCTGAATAGCATCCAAAGATGATGAGAAATGAAAGTAGCTTTCCATTTTTCACAAGTAAAAGTTAAAATAGAACAGATCAAAGAGAGAATTTGAATTGTCCCCAAGAATAATACAGAGAATGATGAGCCATGATTTTCCATGTCCACTAATTTTAATTAAGGGAAAATGTGTTTACAGCAAAGAAAGTGAAAAAAATGTAACAGTTTTAGAGGAACACAAAGACACGGGGAAGAACTTATTTACTACCAAGGTGCTAGAACAATGAAATAAACTTCAAAATAAGACCAGAGTCTTCTAGAGCAGAGGTCTCCCCAAGGAAATAAACTCCTCAGTGATTCAGACCAATGGTTTGCAGCTGGAGTTCTTTGGAGAAGCTTGCAGAAGGCTAAGGAAGAGGACAGGACTGTTAGCTGCCAGAGTAGGATATGGGTCTGTCTATTGGCTAAACAGAAAGATCTGGAAAAACCAGTCAGTCCTGCCTCTGTGTACAGGCGGGGAGCTGAGTCATCTGAGGGCTCCAGAGCACTTCTCGGCATTGCTTCACAGTACTCGTCAAAATGCAAGTCACTTTCTTAAAAATTACAGTTGCAGTCACTGCTGTGTGATTTTGTGATCTGTATTAATTCACGTCTGGCCTTGAACACATGGGCTAACGGTGACAGGTTCCCCCCTCAAGTCCAACACGGCCACGTTAAAAAACCAAAAACATTGAGAATATGATGCTTTTAAAGGAGAGAATAAAAAAGCATTTTTCTGTCATTCAGAAATGCTATGCTGGGAGAAAATTAGATAAAAATAGTTTAACACATTCCCAAAGTCCCAAATTAACCAAATTTCTTCTTGTGGGGTGTGCATATTCAGCACAGAAGTCAATGGTCAAAATCTGGTCTTTAGTGACTTTGAAAACAGACATAAAGATGCATATGTCACACTTTGAAAAGCTCTTAATTGACTGCCAGAGCCATGGTGAAAGGAGAATAGAAATTTTTTCAGCTGCATAAGATTTTCAATGAATTCCTGCAGGATGTGGGTGGATATCTTTGATTTTAAGATTGAGTCGATCAGTAGGAAGGAATTGTAGTGTCAGGCATTAGAACCTCATCTTTATTATCCAGAATTTATGCAATTCATTTCCTCTCTGAATTGAAAACATACTTAATCATCGCTTGGTTAACGTGGGCACTGGTACACTTAAAGGCTGGAGAGGAGCTATTAGAGAAAGGTGGCCAAGTCAGGCTTCACAAGACTGCCTTTTACTAGGAGGGTCACCAAGACCCAAAGTCTCAGAACTCAAATTCATCAGATGCACTCAGATTTGGAGAGACTTGACTCACTAACAAATTCTCAATTCTGTGAGGACAAGATTGAATGACAAGGCCTGGGGTTGTGGCTCTGTGGTAGAGTGCTTGCCTTGCTTGTGTGAGGCCCTGGGTTCGATACTCAGCACCACATAAAAACAAATAAACAAAATAAAGGTATCATGTCCATCTACAACTAAAATAAAAATAATAACAATAAAGATTGAACAGCTATGGGCAAGTGAGATGCATCTGTCTTTCTTTCCTGGTCAAAGTCAATGGAATCACCAAAGAATTACTTTTAAAAAGAAAGAATTCGTAACCATGTGGGGGAAATGATAGAAAGCTCCCTCACTGAGCCAGATATTGGAATGATTTCTAAAAGAGAGAAGGCAGCAGGAATTATATTTAGGAGGAAAACAGTCCTAGAGAATACCCTGGGTTAAAACATGGAGCAGGACCAGGCTCCCAGCTAATACAGTGCCCCGAATTGTTCTTTTATTCAACGAGTATTTGTTAAGCGTCTTTTATGGTCTAGCCACTGCTTTAGGCACTTATCACATCAGTGAACCAAGCAGGATTTTTGCCCTCTTGTAACTTAGATTCTGGGGAGATGAGATACACAATAAAAGATGAACTTGGTAAATAAACATGTCAGTGCGTCGGGAAAGGATGGGTGCAGTGGGAAAATGAGCCAGCGGATCAGGGCAAGGAGACGCAGGGGAAGAGGGTGGGTATTGAATGAGGAGAGAAGAAAGCTAAAGCAAGCAGGGTCCTGGGGGAGGGCACTCTGAACCAAAGGGACTGTGAGCTTGATGGTACCAGAGCGGGAGAGCACATCAGGCATGCTGAAGGACTTCAGGGTGTCCAGAATGGCTGTGGAGAGTAAACTGGGAGAGTGGAAGGAGAAGAGGTTGAGAGGTCACAGAGAGTCAGATTAGGCAGCCCCTGTGTGAACCTTGAGGTTTATTCTAAATGACATGGGAACAATTCTAGGGGCTTGTGCAGAGAGGGATGTGCAGGATTTGAGCAAAGGTGTGATCCTATCAAGGTATCCATGCTCAAGGGCTGGACTATGGGTGCCTGCGGAATGGACCACAGCGGGAGGGCAACAGACCCAGGGTAGCCAGCAACCGGATGGCCATTCCGAGCAGGAGAGAAGCAGGATAAGTGATAAAAGTGGCCAATTCTGAATATATTTTGGAGACAAAAGGAACAGAATTTCCTGATGCATTGGCTAGAGGATAAGAGAGAAAGAGAAAAGTCACAGGTGACCTGTGTTTTCTGGCCTGACCACCTGAGACAGGACCCCTACAGATCCCTAATGAGGTTTATCCCAAGGTCATGTAGGTTTGGTGGCATTTGGAAGAGAGGGAAGGTATCAAAAATCCCATTTGGGATCATGTTGGGCTTGAAATGTCAACTAGATGCTCATGTGGAGCTGTCAACGGGCAGTGTCCAGGGGCTGCAGTTGAGAGGAGAGGACTGGGCCGGAGGTCTCTATGTGGAGGTTGTTGGGACACGCATCATGTCTAAAGCCATGAAACTGGATAAAATAGCCACATGGGGGGACTGTAGATAAGGAAGAGAAAAATGATGTTCATTGATGAAAGGAGAAAAAAGCCAATGATTGTCGCAATGAATGCCCCCAAGAGATGTGCTTAGCCTTGCATGCCCATTCCTGATTCAGAAACCACGGAATCCTTAGCAGGCTGGAAAGACAGAGACCTCCGTGCGTCAGGAAAGACATCATGTCCTTAGATGGATGTCTCTCTGTATGTATTTTTTGGGTTTTTTCCCCCTCTCTCAAATTACAAAGCTATGAAGACTTGTTGAACAATCAAAACAGTACAATGATGTGCAAAGAGAAAGTCCATTGTCCTTTCATCCCTAGCTCTGTCGCCTCCGAGGTAACAAATGTCAACAACCTGGCATTGAGCCCATCACATCATTTCCATGGCTCATTCACAATGCCAAGCATTTAGACAGACCACAGACACAGGGGTGTGTTTGCATGCACTTCGCTTTGACAAAATAAAACCATATCATACATGTTACTAGCTTTTTAAATTTTATTTATTTATTTTTGGGGTAGTCGTAATTGGACCCAGGGGCACTTTTCCATTAAGTTATATCCCAAGTCCCTTTTTTTTTTTTTTTTTTTGCATTTGAGACAGGGTCTTACTAATTTGTGAAGGCCGGCCTTGAACTTGTTATCCTCCTGTCTCAGCCTCTCCAGTTGCTTAAATGACAGGGTGGGCCACCATGTCCAACTAGCTTTTTAGAATTTAGGAACATATCATGCATATCCTTTCAAATATGTAGATATGGATTCGGTGCCAATGTGTTCTCCTAATATTCCTCATATAAAATTATATGTGTACAGACACATTATATATTTGTATAATATACACATATATATAATGTACATACATTATACATATATATACACACCAATAGAATATCATTATGCTAATTGGGATCAAGTTTTTCTTCCCCTTTCTCCTTTCAGTATCTCCCCAAAGCCTCCCTTTCCCCAACTTGACATAGCCCCATTACCAACTCCATGTAGAGCATTTCATGGTTTCACCCCACGTTCATTATAAACAGAAGTGTGTATACAAATGTAGACATTTACACACACACACACACACACACACACAAATTCCATTTCATTACTGGAAACCATAATACATACAATTCTCTGCATCTTGCCTTTCTCATTCAACACCCTATGGAGATGGTTTTTGTTCACGTGGAGTAGCTCTAATTCCTTCTTGATAGAAGCTGCATAGAGTTTTATGATGCAGACACACAGTTTATTCAACCATCTTCATGAATGTTTATTAACTTGGTTTTAAATTTTACATACAGCCCTCTGTAATTCTTCTTGCATTCCCACTGGCTGCAATCCCAGGCTGCATTGGGTCAAAGGCTATGTGGATTCTTTAATAGATGCTGCTGGACTATTTCTTCTCAAAACACAACAACAGTCATCTTTTCACAAGCAATGCATGAGATTGCAATAGATAATACCATTTTTTTTAATTTTTTCCAGTCTGCTTGGTGTAGAGTAATATCTCATTATTTCAATTTGCAATTCCCTAGCTGCTGGAGAGTCTGGTTGACTTTAATATCTTTATTAGCCACTTGGATTTGCCATTCTGCGAAATATGTTTTATACCTTTTGCCCCTTTAAAAAATTGGAATGTTTTATGTTTTGCTTATCAATTTGTAAGAACTGGCTGTATATAAGAAATATTTACCCTTTATGTGTTATCTGAATTGCACATATTTTTTTTACCTGACTTTGTTTTGGTACGTTTTGCCATTTAAAAGTTTTAAATTATTATACAATCAAATATGTCTATCTTTTATGCATCCTGGGTTTCTGGCTTTAGTTAAAGATGTTCTCTATCTCCTAGTTTTGCAAAGTGTTTTTCTAAGACTTATTGTTTACACTTAAGTTTTTAATCTGTTTGGAACTCATTTTTTGATTTGTTGTGAAATTGAGATACAAGCTCATTTTGTTCTAGATGAATAGCTGGTTATGCCGGCACTATTTATTAAGTAAACCATTCTTTCCCACAGAATTGAAATACTACCTTTGTCACATATTAAATTATGATATATACTGAGATCTATTTTTGGATTCACTCTTCTGTTCCAATGGTTTGTCTGCTCTTATACCAATACCATGTGGATTATATTACAGTGATTTTGATTACAGCACCTTTCACTTGAAGGCGAGGCTCTCATTATTTATCTCCTACATACTTTTCTTTGCTAGTCAAGCATTTATATTTCCATGTGGATTTTTAAATAATTTTATCTGACTCTACTCTTCAAAAAGAGACCTATTGGGATAATAGGTAGAATTATGCTGCAGTTATTAATTTAGGGGGATAATTTATATTTTTAAAATCTGTTAAAATGTCTGTAGTTATTTCTTCCAAAAACCTATTTATCACAACTTTAAAATTAACAATTTCTTGATATAAGTAATGTCTAATCACTATTCTAATTCCCTAATTATCTCACAATTAATTTATTTGCTAGACTCATGATCTAATAAATTGAAATTGGTTTACAAGGTCTCTAAATCTTTTTGAAGCCATAGATTCTAGATTCTTTCACATGTTTTCTGGCATTTTGCTAAAGAAGATAGGTTGTTTTCCCAGTAGCATTTCCCTAGACTGAATTTTGATAACAGCACCCGTCTGGTGTCATTTAATGTATTCTTCTATCCCCTGTAGCTACAACGTATATATTGGTGATTCCATCTAGAGGTTTGATCAAGAGTAAGGCTCAATTTTTCTGGCCAAGTATTCAACATAGAAATTGGTGCACAAGGACATGCATGGTGGTACTGTTTTGATCCCATCATTCCTTCTCATGGTTAATTGGAGCATCTTTAGAAGTTTCTTCTACAAAGGCATGGTGTCCTCTTCAACCACCTGATGTCTAGAACTGCAGTTCATGCAAGGAAACAAGGTAAAGGGTTGATTTCCAATGAACTGGTCTCCCAGAATCCTCCAAAGGTGGCCTCTATGGTTTGTTTTGTTATGATCTAGTGGGTAGAAGCATGTTAGGTGTATTTTCAATCTATTATAATCGCTCTGCTTATATTTCATAGACCTGTGGGAACCCATTAAATTAACTCTTGAATCTGTGGACACACCCTGGAGTCTTTGAGACTGAACCCGAAGTTTAGGGCAGGTGCATTTCCTTCCCTAGATCTCTGAGTTGCAATCTGAGGGAAAGTAGATTGTGGGACCAAATGCCATCTCCTGGGGAAGACGGAATGTGGAACCACATCTGTGCACTTGGTTTTACTGGCTTAGTCACTGTGTCTGAGCTTTTTCTGTGAACAGAGTAGAAAACGGTGCTTATTTATAAGATTACATAGGTCATGAGTTTCTACTAACAGTTACAAATCAACTACAGGATTTCTACTTAACTCATTGATTGCAACTCTGTGCACTGAACAACTGTAGTCATTAACAATCCCAACAGAATGCCTCATCTACTGTAGGCCACTCTGTATACACAATAGTCCTGGAATAAGTGTCTTCATGCCTCTTCTAATTCATGAGATTTCTGTGAGTGACTTAAGATATTTTTTGCAGTTCTTTTTGCTGTAGGCCATAACCCACTAGGGATGGGCTATCCAATGACAGTGCTTTCAAGTCACTTTAAATAGGCGGTATCTATGTGGCTGTGCCACCAACCTGATTCCAGTCAGAATGATTTGATTTTATTTTACAAATTTTTAGGGTTTATTTTTAAGAAGTTAAGATGGTCATATAATTATGTTTCTCTCTATGAACATAGAGGCATACATATAGACAGATAGATAAATAGGTGGTGAAATCTATAAACAAGATATATTCAGAAAGACTCAGTTTCTTTCTCTGCTATATCTCCCACAGGAAGTTATTTAAAATTGTTTTTAGGAGCTGGGCATATGGTTTGGTGCTAGAGCACTTGATTAGCATGTGCAAGGCCCTGGATTCAGTCCCCAGCAACACAAAAAGCAACAACAACAACAAAAAGATTTGGTAGGGCTGGGGTTGTGGCTCAGTGGTAGAGTGCTTGCCTAGCATGTGTGAGGCACTGGGTTCGATTCTCAGCACCACATAAAAATAAATAAATTAAATTAAAAATCTCATCAACAACTAATAAAAATATTTTTAAAAAATGACTTTGTAGTCTATTAACTCCATTTTCAAATATAAAGTGATACAGATTTTTACACATATATGTACGTACATAGCATATGTATATGTGTGTATCTCCTTTTTCTTAGTTATGTGTCAGAAAGCTGTGTACTCTTTATCTTGTTTAATCTCAGAGATCACTTCCTCTCTCTGACCTTTTGGATGTTGTCACCTGTGGAGTGGAGTTCCCACACCATCCAGCTTCTTGTCAGCTTTGAATTGACCTGGCCTGTCCTCAGTGGGTCTTCAAGTGTGCTGTGTTGTGCCTCCCCTTCCTCCACAGGAGAGAAGTTTTATTTTTGATATTAACTTTTCCGATTCAAGGACAAGGCATGTGAAAACAAGAGGATCTCCGTCAAATCTTATGTTAGTATGTAATTTAATTCAATCCTAATCCAAATTTTATGGGGACTTTTTAGGGGAATTTGATAAGCTGGTTAGACAATTCATATAAGAGAAATGCACTTAAATGGCCAAGAAATTTTAAAATAATAAAAAAGTGAGGGAAGACTCCCCCCTGCCAAGATTTTGGAGTGTACCCTAAGAATCTACAGTATAGCCATAGTACTCCAGTCTATAGTATGGATTTCATTATACTGAGTCTTCTGCTTCTGGCTCTGGTGAAGTCATAAAGCCCAGATTTAACCTCCTCCTAAAACAAGTATAGTACTAGATACAAAAACAAAATAATTGTTTTCAGGCACTTGACAATAGGCAGCGTCAAGAAGGAAAACCATCAATGTGATGGCCAAGCTAACATTTCCACAGCTTGGCTTACTGCAAGGACAACATATCTGAGTTGCAGCTCATGCCGGAAGCCCCCAGCGTGACTCTAACTTGACAGCACAGGGTGCAGAGTCGGGGGACAGCGAGGCAGCTCAGAGCCACATGGGGGGCTCTGAGGGTCCAGAGGGCTCCCCCTGAGAGCCCAGCTCAGAACCAGTTAGTAAATGTATGCGTGGTCTTTTCAGAAGGCTCTAACAAAGTACCGTGGACTTGGTGGCTTAAACAACACTTATTTCTCTAAATTCTGGAGGCAGGAAGTCTCACATTAGGGTATCTGCACCATCAGGATTTTGGTGAAGGCCCTTCTTCCTGGTTACATCCTCACCTGGTCTTCCTTGTTGCTTGCAGGACTGGGGGAGGACTATGTGCCCTCCTGTTTTTGTAAGGGCATGAATCCCATCATGAGTGCCTCACCCTCATGATTTAATCTAACCCTAAGCACCTCCCAAAGGCCCTGCCTTTAAATGTCATTACATTGAAAGTGTTGCAACATGTGAATTTGAGGGAAGACATAAGCATTAAGTCCATTCAGAATGAAAAACCACATGAGGTGAGGTGTATTAGTCGGGGTTCTCTAGAGGAACAGAATCAACAGGAAGTATAATTATAAAAAGGGGATCTATCAGGTTGGCTTATGTAACCAGAAGCTGGATAGTCCACAGTGGCCATCTGCAGGCTGCAAAGCTGGAAGAACCAGTAGCTGCACAGCCCAAGAGGCTGAAGCCCCAGAACAAGAAGGATCAGCGGTGCTACCCTAGTCCAAGACTGAAGGCCTCTGGAGACTCACTCACAGAGTTTGATCTGGAAGAGTGGAGAAGCAAGAGTCATATATCCTGAGAAGATCATAACAGCAATCAAGCAGGTTCAAGAAGAATCAAGCTTGCATCTGCTGCTGCTTCCTTCTTCATCCAACTTTTATTCCATACAAGCCATCATCCTATTGGATGGTGCTGCCATGCTGAGGGAGGGTCTCCATTTCAGTTGGCTATCCCACATGCCAATCATTCCTAGACACAACCTCATTGATGCACCCATAAGCCTCTTAATCCAATCAAATCGACAATTCAAATTAGCCATTACATGAGGAAAAGACCACCATAATGGACCAGCTGTAGCAATCCCCAGAACTAGTCCTAGACTAAAGGCAGTTGACCCAAGTAACAAATCATGAAGGCAAGTTTGAAAGAGTCAAATTTATCCCAAGTAACTTAACTGTGTCCAAAAGCAAAGACCCAAAACATTTAAAGGAATGAAACAAAAAATCCAGTATTGGACAAGACAAAATTCAAAGTATTTGTCATCCAGTAAAATTTACTAGGACTCGAAGTGATGTCTGTGAGATGACAGAATAGAATTTTTCTACCATCTTCTCCATGTGGAAGGATTGATTTTGACAGCAACCCACAAATGAGAGCACCTATGTGGGAGGCTGGGAGTCCAGTGTAGAAGTTCCATCACATAATTGGAGCAACAAATTTGAGAATAGATGCATTGAAGAGAGCAAGAAGAAGAATTTTACTTTGTTTTTATCATCCTTCCCCCAAAGCAGCACAGCTCATTGCCAAGAGAGACCCCTTCATCATGCAATTTCTTCCATCAAGGAAATGAATGTATAATGAGTGGGTGTCTGAGTCCCCCATGCACACAGGATGCTGTTCCAGAGGTTCACTTCTTTCTTGCATCACCAGGAATACTGAGTGATTGGCATAACTGAGTACATGGGAGAGGCTGGGAGCAGGGAGAACAGGCAGGGACTTACGTCAACTGGGTCTCAGAACTCAGCAAAGAGAAGCTTTAAGCATCCAACCTGGATTTGCAGGATCAAGGGAAGGCAAACAATCTCAGAATCCCACTCCCAAAAAAGAGAGAGCAAGAAGTATACACCAGGCACATTCATAGAAAAAACTCTGGGAAACCTAAGACTTCTTATGTAGGCTGATTGGTGAAGGTATTTCTCTCTAAGTTTAGTCAGTAAAAACTGGAGCAGATAACTACTTCTTCAAATGAAAAAACAGTAATGCAAGACTTCAAGAAACATGAAAAATCAAGAAAATATGATACCCCTAAAGGAAACAACAATTTTCTAGTAACTGATCTAAAGAAATGGAGAACTATGTAGTGCCTGACAATTCACAATAATCGGTTTAAGAAAGCTCAGCAAGTTACAAAATAGAGAGCTGTTTTAGTCAGCTTTTTCTGCCACTGTAACTAAAAGATCTGACCAGAACAATTGCAGAGGAGAAAAAGTTAATTTAAGGGCTCAGGATTTCAGAGGTCTCAATCTATAGATTGCAGGCTCCATTCCTCGGGGCTTGAAGTAAAGTGGGACATCATGGTGTAAGAGTGTGGCAGAGGGAACAAGCTCACATGATGATCTGAACACAGAGAGAGACTCTACTTGCCAAATACAAATATATACTCCAAAGTCATGGCCCCAATTCCCACCTCCTCCAGCCACATCCTACCATGTCACCACTCAATAAATCCCTACCAGGGGATTAATGACTGATTGGGTTAAGACTCTCACAATCCAGTCATTTCTCCTCCTATCCTTCTCACACTCTCTCACATGTGAGATTTTGAGGAACACGTCGCATTGAAACCATAATGAGGGCCAATGGTTTAATTCACTGGTAGAGCACTTGACTATATCGCCTGAGGCTCTGGGTTCAATCTCCAGGACCACAAAAAGAAAAGAAAAACAATTAATACGGAAGTGGCTCGTTAGGTGGGGGGATGGCGAGGGCCTGTACCTGGCACAGGGAGGGAAGGGCTACAGGCCCATTGGGGTCAGAAGCAGCTGTCTGGCAGAGGAGAGGGTGGGACGAGCCACCCCCAAGGGCCGGGGCCTCCCTCCTTCTTCCAGGAGCCAGAAATGGAGGTAAGAAAGGGATGGTGGAGAGCAGCCGCCACCTCCAGACCTGAAGGGGGAGTCTTGCTCCCTGCCCTTTCCCACGCCTCTTCCTGGGTCACCCCACTGTAGCCACCACTGTGTCACCCTCACAACCAACAGGAGGCCGGGCTGTCCTGTTCCTGGAATACCCGACACCCAGGCCACAGGCAAGGAACTGCCACCATGCCACGGGGGAAGGAGTTGCAAAGTGGGCCACTGGCCCACAGTCACAGGGCAGGCGATGTGACACTGGGATGCTGACTGGCATTCTGGCCTCGCGGTTTGTGTGCCAACCTCCCATGCTGACCACTGCCTGCTGGCATGCCCTGCTGAGGTGTTTCCTAGGCCCACTAGCCCGGTATGAGCAGACAGTGGTGCCACACCTATTTCCAGCACAGGAACCAACAGAGGAAACCCACCCACGGCCTTCTGACCATCTTCAGCTCCCTGAAGGTGCTGTGGACAGAAGCAGATGGGGTCTGAGCACAGGGGCCTGCAGAGGCATATGCCCCCAGGCACACATGGCACATCCATCAGGCCCGGGTGGCTCACACAGGGAGGTCATTTTCAGCTCCACTGTAAGAAGCTGCCAGCTGGGGCACCTGTCCTCCCCTTCCTGACGGGGAAGCCAATCTCGGGGGACCCAGGCTTATGCCCATGTAGCCAGGCCAGAGAGGCCCTGGGTTCTGGGTTTGGGGCCAGGTCCAAGTCCAGGTCCAGCTGGCTGCATGGAAGCCCCAGGCTTAGCAGGTGAGCAGGAGCGGTGGCTCCCAGGACTGGCACCTAGGAGGCGCCTTGAGTGCTCGTGCTGGATTGACACAAAGCTCCTTCCTCCACACCACGTCCCCTCCCCTGAGCTGTCCTTTGATATCTGTGAGCCAAAGAAGGCAGCGCTCTTCCAAGAACATGGCCCTCCTGCCACAGGGATCACACAGGTGAAATGCCAACCCTGTGTCCTGCTCCCCCTAGAGACGCAGGACAAAAGGACCAAGCTTCCTCGGGGTCTTCCTGGCCCTCTCCTTGCCTGCCCACCCCCAGCCCCCTCCTAGTATCTATTTATCAAATACAGATGCACAAATTGCTGCCGATAAATATTTAATGCGCGGCTCTGCAGAGAGGGCTGGAGTATTTGAAAATCTACACACACTCGCGGCCCCCAGCGCCCACTTGCCCCTGATGGTCTAGGATGCTTCAGGGCCAAAGACCAACCAGGGACCAACATGGGGAAGGCTGTCAGCCCTCCTCATACAATATAAGCTGAACCTGAGATGTTAACCCGTGGCCACCAGCGTGACCAGGCATCTGCCAGCCTGATTTCTGCCGGCTGGACAGCATGCAAACACTGCCTTATGAAGCCTCAAAATGAATCCGCACGTCTCCTCGCAGCTCCCCAGAGCCTGGCCTCTCCTGGCACCTCCTCTGCACAGATGAGGAACAGCACTGGCCAAGAGGCCAGCCTCCTGGGGACAGGAGGAGCCAGAATGAAACCTGTCCATCTTCCCGCTGCGAGGTTGTTCCTGGTCCCTCTGGAGGGGCCTGGGGCTGGGGATACAGGCCAGGCAGGTGGGACAAGAAGGTGAGTCTGACAGTACAGTCCCCCAAACCTGCTTTATCCTGCCACCTAAAGGCCTACGCATCCCATGACAGACAGGCCGCCTCTCGGGTTCCCTCCTCCACTGGGGCTGGTGAGGAGCTCTCTGCTGGGCCCCTTCAGATACCTGACCCTCTGGCTCCAGTTTTCAGAGAGGCACAGGGACCTCAGGGGTGACGTGTGTGGTGGCCACCAGGACCAGGGTCTGTGGGTGATCCTGCAGGTCCAGCACTGGAGCTCCAGCAGTATGGAGGGCCTGTTCCCCCGACCCAGCCCTGGTCCCCACTGGCTCACAGCAGCCCTTCCTGATGCCCCCGAGGCATGGCTGGAATCCACCTGCAAAGCCAGGGCTCGCTGTGGGGTGGACGTCTGTCTGCCCCCAGCCTCCCCAGGGCTGGAGGTCAGCCCTGTGTGGTGGGAACCACAGTGGTCTTGTCACCTGTATCTGCAGCAAGCTCCGCTGGGACACCTGGAGAAAGCCTGAGCCAACCAACAGGCGACAGCAGTCTCCCCTCCCAGACAGGGGACATGGGGCATGCACAGACATGCTCATCAGCAGCCAGGTGGCAGAGCTGGAGAATGAGTGTCCAGGCTTGGCCTCTGGGCCAAACAGTGTGGCCATCCTGCCAGCCACTGTCAGGAGCTGGCCTGGCCAGGTTGACATGAGCAGAAGGCCCACGCAGCCCCCCACAGTTCAGTGATTGCCCAACACCAGGGGGTAAGAGAGGGAACAGCCTGAGCTTTCTGTCCTCTGGTGCCAACCCTGACTTGTGCCCACAGGGTCCACAGCCTTCTGCCCTGTGCAGGCTCAACTTCTGCCCAGGTCTCTCAGCCCTTGTTTCTGAGCCAGCGTGTGTGTGTGTGTGTGTGTGTGTGTGTGTGTGTGTGTGTGTGTGAGAGAGAGAGAGAGAGAGAAAGGAGGGGGAGATACATGGGTGGGAGGGGAGTGGGGGGAAGGAGGGAGAGAGCGAGGGGGAAGGGAGGGGGAGAGAGGCAGGGGAGAGAGGGAGGGGGACAGAGAGAGGGAAGGGGCGAGAGGAGAAAGAAAGAGGGAGAGATGGGGAAGGGAGAAGAAAGAGAGAGGGAGAGATGGGGAAAAAGAGGGAAAGAGAGGGGGAGAGGGTGGGGTAGAGAGAGAGATGGACGGAGAGGGAGAGATGGAGAGAAGGAGAAGAGAGGGCAGAGGAGGGAGCCCACTGAGGTCGCCTGCCCCCCGCAGCCCAGTGGCAGATGGATGCTCTGTTAGGGTCTGTAAACAAGTCGGGATGGCGCTTGGCATTTTGCCAGAGGGAGTGGTTTGTGAGTTTGTGCCAATGAGCCATTAAGTGTGGAGATTCCTTATTGGTTGGCTGCTGTATCTAGTTTATGTTAATTAAGATAAGCTGTGTGGAATGTATATATACCCCTCCTGTCCTACAATAAATGGCTTCCACTCCTGCTGTATCAATGTACACAAGTTGTTCGTCACCCCCCAGTTATTTTGCTGCAGCCGGACTGCGGCAGATGGTGGCCCGTACAGGGAGCCCCAGGACACTTGGGGGTGACAAAAAAAGCTGCCCGTCCCTAGATAAGGCGAGAGGAAAAATGGCCATTTTGAGAAAATGGGGAAGATTGATACAGTATGTTTGTGTCTTGTTTTGTCTCAGTGTATTGTATAGTCTTTGTGACGAAAATATGGAAGGGGTATTAGGTAAATTGATAAGGGAAAGAAGCACCCCAATGGAACCAAGAATAGTTAGGGAATGTGTTGATGGAAGCCCAGGAACTCTAGTCAGAAAGAAAAAGAAAGTTCAGAAGAAGAAAGATTATCAGGAAAAAAGTTGCAGCAAAAGGCTATTACTGAATACTTTTCGTTACCGGAGGGTACATGATTCAACGTGGCGGATGCCACATGCACAAGCTAGTCATATTGCAGCAAGGACTTTCCAATCCAAGCGGTGGCAGTGGCTCTTCCCCGCCCCCCCCCCCCCCGCCCAGGGAGCAGGATGCCACTGCGAGAGCCCAAATCCAAACCTAACCCGGAGGCTCTTGCTCCCTGTGCCCAATGGTAGTTTGAGTCCAGAACACTCCCCAGACTCTCCCTGGGGCCATCTGGGGCTGCCCCAGATGGATGCTGCAGGCCGAAGATGGCCCGCATCCCTGAAGTTTGATCATTTCCAAGGCCAGTAATTTACATTGGTTGTCCCACACCTGGAGGCTGATGAGTAATGAGCACTATTAAGGCTTATTTCAGATGTAAAAAACCTTGAGATAATGTACAAAATTGTTCAGAAGGTTATTTTCTTAGTGCAATGCTACAGGATTTTCTTTAACCAGCATTGCTGGAGTTCCTGCCTTCATCCCAGTGCCAGTGAGGATGAAAATGAAAGAATTTCCAGTGTTGATGAGAACCGAATGAAACTTCGGATCAAGCTAGCTGCCTGCAGAACTTACCTGGACTGTGATTTAAGCTAGCTGCCTGCAGAACTTGCCTGGACTGTGATTTACCTGGACTGTGAGTTAATCTATTGAGACACTGCTTTACCTGGACTGAGACAACAAACTGTAATCTTCAACAAATTGTAACTCGGTATCTTTGCTAACGGTGTCATTGCTGGTATAATTTTTCCAAGGGCTTCTTGCATGGAGCCATCAATTGGCTTGGTATTGTGGCATTTTGTATCCTCCCCTTCTGCTTGTAGCAGATTATTTATGGTGTTTGTGTAAAAACCACTATGGTCGTTATTTAAATTAAACAAAAAGGGGAAATGTTAGGGTCTGTAAACAAGTCGGGATGGCGCCTGGCATTTTGCCAGAGGGAGTGGTTTGTGAGGTTGTGCCAATGAGCCATTAAGTGTGGAGATTCCTTATTGGTTGGCTGCTGTATCTAGTTTATGTTAATTAAGATAAGCTGTGTGGAATGTATATATACCCCTCCTGTCCTACAATAAATGGCTCCCACTCCTGCTGTATCAATGTACACAAGTTGTTTGTCACCCCCCAGTTATTTTGCTGCAGCTGGACTGCGGCACGCTCTGTGCATGACAAGCAGCCGGGGGTCTGGAGAAGGTGAGGAGGTGGAGAGGACAGGCTGGTGGAGCTGGTCTTGTGTGGCCAGTGGAAGAGAAGCTGCAGAGCTCGGCAGGGGGAACTATGACAGAGGACACTCTGGGTCCACCACAGAACCCTGCTGGGGGCTTCAGGGAACCCTGGCCTGGGGCTTCCAGACGGACCTCTGCAGGCCAATGGAAGCTGTGTCTGAAAACCCTGGCAGCTTCAGGGAAATGGTTCTGGTGAGCAGGTTCTTTCTTCTACTAACAGTACGAGAGGGAGTGGGGTAAGGTGGAGCTGGAGGATTGGAGTTAGATCTTAGAAGGAACTTTTAGACATCTGTGGACACTTCCAGAAATATCTGGCTTCAGCACCAAATGTACTGAGGCTTCAGCATGCCATCATTGCTGCCACAGTGTCAGCCATCAAGGAGTGCCTGCCAGGGATAGTCTTTGAAACATACCATCTTCAGGGTTAAGGGAACTGGGGACAAGAGTGACACCATCTATTGGTTTACAGTTGAAAAAACCAAGGGCCAGAGATAAGGCTGTTGGCCAAGTCCTCAGGACCTGGGACCCGAGGCCTAGGACTACTCCTGACGTGGAACAACGCAGGGACAGTGGATGGCCCTGGGCACTCGTGTGACCGTGTGGGATCTCATAAGGCAAACACTAATGATCACAGAGATATCGAAAGAGAATTAAAAAGAGAGAAGAAAGGTGGGGAGAAAATCGATGAGGCACCTTTAGCTCTGGGGAGAGAAGCAGGACATGAACACAGGCCATTCTGAGGCTCTGGCCTGATGCCAGGTCCCAAGTCCTTGGAAGGAACTTTAGAAGGAAGTTCTGCAGGAACCGGCCTCCCAGGGCGAAGGCTACCACTGCGGACAGACTGGGCAGGGCCAGGTCCCAGGGGGAGGGGCCTGGAAGGGCACTGGGCCTCCATCCAGACAGCCTGCTCCCCACTGTGTAGATAATAGAAACCACAAAATAGCAATTACTGTATCCAAAGCTGTGAATGAACAGGACAGGCTGGGCCTTTAAACACGGCTTCCCTCCCCTAGCCCTCCCCCGCGCTCACACTTGGGTAACAAGCTCACAGCTCACTTTTCCAATTATTTCACTCACCTTGGGTTCACCAATTACTCCCCCATGCACGTAC
This sequence comes from Spermophilus citellus, assembly GCF_964194105.1. Lineage (NCBI taxonomy): Eukaryota > Metazoa > Chordata > Mammalia > Rodentia > Sciuridae > Spermophilus > Spermophilus citellus. Next base: position 5,784,844 of record NC_138194.1, read on the forward strand.
CACCCCCTCCGCCATGCCGGGGATGCGTGATTGGTGACGGATCGTGGGTCTGTGACAACTGGAGTTTGTTGCCATATTCCTAATTCTTGTGGGTGTGTGGGGTGGGAGAGGCCCAGGCCTGGTAAAAAGCCAATGTGCATAGCGTGTTTGCACACAGGCGTGAGGCCCACAAAGGTGCATGTGCCCTGCCACAGTGGTGTGTGTTCCGCCTCTGCAAGCTGCAGCCCTGACCCGCCCTGCATCCCAGGTGCCAGTGAAGAGGGCCGAATCACCTGTGCCCTCCTCAGGGAAGGGGGGCTGGGAAGGAGGCACCAGAGGAGGGGGTGTGACCCACAAGAGCCGCTGTGCCCTCTTCCCCTGCTCTGCAGCTGCTGAAGGCCTAGTGGGCAGGTGCCAGGCCCAACCACCTCTCCCCGCGTGCATGTGGCACCAAGCAGTGGCACATCCCAAGGAGCCTGGACCCTGCCCCAGGACAGGCGTCCTGATCTCTTGCTGTACCTGCTGGCAGAACCAGAGCCAGCTCAGTGCAAGCCACGTGGGTTGCGGGTGCCTGTTCCCCACCTGTGCAAGGCACTGCTGTGGAACAAGTATGGGGCCACCCGAGGCAGGGCAGGGAGGTAGAGTGAGGAACAGGCTGCAGGGAGAAACCCCGGCCAGACCTCCGGGCATTAAAAGCCCTTCAAATATGCCACTGCCATCTCCCGGCACACCAGAGGCACATGTGACCAGTCAGGCTGCCCAGCTTGTCCCCTGAGCCCCGTGTGGGCCAGTACCCATTGGCCATGCACTGGACCCTCCTGAGTGTGGTGCCATGCCCATTTCCAGGTGGAGAGAACTAAGGCAGAAGGAAGCCACGTCACTCGGGAGCTGCCACTGGTCTCAGAGGTGCAGACTCACCCGAGGACCACAGGCAGCAGTGAGCAGAGCTGGACCCAAGGTGAGTGGCTGTCTCCGGGCCCATGCGCCTGCTCCCTGGGTTCACAGAGGCCACCCGAGCAGTAGCTTTTGCCCTTGGAGGCAGGTTCCTGCAGAAGTCGATGGAGGGTCAGTCCTGTGACTGATTCCCAGGGACCCTGCAGCTGGAGGAGTGCTGGTGGCCAGAAACACCAGAGGACTCGGGCGACCCCAATCCCACTGCCAGTGTCTAGAGTGGAGGGTTCCTGACCCTTGCTGGCCACTCCCAGTTTCTGTGAACACGTGGGTCAATAGAAAGCTCCCCTGGGTAATAAAGAAGTAAGCTGGCCCTTGGGCAGCATCCTGTCTCTGGGCCCCCTTTCCTTGCGGAGTCCCTATGTGGCTTGGGGCCTGGCTGGGGCAGGCGGGGAGACAGGCCAACGGGACACCTGGAAGCAAACCCACCCCTTCACCCCAGCAGGTGGCTTCTGCCTCCCTCACCCCCACCGTGGGCTTCAAGGGCTGCGCTGCCTGGGGCCTCCTGCACTTGGGCCAGTCACCACCCAGGCTGTTCAGCTCCCAGGACTTCTGCACCCTTGGTGATCTCCGAACTTGTCTCTTGGGACGCGGCAGTGCCTGAGGTGCCCTGCCTCCTTCTCTGCCACCTCATTCCCTCCCTTCCTCACTGTGAGGACCCTGGTGATCCTCCTCAGGGCCCTTCACCTTCTCTGCCCGTGACCGGGGCCTCCTTGCAGGGGCACCCCAGGGACACCTCCTTGACACTCACGCTGCCTCTGTAGAAGCCTTCCCGGGCCAACCTACTTCATGCTGCCTCTGTCCCGCCATTCACCCTGTCATGTGTGATGGCTGGATGAGTGAATTTCCCCCTCCTTCTGCCAGTAGACTGGACCTTGATGGTGGCGGGCTCCTCCACTGCTGTGGCCATGGCACCTGGGGCTGCCCGGCTCTCACACACACTCGGACTTACCTTGGCACGGAGCTGAGCCTGGGGTTCTCCCAAAGCATCGGGCCCCCGTCCTCTGTGCATCATCTCATCAGGCCACACTACGATCAGGCCACCCAGACCTGTGCCGAGGAGGATACTCTCTCATGTGTGTGACCCATAAGCTGCTATGAGGACCTCCCCAAAGCGCCTGCATTGACTCCTCCAGTCACAGAGCAAATCGCAGCAAGAGCTTTCACCATGGGCTGAGAACCGTGCCCGTCTGGTGGCAGAGGATGTGGCCCATGCACACAGCCCTGGCCAGGTGTGCACAGGGCCGCTGACAGCCCCATTGAGGAGGCGGATCCTGCCCCGGTCCTGCTTGCCCCCTCCTGGGAAAAGCCCCTCTGAGGCTCAGTCCTCCTTCACCCACTGCTCATGCCAGGGAGAGCCCTGAGCAGGGCCACCTGGCCACCTTCAGCCATGTCCCCTCTCATCTTTGCCTCTTGGAGGCTGAAAACAGCCTCGTTTCTGGGAAAGTGAGAGAGAGGCACAGAGGACAGTGTTCAGCTTCCCTCAATAGCCTTTCCTGGGCTCCATGCCAGGGAAGCGGAACCCTCTCGTTTTCTAGATGAGAAATCCCAAGGGGGAGAGTGAAACAGCATCTCTGAATCGGAGCTGGGGCCGTGTTCCAGACAGACTGAGGCTCTGGTGGAGGGGACCTGGCACTGGAAGGCAGTCTCCTTGCCTGGCTCTGTCCAGCACCAGCTGGGTGACCCTGGGGCAAACCTCATGAGTGGGCACAAAGCTCTGTGCTAGCAAAGACAGAGGGGGGCCCTGCCGAGGCCTGGCTGAGAGCCAGTGGATTCCGTTTCCCACTCGGCTGGGTGTCCTCCTGGCGAGGCCGCTCTGGGCACACGGTTCCCCGGGGCGGACTCTTTCAAAATGTCCCTGTGCGTGCAACTGCCTGCCCATCTACGCACGTCTTTAAATGTTTAGAATTAGCAGATTTAAAGGATGAGATAAAAACCTGAACAGAAATGGAAACCCTAATATCCTCCCCTGCCCACCGGCTGGCTCTGCTGAGGACCTTCTCTGGAGCTGCCCTTTGTCTTCCTGAAGGCACACGTTGGGCAGGCACCATGCCAGGCATACCCAAGCACACTCTCAAGCCATCCCCAGCCATCGGGAGGGACACGGGGGCCCATTTGGTGCACAGAAAAGCCATGGCTTAGGCTGCTTAATAGGTCTGCCAGGTGCAGGCTGCTGGGTGGTGACACCAGTGCGCCACAGCCTCTGCTCCAGGAAAGAGCCCAACCCAGGCGGAGGGTCCTGGCAGCTGTGAAGGCCGAGCACTGTCAGTTGAAGCCGAGCGCAGCCCTTGCGTGAAGACAAGTGTAAAAAGTGGGTTTTGAAAATCAAAGATGATTTTTTTAATCCAGTGCTTCTCAGGCCCTCCCTGAAGGAATTTGGCTGACCATCTGGGATGCAGTCAGCATGGCTGATGTCAGGCTCTGCATGCGTCCCTGCCACCCTCGTGAGTCCTTCTGGCTGTGAGCAGCTGGGGTACCCCTGGAGGAGCGAGAGGAGACATAGTGCTTCCCAAGCTCAGTTGGCCACAGAGCCCCACTCCCCATACCAGAGAACCCCCAGCACCTCTCAGGGTACCCCAGGCCCCATTACCCTGCTGGGGGGATGTGGGAGGTAGGAAGAAGACAGGTGGCCATTCTGGCAGGAACGCACAACATGCAAAAGAGACAGGTCTTGGTGTGGGTGGCTTTTGCAGGAGTCTGGTTCTGACCCTGAGGGGTGAGTCTCAGGAGCACCAAAAGCCCCAAAATCTGCAGGCAAAACAGCTGCTGTCACCCCTCAAGGGCTCAGTTTAAATCACCTGTGTAAAGGGAATTGTTGTCTCACTGCACCTGGCCTCTGTCCCCTGTCAGGAGCCGTGTTTGTAGGCACTGCTGTGACTAATGCCCTTAACCCTGGGAAGGTCCTGGTGCTGAGCGAGTGACACCTCCCAGGTCCTTCTGCTGGGCACAGATGACCCCTCCTGGTGACTTCCAGGGGAGGAGCTGATAGAAGAGGGACACAGGCTCAAGAGGGCCAGCGTGGTGATGTAGCTGCCAGGGGATGGAGCTTCCAGGGACATTCTGGTTGCAAACAAGAGCAACTCCTGAGTGGCCATGCCCTCCTTCAGCCCTCTGGTTCTGGGTGTGGTGGGAACCTTGGGGATGTGCAGAGAGGCCGCAGCAACCCTGGGGACACGGCTTGAAAACCTACAGACCAACTGGCCAGACGCAGACTACTCTGCCAGGAAGATGCCTTGTCCCTTGGAGGGGACCCCAGGACTTGGGGGCTGGTCTGAGGTTGTCCCCTAAGGGATATGGCCACCCCAGGATGCAGCTGATGAAATAAACTTTTGCCAGGAAACGACCGTGGGGGCCCTCTGAGGGACAGCGTGGGAGGCCCTTCCTAGGGCACCCTGGCCCCGCCTGCCCCTCCTGCTGCCCACCGTGGGCTGCAGGCTGCAGGCTGTGGGCTGTAGGCTGTCTCTTGTCAAGCCAACTCTTTTGCAGAGTCTTGGGCTGTTTCTCCCCAGGGAAGTCCACACTAGCACACCGTGTTCCCAAAGGCACAAACCATCCTCGGGGGCATCAAGCCAGTGCATCAGCACTCCTCCACGGTTCTGGGATGGAGGGGGCTAGGCTGGGGGTGGCGGGGACTCGGGCTCAACGTCATGGCTGGGCCAGGAGTGTCCGCTGGAGAGGGAAGGGGGGCAAAGTCCCCTGCAAACAGCAGTGCACACAGTGCCTGGCCAGGTTAAGGGATGCTAAAAAAAATTCACTGGTGCTTTTCTCCTCTGATACGCAGACTGCTCAGGGCTGGAGATGCTGCTGGGTTTCATTAAGCCAAGGTGGTGGCTCAGGCTGGGGTGGAAAGCCACAAAGGGATGTCATGTACATTTCAGGGCATAGAACACAACTGTACCAGGCTCCTGGGGCCACAGCTCTTCACAGGCCTCCCTCCTGCCCCCCCCAGCCTCCCTGCAGGGAGCCTCCGCCCCTCCATCTGTGAGTAGGGTCAACATTCAGCTCACCTGGTTTGCATGTGACAATGTGCATGCTGAGTGACTGGACCTACATCACTGAGTCTACTTTACACAATGAGATCCCCTAAAGGATGCTGCAGGCCAGAGCAGCTCACTCCAGAGCTGAGCTGGCAGTCCAGTGCTGCAGAGGAAGGTCCAGAGCCCCTTGCAGTCTGTGGCCAGGGGAGCAGTCAGCTGCATGAAAACCCCCACTCTTGAGCAGGGCTGGAATGCAGAGTGCAGCCTGGCATAGGACGGGCTCTCACCTCACCAGTTAAGAAACCCTGGAGAACTCCAGCAAGTCACCTCCCTCTCCCAGTGCTGTCTCCCATCTGTGAGGTGGTGACACTATCCCTGTCCCCCAAGGGAAGCAGGTGGGCAGAAAGCCGGGGCTGCACCTGCTGGGGCTGGGAGCGGCATGGGTCCTTGTTCAATTTCCCAAACTGTCCATTATGAGACTAGTTCCAGCAGCAGCAGAAAGGGTTTTAAAGAGCAAAACTGATTTGATAACAGGGAAAGACTCCGGGCTCTGCTGTGAGCCAGAGACCACTGGAATGACAGAAAGTGCAGGGTTTGTCCTGGTTTTGTAAAAAGGGCCAGTGTTGGAGCTGGAGCCTCAGCTGCATGCCTGGGGAGAGGACGCCAGGGCGTGGGACAGGGGTCTGCATCTGCACCACAGAGTTCAGGACACACACCCGCCCTGGCCACCATGCTCAGGTAACACACAGCTGTCCTGCCGGGAAGAGATGCTCTCCTTCTGGTGTGCATGCGCATCCTTGCTGGGGGGCAGTTGCCAGAGGAGCAGTACAGGGCAGGTGAAGGGGACCACGTGGGCCACCACTGGGAAGCACTTCCCACTGGCCTCATTTCCCCAGGTGTGTGCAGGTGTGCTCCCCACCCAGGTTCCTGCCCCATCCCCTCTGCTGTATGAAAGCCTCTCCCTTCCTGTCACCCCACCTGGAGTTACTCATCTCCTCTGCCTCGTGGTTGAGCATTTATGGCGTCCCCTTCCCTGTCACAAAGAGCCCTTCAGGAAAGATCCCTGCATGTGAAAAAGGCAGCCACGTCTTGCTCAAGGACAAAACTCTAGAAGCAGGTGGCAGATCAGAGGATAAGGGCAGTTCAAAGGGGCTTGATCTGTGCTGAGGGAAGCCCCTGCCTTTGGCCTTGGCTATGAGTCATGGGTAGCTTGTCCCTCAAGTTTCAGGTGCTGGGTGCTTGGTCACAAGGTCACAGTACTGAAAGGTGGGAGTCTGTGAGGAGGGACTGAGTGCAGGTGACCAGGTCACAACCACCCTGGGGAAGGACGGAGGCAGGTCTGTGGGGCAGGGGTCTTGGGAGCAGATCACTCTCCTGGAGAGCAGGTTGACACGAGAGGAAGCCTGGATCCTCCCCATGCTCTTGCATCCGCTCACATGCGTGTGCCTCCTGACAGTGCCCTCTCCACCCTCTGCCATGCTGGGACGTAGCCAGATGGCTCTCACCAGCATGCTGGCTGGCACCATGCTATTTGGGCCCTACAGCCACCAGAATCATGAGCTACATAAACCTCTTTACTTTATCAAGCTCTCCAGCCTCGGGTATTTTGTTATAGCAATACACAGAGCAGAAGACAGACTCCTTAAATGCAAACTAAATTAAAATTCAGTTCCTCAGGCATAGTTGCCACATTTCAAATGCTCACGAGCCTTAAGGGGCCAGTGGCCCACTGTACTGGACAGTGCAGACAAGGCCTTTCTCTCTGTAGTCACAGAGTTCTCAAGAGGCTGCTTGGTACACATGGCAGAACCAGAGCACAAGTGAGGTCAGATTAGCCTTGATGACTGTCACTGGGAATCCCACCTGCACCCAACCTGGAGCCCCCTTTCTACTCATGCCCCCCCCTTCCACCACCAGACACCCGTACACATGCAGATACATGTGTCTTCAGCTTTCCTACGTGACCCTATCCACGGCTCTCTGTGTTCATACCTGCATGGTATGTGGAGAGAGGAAGAAAGCAGAAGGGGAGAGCTTCGTGGGCCAGGGACATGGCAGGGCTTCAGTACAGGGTGCACAGTCACGATCGGGTTGAGCTAAAGTGCTGTTTTTGCAGCTCGGCCATGCACAGCGTGTTCCAGAATCTGAACCTGCCGGATGGAGCATTCCCACTGCCATGGTGGCCCTGATGGCCAGAAGGAGCCCGTCTTTAGGGGGACCAGCTCACAACCATATCAACCAGACGGTGGACAGTGGAGAGCCTCTCTCCCAACCCCAAGGGTAGCTGCTGCCCGCTCGCAGGTGATCCCAAGCCGCCAAGCGGTGACTTGTATTTTAAGGGAACAAGATGGTCCTGTGGAGCCGGCGATGGGCCAAGACTGAGAAGAGAGGGGCCCAATCATGCTGCCCTGGCCAGAAAGCCTCCAGCTGGTGGCACTGCCTCCCGCAGGGCTTGCTTCCCCACTCACAGCCCTCTGTCGGTGTCACCCATGAAAAGCCCCCACCAGAGGATGAACCTGGACCGGAGGCCATGTTCCTGATACCTCAGCCCACACTCGGAGTTCAGCTTCTGGAGAACATCGTCTGTCACACTAAAATAATGCCATTCATTTGAATTTTATTGATTTTAAATTCTGTTTGTATTTATCTTGAAAATGTGTTTTGCATCTATAGTCCTCAAAGAACCAAGAGCTCGGGCTGCCAGTGGACTCAGAGTTCCACTTTTGTCCATGGGTGAGTAATGCAATGACAAGAATATTGACACTGTCCCCATGGGGAAGACCCCCCGACCGTCCTTTCCTTTAAAGGGCTCTTTCCACACTGCTCCAGTCTGAGATGCTGAGCTGGCCGTGGCCACAGGCAGTGCCCCAGCTCGAGTAGAGCTCCGTCCCAGAGGGGCAGGGAAGCAAGGTGACTCTCCTGGGGGCACCCGGCCTCACTGAGGGGTGGCAAGGCTCGGCCCTGGTGCCTTCTAGAAGCAGGAGCAGTGAGCTGTGCTCTGCCACCTCGGACCTCAGGGAAGCCAGACTCGGCCGCTCACCACACCACAGTCCCCAGGGAGGACTAAGTGGCGCCAACCACCTGCCTGGCCCTTGGAGTCTTGTTGAGGTGAGCTGCACTTGGTGCCCACCAAGACAGCCCCTTCCCTTCCTGGAGTCTCTCCTGCTCCTGTGACCCTGTGCTGACCCAGCCACCATGCTAGAGATGCTCTGTGAGCCTGGCTCAGCAAGGAGTTCCTCTGTGGGTAAGAGGCCGAGGGTGGAGACTGCCTTTCCCTGGGAACCTCCAAGACATGGGGAAGACCACGTGCTGCCACAGAGACCTCTGCATGATGTCCTGAGCGCTGCTGCCTTCCAGCACCCAGGAGGTGGGGGCAGGCCACAATGATCAGTTCCAGCAACGAGCTACCAGCAGCCAGACAAAGCAGAGGCTTTGTACCGGGTGCACACGTGGGGGTGAGGTGGGGTGGTGGAAGCTGCAGGAGCTGGAGCCGGAAAGAGGGGCAGGTGCACATGCCACCCCAGCCCTGGGGACTGTGTATCTCCAAGGGTGTCCCTTCCGCTGTCTGAGTGTCTGCTGCCCACCTGGAATCAGTCTAGACGTGGATTCTAGGGGAAATCAGTCACAGGGAGAGAGGCTGCCAGTTCTCCAAGGGAGAAGAGGACCAATGGCTTCCTTCTCCACTCCTGGGTTCCGTTTCCTGTTTTTCCAGGAGGGGAGCAGCTCACCTGCAATCTTACAGTCTGGGACATTAACTTTTCTAACTTTCTTTTGTTGACACTGGGGATTAATCCTGGGGAATGCTGCCACCGGGCTCCCTCCCCAGCCCTTTTCTACTTTTCTATTTTGAGTCGGGGTCTCACCACGTTGCCTAGAATGGCCTCAAATTTGCAGTCTCCCTGCCTCAGCCTCTTAGATCACTGGGACATGGCCTGTACTCATAGGGTGACCACAGACTTACAGGAATTAGAGGGAGGAGACCCCTCCCAGCTTCCCGAGGGGACAAGACTGCAGCACAACCCGACCACTGGAAGGTGGCCAGCACTCCAACAATCCCAAATCCCCAATCCCCCAGTCCTGCAGGTGAGCCCTGTGGGGTGGCCCCTCAGCCCATGACACTTTCCAACAAGGCGGCCTGGCGCAGATGGAGGGCCATCATCAACGGGTGCCTCCCTGCCCCTGGCACCCACGGATCTGTCTGTCTTCTCTCTGGCCACTTAGAGAACCTTAGCCAAAGGACCCTCCAGCACGCACCCGGATCACATGGGTGCTTCTACTCTGGGTGATTCTCAGGGAGCCCCCAGGCAGCCAGGGGTGCAAGGGCTGGCTCCTCCCCGGCCGAGCAGCATCTGTGTCTTTAGCCGCACTCCTGACAAGACATCTGGATTGCTTCCGACTCAGGGCTGTGTGGACACAGGGGAGCGTCCCTGCTTCCTCTCCAGGCACTGCTGCTCCTGAGGCAGGAGCCACCCCTGGTACAGCCCATGCAAACAGTATGCCCACGAGCTTCCACAGTGCATGGCCAGCACCACAGCCCACCACCTCCAAACTAACCATGGACCCCCCAATGTTATCTACCCAGCTCAGAGCAACACTAAGCCATGTCTGGGCTCCAGAACTGCCTGCTCTAGACCCTTCTTTAAATGAGACCATGTGGCCTGGGTCTGTGTGGCTCTCGCTTACCTGCTTTCCAGGTTGGACAAGCTGTCAGCACCTCTCGGTTCCCGTGTACGGGTGCCAAAATTGTCGCCTACTCATTGACTGGCGGACATGCCCCTCTCCACAAGCACACTAGTACTCACTTCTCTGACACTGATGCCCAGACAGCAACCCCCGGTCTGGTGGTTGTGCGTGGTTAGTCTCTTCCTGAATGGTTGTGCCAATTTCAATTCCCACCAGCACCGTGCGAGGACCCAGCTCTAGCATGTCCCAGGCATGTTCCCATCCCCACTGACTTGTGTCCCAGACATTGCAGGGGAGGAATGTGTGTGTCTCTCCCAAGCACCCAAGCTGGCTCCAGGCAGCTTCTGCTGAGTCAGCCGGGAAGCCCCCTGGATACCTTTGGCAGGGTGTCCAGCCCCAGGTCCTCTCTGTGGATGCCACCTGGTCAGTCCCTGTTCCCCCTGCATGAGGAGCTGGCCCCCGGCATGGCAGCCAGGTGGGAGGCGAGGTGTGGGATTCTGCCCAGCTGCACTGCATAGCTGGCTAATGGGAACCAGGGAAGCCTGAACTCCAGGTCTCCTTCCAAATAAAAACATGCTGGGCATGGACTTGTCCCTCTGTCTTGGGCCCTGTCCTTAGTGGCACTGTGTGGTTACCTTGCAATGCACTTCCCTTCCTGGTGGCCATCTGTCCTTCCCTCAGGGACTCTTTACATCTAACAATACTACCAAAAGTCCATTTTAATATGAAATATGAATCCAATATGTTTCCAAACATACTCAAAAGGCATTCAAATGTGAGTTGTCTTATATTGTGAAGTATTTTCTTTTAAACATAAACCTTTTATTTCCCAAAACTAAACCCAAAGAAAATGACAAGTGCTACAAGATTTATACTACAAGAACAAAAACAAAAGCATCTGTTTTTCTGTCCTTTTCTGGTCTTTTCCCCTCCCCCACTCTACATCCTGGAAATCATTTGTAGGTCTTGGTTGTTAAAATTTATTTCTACAGTAGCCTTATAATGCTCTAAATGCTGAAATATTTCTTATCCTTTAACATTGCTTGGCTTAAATTTATGCACTGCTCTTAGGAAGGAAACCCAAAAGCCTTTTGAATGACAGATGTATTAAGGAAAATTGTCCTCATAAAGTTCGGATGCTGTGTAATATCCACTCCCTGAAATCACAGAAAGGAAATGACTTACATTCTTGGAAAATGAATCCACTAGCAGATTTCTCTGACAGCACTTTCTAATCCTCATACTATACCCTGTGGCAACTGGGAGTATTTTATACAAAAACTACTTTTAAATAGATGCTTATAAAACCAATAAATATCACCGGGTTTTTGAGGATAAGGGAAGGAATTACAAATGGAAAATACAGCAAGATATGATTTTCCTCTACATTTAGAAGTGCTAGAGCACAGACTTGAAGTAAAAAACAACCTGAGAATTGTAAGTTTGTCTTCCCTGCTGTGGGTAATGGTCACCTCCTGAGGAAAATGCTGGCAAAACCAATTCTTTGCAAAAAAAAAAAAAAAAACCCTAAAAGTTTAGAAGGGAGTCAATGACCTGTAATGCTCAAATTCGGGACCCCCAAAAGACCACCAGAGACCAAGATCGATGTAAACAGCAAAGAGGTGTTTATTGCGAGCTAGCTCAGTCCTCTGCACACACACAGCAACTGGTGATGCTGAGAGGCCCTGAGCCCAGTGTTTGCAGCAGTTTTATACATTCTTTGGAGAAGGCAGGGACCCCCACATATATCATAGCATCTCTTAGCAGATCATCACACACCATGGGAAAATCAAATAACAACTCTAAAACATGATTAGCACATTCACTGGCAGAAAAAAAAGTTGGGTATGGGTGATTGGTTACTACAAGAGGGGGATTCATTTGAACTGATTGGTTTAAGCCAAGGGGGGTGTTTTGTGCTGAACTTCATGGTTTTCCAACACCATAAACTACGGGAGGGTCATCTGGCATCCCAGGTATTTCCCTGTCTCATGTTGATTGGTGGCTGCTAGGGGATTGCTACGGGTCCCCACCTCCCCTGGCTGAGTCAGGGACACCTGGCAAAGCAGATCTAATTTGTAGATTAACAACTCAGCAGGGTGGGAATGTGCCTAGGAGTGCTCTGTGGGTATTTCCAAGGACAAATGTCATGTCCCTTCCTTGGACAGGCTTTGCTCTTAGGTAGAGGCTGGTTTTTCAGACCTAATATTTCTTTAGGCACAAGGTAAATAACTGTATGGTTCCAAAATTTTGCAAGCTTTCATTTCAACTTTAAAATATACTAGTTTTGACCATTTTCCATCTCTTCATATCTTTTAGAAAATGCCACTCTATTAGGCTCTGCCATCCCAGGACTGGAGGTGTTGTTTTCATCCTTTTGATCTCCCATAGGTGCCTCCAGGTGTCCTGACCTGACAGTGCCTGACAGGCCAGCCAGGAGGGTAAACTGGTGGTCTTCTTTGGTGTTGCCTGGACTACAGGCTGCAAACTCCTCTCCAAACCCACATTCTGCAGGCCGAGCCCCAACTCACATATCCCCTGAGATCCCATCTGGTACCCAGGAGCTCCACACTGGAGTTGGTTTCCCCAATGAGGCACTTTCAGGGTCGTGGAGCAGATGCTGTGCTCCAGGCCTTTCCAGAAGCCAGGCTGCCTGGCCTCCAGGGCTCACAGCAGGTGGCACCCACAGCCCCAGGAATGCGGGCTCCAATGCTGGTCCCTTCATAGTGACGGAGAGCGTCAGGTAAGAGCCCTAGAACAGAGTGCCAGAGACACCACCAAGCCCTGGAACCTGCAGAGCCCAGTGATACACGAGGCCCAGCGCAGGGAGCCTGGAGCACAGCCCACAGTCACTACAGGCCTCCCACCCTAACCACAGAGGTGGCCTGAGTGCTCTGGCCTCCCCTGCTGCCAGGCTCTGCTGCCCTGGGGCCTTTCCTCCTTCCCTGGCATGGGCGAGCTCCAACTCCCGAGGTGACTGGCTCGCCTGGTGCCCAACCCTAGACCCGAGTGAGCTAGAAGAAGAAGAAGAAAGACCAAGAGGGGGACACTGCTTTCTCTGGGACTGGGGACCTCGAGAAACCCTCTCAAAACTCACCCAGTCTGGCTGACAGGGGACCCAACCAGCACCAGGGTGTGGTTCCCAGGGAGGGGGTGGACTAGGAGGCCCAAGGTGTTTGGTTGCTTTTTTTTTCCCTCTAGAAAGTCCTGATCGCCAGGCGTCAGACCCTCCTCAGCTGTGACTTCTTCCTGCCAGCGCCCCCTGAGGGCTCCTTCCTTGAGTTTCTCTTAATGATAAATCTTTTCTGGATTATGTGACTTTTTGCACCACTGACACTTGGGAAGAAAGACAGAACATTTAGCCTCTTTTTTAAAAAATATTTTTTAGTTGTAGATGAACACAATACATTTACTTATTTATCTAATGTGATGCTGAGGATCAAAACCAGGACCTCACACATGCTAGGTAAGTGCTATACCACTGAGCCTTAATCCCAACCCCACTTAGAACAAGCAGGCTGGTGTGAGAAATCATGATACTGTTATTTATTTATTTATTCACCTTGAAAAGCACAGAGTGTTCAGCTAATATTTAGAATGAACACCTGGGTAGTGGCTTTGCAGGTTTTGTAGGAAGACAGGTAAGTGCCCAATGCCTGGGATCCATGTGACTTACCTGGAAACTGGGAAAGCACCAAGGTTGATCTTTCTTTGTGCAAGGCTGCCATCATGAGGCCACTGCAGATATTTCTGACCAGTCAACAACTGAGCCCAAGTGACCAGCTGGGTTTTACACATTTGTGAGCTGACTCAACACTTCTGGAATGATTGCTGTTTTCTGCCTCCAGCCAGAAAGTCATCTCAAGATATTGATTAATTTCAGATGGAGGAAAATAAGATTCTAATGCTGTCATCCAGGTCCAAGTCTTCTCCAGGGCACCTGCTAGGCTTACTGTGAGCCTCCATCAAAATGTTCAGGAATTCATTGACAAATTCAAAGGGGCTGAAATGTCATCACTGTTTGTATAATTTTGGATTGATTAACATTAGCATAAATGACACAAACATGACAAAGGTGGAAGGTACAAAGCAAACCTATCATTGGCAATCTTTTCTTTATTCAGTATTCAGCAGTACAGTCAAGCAGTGGTTTACCTAGCATGGCTTATTTGGGGGGCAGAAAATGGCTTAAGTAAGGATCTGGGTTACATAAGCTTCTTTAATCATATCAATTTTCTTTCAGAAGCTTACAACATTCTTATCATGGGCACTCATGCCATCCACATATCCAAATATAATATGTCAAATTTTTCTTTTCTGAAATCTGGATTCTATTTTTTGATGTTTCATAGTCCTGCCAGTAATTATATTTCCCACCTTGGTCTCCTTTTTCCTCTATGTGCTTTCTATAAAAAATAAAATAAACAAAGAAAAAAGAAAAAAATTCTTCTGCATGCCTATATAGCCCACATTTCTTTTTGTTTTGAAAACATAGGATTTGGTGGTACTTTACATCTCTCTAGTTTAGCGTGTTATCTAATTAATAAACCTTAATTAAATTACCAACGTATTAAATGTCAACCTATATTTTGTATGTAAAGGGATGTTGAGATAAATTCTAGCTGGTGCTTGTCCTTGATGTAAACTGTGAAGGGTATGGAAAATAAGTCCAAGCACATTACTCTAGTTTTTTTGTCATTTAAAATTATAGACCTTGGCCAGAGCAAAGAAACTACTTGCACCAGCCTGGTTTCAGACCCGCCACAACCTAATGGGGCAGCTGATCCAAAAACAATAAGCCCAGGAAATACCCTATTCACATTCCTGTTCCATGCAAATGACTCAGCCACACTCCAATACAATATACCCCAGGAATTGCTTTCCAACCCTAAAAAAAGCCTATATAACCTGGACCTTTGCCTCAGCCCACCAGCATTTTTGTCCCCCAAATTAGCTTTACCAGGGTTACATCTATTGAATCCACTGCAAAATACTGAATAAAGTAAAGCTTACTGATCCCAGGTTTGCTTTTCCTTCTATGTATTTGTCAGGTGTGCATCATTTGTTCTAAAAATTTAAACCAGAATTTCCTGGATACTGAAATGGGAGCCCCAAAATTATACAGATAAATATGAATATTTTATTTGCATTTTTCTATGTAATTCATAGGACTAGATTTAAATACGCATATCACAAATTATGCTCTTTTGAACAGTGTTTACTTTTCAAATCTGAGCATTATAAGAAATGTTGCAAGAATCTTGTGATCTTGTAGAGATGTTTTGGCTTTAGAGTCAGATGCAGCTCATTCTGAGTCCCAGCCCACCTGCATATTAGTTGTGGGATATTGTCCATAGGAGAAAAGATATTCTACAGCCTGGACAATATGTCTAAGCACAAATTGTCAAATAAGTTACATTTCATATATTTAAGTGTCAAGGCTAGGAAAGATCAAAGGTATGTGTCTCTAAGGTCCTTGGACCCCATTTTTCATTTTTTTCTCTCTGATTACAATAAAAAACTGTAATCAGTATAAAGTGGGAAAGAATAATCTGTTTTTGGACACTTCCAGGTTGGAGCTTCCTCCTCTCACTCAGGGCATTTCTCCTACTGTTTTGAGCTTGAGAAAAAAATATTTTAGAAAATAGTATCTGTCAACTCTAGCATATAAAGAGATAGCCTTGGTCTTTTAAATTCCTGACATCAGGTGACATAGCTCTCACATCTGGAATGTGGGTACTCTGAACTGAGATATGACAAAGAGAGGCAAACTTGAGGGTGTAGTATTTTAGTAACAAAAAACTATTCATAGGCTGTGTTATGCTATTAATATACATTTTTATGTTCTTAATGTAAATACTAGAAATGTTTAAATTAGTATAGTGTAATATGTGTTTCATTGGACATTGTTGCTTTAGGAGGTTGTCTTCCAGTTAAAAGTATAATCTGATAATAAGAACATAGAGCATCTAGTCATGTTGCACATGCCTGTAATCCCAGCAGCTCAGGAGGCTGAGCCAGGAGAATTTCAAGTTCAAAGCCAGTTCACCACAAGAATGAGGTTCTAAGAAACTCTGTGACACATTGTCTTTAACTAAAATACAATGAGAAAAGGAGGGGGGGGATAGGTATGTAGTTCAGTGGCCATTGCCTCTGAGTTCAATTTTCACTACCATGTAAAAAAATGTAACACAGAAAAGAAAATGTTGGGGTTTTTAGCCCCCCCACCCCACCCCACCACTCCCTCCTTTGGGGAGAGCATGCCCCGACCAGGAAGAACCAAGAAAGGAAAGGCTGACTGACTGCCCTCACCAGCCCTCTGTCACCTGAGAACAATCAGACCTGCCAGGGAGACCAGTCAAAGCAGGATCTCAGTTTATTGAGAAAACACACAGAGCTAATATAATGTACAGGAGCCAATCAGGATAAAGGTCTGTAGGGTGGAGAGAGTTTACGTGTACACCCATCCTACAGGCAACAATAGGAGACATGAGCTGTCCAGGAGGGTGGAAGTGTTCTGAGCCTATCCTACAGGTCATCTGATTTTTTTGTCACAACCCACGCAATGCCTTCTGGTTGATCGACAGGCGCTATCTTAGCCACATGTGGCCCCAGGACCAGGAAGCGGGTAGCAAGTTAGGTTTCCTCTTTTCTGATGCAACATGCCCCATATTTTACATCATGCCCTACAAGAAAATGTTAAATAAAATTTTATACTAAATGTCATTATATTATTTTTATTCTTGAATCATATACAGGCATATATAATCCATAAATTGAAATGACTTCCTATGAAAGATTAAATGCAAATCCTCTGCTATTTGGATTGGATTCCACTTATGGAATTAAATCTTGCCTTAAAATAGAAGTAGCCTGAGGCTCTGGAGTGCAAAACCCAGACTAGAAAAAAAATGCAACCAAAAATTTATCCTAACCTTATTCATGCTTGGAGTGGTAATATTTTTTGTCACTTAATTTTTTTTTTAAAAAAATGGTTTATTGGTGTCAGATTTGAGGGCCAATGTCTGAATCTCTGGCAAGTAAGCCATACTTAGTGAGAAATGTTGAATTCTGTGTGCTGCCAGAGAGGAGAGAACAGGCTTCAACAATCACTTCTTTTCTCTTGAGTGCAACATTACTGCCATTCAGCTCTGGATTTTACTCTCATGCTTGGAGTCAAAGTTTGCTCTGCTGTGCAAATGCTGAAGCTCCCTAGAGAGTAGGCCTGGCTCTTGAGCACCAGTATATGGTGAGCATGCAGTGTCCTGGGGATGGAGACTGTGGGAGGGATACTGTTTGAAACAAAACTGGCTGTGGTAGGAACAGGAGCTAGCACATGGGGACTGTTGGCAGTCTCTGGAGTCTGCAGGCCTAAGCCATGCACTGGGGCAGTATGCTCTCAGTCCTACTGGTGATCCAGGGGTGGAGCATGTCAGTGGAAGAGATTCCTTGCTGCCTTTCTAGTCCTCAAAGAGCATCCTCAGCCCCTGCCTGAAATGCCATCTGGCAGATGTGTGCCTGTAGCCCAGTGTATATTCAGATGCTGATGATTGACATGTGGGACAATTAACATAATAAATTTTGTGATTCATAATTAGCTAAAGAGCTAAATTGAGCAATGTACCTTTGATGGACTACTAATTTGATTAAAGTTGATGTAGTTCCAATAGGAGCAATTAACTAACTTGCCTAGTTCTATGCCAGTGTTAATTAGTTAAGATGAGATCAAAATCAATTATATTTGACCTTAAATTTAAATATTGGTATTCTTATAAAAAGAGGAGTCAACATACTTAAAGTTGCAGAAAAGGCCAGAGAAAGCAAAGTCAGAGATTGGAGTGGTACACCAACAAGCCAGGGAACATCAATAATTGCTTGTAGTCACCAGAAGCTAGGAGGGGAGCATTGGACAGATTCACCCTCAGGACACCCAGAAAAAAAACACTGTTATCTGACAACTTTTTCTTTTGTACTTATTTTTACATGAAATTTGATAAAATTAACTATTCTTTTGAGCCACTGGGTTTTGGTCATCTATTATGTCAGTTCTAGAAAAACAATACTGCTGATTCAGTATATAATTTGGTGCTTGATTTTATGAGTCAATGTGACAATGTTAAAAAAATACCCCTGTAGCTGGCAAAGCATTAGTTTGGGGAGTGTCTGTGAGAGTGTTTCCAGAAAAGATTAGCAATTGAATAAGTGGACTGCATAAAAATGTTGTGTCTCCTCAAGGATGGAAACAGGGAGACCAGTTAAGAAATAATATATATTTTCAGGGATAAAATGATGGGAAAAATGTATTTGTTTGTTAAGGTAGTTTAGAGAATAGGAAGATATGAAGGATACTAGAATAAATACGACATTAATATTCTATGTGTATATATGATTACATGATCAGCACAATTCTACAACATGTAGAACCAGACGAAGGAGAAATTATACTCCATTTATGTATAATGTGTCAAAATGTGTTCTACTTTCATGTGTAACTAATTTAAACAAATAAAAGAAAATTTAAAAAAATATATTTGTCTATAATTCCATGAAAGCATTTTTAAAAACTTCATCTGAATCAGGTAGTGTTTTTGATAAGGGAGCACTATCAAAAAAGATGATTTTTTTTTCGGTGCTTAAAACACTGCAGAGCTATCTGAGGTGTGATAAATTGCATTCCCCTGAATTACTGAGGGAACGTGTCACCTAGAAACAGACATTAGCTCCTGAGTAGGGCTTATGCCCTCCATGCCTGACCACTCTAATTAGTCTGGGCAAGCTTAACAGGGATGGCCCCCCAAAATATTATGGATATAATGGGAACTTGTCCAGATTATTCCAAGTTTTCTAAAGTTAGAAAAACAATTATTGAAGTATTTGGCCAAAATAAAATGGTTAAAAAGGCCTGGAACTGAGGTTGTGGCTCAGTGGTAGAGAACTCAGCTAGAAGGAGTTTGATACTGGATTTTTTTCCTGAGTACCACATAATGATAAATAAAAGTGTTGTGTCTATCTAGAACTAAAAATATTTTTAAAAGGGGCACTACAGAAGACTTTAATGTGTTTTTGAAGAAAAATCTAACCCTTTTAAGATTTGCTGCCTTCTGTTTGAAATTTAGAACAGGTAGCCCCAGGTAGTTCCTATTTAGGAATTGCCTATAGCTGTCTTCAGTCACAGGTTAATAAAGAAAGATTGTGACAGTTTTCCAAGCCCAAAGGTAGTGATTAACCATTAAATTGGTAATGGTATTCCAACCATTCTGCATTCAAGACCCTTCTTGTAGCATAAAAACCATATGGACCTTATTGTCTACATAGCCCTCCCTAACCATCACACCACATTATAAAATGAAAAGGAGGTTAGCACATTCCCCTTAACAACCACTTGCCACCCAAGTAATGTGTTGCTTCTTGTACATAGAGAATGTCTTGCACCAGAACACCACCGAGTGTAAAATATCTGAGAACCTACTGTTAATTCAACAACCACAGTGACATACATTGGAGATGCAGTGATTAACAACAATGTGATGTGTGACTACTCTCCTAGAACTCATTTTTCAGCAAGAGAAACTTGAGAAGAAAAAGTCTTCAGGAATAATCACATACCAGCTTTTATTCACAGCCCCTGTATATATCATGTGATGAAATAAACACATGATAACTCCTGTGACACAGTTTGTGAGGTCATATCCTGAAACTCCTCTCCCCCTGTGCTGACTTAACTCTGCACTCTGCCTAGAGCAAGAAAGCTACTGCCAACCTTACACTTCGTCCTTACTGGGTTTGTTTCCCAAATAGCTAATATAGTCTAAATTATCTCCAAATTTCATAGTCCTTTGGCCCACATAGATTTTGCTTAATTCAGTGTCCACCAGGCCCACTCTGACAGTTTCTGACAGGACATAAAAAAATTTCTGGAATTACAATGTCCTCCACTTGTGCTTAAATTATATTATTTTTGGCATTTGAGTATCATTTATCTATACTTGAGCATAATCACTTTTTAAAATTTTTCTTCATTGCTTAAAATATTTGCAGTTTTTAATACTTTTTTTCTTTTCATTATTAACAATACTTCTTTCCAAAAATGAAATTAGAATCTGTATCCCTATTTCTACAGAAGTATAACTCAAAACTTTTTACATATTTGAAACACATAGTGCATATTATAGAGTAGTGATTTTTTGTCTACCACTGACTAATTCAGAACTGCTGGGGGTGAAGAGGATCCAATATTATTTCAATGTTTCACAAATTATTTAATCACCAAACTACAGAACCACATCCTGAAGATCCCAGATGTAATAAGTGAAGAGTGAGGGCTACAAGAAATGCTGGATACAGACCAGTCATGGATTCCAAAAGTAGACCAGAAAAGAGAGAAAATAGCCCCAAGCTTGAGTTTTCAGAAAAAAAATATGTTATTTTACTCTTATAGTGATTTGTTAGTTATTTTACTCTTATAGTGATTTGATTGTGGCAGCAATTCTTTAGAAATTAAAAAAACCACTAACTTCTGCATAATTCATAGACAAAGTTCAGACACCTATATTAAATTAAATTCTATGCAAGAAAAGCAGAGGTGTCCTTGTGATCTAGGCCAGTGTCCTCAAACATCAGCAATCTCCAGAATGTATAAACAGGAAGTGAGAAAGAGTAAAATGAATCCCCTTCTTCTCCCCAATTTTCCACATCCCACAAGAGGATGAAATGTTTCTACCTAAAGAGAAAATGTTTCAATTAGACCACAAATAGACCCTCTTGATTATGTGCTTTAGAGATGGATGACCTCAGCCATCATAGGCTGATGTATGAATGTTATTTCAACACCTGATCGTAAAAACACTTCGCCAAAACCAACAGATGCAAACCAAGTAGTAAATGGAAGAGACATTTTTTTTTAAATCTGAATGTTATTCAGAATACATGTGGTAGAAATTCCAAATATATCATCAACTATTGGACAGGCATAGAATTTATATACAATGCATCTTGTGTAAAAGAGGGCACTAATATTGATAATGCATGTATGGAATCTGTATATTTTTGACTCCACTGACTTTTGTATAATACATAGACAAAGTTCATACACATACATAGTGCATTTACCCTCAGAGGAATACACAACTCTAGTGATATATATATATATATATATATATATATATATATATATATAGAGAGAGAGAGAGAGAGAGAGAGAGAGAGAGAGAGAGAGTCAGGAACATCACAAGATAAAGCCATTCTCATTCTCAGCAACATTGAGTTCCCCAGTGACTCAGCAAGACTCTATCTCCAACAAAACTAATAAATAAGTAGAGCTTGGGAGTGGGTTGTTGCTCAGAGGTAAAGCTTCCCTGAAGGAAAAAAAGAGGAGATGGAGAAGCAGGAGAACAGAAGTGGGAAGGAAGAAGGCCTGTGGGTGCCAAGGCTGGAGTTGGAGCTTTCCCTGAGTTTTCCAGTGGCCTTCATGCCTCCCATATTAGTGGTGTTGTGACAAAGTGTGTATATTGGAGATGGTTCAGGTCTGTATACCAGTAGCCCACTAACCCCTGTGCTCCTAGTCACTGCTACATGACCTGAGTTGCTAGAAAGTTCAGCACCACGCACACCCAATCCACTGTAAAGCTGAAGTAGTGGGAGAAAACAAGTCCATCTGTGGGGTGGGAAAGGCATCACCGGAAGCAACCAGAGGGCAGTCTCTTCTGTCCTTCATTTCCCTCATGTTTCCACCAGGTCTAGCCTCCCCACCATTCTGTACCACCTACTTTTTTGGAGGGAGAGGTGAGTGGCATGGAGCAGAAGTTTTCTTGCTTTATTTTACCTTTCAAAGATGTGACTCTGTACAGGAAGCCCAGCCCCCATTTCCCAACCCTGCCTTCCCTACACTTCTGTCATAGGCTGTAAGAAAGAAGCATTTGATACACCCAGTCTGATTCCCTCTTAATATTGGGTGCCATCTTGCCACATAGAGATGAAAAGCTAATTTTGGCTTTACTATAAATTACTGCAAATTCTGAACTTGCTTGGAATTCCAGCCTGTGCCTTGAACTCACCCATGCCTGGCTCTGTCTGACCAGATAGTAGCCCTCTCTGAAACTTTATTGATGCCTCACAAATCCTGGCCTTCCCTGGCCAGATAATGACCCTCTCTGAGGCTCTTATGACCTTCATAAATTCTGATGTCTGGGCGAGAAAAAAATGTAAACTAGCCTTTGTGTTATGCTCTCAGAGTTTTGTTATCTGTAACACCCCCTTTGTGTAACTTTCTAGACAATAAAGCTGGGCTGCAAGAAAGCTGCAGGGCTCTCTTGTTCCCATAGTGCTTTAATTTGATGTTTATTGGAGTCAGTGGTCTTTCTTTGTGTCCTGGTCTAACACATAGCCCTAACTCCCCTTCCTTTCCAGATCTATCAAGCTTTTGTATATGATTTAAAAGATCCTCTCTGTTGTTGAATTTTAGACACATTTAAAAAATTTTTTTTTAATTTTTAATTTTTTTTTTAAATTTTAGAACAACTGTTCCTGGGTGCAAACATTTGAACATAGGAGTCCAAAAATTTGCGTACAAAGTGAGTTTAGTTAAAGGGTGAATTCTGCTGATTAACAATGAAATCCAACCAAAATTATGACATCTCTTTCAGTATATTGTGATTCAATTGCTAGCTCCTAAAGTGAGTTAGTTAAAGTGGTCCTTGTGTGATTTTTTTGGAAAGTAATACAACCAAGAACAAATCACAGAGTGAGCAATGAAACAAATGGTGGATGTTAAATTTCAAGCAGTTAGCACAAACTATGTTTGATATGCTGCTCTATATCCATACAACTCTGTTTTACAAAAGCAACTGAAACCTGAAATTTCAAGCTGTTTCTGCCTAAAAACATTTGAAACTAGGAGAACCAAATTTGGAGAACAAGAGCATTTTTTTGCTATATATACCATAATCATGGAATGTATTTTCCACTTGTAATCTATTAGAAATCCTTTTGTATTGACACAAGTTTCATGTAGCTTCATGTTCTTTTATAGATATGTCTAGATAATTATTTTATCAAGGAGTTCTATTGCATTCTTTGGTATCTTATCTAAATGTGCTGTGCTCTCCTACACTTTTATGGGTTTTTAAATTTTCCATTTTTAGCACTACTGAGACACAGATGCAGTCTTCTCTTTCTAATGTTTTCATAGAATATTTTATCATCATTCTTGTGGAATGCATTGTAGAATTTTCATATTTTTTATATGGAAAGAAATTTAAAATGTATTGTTGATTTTTTTATTTTCTGCTTTAGACATGAAACATTACTGATTTTTATTTCAAGTTTTTTTCTAGAAGATTTAGAATCATACCCTTGAGGATATTACTCTATATTCACAATATAGAAACAGATCCTGCTTTTTGGGGATGTCTCTATCAAAAAATTAAGACAGAATGAAAAGTGGCATGCAATCTGTGTTCTAGCAGAGCTCTTTGGAATTTGAGTCATGCAGAGCTGATTCTGAATTCTATATGATCTTCTCAATACGTGTGGGCTTGGAAAATTTTTGTTTCCTTCAAACCATTATATAAAATTTATGTGCAAGAAAAGGTAGAATGATATTGAGTGCAAAGATGTTAGAAATTCCCTTTTTTGTATTTATAAGCTACATGCTGTAGTTTTCATCTTTAACTGTGAAAACATAGAATTTGTTTCCAAGTACTTGGATGTGATACTTCTTTCTTTTCTTTTTTTTGGGGGGAGGGGGGTACCAGAGATTGAACTCAAGGGTACTTGACTACTGAGCCACATTCCCAGTCCTATTGTGTATTTTCTTGTAGAAAGGTCTCATTGGGTTGCGTAGTGCCTTGCCATTGCTGAGTCTTGTTTTTAACTCACAATTCTCCTTTCTCAGTTTCCTGAGCTATTGAGATTACAGGCATATGCAACAATTCCTCACATTTCTTTATTTTCTATGGGTTATAGGAACTGTAACTATGAAAGTGCTTAGTCTGCTAACTACACTCCAAAGACCTTGATTCTTTTGCTTTTACTTCTCAAACACTACTATGTCCAAAATAAGAAGCCCACACTAGAGGAGTAGATGAATAAAGGTGCTCCATGTGATGAGGATAGCTTACCTTCTGAAATTCAGCAGTCATCAGGTAACTCTTTCCACCAGAAAAAAAACACACAGATAAGCCTTCATGAATAAATAAACCAGACCAATCATGATCTAATAAGTTGTACAGTGACTCATACACCAATTATAAGTGGAAACCAGATTTCTGTAACATGTTGTGAGAAAATTACCTGGAAAACAGCAGTTGCCTTATTGGCAACTGATTTTTTTCTAACTTAATTCTAGACCTCCATTGAAATGGTATGCAGACTTGTATACATCAGATTGGTTCTAAAACTTTCACAGGACCTTATACCAAAGAAGAAAACAGACAGTACAGGTTAGGCATTAGGTCAAGGGATAAGTTGCAAAATAAGATCTTTGTCTTTAATGCATTGGAGTTCTAGAGTCAAGGCTGTGGAGAGATATGGTGGCATGTGGCCTCCAACTACTGGGATTCTCTCTTCTCTTCTATGCCGTCTGACATCTGAAATGGAAATAAATTTGTGTCCAGCAGCAGGTGGTAAACAATCATCTTCTTTTAGACCCTGCTTTCTTTGATCTTTCTGCTTTTCCTGATGGCACTGCTGTTCCTGCTCTTTAGTTATATAGGGAACATTGATTAAAAAGTGTATTCCCACACCTCTTGTATTAAATGCAGTGATCCATGTTCTTTGACTCCCCAATGTCAGAGGAGCCATAACTCACAAAATGGAATGTGACCACTATGAACTAAGATGTGCTGGAGGCTTCAAATTGTGTTAGTTGTGAGGATGCAGTTCTAAATATGTATATATTCAACATTAGAAATTTTATGTTTGTCATGTAACAATATTTATGTTTGTCATGTAATTATAATTCTTGATATAATCTTCTATTTTGTCATTCTAATAATTCAAACTGTGTCTTGTATTTTTCTTCTTTTAGTGTAAATTGTAGAAAAGTTAAAACTTCACCTTTGCCTGACATTTTACTTATATTGGATTGTCTTCTCAGAAAATAGATCAGAAAAGTTAAATGAAATATATATATTCCCATTATACTGTTTTCAATAATTAACAATATGTATGCATATAATACATATAATAATGTCTTCCTATGTACAAGACTATATTTAAATATTCTTCTGTCAGGCTTGATTTTACCACTTTAGGAAAACATTGCCTTTATAAAAGCTGCTCTTTGTGCTCAAATGTAATCACTTTAAAAGAAAAGTAAATGCACCCAAGAGCCTGCCAATCATTATTCAATGTGGCTTTATTCATTTATGGGGTTGATGCCATCTACTGTCACTTGGACAGTAGGCTCAGTGGATTCAGACTCAAAGGGCAGGTCTTTTTCAACCAGGGGCTCTTGGATGAGAACTGTTCAGTCCAATATACAACAAGTGTGAAAGGTGTGGCTTCCACTATAAGATCCAGTTTTCAACTCTGGAGATTGCCATTTTTTGGGATCCATTCCTAGGCTTCCTCATCAATGCTCAGGAAATCCATGTTCTGCTGCCACACAGATGATAAAAAAAAACCCATAAGGAGAATGTGAGGTACCATGAAAAACCAGAGAATAATGGCTGTGCAGATTTTTGAGACTGCATCTGCAGATTGGAATGGGAGACAAATTAGAAGAAATTTCCAACAGCAATTGCTATGGCTGTTTTTTGTAGATTGGAACTTCCCAGCATAGTCTTTAGTGTCTGCAAAAGTGAATCCTTTTGTGGAGCAGTTTATTTCTAAGTCTCCTTTGGCCAACCAAGTGGAAAATATATCAGCAGCTAAAATTTTGAAACTTCTGTTCTCTCCATTTAAGGTGTCTTCAATCATGGCCCGAAGCCTATGTAGGCATCTTTGTTCTGGCATCCTGGCATCTTCTCAGATTGTGTGGTAATGATTGCTGTGATTATCAGGAAAGAATTCTAAATGGAAGTGTGATTTTTTTTCTTCATATAGTGTTTCTGGTATATAGGTGAGAAACAGGGCCTCAAATTCAGAGTGCCGGAATGTATCTTTAGTTTTTTGTTTTGGTCTCAGAATATATACTATATTTTCATTTTCTTGTTCACATTCTCAATGCCAACTTTATTACTCCACAATAAAATAAACTATTCCTCATAGTATATTTGAAATAGATGCAGTATTTTGTAATTATTTTTCTCCTACATTAGATGCACTCTATATGAGATTTTTTTGTCCTTCATTTGATATTGTATATGAGAGAAAAATAGAGAAGAGTCACTTGACACTTTGTAAAACAATGCTAATTCCTGGCCCCTCTTTTTCTTCCTTAGATAAAGATACCTTATTGGAAAGTCTTTAATTTGGGATTACCCACTGTAGACTTGACAAGATAATGTGTCCTCGTGTCACTTTCATACCTTCTCTTGGCTCAGGAGTTTTTGAGGTATCCACAGTTCTCATGTCTATATACTTTGGAGGGCTGGCTCATTTGAGTCTCTGTGTCCTCTCTTGGCAAGGGAAAGAAGTCTGAAATATGGTTTGAAGGTTATCAGAGGAGCAGTTAGACACCATGCAGTAGAAAGAAATCTGGTACATCCTTCATTTCAAGACAATTTATTTCTTTTCTTACCTACGGACAATACTGCTACATAAACATGGGAATCCAATTATTTATTTAACTTTCTCATTCTTCTTCCTTGAAATTATACCTAGGATCAATTTAACCATGTTATATGTTAGTTGTGTTTTAAATGGTTTAGTGTTTACACTATCTTCAAAAATGCATTTCCTAAACTTGCTTTCTCACCAACTGTGTACAAGGGTTTTCTTTTTTCTATATCCATAACTTCTTGAGTCTTTGTTATTATAAGCTTATTGACAATAGCTGTTCTCTCTCTTTTTTGGGGAAGACTATTGAGGATCAAACTCGAAAACACTCCAACACTGTTCCACATCCCCAGGCCTGTTTTGTATTTTCTTTATTGACTTGGTCTCAGTTGCTTAGTTCCTTCCTGTTGCTGAGGCTGGCTTGGAACTCTCAATCCTCCTGCCTCATCCACTTGAACTGCAGGGATTATAGGCATGCACCACCACACCTGGTGATAAAAGCTATTCTAACAGTTTTGCTTTAAATACAATTGTCCACTGTTGGACTTGTGCATTAAATCCCTGATGGAAGATTGGAGAGTCCAGTATGTCATGTAGCCACAGACAGTATGTGTTGCAAACTTTTTTTGAGGACTAACAGACTTGTGTTCTTTTTAACTCCTTATCTGAATTATTACTTGGGATTTTAGCAGCTGAGAATATTGCACACCATGGAAAACCATTGGTTTGTGAACTAGTGGAGATTTGAATGTGATCAGCAAGCTTTATTCCCATACCCTGAAGATTTAAAATGGCTTCCTATTTGAGGTACTTCTGCATAAGCCTCTTACTATTCTTTTGAAAAGTATTTTGTTACATGTGAGGCAATTACTTACTTCTATTGAATGTAATATAATAAGAGAAAAGAAAGTCAGAGATGAAAAATTTTCATTCTGGAAATAATTGGCGGTCCTGGAATTTTTACAGGGGAAAGCCCCAGATGGGAGCTCTTTGTGTGCTGAATACACTTAAAGGCATATACCAAGTTCTTTGAGATTTAACTTTTTTCTCCTGATCCCTGGAGTTAAAGCCCATGATATCCTGAGTAAACATAGATAACAATCACTTTTTTCTCTGATCTTAGCACTTAGGAATGTGTAGATTCTTTCTCAGCACAAGCTAAAATAAAATCAACAGCACAGAAAACTATTTAGTTAGGGTGTCATATATATGGTCCCAATCTTGATCTTAGGGTAACACTGGAGGTTTGTGTTTCTGTTTCAATTATATAGCATATTTTCAAAGGCTGCACTAAGGCCTAAGTCTATCCTAGCTTTTTAAAATAATCGAGTGGTAGATACGTTCCTACTTATATACTTAAATCTCTAAATGGAAAACCACTGGTTTCTACAAATTTTTTAACTTTGTCTAAGAGGGACTTGAAACATAATATATGTATTCAATATATCTATGAATTGTGAGAAAGTCAGGAGCTCTTATTCTTTTATATTCCCAACATCACTTTCAATAAGATAGGCTTGACAAGGTAATGTGTCCTCATGTCACTGTCATATCTTTTATTTTATTTATTTATTTACACTGGACTTAACCCCTGGGTCTTGTAGATTATATACACAAACTAATCCAGTGAATTCTACCTTCAAATAAGTCATCCTTTAGATTTGGCTATGTCATCTATCCACATGTAGTATGGTTTTTGAGGTGTTTAGACTTATGTTGACATCTCAATTTGTATCAAAAATACATAAAATTTTATATACATGTAGATTAACTTTTAAAGTTTCCTCTCAATTATATTTTCTTGTTTTTTATTATTGCAAGATATGTTTTTCCCTTTTAATTCAGTTTCAGATAAAATTTTATATATATAATATTTCATATAAATTTTAGAATATTTTCCTCTGATCCCTTCTTCTATTAAAAGTAAAAAATGTTGGGCTGGGGTTGTGGCTCAAGCGGTAGCATGCTCACCTGGCATGCGTGCGGCCCGGGTTCGATCCTCAGCACCACATACCAACAAAGATGTTGTGTCCGCCTAGAACTAAAAAATAAAAATATTTAAAAATCTCTCTCTCTCTCTCTCTCTCTCTCTCTCTCTCTCTCTCTCTCTCTCCTCTCTCACTCTCTCTTTTAAAAAATATTTTTAAAAAAGTAAAAAATGTTAACATTTTAATGAAGTAATAGTTTGGATTTAGGGGGAGTTTTACATTTTGCTAAAGATGAGTTATGTCATGTATCCAAATGATGAGCATGGTCAATTTTATATGTACTTTTGTGTATTTACTCAAATTCTACATACTTTTAAATGTATTCATGTAAACTATTATATATACATGTGACATTTGTGTAGAACTATGTAATGATTCACAATATTATTATTATTAATTTATTGGTTGTTCAAAACATTACAAAGCTCTTGACATATCATATTTCATACATTAGATTGAAGTGGGTTATGAACTCCCATTTTTACCCCAAATACAGATTGCAGAATCACATTGGTTACACATCCACATTTTAACATAATGCCTTATTAGTAACTGTTGTATTCTGCTACCTTTCCTATCCTCTACTATCCCCCCTCCCCTCCCCTCCCATCTTCTCTCTCTACCCCATCTACTGTAATTCATTTCTCTCCTTGTTTATTTTCCCATTCCCCTCAAAACCTCTTATATGTAATTTTGTATAACAATGAGGGTCTCCCTCCATTTCCATGCAATTTCCCTTTTCTCTCCCTTTCCCTCCCACCTCATGTCTCAGTTTAATGTTAATCTTTTCCTCCTGCTTTTCCTCCCTGCTCTGTTCTTAGTTGCTCTCATTATATCAGAGAAGACATTTGGTAGTTGTTTTTTAGGGATTGGCTAGCTTCACTAAGCATAATCTGCTCTAGTGCCATCCATTTCCCTGCAAATTCCATGATTTTGTCATTTTGTAGTGCTGCGTAATACTCCATGGTGTATAAATGCCACATTTTTATCCATTCATCTATCAAAGGGCATCTGGGTTGGTTCCACAGTCTAGCTATTGTGAATTGTGCTGCTATGAACATTGATGTGGCAGTATCCCTGTAGTACGCTCTTTTATGGTCTTCAGGGAATAGTCCTAGAAGGGCAATAGCTGGGTCAAATGGTGGTTTCATTCCCAGCTTTCCCAGGAATCTCCATACTGCTTTCCAAATTGGCCACACCAATTTGCAGTCCCACCAGCAATGTACAAGAGTATCCTTTTCCCAACATCCTCGCCAGCACTTGTTGTTGTTTGACTTCATAATGGCTGCCAATCTTACTGGAGTGAGATGGTATCTTAGGGTCGTTTTGATTTGCATTTCTCTGACTGCTAGAGATGGTGAGCATTTTTTCATGTACTTGTTGATTTATTGTATGTCCTCCTCTGAGAAGTGTCTGTTCAGTTCCTTGGCCCATTTGTTGATTGGGTTATTTGGTATCTTTTTGTCTAATTTTTTGAGTTCTTTGTATACTCTGGATATTAGGGCTCTATCTGAAGTGTGAGGAGTAAAAATTTGTTCCCATGATGTAGGCTCCCTATTTACCTCTCTTATTGTTTCTCTTGCTGAGAAAAAAAAAACTTTTTAGTTTAAGTAAGTCCCATTTGTTGATTCTTGTTATTAACTCTTGTGCTATGGGTGTCCTATTAAGGAATTTGGAGCCCGACCCCACAATATGTAGATGGGAGCCAACTTTTTCTTCTGATGCAGAGTCTCTGATTTGATAACAAGCTCCTTGATCCATTTTGAGTTAACTTTTGTGCAGAGCAAGAGGAGGGGATTCAGTTTCATTTTGTTGCATATGGATATCCAGTTTTCCCAACACCATTTGTTGAAGATGCTATCCTTCCTCCATTGCATGCATGCTTTTAGCCCCTTTATCAAATATAAGATAGTTGTAACTTTGTGGAATAGTCTCTGTGTCCTCTATTCTGTACCATTGGTCCACACACCTGTTTTGGTACCAGTACCATGCTGTTTTTGTTAGTATTGCTCTGTAATATAGTTTGAAATCTGGTATCGCTATACCACCTGATTCACACATTCTGCTTAGAATTGCTTTTGCTATTCTGGGTCTTTTATTTTTCCATATGAATTTCATGATTGCTTTATCTATTTCTACAAGAAATGCCATTGGGATTTTGATTGGCATTGCAATAAACCTATAGAGAACTTTTGGTAATATCGCCATTTTGATGATGTTAGTTCTGCCTATCCATGAACAGGGTATATTTTTCCATCTTCTAAGATCTTCTACTTCTCTGTTTAGGGTTCTGTAGTTTTCATTGTATAAATCTTTCACGTCTTTTGTTAGGTTGATTGCCAAGTATTTTATTTATTTTATTTTTTGAGGATATTGTGAATGGAGTGTTTTTCCTCATTTCCGTTTCAGAAATTTTGTCGCTGATATACAGAAATGCCTTTGATTTATGTGTGTTGATTTTATATCCTGCCACTTTGCTGAATTCATTTATTACTTCTAGTAGTTTTTTTGTAGACCCTTTTGGGTCTGTTAGATATAGTATTATATCATCCACAAATACTGATAATTTAAGTTCTTCTTTTCCTATTTTTATGCCTTTAATTTCTTTCGTCTGTCTAATTGCTCTGGCCAGTGTTTCGAGAACTATATTGAATAGAAGCGGTGATAGAGGGCATCCCTGTCTTGTTCCAGATTTTAGAGGGAATGCCTTCAAGTTTTCTCCATTCAGAATAATGCTAGCCTGAGGCTTAGCATAGATAGCTTTTGTAATGTTGAAGTAAGTTCCTGTTATCCCTAATTTTTCTAATGTTTTGAATACAAAGGGATGCTGTACTTTGTCGAATGCTTTTTCTGCGTCTATCGAGATGATCATATGGTTCTTATCTTTAAGTCTATTGATGTGGTGAATAACATTTATTGATTTCCATATATTGAACCAGCTATGCATCCCAGGGATGAATCCTTCTTGATTATGGTGTACAATTTATTTGATGTGTTTTGGTATCCGATTCACCAGAATTTTATTGAGGATTTTTGCATCTAGGTTCATTAGACATATTGGTCTGTAGTTTTCTTTCTTTGAGGTGTCTTTGTCTGGTTTTGGAATCAGGGTGATGTTGGCCTCATAGAATGAATTTGGAAGAGCTCCCTCTTTTTCTATTTCCTGAAATAACTTGAAAAGTATTGGTATTAATTCTTCTTTAAAGGTTTTTAAAACTCCACTGTATACCCATCCGGTCTTGGGCTTTTCTTGGTTGGTAGTCTTTTGATTGCTTCTTCTATTTCATCCATTGATATTGGTCTGTTCAAATTGTGTGTATTCTCCTGACTCAGTCTGGGCAAATCATATGACTTCTGTATTTCTGTAGTATCTGTTGTGATGTTGCCTTTTTCATCCCGTATGTTAGTAATTTGAGTTCTCTCTCTTCTTCTCTTCATTAGCATGGCTAAGGGTCTGTCGATCTTATTTATTTTTTTGAAAGAACCAACTTTTAGTTTTGTCAATTATTTCAATAGTTTCTTTTGTTTCAATTTCATTGATTTCTGATCTGATTTTAATTATTTCTTGCCTTCTGCTACATTTGCTGCTGTTTTGCTCTTCCTTTTCTAGGGCTTTGAGATGAAGTGTGAGCTCATTTATTTGTTGTTTTTTTTTGTTGTTGTTGTTGTTTTGTTTTTTGAGGAATGACCTCCAGGAGATAAATTTCTCTCTTAAAACTGCTTTCATTGTATCCCATAGATTCCGATATGTTGTGTCTGTATTTTCATTTATCGCTAAGAATTTTTTTATTTCCTCCTTTATGTCTTCTGTAACCCATTGATCATTCAGTAACAGATTGTTCATTTTCCATGTGATGTAGGATATTTCCTTCCTTCTTTTATCATTGATTTCCAGTTTCATTCCATTATGAAAGAATGCATGGTATTATCTCCACCCCTTTACATTTACTGAGGGTTGCTCTATGGCATAATATATGGTCTATTTTTGAGAAGGATCCATGTGCTGCTGAGAAAAAAGTATATCCACTTGATGATGGTTGATATATTCTATATATGTCAGTTAAGTCTAGGTTATTGATTGTGATATTGAGTTCTATAGTTTCTTTATTCAACTTTTGTTTGGAGGATCTGTCCAATGGTGAGAGAGGTGTGTTGAAGTCACCCATAATTATTGTGTTGTGGTCTATTTGATTCTTGAACTTGAGGAGAATTTGTTTTATGAATGTCGCAGCACCATTATTTGGTGCATAAATATTGATAATTGTTATGTCTTGTTGGTGAATGGTTCCTTTTAACAGTGTATAATGTCCTTCCTTATCCCTTTTGATTAACTTAGTCTTGAAGTCGATTTTATTCGGTATAAGGATGGCCACCTCTGCTTACTTACGAGGACCATGTGTGTGGTATATTTTTTTCCAACCTTTCACCTTGAGCCTGTGTATGTCTTTTCCAATCAGATGTGTCTCCTGGAGGCAGCATATTGTTGGATTTGTTTTTTTAATCCATGTTACCAGCCTATGTCGCTTTATTGGAGAGTTTAAGCTATTAACGTTTAGAGTTACTATTGATATATGATTTGTACTCCCAGCCATGTTTGATTATTTATCTTTTTTTTTTTTAACTTAGTTTGTTTCTTTATGATTATCTTTCCCCTCGCCCTCTGTCTTTACTGAGGCACTTCTCACTGTTGGTTTTGGTTATTGTTTTTCATTTCTTCCTCACATAGTGTTTTGCTCAAGATGCTTTGCAATGCTGGTTTTCTGGCTGCAAATTCTTTTAACTTTTGTTAATCACGAAAGATTTTTATGTTGTTGTTGTACCTGAAACTTAATTTTGCTGGATACAAAATTCTTGGTTGGCGTCCATTGTTTTTCAGTGTTTGAAATATGTTGTTCCAGGATCTTCTTGCTTTCGGTGTCTGTGATGAAAAATCCGTTGTTAACCTTATTGGTTTACCCCTGAATGTAATCTGCCTCCTTTCTTTTGGAGCTTTTAATATTTTCTCTTTGTTCTGTATGTTGGATATCTTTATAACAATGTGTCTTGGCATTGGTCTAGTGTGATTTTGTGTGCTCGGTGTCCTGTATACATCTACAATTTCTATATCCATTTTTTTTTATTTCTGGAAAGTTTTCTGTAATTATTTCATTCAGCAGGTTGCTCATTCCCTTTGTCTGTAACAGATAGGTTAACCTGATCTTGGTATAACCAAATGAAACTTCTTATGGATTAGTTATTTTCCTATTTATACATTGTGCCTCTTGCCTTTTTAGTTATTTGGTCACTATGTGTTAGTTTTAGTTCTAGAACAATCATTGAGCAAGAGATGTGAATGTTTCATTATATATTCTTTACTGAAATTTACAAGTATATTGAAACAAGTTATTGCTGGTAACATCACATGAGAGTATCAGTGATATGTTTGCTTTTGAACTTAAAACTTGGAAATGATTTGAAGACAGTGAATATATGTTTATATAAAGTACTGTAAAGTAATGTAGAAAATGGTAAATACTTAACTTTAAATCCAGTTTCCATTAAAGTGTTGGCCTGTTAGGTAGTGTAGTGTAACCCATAGTGATATCCTTAGTACCTTAGTAAGGAACAAAGTGATGACTTGGGCAGTTTATGTGATATCAAGCATAGACCTTCACGGAATTACAAGGAAATTAAAAGTATTATTTGTTGAAATCCTGTTACACATGGTTGTAGTCCTTGACTATTTTAAATTTGTAGAATCATTGAGTGTGGTGCTACCCCCATTTTTTTCTTATTTTAAATATAAAGGATTCTGAAACAGTGAAAGACTAAAATTGCTTATTTTAAGTTAGCTAGTTAATGACAGAACTAGCCCTTCGAAGCCTATGTTGAATGCCCTGAGTGAAGCAGTCTCCCCCTTAAGTCAAATAGATTATGGCAATGCTAAAAACATTGTAACAAAGTGTTATTAAACAAGGAGCTTGATACCATATGAAAGTGTGATTGAAGATTTTTATGTATCCTGTGACTGAGAATGGTATATTGCCATAGTGTCTGTATTTCTAAAAGCAGTCTTATGATGTATATTGAGTTATACTTTTTAATACTGAAATTTAAAGTATTTGAATTTGTCTTCTCACTCTGATTTAGGAGTACTTCTCTTGATGTAGAGCCTATCTATTCTTTCAGGGCTCATAAGTATTTTTTTTCTTTATTTTAAATCAATATATTTTTTTAAAATATATTTTTTTTTAGTTTTAGGTGGACACAATATCTTTATTTTACATTTATGTGGTGTTGAGAATCAAACCCAGTGCCTCGTACACACTAGGCGAGCACTCTACCACTAAGCCACAACCCCAGCCCCTAAACCAATATTTTTTAAACAACTTGATTAGGTCTTTTTTTTAAAACTTATGTATTTGTTATGTAAGTTTCATATTTAGTAGTGGGTTTTTGGAATATAAAAGAAACTGACAGATAATATAATGCTAAAAACAAATTTATCACTATCAAGTAGGAATCCTTGCTGGATTTTTATTTGTGTGATGTTTAAATTATGTTTGTGTGAGAGAGAGAGCAAGCTAGAGAATGTGTGTGTGTATCAAGTTTTTTATTGTAAGCATATATATTTTCTTGTTTCCATTGAAGCACAAAGATTGGTATATTTTTTACATAAGGGATTATTTAATCATTTTTTTTTTACATTTTGCAGGCCACATACTATCTGTATTTTTTGTTTGCTTTTAATTTTTGTTTTATTTGTTTTGTTTGAAAATCAAACAAATGTTTTGGTATCATTTGACCTGAGGACCATCATTTACCAACTTCTGATTTAGCAGAGGAAGAATAGTATTGATAGTATTTTAATTCATTATGAAAAGCAGAAAAATAGAAATCTATTTGAATAATTAATTAAGCATTTGTATTTTTAACAAATTATACTCTATAATTGATTTTTTTAAGAATAGCAGTTTATATTTACCTGCTTATTTGCTGATATCCCAGAGGTCCAGTGATTTGTGTAGTAATGAGCAGCAATGGTGAGTAGTGTTATAGTGGTGGTACTGACAGACTGATCCAGGGCTGGAATACCACTAATCCCAACATTGATCCCTATGATTCTTATGGTATGTGATTCAAGGTTCTGAAAGAACAAAATGTTTTTTTTTAAACATTTTTACATCATTTATATATAAGGACAAATTTGGATATTTAAAAAAAAATAATAGGTAAGACAGAAATTTATCTTTATTTTGTTAAA
The DNA here is from genome assembly GCF_964194105.1 of Spermophilus citellus. Lineage (NCBI taxonomy): Eukaryota > Metazoa > Chordata > Mammalia > Rodentia > Sciuridae > Spermophilus > Spermophilus citellus. The sequence continues at coordinate 5,820,324 of NC_138194.1, forward strand.
AATTCAAATTCCTACTTTTAGGAATAAATTTGATATATAATTCTAAAAGAAAGAAAGAAACATTTTTCATGAGAAAACAATTTTCATTCTTCCAAGGTCTTACTGATTAGAAATACTGACTTGATTGACAGTTGATGTCTTCATTTAGTCATCTGCCTGGTACTTAGTTCATTGTTACTAATCTTTAATCATATTTCATCACTGTTGATAAACAACTTTGAAGTAAAATGAATGTTGTCATTATACACTTGGTAAAATTATTGGAGGGATGTAGGAACTAATAAGTTTTAAAGTCTATGCCACCAAAATATATAAGACTTTAAAACTTTAGAAATGCCCTTCATTCTATGGAATAGTGTTATAATTAAAGCTTTGTCCCAGGGTTTCATAAACTGACTTCCAGAGCACTCACGTATAGTCGAATCAAGCTTTTATTGAAGCACACCAGTGGTGGCTGACCAGAACATAAAGCTGTTCCCTGGATCAGCCCCGAACAATTGCAAGGGCACTCCTTATAAGCCTGAAAACCACAAAAGGGATGTTCAGGGGGTCTAGCCAATGCAAGCAAGCCAGTTACAGAAGGGGAGAGTGCAGTCAAGCGGAGGGAAGCCTAACCAATCACAGTTATCCCAGTCACCCCAGTTACAGAAACAGAGCCCCATTACCCTAGTTACAGAAAACAATGCCCCATTAGGTAGTTCCAGTTCTTAAAGGTTTCTATAGCAAAAGAAAAAGAATATCTTGCCCCAGTCATGACTCTTCTACTTTGCATGGTTGTTTTACAGGATGAAGTCATAAAACAAAATGGAGTCACATTTGCTCCTACTATCACATTCCCCACTGATTTTAGTAGGTTTGATGTCAATCTTGCACATCATTAGGCCTCAGATTTTTTTCCCATCCTTCTGTGTCTAAGGGACTATATTTGGATCGCAAGACCATAGGTCTGACCTCACCTACATTCTTGTGTATATGGTTTAGGGGGGCTTTTAAGAGGCAGGGTCCTACAGTAATCCCAATCAGGAGAAATACTAGGGACCCAACTATTGCTGAAATGATGGTAATCAACCAAGGGGACCATGAGAATAGGTTTTGGAACCAATGTCCTGAAGTTTCTAGTGCTTTACTCTTTCCTTTAACCTGTTTCTCAGAAGTGCCAAACTGTTCTTTATTATCCCAGAATGGTTTGCATAGAAACAAGTTTATCCTGGAGCCATACAAAGTCCTCCTTGTTTTAGAAAGAGACTATCAAGATCTCATCTGTTGGGGCTGGGGATGTGGCTCAAGCGGTAGCGCGCTCGCCTGGCATGAGTGCGGCCCGGGTTCGATCCTCAGCACCACATACCAACAAAGATATTGTGTCCGCCGAGAACTAAAAAATAAATATTAAAAAAATTCTCTCTCTCTCTCTCTCTCTCTCTCTCTCTCTCCTCTCTCCTCTCTCACTCTCTCTTTAAAAAAAAAAAAAGATCTCATCTGTTTTGTAAGACTATTTCTGTCAGAGAGTCTAGTGAAACCTTTACTTTGGAGATTGACCTTTCTAGTTTTTTTTCTAAATTTATATCTATTTGATGGCTGAAGGAATTCCCAAACCAGCCAGGAGGGGAACTAAAATGGAGGCAGTCAGTCTATGTTGATAAATCAGTGGGCCCTGGCCTTTTACTAAGTCCAGGTGTTCTTTTTTTTTTTTTTTAGTCCATCAGAATAGTAGGTTACATAGTTCAAAGTTACTGACAGTTTAGAGATATAGGCAAGGAGTTTGAAGTGGGACCCCAAAAACACAATTTTTGGTGAACGGGGAGTTGTCCCACTTATAAGTTGGGTTGTGGAAGCAAATGTCTCTTTATGGGAGATCACCCAGGGTGATCTTGGGAACAGTTTCCCAGGTACATCTTCCTGAGCTAGACATATTGGTGAACATCTATGTTGACCGTAATTTTTCATCTAATATTAGGGACCTCCAACTGCCATAAGGGAAAAGGGCAATGACCGTTCTTGCTACTTCCAGCTGAAAGGGGGGCAATGTTCAGTGGGCAAGAAGTTTGGAGTCCCTTTTTAGAAACTTAGTGGGTCAAGGAGTCCATGGTAAAAATCTGGTTCAGGAAGAACAGGATGTAAATTCACCTGGGGTGGGCACTTCTATGAGAGAAACAAAAAGATATGAGTGCTGAAGTATGATTAATACAAAATAGCAGTTGTAGCATCTTGAACCTGTCCATGAATATCATGAAAATGACAGAAATTAATAATTGTTTACCAAGAGCAGAAGACATGAGAAATTGTCCCCATAACAAGGCCTAACAAAGCCTAATAAGGCACTTTTTTTTTTTTTTAGGGAACATAGATCTTTAACATTGTCAGAATTATCAGGATTGTAGACACAACATTTAGTTAAGTAAGGTAATGTCATCTGATTTTTGTAAAAATACCTTTTCGACATGACCACTGTGTTCAGTAAAGATACTTTTGTTACTTAAGGCTAGATAATTATATTAATAAACATTGATTACATCTACCTGTGTAGGAAGTTAGAAAGATCTGTACGTCTTGAACTGACTAAAAACATCTGGCAGTTTTTTTATTGATAGTTATCAGGCATTTTTGCCTAAGAATTTTTCTTTTGTTGCCTCTAGTTTTACTTATTTTGGGGGAAGCCCATGCTAGTGTACATTTTAAGTTACATTAAAATAACTGTTTTTTTTTTTTAAATGTCCAGGAATGGCTGTGCTTTGGTTTTAACTGTTTTTGCTAGGTGTTTAAGACCAAGCTGGTCAAACTGACTTTGTTTTTATCTATTTGTAAGAGTCAGCTGAGTTTCCTTGGAGGACATTCTTGGGGAACTTGTGAGCAGAATTTTAGCACTGATAGTGTCATCTGCATTAGGATGGGTCCAGGTCTTGTTGACCATATGGCTTCCCTTGGAAGCATCAGGCATGTCTCCCTTTTTAAAAGACCCTACTCTTTTGCAGCATGTACACTCATTGGATTTCTGTTCTCAAGGGGTCTCATTAATCTCCCTTATTGGGAGGTTATGTGGCCCAGAGTTGCAAAGCTTTTCCCCCTGTCCTGAGTTCATGCTGACACAGAGGGCAAGAGCCAAATCCCTTTATTTTAACCTTAATATTTAAGTTTGACCTTAAACATCCAGCAATTCAGTTTTACCAGTTTTAAAGTAATGCTGAAGATCTGCCTGAAGACAGAAGATGACACCTTAGCATCTACTGTATGATCCAATCACTGTACACCAACAAGGCAGCTTGCAGATCCGGAGACCCCATTAGATTTTGGCTATAAAGACTCTTTCTTGCCAGACACTGTCACAGTAAAGGTCTCTTTGTTGCTCTGAGTGTAGTGGTCACATTTTTTTTAGATATAATGAAAATACAAAGTGAAATTAACAATAATAAAACATATTTAGCTTGTATATAATTTTGAACCTTGGCTGAGTTATACATTATATTTTTTATATGAGGTCACAGTCATCTTTTCAATGAATTAATCTTTGAATATAACTTTAAATTAACTGAAATCTGGCCTACTTTGAAGTTATTTTGACATGCAGTAAGGTATGAGGCAGAGCCTTATCTCAGGTAAGGCAGGGCTCTTAGGTAAAGTGATTTAGTTCTAAAGCTGATCTTTATCTCTCTTTTTAGATATCATTTTAAAAAGTTTACATATATTGTTTCCTGACTCTGTATAAATGTTAGTAGTACAATATGACATACATCTGCAACATTAATTAAGGAAAGGCTGAGAACCCTTAACATTTTTTTTTCATGTGTTAATTGGCAAAACATTTTATAATATTAATCTTTAAATAGATTAGGCTCTCATTACTTTTTAAATTTAGTGTAAATGTAACATAAGATTTGGTTACAAAACATTAAATAACATAAATAAATTTCCAATAAAATCTATTATCTTTATAATTTTAAATTACCATTACAGACAATTTTAGTTTGGAGAATACCAGCTTGATAAAATGTTTCTTTAGACCTTTTACCTTAAAGACTTGTTTACTTGAAAGTTATGAACACATTTAATCTGTAAAGAAGAGTAATGTACCACATTTTTATTGATGTTTTTATATTACCAAGGTTAGCTTTTAAAGGAAAATCTAGACTTTGTAATGTAGGACAATACTTTAAAATAACAGTTGCTGTTTAGCCACAGATGTAAAAACCTTAATTACTCCAAGATTACTTGTTCTAGGAGATAAAACTTAACAGACATAATGTTAATATTTTTAGAAGTTTTTGTCATTTTCACATATAAATATATCAGTACATTATTATTTGTCCTTAAGGAACAACCTTGAATAGTTTTAACTATTTGTGTTACATATATAACCAACTTAATTACATATAAACCTTTTAATATTTGTCTTTTATTTATATACCTTTATAATATTACTTAATTAGACCCTTTTATTGTTTATTTAGATGTATTATAATTATACTTTACCACATAAATACTTTTTACCTGGAAATGTTTTTCATTAAATATATTTTTATATTTCGAACTTTTTAATAATTTTCAATCCATTGACCCTTTTTTGTACCTTGAAATAACCCTTATAAATTTTTGAATTTAGATAAAAATTAATGTATTTTAATAAGATAAAATATTTGTTATTTACAGTACTTTAAATGAAATACAGTTGAAACCTCTTGACTTTTTTATGTAGAATTATACCTGTTGGGACTTTGTAATTTAGAGTAACCTTGTTTTTGTAATAACACAAAATGATTTCAAATTTCTTTTTTAGTCTATCAATTTATGAAAACACCAACATTGTTTAAGTATTTTACCTTATGAAATTTAAGGAGTTAAGAGTACTTGATATTATATTTAGCAGTCAGCATTTTAACTTTGTAAACCAATTAGATGTCTCTAACAAACACATCCATGATTAATTTCATATATGTTTAGATGAAATTTACGTATCTTTTTTAAAAACTAGGTATCAGACAAGTGCATTGAATAGTATTAGTGATCTTTTGTTGTTGTTGTTGTTGAATAAAAATCCTAGAGACAATGGATATCAGACACTTTATAGACATTAACATTTTAACAGCTGTTTAACCATCTAGAAACAAAACTGTGTATTAGTAACCTTAAAGACATTTGTACTTTTATCTATTTCCCCAATTTAAATTGAACCTTTTAAATTATATTAACCAAAGGTATTTGGATCCATTTTTTAACATTTTAATTTTTGAGTTCATATGTCAATTTTTTATACCGATTTTTTTTTTTTTTTGTAGAGATGGCAATACACCTAGACAGACAGTACACTGGTGTACCCACACAAAGCAAACAGACAAACAAAAGCCTGGTAGCTTATTTTTAATAACCTATTAGATTGAGAGTTTACCTTTGTAAATTGGCCCCAGAATATAGCAGAGTATAATCAGAAAAACATATTAACCTAAGAGTATTGGATCAAAATTATGAGTTTAACAAATATAGAATTTTAAAAGTTTTCTGACATTTTTTCTAAGGTGGTCCTGTTCATGAAAGCTGAAAAGAGTTGAGGGAACATAGGACAAGCAACAATCGCTGAGATCACACAGGGAGACCTCTAATGTGGCAGAGACCCCGCAAACAGAACAAATGGCCGGTGAACTGACACTGGACAAATGACCAACAGCAGAAGATACTAGAGAAATGATAAACAGCAGAACAGACACAGGACAAGCAACATTCACTGAGGTCACCCAGAGAGACCTCTAATGGGGCAGAGACCATTTCTCGTCTTGCCCCCAGACAGATGAGGCCCCACAGGGAGTCCTCCAGTGGGCCCCAGATACTGACAGATGAGGTCTCACAGGGAGACCTTCAGGGAGACAGTGACAACGTCTCGTCCTGTCCCAGGGAAGGTGTAAGTGACTGCGTCCAATCTGACCTTTTCCCCCAGAGAAGAGTGGACTCACCAGAACTGACAGCTGGCAGGAGGCCTTTCAGAGCATCCTAGGACAGATTGGAGTCATCATCAGAGTGAGGCTGAGGAACGTCTCTCAGGAGCTCCCCTCTACTCCGGGGCTGAGGCCCAAAGGCCCGAGGCAAATTTGGCGTGAGGGTAGGGAAGAAATAGATCCCTGACGAGCCCCCAAATGTTATAGTTAAAGCTTCATCCCAGGGTTTCATAAACTGACTTCCAGACCACTCACGTATAATCAAATCAAGCCTTTATTGAAGCACACCAGTGGCCACTGACCAGAACATAAAGCTGTTCCCTGGATCAGCCCCAAACAATTGCAAGGGCACTCCTTATAAGCCTGAAAACCGCAAAAGGGATGTTCAGGGGGTCTAGCCAATGCAAGCAAGCCAGGTTACAGAAATGGGACAGTGCAGTCAAGCAGAGGGAAGCCTAACCAACCACAGTTATCCCAGTCACCCCAGTTACAGAAACAGAGCCCCGTTACCCTAGTTACAGAAACAATACCCCATTAGGTAGTTCCAGTTCTTAAAGGTTTCTATAGCAAAAGAAAAAGAATATCTTGCCCTAGTCATGACTCTTCTACTTGGCATGGTTGTTTTACAGGATGAAGTCATAAAACAAAATGGAGTCACATTTGCTCCTACTATCACAGTTTCTCATCTTGTACCTTATGTTTTTTTAATGATTTTTTTTATCTGTAGCTGGACACAATACCTTTACTTCACTATGTATTTTTATGTGGTACTGAGGATTGAACCCAGGGTTTTGCACATGGGAGGTGAGAACTCTACTGCTGAGCCACAATCCCAGCACCTTATGTGTTGTATTTATTGGGCATTTCACTTTAGGGGGTTTCTTCCCAGTTCAAAGTTCAATCTGTCACGTAAAAAGAACAGAGATAAAAAAAATTAAATAAAATTTAATAGTTATTGCTATTATTTTATATTAATTCCTGAATAATATACAAGCATATATAATCCATAAACTGAAATGACCTTATATGTAAGTTTAAACGGAAATGATCTGTTGGTTTGGTTAGTTCCCACTTATGCAAAAAAAAAAAAAAATCCTTGCCTTAAAATAACAGCAGCCTGAGACTTTGGGGTACATTTCTCAATTTTTTTAAAAAAGCAACTGTCAAAGACCTGAGATTCTAGCCCTAATTCATGCCTGGATTGGATAATAGTCCCTGTTACTCAAAAAAAAGGGCTCACTTCTCTCAGATTCAATATTCATGATCTGAAGCCCCTTCCAATCAGGAGAATTTTGTGGGAACTGTCCAATCCTGTGTGTCATCAGAGAGGAGGAGGGTAGGCTTTCACTTCTTATCTCCTGAGTCCTCCATTTTTGCCATTTGTAGTCTCACACTTCAGAATCACATTTTGTTCTGCTGTGCAGGAACTGAGGATCCCAAGTAGCCCTACTCCTGAGAACCAGGCAATAGTGAGTGTGCATTGGCCTTGGGATGAAGGCTGGGGGAGAAAGACTGTTGGAACCACAAGACTAGCTGTTTTGAAAACAGAAACTAGCAGATTGGCACTCTGGGCAGTCTCTGGAGTCAGCAGGCTTAATTTTTCCACTGGGCCACTATGTCCTCAGTCCTACTGGCCAACCAGGTGGGGAACATGTCAGTGGCAGAGACTCTTTGCTGCCTTCCTTATTCTCAAAGTGCATCCTCAGCATCTGCATAAAATACTACATGGCAGGTGTGTTCCTGCAGCCCAGATACTGGAGATTGACAGGTGGAATAATTATCAAAGTTAAATCTCCAAGTGCCATTTTCCTACAGGAGAGGAGCTGTCATTTTGGGGTACCTAATTTCCTCTTGAGCTAGCTAATTTTCATTTTGACATTATGTTATTTATACTTGCTTCATTATTATTATTTTGTTAAAGTTAGGTTAACTGAGGAATACTGTACTACTTAGCCATATCTTTGGTAGTGTAGCCAGATTTACAGATAGGGAGTTAGTGTAGTTAAGTAAATTTGGTCTAATATCCAGTAAAATCAAGAATGAACACCATATTGAGAATGGAGTCCAGGAAAAGGCAAATTGAAAATGTCCCCAAGGCTCTCAGCCCATCCCAAGGAAATTTTAATGAAGCAGCTCACAGCAAACATGAAGATGCTAATCCAAAAGCCCTTCCTGCCCAGATTACTCCTTCAGCCTACCTGTCCTCCACACTTTGGGCCTTCCCACCTACATTCCATCACTGCAAGATAACAGAACAAAGGACAGAAATGTGACAGGAATGTGGGATAGCTGAAAAAAGACCTTAGCTATAAAAAATCTAAAAAGACCTTAGTTAAAAAAAAATCCCTTTCATGGATTCTACTTCTTGGGTCCCCTTTTTCCTCTGGGGAGAAGTCTTTTCTACTGTCCTTTAATAAAGCTTCTACTTTCCACTCTAAACTTGCCTGGCGCACTTCTCTGGTGTTATACTTCAGCATTGGGGAAGCAAGAACTCTTCACCTGTAAACAGCTCTAACAGGTTTAAATTTATTTTGAGAAAGGTCCTATATAAGTTGCTGAGATTATTTTTGTTATGGTTTGATTTATCTAGAATTTGCTATTGCAATAAAGCTTTTTGTTTTTATATACATATGTATTCATATGGGGATCTTGTTTATATTGTGATTCTTTGATGATTCTTGTAATATTATAATTTCACAATACATATGAATAGTAGGTCATGATAAATTTTTTTTGCTCTCATAATTGAAAAGGTTTTTGTCTAAAGTTACATATAACTTTGTAGATGAATTTAAAAACATATGCTTTGGTTTCTTACTTCATGTAAAGTAAAGCTTGTTGATTTTTTATTATTGCATTATTGTTGTATTTAATTGTCAGGGTTATTTTGACATAACCATAAAACATGAAATATAATTTTCTCCCCTTCAGTATTCAGTACTTCTCATTTCCCTATTCTCCTACTTTCTTCTATGGTATATATATTTATAGTTTTTAAATTATTGGTTTGTAGAATACACATAAAAGTAGACTTCACTGTGATATATTCATATTTGTACATAGCAATTTTGGTGAGATATATTGTGAGTTAATTTTGGGGAAATTATCACCTTTGTAATGATGAGTTTTATCATCTGTATATGGGATGTATAATTCAGTCTTATGTGATTTTTGTGACTTTTATTTTCTCATAATTTCTACATATTTTGTTTCTAAAATTGTACATATGTGAAATACCACTTGCATAAGGCACCTATATAAAATTTATACATAGTGTTTTAAGCTATTTTTTAAACTGGATATATTATGAAATGTGACTGGCCCTAGTGACTATTTTTTCCTACAGATTATTATTTATCTCTTCCTAGATGTATATTGTATTGAGCCATGCCCTTGGGCTTCAAGTGTTTGGGTGAGTACCATTGCATACTTATATGTGATCATGATCAAATATGCTCTTATTTCAGTAAGTCTTTGTGATGGGGAGTATCATGTATATTCAATAGCATAATAATTTCCACAAATAGATACTAATTTAAACTTCTTTTGAGTTAATGATTATTTATTTGTTTTAAATTTTCATCAGTATTACTTAATTTTTCCTATGATGGGTTTTTATTTTGTATTTCTTAAATTTCTGAAGATTTTGAATTTTTATAGTTAATAAACATATCTCATGTATAAATTTGCAGTTCAAACTTCTGTTCTTTATATATTTTTGGCTTAAAAGATGAGAAAAGGATCCAAAAATGCAGCTAGAGATTGATTTCAAGAAAAAGAAAACAGTTTAAATTATTTTTTAAAATTGACTTTTTTCTTTACTCATCATTTATTATAGGTTTCTTGTATGATTTTTAAGGGTGGTTATTTAAAGTGGATTCTATAGCTTATCTTTGTTAATTACTACAGGAAAAATAAATAAGAAATTTCTCTACACTATGGCTGCAGGAAAATGAATAAATTTCTTTAAAATTATATGGTAATAAAATTGTTAAATGACATATTTACTAAACATCCACTCCTTAATTTTTTTTCTGTAATATTTTTGGCAGTAAATCATGAATTCTATTATCTGGATTTGGGGGTTTAATATAAAACATATGGAATAAAATTTGGACAATCCTAGAAATATTTATACATGATTTTTTGTTTACTAAATGACATGTTGTGGAGATAGCAACTAATGAACATATTTATTTTTAGAAATAGTTACTTTTTGCTTTTCAGTTTCTAATAAGCCTTTTAGATTTATTTCTTTACTGAGTCACTCAGGGCCACTGATATGTTTTTATTTTAAATCTCCAGGCATTTACCCTTCTAAGAAATCTGTCTTGTGAGCTCTATTTCTGAAGAGTTTCTTAACATGAAAGAAAAAAAAAAGTATTTAAGTTGCCCCTGAAATGTATTCTCAATGCACTCTCTTCAAAATGGAGAGAAAATAATATTTTGCCAGACTGACATCCCTATGTCAGGAGCTAACAATACATTGATGGTCTTTGAAGAAATTTCATAAGTTCTGTCTCTGGGTAGTTTTCTGTGGGCTGCTGAATTGCCATTTATTATCCAGATACCTATGTTTAGTATCCAGATACCCATGTTTTTTCATCATGCTTTTTCATCTGTACTGTTGGAATAATTTTAGAGGGCACAGATAAATAATTTTCTTCATGGAGGCTATGAATACCTGTATGTTCTCTAGTGCACAGCTGACAAAGCCCCTGGAAGACACTGCAGATTCTAATTGGTTAACCATTATCTGCTACTCACATGAATTTTCTTTCACTTTAGGCATCCATGTCATCCACATTCCCAAGTATAAATGTTTGAATCTTTCTTTTCTGAATTCCAGGTTCCATTTCTCTTATGGTTCAATGTGGTGCAAATAATTATTTTTTGTCTTTCTTTTACACTGTGTTTCTAAGAAAAATGTTCTCTGCTTCAAGCCTATATTTCCCATGTCCAGCTGTGTTTACAAAATGACATAAATAATTGTATTTGATAATTTATAAAGGAGAGTTCAGAATACTTCTTGCTTGTGTCTCCCTTCCTTAGAAACTGAATCAGAACTATGCTTGGCCCTGTAATGGGAGCACCATAACCAATCAGATATATAGAAAAAAATGTTGATTGATTGTATATTCTATTCTAAGAATTCTCTGTTAAGATCCTTGGCCCATTTTTTGATTGGGTTATTATTATTATTATTATTATTATTATTATTATTATTATTTGCTTAGCTTTTTGAGTTCTTTAAGTACCCTAGAGATTAGTGCTCTATCTAATGTGTGAGGGGTAAAAAAAATCATTCTAGGATGTAGGCTCTCTCTTCACCTCACAGTTTGTTTCTTTTGCTGAGAATAAACTTTTTAGTTTGATTTCATCCCATTTATTGATTATTTGTTTTAATTATTGTGCTACAGTTGTCTTATTAAGGAAATTGGGGCCTAATACCACATGATGAAGATTAGAGCCTGGGTTTTATTCTATTAGATGCAGAGTCTCTGGTTTAATTTCTAGGTTCTTGATACACTTTGAGTTGAGTTTTGTGCATGGCAAGAGATAGTGGTTTGTTGAAGAGGCTATATTTTCTCCAGTGCATGTTTTTGGCACTTTTGTCTAATATATTATAATTGTAATTTTGTGAGTTAGTCTCTGTGTCCTCTATTCTGTACCATTTATCTTCCAGTCTGTTTTTTTTTTTTTTTTTTTTTTTTTTTTGCCAATGTCATGCTGTTTTGTTACCAATGCTCTGTAGTCTAGTTTAAGGTCTGGTATATTGATGCCACCTGCTTCACTCTTCCTGCTAAAGATTGCTTTAGCTATTCTTGGTCTCTTCTTTTTGAGATAAATTTCATAGTTGCTTTTTCTATTTCTACGAGGAATACCATTGGAATTTTGATCAGAATTGCAGTAAATCTGTATAGTGCTTTTGGTAGTATGGTCATTTTGATAATATCAATTCTGACTATTCATGATCAAGGTAGATCTTTCCATCTTCTAAGGTCTTTTTTAAATTTTTTTTCTTTAGGGTTCTGTAGTTTTTCTTGTTTAGATCTTTCACCTTTTTCATTAAGTTGCTTCCCAAGTATCTTTTTTTTAATATTATTGTAAATGGAGTAGTTATCTTCATTTCTTTCTCAGAAGATTTTTCACTAATATACAGAAATAGCTTTCTTTTATGGGTGTTGATTTTATATCCTGCTACTTTGCTAAATTTATGTACTACTTCTAGAATTTTTCTGGTGTATTTTTTTGAGTTTTCTAGGTGTGTAATCATATCTGGCATTTGCAGGTAAATGGATAGAATTGGAGAACATAATGCTAAGTGATGCCACCCAATTCCAAAAAAAAATGTCTGATATAAAGAGGCTGACTCATAATGGGGTAGAGAGGGAGAGAATGAGAGAAATAGATGAATTTTAGATAGAGCAGAGAGATGGAAATAAAGGAAAGGGGCAGGGAATTAGCAAGGATGTTGCAATGTAATAGAGTTCATCATCAAAAGCACATGTATGAAGACACAAATTGGTGACAACATACTTTATATATAACCAGGGATATGAAAAATTGTGCTCTATACCTGGAATAAGAATTGTAATGCTTCTGTTGTCATTTATTTAAAAAAATTGATAAAAATATGAAAAAATTGTTTATAAATTATATACATTATATATGTGCATGGTATATACAGAATATGTTTATATATAGATCTAGGGGAAGGCAAGTCTCTGTCCTGAATTTTTAAAAATCACTTAATTTATTAATTTGTTCTAACTTGCTATTAGAGTAGAATGCATTTCACTTCATAGTACACAAGTGGAGCACAAAATTTTATTTCTCTCATACAGAAAGAATAGCTACAAACCCATGTACCTCTACTTTGTGTACAAAAGATTTCCCTTGCATTCCACCATCTTACTTACCTCTCTACCATCTCCCATCACCTCCCTCCCCTTTGTCTTATTCATAGTTTCTTCATTTTTTTCCATGCTACCTCCCACTTCCCTCATTGTGGATCAGTATCCACTTAGCAGAGTATACATTAGGTCTTTGGTTTAGTGGATTGGTTTACTTGCCTTAACTTGACATTCTCCAACTACATCCATTTACTTCCCAATTCCATAATTTTATTCTCTTTTAATGCTCAGTAATATTCCACTGTGTAGATAAACCATATTTTCTTTATCCATTCATCTATTGAAGAGCATATAGATTGGTTCTATAGTTTACTTATTGTGAATTGATTTGCAATGAACATTGATGCTGATATGCCACTGTATTATGCTGTTTTAGCTCTTGTTGGTCTAAACTGAGGAGTGGGATAGCTGGGTCAATTATGTTTCCTTTCCAAGTTTTCTAAGGAATCTCCTCATTCTTTTCCAGATTGGTATCACCAATTTAGAGTCCTACCAACACTGTAACAGTGGGCCCTTTTCCCCACATCCTCATCAAAATACATTTTTGCTTGTATTTTTTAATAACTGTCATTCTGATTGGAGTAAGATTAAATTTTAGAGTAGTTTTGATTTGCAATTCTTTAATTGCTAGAGATGTTGAATTTTTTTTATTTATTGATTGATTATTTATCTTAGTTCCTTAGATCATTTCATTTAATGATTGGAAAACTTGTTTTTTGGTGTTAAGTTTTTAAAATCTTTATACATCCTGGAAATTAGGGTTCTTTCTGATGTGCATGTGGTAAAAATTTGCTCCTATTCTCTGGTATCACTTTTTGCCTCACCGATTTTTTCCTTTGCTGAGAAGAATATTTTAAGTTTAAATTCATCCCATTTATTGACTCTTGTTTCTATTTCTTGTGCTTTAGTAGTATTCTTAAAGAAGCAAAATTTCAAGTCCCCTAATTACAGGTGTATGACATCATGCATAGCAAAACAATTCATATTGATTTCAAGCCTATTCTCTGTAGGGGCTTTCATCCTAGGAAGAAAAAGAAAATGTTATAGAAAGGCCATTGGGTCTAAGGCCATGTCATAAAATTAGGAATATACCATTAATCAATTTAAATAATAGACTCAAATCTTTGTATCTGGGGAAAAAAACAAATACACACACACACACACACACACACACACACACACACACTACACTTCATTCTGGTTAACTCTCCCTGTTCTCACTCAGGACAGTTTCTCTCTAGTTTTTTATGAGTTGGGAAAAATATTGCTAAAAATAATGTATCTTTCACCTGTAGCATAAAAAGAAATGGTCATGTCCTTCATCTTCCTGAACTCAGGACAAGCATAACTCTCAAATATGGTTCTGTGAAGTGAGGTTTTCTGGAGTCTTGACATAGTTTTCAGGGTGCTGTTCCAAAAATACATATACTTCATTACTAATATTTTAGTAACATAATGGTAATTTTCACATAGTGGTTATTTTGGGTTATGCTATAAAACTCAATTTTTACTGTTTATATATGTATTCTAAAAAATAATTATCTTTCTACATCATATAATTTTAATCTTCAATCTGTTTCCACACAAGAGAAGTTAACTGAAATTTTACAGGATTGTCACTGTATTATTTCCATCCATAAATTATATATATATATATATATATATATATATATATATATATATATATATATAATCTACAAATTCAAAAGGCCTCATATGCAAGATTAAATGCAAGTGTTTTTCTGGGTTGGTTGGATTTTACTTCTCCAAGGATACCTTGCCTTAAATTAGCTGCAGCCTGAGGATCTGGAATTCAATTCCCAGAACATCAAAAGAAAAAAAAAATAAATGTACAGACAAGACCCTACAATTGTGACATCATTTATTTGTGGATTTGAGGTTATCTCCTGTCACTAAAAAAACTCACTAGGCTCAGATTGAACATATGAAGACATAAGGTGTGTCCAATCAGGAGCATTGTCCAATCCACACACATTCAGTAAAAAGAAGCAACTTTTGATCATCTGGTGTGAAGCCTTCCATTGTGGGTATCCATTTCTAGGCTCCCTCACTTTTGTTCAGTGAACCTGAGTTTTCTTCTTTTGTATAGGTACTTTGTGATTTATAGGGAGGACACTTGGTTTCTACAAATACAGTAAATGATGAGTGTGCAGAGAAATCCTGAGACTGGATGGTGAGTGTGGTTGAAACTGGCTGCACTGATTCTGGTGGGATCTGGCAATGGTTGGCTAAAATCCCTGGTGTAATCTTTAGTTTCTGCTGTCCTGTGTCTTCTTCTGAGAAAGGTCAGCCATGAATCTCCACTGGACAGTCAACTGGAGCATATATTAACAAGTCCTATAGTATCCTATAGAATATCTTTAGCCCCTACCTTAAGTTCTATCTGAGAACATTTGTGGCAACATTTCAGAATCTTCTCAAATTTTGTTGTGGATTCTGGAGTGGGATTATCATCAGAAACACAACTCTGTGTCTATTTTTCCTCCAGGAAGGGGGTGAGATACTCTATAGATATCTCAGTTTTTCTTTCCTCCTGAATTCATTCTCTTTCTTTTGGAGATTGTGGTATTGTGGATTGAGCCAGAGGTACTATACCACTTAGCTACATATCTGGTACTTTTTTATTTTATTTTTTTAATCTTCAGACAGTTGCTAAGTGTGATTTTAAATTTGTGCCCCAGTATTTTGTGTTGAATTTATATATAAAATGTTAGCTTCCTATTCAATGACAACTTCCCCCTTTCCCAGAATTATCAGTTACTTTTTTGCAGTATTATCAGTTACTTTACCCATATTATATTTCAAATGAACATGGTGTTTTCAATTGTTATACCAAAAAATGGATGTTTTAAAAGTATTTTTTTCTCTGGGTGCAATGATACATGCATATGAATTCCAGGGACTCAAGTGCCTAAATCAGTAAGATTGCAATTTCAAGGTAAACATAAGGAATGTAGGTAGACCAATTAGAAAATTAGAAAAACCTGTCTCAAAATTTTAAAACATGGCTCGGTATGTAGCCCAGAATTAACATGCCCCTGTTTCAAATCCCCAGTACTATAGAAAAAAAATCAAAAGCAAAATATTTTGCTGTTGTTGCTTATGAGCATTTTACATGATTGAAAAGTAAAGAAGAGTCCCTTAATCTTGGCAAAATCATGTGTTTCTATTCTTCCTTTGTGTCTCCAAGGGCAGACAACTTGTCAGAGTGTCTTTATGCTCAGATTTCCTGTTGTGGAATGTATATGAGAGCATTCTCATTCCCTACTCTGGCATTTTCATGGAATTGTGTTTCAGAACTATGTAATATGAGCATCCCACAGCTGGCACATCTAATGCCTCTCATAAGTCCAGATCAGTACTTGGGGCTTTTCTTGTTCAAGAGCAGTATAGATGAAGAGGGTTTAGTTTCTCAAAGAAGTAACTGAGAGAACTCTCAACTTCCATTTTTTAAGTGTCTTCACTAATTTTATACTCTAGCACAGTGTTTCTTTCTTTATATCCATATAATTGGAATACTACTTACTATTCCACTTTTTGAGAGTAGTCATTCTAACAGCTGTGCTCAAGCTGCAGAAGATCTTATAGTTGGCTGGTGCACTAAAATTCTGATACACGCTTTTTAGATTCCAGGGTTCCTGATGCTCACTGGAAAAAATTGGTGTACACCTATTTTAGAAATAAAGAGTGATTTTTGATTGTAACCCTTTGTCTTCACTAATATTGGAGACTTTAGCCCATTACAATGTTTGCACACCAATGTGAAACCACTCCTTTTTTTTATCTAGGGAGATTTGCACCTTCACAGTTGCCAGTGCTTTCAATGCTTTGAGGTTTCAGATGTAGTCCATTGAATGTAAAAAGTTAATATCGGGACAAATTACTTACAGAAAGAATTGGTAAGGTCTGGTGTTATTAGTTAAGTGAGCTGGGCAAGAGAGCTCAGGAAATTCTAAACTGCCACTTTGGATTTCAGTGGTCTCCTGTATTTCCCTATTAATCTTTTGGTACTGTCTAGATAAAAGTTGAACTGTCAGCAACAGCTATTTGCATTTTTAGAGAATGTTGGCAAATCCCTCTAAGGGATTAAAGGGTTCCCTTAAAATTTAACACCTCTTCCACTCTGGTCTAATGGAAAAAAAGCCCATGGATCTTGCATGGCCATAGAAAACCACTTATTTTTTTTCCCCTGGTGATGAAACTCATGTATCTCTTATTCCTTCCTCTGTGTATACAGATAAATTAACAAACTACAGGCGATTTAGAGTTAAATAATATAATTCAAACCCTAATCAATCTTCCTTTGTTCATATTAACACTGGATTTGGGCATTTTGTACCAGTAATATGGCATATTTCTCAATCAGTAAATATATATATATATATATATATATATATATATATATATATATATATACACACACACACACACACACTAAGAGATGAGTAGAATGCACTTGAGCATTATTACTGATTTATTAGAATGCACTTGAGCATTATTACCGATTTTTTTCCAATGTGTGTACCTCTAATTACTTTACAGTTTTAAGAAGGACTCAAAACAGGAGTAAATATTTATTTGGTGTATTCATAAATGGAGGGAGGCTTGTATTCTGCTTTCATATTTATTTTATTTTTTTAATTATCTCTCTTTATATCTTCTGTTTGGTGGATGCTTATGTATAATTCCAGTGTCACACACATTTTGCACAGAAGTTCCTACTTGTGATCTGTGCCTATGGTTTTAACATCTACCTTGAAGTTGGATTGTAGCATTCACTCACATTAAATATTTTATTGATATGTTTTGATTTATATACTTATAATACATAACAATTAAAAGATATTTGCATGCATATGAATTGCCCTATGTAGTTTTCTCTATTGTGATTTCCTTATCCTAAAATTACTACACTGTTGTAATATTATAACATGTATTAGTGTCAGGTAATGATCACTAGTACATTTGCTCTTTTTTTTGCTATAAGTAATATTTTTAATATGATAGAGCTACTGTAGTTAGAACACATACAATAAAAACACTTCTTTGCAATCTTCGATCACTGTGAGGTTCAATGGCATTATCCCACTTGAATGGTTAACAAGATAACATGTTAATTAACATCCTTAGTAGCTCAAATAAATATAAATAAATTAGATCAATAAATGTAATTAACACATAATATAACAAACTTTAAGGAACTATTACAAATTAACTCCCATGTACTCTTGACACAGTATTGTTGTTCTACTTCTAAAGCAACTTTCTTTAAAAATATTATGTATCTGAACCCACTAACCAATTTTAGTATCCCTAAAGATGGGATAAGATGGTATTTTGTTCCTTATGACATGATACAAAAAGAATACACCACCTATAACATATTCTTACCTAAAAACCTCAACCTGGATCTAATCATAATTCTCAGTTATGGGATAAAGAGGAACAAGTTAACCAGTGTAAAAAAGAAGCAATTACCCCAAACCAGCAATGTGAGGGATAATCTAAGGAACAAATAACCCAATTTTTCCAACAAGTCAATGGCACATTAAAAATAAAAATAAAGCAGAAGGATTGCTTAAAGATATTTAAATTATACAACAGCCAAATGCAATATGCAGAGTTTCTGGATCCTGACCAGACAATCAGAAAATGTGAGCACAGTCTACTATCAATATGTAAGTACAGTATTAGATGACACTGAAGATAACTGCTGATTTTCATTAGGTCTAACAAGGGGTGTTTTAAAAATTTCTTATCAGTTGGAGATAAATACTAATCATTTAAAAAAAAAAAAAGAAAGAATGTGAGTATTGCAACTCTGATTTTTCAAGATTTTGAGTTGCAGGACTTCTCCTAGGAGTCAGGGATGAGGGTTTCTCTTCCCACTATAAAGGAAGAACCATGTCAAGTCACACGCACGCCACCAGCGGTTCTCAGCACGTCCACTGCCTGCCTTCCTCATCTCCCTGGTCGGTCACAGAGCTGAGAGGTAAATCCAGATGCCTGAGACTCTGGTTTACCTGGTTCAGCTTCCTCAGCTGTAAACACAACGTAGTGCACAACTTACTCCTCGTCTTGGGGTGTGCAAGTGAAGGCAGTTAGCAAAAATCACAGAATGAGCCTGGGAGGATTTGAAAATGTCCATGTTACAGGTTATTTTCAAAGTTCGTTCCATTTCTTTATCTATTCATCTACTGAATGGAATCTAGGTTGGTTCCACAGTTTAGTTATTGTGAATTGTGCTGCTATAAACATTGTGTGACTGTGTCCCTGTAATATGCCATTTTTAAATCCTTTGCGTATAGACCAAGGAGTGGGATAGTTGGGTCAAATGGTGGTTCCATCCCCATTTTTCCAAGGAATCTCCATACTTCTTTTTAAATTGGTGGCTGCACCAATTTGCAGTCCCACCAGCAGTGTGTAATTGTGCCCTTTCCCCACATCCTCTTTCCCCACAACACTTATTTTTGTTTGTATTCTTAATAGCTGCCATTCTGACTGGCATGAGATGAAATCTTACAGTAGTTTTGATTTGCATTTCTCTAATTTCTAGAGACGTTGAACATTTTTTTTTCATATACTTGTTGATTATACATAATCTTCTGAGAAGTGTCTGATAGGGCAAAGGGGAGGGAGGAGAAGAGAAGGGACATGGTGGTAGGAAAGATGGTAGAATTAGATGGTTAATCTAAGTACATGTATGAAGACACAAATGGTGTGACTTTACTTTGGGTACAACCAGAGATATGAAAAATTGTGCTGTATATGTGTCATAAGCATTGTAATGCCTTCTGCCATCATATGTAACAAATTAGAATAAATAAAAAAATACATTGAAATGGAAAAAAAAAGAAACCATAGAGACACAGAAAGTCAGGAACTTCATAATATAAGAACTAATACCTTAGAGATGTGCCCTTTGACCAGGGCTGAGGAGAGAAACATAAACCTAGGCAAAGGGAAATTGGCTTGGGGCCACCTAGGTTAGGACAGAAGACTGGTTTTAGTGGATGGGGAAGCCAACCTGGGATTCCTCACCTGAGGCAGGTAGTTTAACAGGATCTGGGATGCTGGCCAGGCAGGTGCTTCTGGGCTCAGAAACCACCCCACCTGGCATGGAAAGCAGTCCAGGGTGGCCTAGAACCCTCTATAAGTGCTGCACAGCCACGGGCAGAGACAGGAGATAGGGAACTCACAAAGGAAGTTGCTGGCAGTTGCCTCTTGAAATTCCTTGAGGATGCTGAGACCAGAGTAACTGAAATGGGCAAATGTAAGTACGTGGCAACCCAATGATGGAGACAGGAGATGGGCAGCAAACCTCAGATCAGTGGCTCTCCTTTATTCTGCAGTGAAGTCAATCCATCAGGCACCAGAAGGCCCATCTTTTAGGTAAGGAGATGTCCCCCCACCCTGGGTTACAGAAGGCGTCTGGGTTTTATAGTGTACAGTGAGGGTGAATCAATCATTGGAGACTGCGGATGTGCGGTTTGGACAACCAGGGACCTGGTTGTGCAGGTTAGAATTTAACTCAGGAAGGCAGTTGTAAAAAGTCAGAAACTCCTTGTCACAGAGAAAAGCTCAGAACTCAGTGTTCAGTGCTTATCTTCTTCCTCTGGGACCCTTTGTCACCTAGAGATTCACCATTTGCTTTTCCCCTTCCAGGACTCAACTGCAATGGGAAAGATAAAAATCCAGGGCCCAGGGTTTTAGTATTTGCCTCCTTCCTTTAGGACCCATGGTGGTTGGAAAAGGGTGAATGTTTGCTTTTGGTGGATTCAAAATTGATCTTCATCCCCGTGGGTCTTGTCTATGTCTGGTTCACCCATCTTCCCAGGTCTTGGATCTTCCCAGGCAGTTCCTGATCTCTAAGCTCTGTCCTTCCAAACTTAAACCTCAGTCAACTTTGCTAGATGGCCACTTCCCAGATGCTGACCTTGCCTTCTAGGTTTCACCCTTTTCTCCCTCCTGGTCAGGTAATTGTTTACTATCTTGCCAATTAAGACGTTGGAGAATTACTTAAGCAGATATTTTAATATCTTCTAAGCTTTCTTTATTATTCTCAGTGGGATGATCAGTCTTCCATAACTAGATAGATGTACAAGGATGCTTGTACAGTTTTGTTTTTAATATAAATATTTAGTTAGTTTTGGTACTGAGGATGGAACCCAGGAGTGCTCAAGCATTGAGCCATATCTCCAGCCCTTTTTATCTTTTATTTAGAGACAGGCTCTTGCTGAGCCTCCCTGAGTTGTGATGTGCCTCATTAAGTTGCTGAGGTTGGCTTTGAACTCGCAATCCTCCTGCCTCAACATCCAGAGCCACTGAGATTACAGGCATGGGCCACCATGCCTGGCTATAAATAACAATTTGTATAATTTTTCTCATAATGATTTGTTCCTTATTACTAAAGATATAGACTCCCACTTTTAAATTTTTAGAAAATGTAAACAAAAAATGGAAGAAAAAATCCCTTACAATTTCACCACTTTATAATGTATTTCCTACTGGTCTTTTTCTATGAATATATACAAGCATTTTTAACAAAAATTAGATCACTCCATACTTATTATTCTACAACATGATATATACCTTTAATATATGATAATATTTCAATAGCTGTGTTATATTATAATATATATATATATATATATATATATATATATATATATATATATCACAATTCATGTAAACAATTCTCTAAAGTTGGATATCAAAAGTTTTCCAGTTATTCAATATCATAAAACCCTTGTCACAAACATGATTTCATCAAACACAGTCATCCCTCAGTATCTGGAAGGGATTGACTCCAGGACCCCCTGCAAATACCAAACCTGTGGGTGCTCAAGTCACTCATAAAATGACATAGTATTTGCATATATCCTATGCACCTCCTCCCACATACTTGAAATCATCTCTATTACTCTAATGCCTAATACAATATAAATGCTATGTAGATAGTTGTTCTGCTATTGTCCTCATTCTTTTATTTATGGAATGGGGACAAGAGGGAAGCATGTATATGTTCAGTACAGTTCTCAGGTTTTGGATTCCTGGTTGGTTTAATATGCAGGCACAGAACCCACAGATATGGAGACCTAAATATACTTAAACAGTTCATGATTATTTCCTTAGAATAAATTCCTAGACGCAGGGCTGGGAACATATCTCAGTAGTAGACTGCATGCCTAGCATGTGCAAGGCCCTGTGTTCTATCCCCAGCCCCACAAAGAAAAAAAATTACAGAAAGAGACTTACTGTTTAGAAGATAGATGATTTACATATATTGCCAAGTTGTCCTCAAGAAGGTTTGGGGTTTTGTAGTACTGGGGATGGAACTCAGGGCTTCATACACACTAGGCAAGTGCTCTACCACTGTGCTCCATCCCAGACCTTTATTTTTAATTTGAGACAGGGTCTTGCTAAGTGCCCAGACTTGTCTCAAAGTTTTGTTCCTCACCTCAGTCCCCTGAGTAGCTGGGATTATGATGGTGCACACCCAGTCTGGCCAGAAGAGTAATATTAATATATACTTCTACTAGCCACATTTGAAAATAGATTAGAAAAAACAGATTAGAATTTCTGAGCACTTAATCCCATACCAACATAAATGAGATTACCATTTTAAAACAACTTAAAAAGCATTCCATCAAGATCAATGTAATGTTTTGAGCAACTAATAAGTTTCTGATGTTTAAAAAAAAAAGAAAGAAAGAAAGAAAATTTTTTAAAAAAAAGCATTCCAAAAGTTTTCTGCTATGATTGCGATTCTGATTTCTCCCTTGATGTATAAAATCAGATACCAACTTGGAGACTAGAGGATCTGGAGTTTAGAAATAGAGAACAACCATTTCCTCTTCTGGGAACAAAACCTAATTTACTGAGAATTACCAGAGACAGGGTAGGGTAGCTGAATATCTGCTATCCAAAAGCAAACAACATGAATGAAGGGAAATTCTTCCTACAATCTAGGTGACCCAGAAATTACTATAATACCTGAGTAACACTCTAGAATAGACAAGCTTTGGTTTGAATTCCCCATTACTTTCAGAGCAAAGAATAAACCCCTTACCAAGGCCCTGTGAGATCTGACCTGTGCTTACCTCTACTACCTGGATTCCTGCCTCTTACACCTTAATAGCCTATAATACTGACTCCCTCTTTACTCCCAAATCACCATACTTTCTTCTTCTCCCCTATACCATGGATATACAGTGTCCTTTGCATAACCTGTTCATTTTCTTGTTCCTCACTAACTCCAACCTTTCCTTCAAAACTTAGCCCAAATGTCACTTCTGCTAAGACATTCCATGACTCTAGTCTGCCACAGGAGTAACTCTTACAACACTCACATCAGTATCTGTCACAGCATGTATCACTCCAGGATGTAATTGTACTCTGGACTATGTTACATTTCTCCCCTTAAGTCCAGGGCACTGCACCAAAAAATAACAAGGACTAGAGATATGCTTGTTAAAGTAAGTCTTTTCTTCCCCTATAGACATTCTTTCAGTCAGTCCTGGAAAACTAGGTCTTTACTTTTATTAAAGCAAATGCAACCTAATGCAACCTTTAATTAAAGAAAATGCATTCCCTTGAGTAATAGTTAGATGTAGTTACATAACATTCTAGAATAATAAAACTGGAGGGATGTAAGTAATTACAAGCCAGATCCTTTGTTTTTACATTAAAGAAATTTAATTTCAGGGAGATTGAGTGACTTATCCAAGGTCATACTGCAAGTTCATAATGGAAATAGAATGAGTCTGCAGGACTTCTGATCACTAGGCCAACATGCTTTCCAATAAATCAAGGGTCTTACAAGCAGCAGCCCAGAGGAAATGACACAACTCAGAAAAGGCCCTCTTAATGGTAGAATTCCAGATGTTGTGGCCCTAACAGTTGTCATCTCACCTTGTGCCACATACCTCAACCCAAACTGGGAGAAGAAAAAGTCTTCTATATCAACTTAGAGGGGGGAAAAAAGACTATAACTCACTGTTCATTTGGTAAGGAGAATTTTGTCCTATGCTCATTGTTATACATGCTCTTTAAAGTGCTAATGTCTATTTTAGTTCTTTTGAAGATGAAGAAATCAAAACACTAAGGCACACCTGCTTTTCAAACTAGGTATTGATGAAATCAAAACTTAGTTCCAGAGGTTTGTTCTTCTTGACTTACCTACCTGTGAATATACATATCTATTTCTGGAATTATCATGGTATAAGCTAAGAAATCTAATTCAACAAAGATAATTGCCTTCCAACCAACTTTTGTCTTATGCCCAATTGCATTATTTTGGTTTTACTTGTCAATATTATTAGAAAGTCAAACAGTTAGAAATATTAAATTATTTGGGTACAGTACAGCATGGTGGTATATAGCATGGGCTCTCAGGTCAGACTGAGTTTGCATCAGTGACTTCTAGCTAACTTTGAGCAAATTACTTGGTATCTCTACCTGGACTCCTTTATCTGGAAAATGGAGATGATGATAGTACATGTTTCTGATGGTTGTTTTGAGGATTAAATGAAATTATACCTGTAAAGTGCTTAGAACAATGCTGGGCACCTGGTAAGGCTTAGAATTAGTTACTGTACCAGGGGCTCTATAAATAAACATAAATTAAAAATGATCAAAAGATTCATCTTATGCCCTCAAATGCAAACCTCCTGCTATTGGAATAGTTTTAAGGGACTATGATATATTCCCATTGACTCCCTATAATATTATGCCACATGAGACCTATGAAAGAAAACTTGATGAAATACAGGCATTAAATGTTATCACATAAAGCATCCATAAATTCTGGGTTTCCACAAAGCAGTTCTTACGAATCATAATTAAGGGTTTGAAAGTCAAATGATTTAAGTGCTAGTTTTAATTACCGCTTGGTGAACTTTAGTGTGTTAGAATTGTCACAACTTTCCTTAAGGATTACTCTGAAACCAGGCAATACAGTGGGAAATTATTAACTCCTACTTTGGTACAGCAATTATCTGCATTACAAGGTTTATGCAATTAGCTGTTTAAGATGTCATTATATTTTGCCATCTGGTACACAGGAGTTTATGCATATGAACAGGCACGTGTTGAAGTGATTTTCACTATATGACTTGTTCTCAACCCAAGTCATCTCTCTAATGAGGGGAAGTTACCGTGCACTGTACATTAGTGGCAGGTGCACACTATCAAGCTTCATTTTCATCGAAGACCTTCATTTTTCCATTTTAAAGTATTCTGCACAAGTGCTGGAAAATTAATTAGTCGTTCGCAATTGAACAACCCCTGCAGACATGTTCCTTAGCAGTTAGAGTGGGGCACGGCTTCGGTTAGGGGCCACTCCTACTTCTCACCCCAACGGCTGCAGGGAACCCTTAGGCGATGACAAAAAGCCAGGGCGTGATCTGTTGCAGTAGACCTCCTCTCGCAAAGAGGAAAAGGGGGAGGTCGCCGCAGGGTGTTCAGCGTCGGGCAGAGCCAGCGCCCGGCTTTGCACCCAAGCGTGAGCGTGACGAGGACCCGGACGCCAAGGCGTCACCCTGAGATCCCAGCCCCGCTGCGGAGAAACTGCAACCCGGCGGGTCTAGACGCCGCAGCTGTCCCAGAGCGGGTTCCCGACTGAAGCGCATTAAAACGGCGCCCTCTGGTGTCCGCTCGAGCCCGCCGGGTCAAGGCAGAGGCGCTCGGGAGCCGGGTTAAACTTGTCACCGGGTTTGGACTGAAAAACTCACCAACTTTAAAAAATGCCTTGCTATTCTGCGGAAGCTGTGTCCACGGCCGCCGCTGTCGAGCAAGGCTGGCAGAAGGACCCTGGCACCCGGCTGTGTCTCCGGGCGAGGGGAGAGTCCAAGTCCCTCTTGGCAGGGCCAATGTGCTGTGACCCTAGGGCGACGCCCTCGCAGAACCGGCGTAGAGAGCTAGGGGGTCCCTCATCTCCCCGAGGCAAGGGAGGGAAAAGCCTCCAACTCCCAACGTCGTCTGGGCACAGGGTCCCTAATTCGGCCGCACCTGCTAAGTGGCCAGCTGAGGAAGCTCGGGAGAACCGGGGCCCGCAAGGGGAGGGACAGGTTCAGAGGGATTGTGAACTTCCCTTGGCAGGGAACCTTTTAGGGCTTCATTGGTTGGTTCTCTGAGTAGCCAAATCGGAAAGCGCTCGGGCACCTAGGCGAGGCTGGCCCAGGGCTGCCATTGAAATATGACACTGACGAAGGAGCTAGGCCTGCCCGCTTTCTTTAGGAGAGTGTGGAGTCTAGAGAGCAGAAGCTCCTGGGTTCCCTGGGTACATTCCTCCCCCCACCCCACCCCGTCCCTGCCTTTGGCACCACTGCTACCCCTCCCCCGTCTCTCATCGTGCGCGCAAGCACACCCCCTCCCTCACCCACCCCCTCACCCCCACTCACTGAGAGAGAGAGAGGAGAGAGAGAGAGAGAGAGAGAGAGAGAGAGAGAGAGAGAGAGAGACTGCATGTGTTTTCTCTTTCCCAGTCTGGATGCCAGTCTGGAGTCTAAGTTCAGTTGCTAGAGGGCTGAGTCCCAACACGAAAAACGTTCTGATCACAGGAAACTTAAGAGTTTGTTGGTTGACAAAGTGGACCCTTATTTTGAGAGTCTGGTTGTAGCATCGACTTTCACCTTTTATATTTGAGGTTTGGGGAGGTGATAGCCAGGGGACAGAAGAAGGGAACCCAGCATGCTGAAACTGGACTCTTTTATGGTGTTACTGCACCAGCCTTGGTTTAGAAGGAGGTATTGGCAGGGAGAAAGGAGGAAGGGTAGGTTGGATGCCTTGTAGGTGACCAGAACATATTTCTGGAAAGCCCACAATTTGTGAAGCACTGAACCAGGCACTACTGATAGTTGTTAAAAATGAAAACAGAAAATTTCCAGCTGAGAGAGTAAAATGCAAAAGAAAAGTACAAACTGAATTAAGTATCCAACTAGGTGCACCAAGCTAGGTGTACAAATAAGGATGGGTAAAATTGGAACTGGCTGTTTTTTTCAGAAGGTATCTGTGTGGACATCACTGCAATGCTCCTGCAGTTGAGAGGTTATTCTGGGCAGGCCCAGAAGTTTGAAATTTTGATGCCAAGAAAGAGAGCCAATCATTTGTGTTTAAAGAGAAAGTGGGGCAAGTAAATCAAGCCCAGATTGAGAAGGCTGAGGGACCCAGAATCTAGAGGATAAAATAAGAAAAGAATGCAATTTGGAGCTAGACTGGTGTAGCTCTAAACCCCATCTATGCCTTTACAAAATTTAACTATGAGTTTCTGTGTCCCTCTGTGAAATATGTATAATTATGCCTTGATGTTGTGAAAATTACACAAGGTTTAATGAAGTACTGTCCTTGAAACTGAATATATTTAGTATTAATATAACTCCTTCCTCTCAACTATTTCAAAATTGTTCCCATGATTTCTAAGCTTCGTTCAGGACACCTTTAGGGGTTCTTCAAACAAATATGTAACTATATCTATCTTGTTTACAGTTCTGTTGTTCAGACACCCAGGAGTCCATGCTATTGGACTTGTGTCTTCTGTAGCATCTAAATTATTTTAGAACACAAATAATGTCTGTCCCACAAGTTTCTAGTAATTGGCTTTCTGAGCAATTGGCCCAAAAGACTAGTCCCTCTGAAGTCAGTAACATGCAACACTGGTTCATTAGGCTCTCACCAATGACTTTGACTGAAATCTTCATTCTACCATGATCAGAAGCAGCATTCAGCTTCTCAAATCTCATACCCATCTGTTGTAAACATTTTTTTTTCATTTTAATAAGTATCTTCTTTCCTAGAGCTGAGACTCCACAATACATCTGACCTATAGTTGACTTGGGAAGATACCCATATTCAGAAGTTCTGAGACTAGACTTGGGAAGGTCAAGACTCTGACTCAGAGCAGGTGATATTAAGAACACTAATGAGTTTCTGCATGGCATATATCACAGCTCTGTACTTAATAGTGCCCTAGGTTGTTCACTGTTGGATAAAGTTATCAAGAATAGTTAAGGCTTCCAGAAACATACCCATAAACAAACTTACATGGATCAATATATGTTTACATGACATAGAAACACAATTATAAATTACAGAATAAACAGGTGTCCCAAGTAAAATGCCATCTCATCAATGTGTGTGTATTGTAGTTGCACATAAAATGAGGTATGGCTATCGTTCCCAAATTTCCTAAAAGTTTTTTTTCCAAGTCATTTATTTATAGAGCCTAAAGATGATGAAATAAGTAACATTAAGATTCTAGGATGAAGCTAATAATTTCAAAAAGGAAATGAGTCAGCTCAAAGTTTGAGCTAGGATATATGTTCTTTGAACATTAATTTATCATTTTATTATAACAAAACTAAGACATAGACCTGGGAATGAAAGGCAGGGAACTATTTCTAACCCTAAAGCTTAGAACATAAATTCCAAGAGAAACACCCTTGGGTTTCTTTCTCTGCCTGCTAATATCTAGAACAGCGTGGAACACATAAATTATATTCCAAAAATATATGGTGATTTCAACTGGTTTTTCTTCAGAAAAATCTTCTTATCTAATTGCCAACTGATCTCAATATCTGACAATCCTGACCTTAAATTTTGATAACTTTAGTATACAGTATGACTTTCCTACTGAATCTTCTGTAGCATGTCTCTCAAAATGAAAACCTATTATATTATTAGAAACTCTCTCATTGTGTAGAAGCTGGAGATGACTTGCTGAAGTCTGAGCTTTAGATAATGCATTGGCAAGAAGAATGATCATGGCTGGCCCAGATAGGAGAAATAAGAAAATCAAAAGTACACATTTACATCAAATGCCTCAACTCAAACACTTCTGTTGCTTACTCTTCCATCCTTTTGATGAGTTTTTATTTTCTCAAGTGTGAAAAAGGAGTCTTCTGAATAGGATTATAGTTTGTAACTTAGGCAAGAGAAAAATTCATGAGTAATCATTGCACAATGGCAGTGCAAGTGTTAAAAAAGAGTGTAATTTGCTTCCCTGATTTTTCTTCCCATTTTCTATCATGAAATATTACTACTACATGGACACAAACCAGCAAAAATATTTGATGTACAAAACTACTTAGTGTTGGGCTTGGGGTATAGCTCAATGGAAAAATGCTTCCCTAGCATGTGTAAGGCCCTGGGTTCTTATCCCTAGTACCACTAAAACAGACAAGCAAAAAAGGCTTGAGTGTATATAATTTTCATAACCAGATCAATATCACTCCTGCTATAGTTCAGATGTAAAGATAGCAATAGCTGCATTATACCAAACTTTTTATTGTAACAAAATTGGTTGCTTTGGTTGTTAAGCAAATGTTACTCATATTTATAAACATAAAGCAACTCACTCTTTGACTTCTCCCACCTTGCCCTACTCTTTTCTGCCACCAGTAATATTTTCTTAGGAAATGCTATAATAATCTACCATTAATTGAGACTATAAACACCAGCCTTTTTCCAACACCTTCAGTACGACAAAATCAGCAAAGTAGCTACCTCTCCTGCCTGACCTTTCTGGTAATTTTTAAAAGTGCCCCAAAGCCAGATGGTGCCATCCTCAATTGTGGTGCAGTAAAAGGCACCTAGATGTGTAATCAGACATCAGGGCTCTCTGTGACCTGTCTCTAGTTCTTCTTAAGTGGTTCCCTTAGTCTACCTGAAACTGTTTCCTCTGTGTGAAGAGAGAAGTCAGGTCCTACTTTACCAAGGTGTTGTGAGAACTGCATGAGACTTCATATGTAAAATTTCTAACCCTAGTCTCCTAGCAGAGTTGGTAGGTTATAAATTCATTTCAAAGGTAGCTTCTGAAATATAGATCTGGGACTACTAGAATAGGAAAATTTTTAAAGAGCAGAAAAATATATGTAGCAATTGTAACTTGTATCCCTGTATCTTTATTTCCTTATCTTTCAAATGGGGATAATGTATCCCCTTAAAAGTTGTGAAAATAAAACAATTAAAATTTTAATAAAATTAGATGATAAATAGTAAATAGTAGTAGCTCTCCATAAATATAACTTGTTATTTGTCTATGAGAAGGAGATTAGCTAGAGAGAACAGTTATCAGAACTTCCACTTACCTATTGTGTGTCCTAATCAGACACTCAAGCCTCTCAACTCTCTCTACCCCCCTCAAAGGGCCTAATCTTTAAGGAACAGAAAGAAGATGGACAAAGTCTTATAAGTTAAATTTTTTAGGATGAAAAATGTCTTTTCATATTAGAAATAGGTTAACGCTCCCGAGAAACACCTTCAGTTTCCTTACATTATCACATTTAATTCTCACAACAAACCTGTCAGGCAGGTATCAATCTTCACCTTTTAAAGGATGAAGAAACAGACTCAGAAAAACTCAGTGACTTGGGCTGGGGTTGTAGGTCAGTGGTAGAGCACTTGCCTAGCATGCGTGAGGCACTGAGTTGATTCTCAACACCACATATAAATAAATGTATAAAATAAAAGTCCATCAACAACTAAAATAAATAAATAAATAAATAATTAAAAAAAAAAAAAAACTCAGTGACTTATCCAGGACCATACAGCTACTCTTCTAATGAAACATAGTCCACTTCGTGGTTGGTTATGTCCTGAACGAGGTACTGGAGTCAAAGTTCAGCCAGAATTGTCAGGGTGCGAATCTTGCCAGTCCAATCAGAGGTGCTACTTTGGTTATGGAATTCCCATATATACCCCACCCCCAACCCGGCTCCTCACTCCCTCAAAGTACATTCTCAGGGTCCTCTTGACTCTTGCTGCTGCCAAAAGACTCCTAACTCTGGACAGGCTCAGGAACAGAGTCATGGCTCTGGACAAAACAGGGCCTTGCTTGGACAGGGCCCGGATAATTTTGTAGGCTTCTCTTTCTCCCTCCTGCTACTTGAAATGCGCCTGTAGGTGGCGCCCTGCTTCGCTTAGGGGAACTTGGAGGGCGAGGACACGGGTCACCAGCTGCCTCTCCTAAAGACCAATTTAAATAGTCCCTGGGATTGAACTCACACTGGAAGCTTGCAGACAAGAAGGTGTCGCACCACCACCACCACCACCACCCCGGGGGGTTTCTCCCTTTCCGCTTGCTCGGTTCCCCTCCCCCTCTGGGGCTGGCAGGGCGGAGGAGAGGTTAGCCTGCTCTTCCCCCGAGGTAGGGCTCGGGAGCGCGATCTCCAAGCACCGGAGGCCGCGCCGAGAGCTCTAGGGCGGTGCTTGGATCCTAGAGCCCGGGTCTTGCCCGACCGCCCCCACTCCCCTCGGTCACTCCCGTCACCCCCTTTACCCGCAGCTGTGGCGGAGGTGGAGGGATGTGGGATTGTGACCCCCGTGAGTGCTGGGCGGGGCGAGGCAGCTTTTAAAACTTCTGAAAGGCCTCGTTCAAAGCCTCGAAAGACTGAACTTGGGCCGGAAGGCGGTTTCCGCGGAAGGGCCTAAAAGGGGGCGGGGGTGCACCTGCAGGGGCAGGAGCGCGCCGCAAGGGAAGGGGGGCCGAGTCACTAGCGAGTACAGAAGCCCCGGCCGGCGCTCGCCGCCCCGCTGGGGAGAGGGAGGTAGAGGAGGTGACCCGGTGTCGCTGGCCTGGCCCAGGACCCTGCCTCCCCACGGGGCAGTCGCGGGAGGGCGAGGGTTTCTTTGGCCCGTGCCTTTCCTACAGGGTCTTCCTTTCCTCCCGGCCCTCCCTAGGAACCCACGATTAAGCAGCAAAACCGAATTTCCAGATTTTAATCCCAGCCCACTCGGGTGGGGGACTGATGAGGAACTGGGCATCGCGATGGAGGATATTCTCATTTCACAACCTAGACCCCACCCCCGAAAAAAATAAAACCTGGGGAGACTGAGAAGGAAGGGAAAAATAGAGGAGGGACCCGCGCTGGGGGAAGAAGCGAGGGCGGCAAAGGTCACAAGGTGGCGGATTGGAAAGAGGTCCCGGAGGTGTCGGGAGTAGTGGGTGTCCCTGGGCACTCCGTTTGTGCCACCTGGGGGTGGATGGGCAGAGGCCACGCGGCCGCCGCCAGCCCTGACTGCTTTGCGACAGACACCAAGTAAAGGCAGTCCGTTGCGCGGCGAGAGACTGACTAAGGGGATTTTCATTAGTACCGCATTATGAGGATCATTGTCTTCCAAAGTCCTTCCTATAGAAGCTCTTGAATAAATTAGGTAAATCATTTGCTCCATTTGTAGTTTTTGAAGAAGACATTTTTTCCCCAGATCTTCTGAAATTGAGCGCTTTTAACCAGAGAACAAATATGTGGGGCCTCCTTCCCACTTTGAGCAGTCTCAATGGGTGAGGCTTAAAGAGTGGGTTAGTGAGAACGTGGAGAAAGACATTAGTGTGGAATTGAATAAAGCTGAGTAATCTAGTCAAGGAGGAAAATAATTTAAAAGTAAACTACATAAAGTTTATTATTTTGCTTGGAGTCCTTTTCTTTGGTCTGAGAAAGTAAAATACATAAAAGTTGGGGGCGGTGTTCTTCCCATTCCCGTTCATCACACTTTTCTCAAAGTCCTTGAAAGAATGAAGTGAATTGTAAGAGGCCAACAGTGGCTGACATTACTGGCAGCAAAGTTATGGTGAGCAATTCGGTAGATTAATGAAGAGTTTGATGGCAACATCAGCTCTCAAATTTAGTGGAAAATTTATTTTTTAAGTAAAATAGGCTGGTTTTTATTATTAATCTCATACTTCAGGAGGTAGGGAACATAGAAAGAAAGAGACTGAAAGGAAAATAGAGCGTCGGAAACAAAAAGGAGAGGCAAGATTAACATTCTGGTTTTCAAGGAGTCCCAAGTCGGAGTCCTGATGCCCTGCACATTTTTTGGTAGAGTTTACTTTATAATATCAGCGGATCTGGTCTCTAAGTGTATCACAAGAAAGGACAGACACTTAAGCAAAATGTTTTTCCTTTTGTGAACTTCTGGCACTTGTTTGATGCAGTAGTTCCAACTGAAAAGGGGGTCCTCCTGCTCCTGGTGGCCTGAGCTGAATTTGCGGCTTTAAAATCAGCAGGTGTAAGGCTAGTTCCCAGCTCTGGAGCCAGGACCTGATGGATGAGAGAAACAGAGGAACCTACAGGGCAGTGAGTTCTGGGTAACTTGCCCTGGCATTTAAGCAGGCTTGGCCTGGCATGTTGAAACTCTCTCCAATGTTAGCAACGTTAATTCTGATCTCTTATAAACTTCCCCACTTTGCACCAGGTACATTTGGTATACAGAATGAAAGCAACATTTTTATCCATGAAGACTAAAATGTAGCCTTTAGAATACTCCCTATTCAAAGGTTGAAAGCCTGACAAGGGCTCAAAGGCAAGTTGTACTGCACACAGGACAACTTGCAACTTATCAGGTGCAAAAGAGCAAGAAACTTTGTAAAAGATGTAGTCACTATTCAAAGAGATAGTTTAATAAGGTACTGCATAATAGCATAGTAACCACAGAAGGACCAGAAATGCTTGGAGTACATTTGTATTTGCTAAGACCTGGTGGGGTGGAGACTCGGTACACTGGTAATTGAATATTTTTAAATTTACAGAAAGCAGTTTTATCTTCATGAAGCCAGAAGGATATACTCTCTCAGCAAAGCACTCTTGGTCATTTCCCCCTGAGTTATAGGGTCTAAGACTCTCACAAGCTTTCCTGCCTGACAAATCACTAAATTGCAAACTCTGCAACTTTTCTCTTGAGTTCCTTATACAAATCACAAACGCTCAAGGGTAAAATAATTAAGGTGGCGGATTCCCCCAGATAACATAACAGGAACAAACACACTGTCATCTACATTGGCACCAACATTCCCACTCTGGGTCCACAGGCTGCCAGCTAAAGAACAAGAGCTTATCCACTTTAAATGTGTGAGGAGCAAACTTGATTCAGGGTACAAACATATACCACAAACATAAAAGGTGAAGGGGGAGTGGAGGATGGTGGAGGATGGAGTGGTAATGCTGGGTGCTAGAAGGAAGAATTACTTAAAAAAAAAAAGTCTGGGGAATTCCAACAAGCAGTGAAAAACAGCAATGAAGGTCTGCAACCTGTCAGCTCCAGAGGCCTTCACTCCATCTCTTTAGCCTTGTGGTCCCACAATATCAAATGCTGTGGTTTCAAACTTAGAAGATGTGGTTTTTAAACTGGGATTGGGTCCTGCCTTTCCCCCTTTTCTCTTTAGCAGGCCCTTCCTGTAAGCAGATTTACTTTTCCATATATTTCTGGGAAGTCACTTTTAGGAAATCTTGCCTCTGCAAAACATTGTAAACATGGTAATATACTGCAATTTTATTTAGTCCTTGAAAGAGGCTCTGTTTTCCTGAAAGATTGAGGAACTCTGCTAAGACTGGCCCAGGAAAGTTTGGATTGACCCCACTATCCACTCTTGTGAACAGGAAAGGTGTTGCTGTTTGTTTTTCCTGTTATGTGTATGTGTTGATTTGTTTTTATTTGGCTTGAGTTTTTAATGCCTAGGAAAATTTAAATTCATGCAATACTCTCTCCAAAAAGAAAAAGAAATTAAATTTGTTCTCCTCATGACACCCTAGAACAGGATGGAAGGACAAGTTGCTGAATTGGTGGGCCCACGAATAACGTAGAAAACCAGACCTTAAAGGACAAGGTTCCCCCAGTTGGAAGTGAAAGTCGCAGAGCGAGGGGACAAAGGTTTCCCACAGGTCTGGGTTGGGGGAGGGAGGAGAGTGCAGGGAGAACTTTGAAAATTCATTGGGCAACTGATCTCCTTCTGGACAACTCGCCCGGGAACTCGGTGGGTTTCATCTTGCATGGTGAAACTTGCACGGTTTTGCTACATTGCCTCCTCCTTTCCCCAGGGATGCGCCCAGACCAGCGGTAAAGAAGGGGGCGTGGCTCGAGGTCAGCTCCCAGGCCAGAGGGCGGCGCCCAGCCATTGCGCCCCACCGCCTCCTCCAGCAACCTCTCAGTCATGACCTTGCCCAGCAGCTTCTGCGCCTCCAGCTGGGATCGTCCACCACCACCACCCCCATCCCAGCCGGTTCTTAGGGTCTGAAGTGGAAGATCCCCATGGTCTGGGTGGGTGGCGATGGAGAGCAGAAAGGAATTTATTTAAGCTCAAATTCCCCCAGAAGCCCGAATACTCCTGAGGTCTCGGGATGCTCTTGGAGGCCAAGTATGTGCAGCGCCTGGGTGCCCAGTTGCTGCGGAAAGAGACGAATGACATTCGCTAGGTTTCCCAAGTTGAACTTCTAAAAATTTTAAAATGTGGGTATCTTGGGTTTCCTTTTCGAAACTTCGAGCAGCTCTTTAGAAGGAAAGTTTTGCGCCGTGTGTGATCGTGATAGTTGGGGCGGAGGTCTCCTCCGGCTAGAATTTCGTTCCGTCCTCACAAGCGAGAAGTAGGAAGGCAAGCAGGTGGAGTAGAAGGCAGTGCACCTTTGTCTGTATTTTTATTCATTTATTTTGGAAATTGTGTTAATAAGATTGACCAAGTAGAGTCGTGCGTTCACGCGCGCACTTAAATTAAATGAACTTTTCTCTCCTAACTCTCAGCCAGACACTTTCGGGAGGAAGGAGAAAAACCCCAGAGCCTGCAACCCGCTGAGGTTGGCGTCGGAAGCCATCCCGCTAGTATCCCAGGCCAGCCGCCAGGGACAGGGCCAGTCTCTCTACCTGCCCCTGCTAAAACAGTTAATGCAACTAGGGTTTCAGAGTGCACCGAGGAAAGCCGTGGGGCATTACTCTCCTACAAGCAGTGACCTAAGCCTGCCAGCGCCTACCTTGTTCTGGAAACACCTAATCTCCACTTCCTCTATAAAGCTTAACTGCGGCTCTCCTCCAATCCCAAATTGCAAACACTAGCAGAATTTCTCCCTTAAGCATTCTATTCCTGTGACCCTTCCTAAAACTTGGTTTAAGTCTGCACTCTTGGGGGTCCTTAGGAGGGGAGAGAAATTCAGGATGCCCTGTTTACCTTTAAACTAATAATGACACAAAGGAGCACTCCGCAGATTTGAGATTGTTTTGACTTCATAATTCAATTACAGAAACTAAGCCTAAGGTAACAAGTTGTGTAGGAAAGAAAGCATCACAAGAGAAACAGGCAGAAACTGATGCCTTGGAAATTTCTCTCCAAAGTAAACCTCGGCTTCCTCCCACCTGGATAGTCATGACACTGATTAATAAGCATGCACTCAACATATAGAGTCAATGGTGCATATTTCCACTGATCTGGTCAAGTGAAATTTTTTCCAGTACCTTAACTCTTGTATGAATGGGATTGGAGTTTTGGTAAGGAATGTTCTGGCCTATTCTTAATAATAATAAAGTCTGCTGAGCTCCTTTCTTCATGCTGACATCATAAAAGCCAGATAAAATAAACTGCTTAGAGGCCTCAGCTGAAATCCAGGAGCAGTTCAAAAATTCCTCTATTATATCTGACCTTGCTTTCCCTGTGTTTACACGGGAGTAATAATAACTTCTAACATCCATTGAGTTGTTACATGTGCCATGCTCTGGTCTTACTGATTTGATAATTCATTTAATTCTGATGACAGCCCTATGAATTTGTTGCTGATATAATCCCTACTTTATAAATGCAGGAAACTGAGGCACAACTAAACTAACTAATTTGCTATGATAACTCAACTAGTGTATGTCAAAACTAGCTAGTGGTTGACTCTAGCACCTGTGCCCTCCACCACTCTCCATAAGGATGAGAAGGGTATCTAACAGTAGTCCCTGCATATGACCCTGCTTAG
Source organism: Spermophilus citellus (assembly GCF_964194105.1). Taxonomy (NCBI): domain Eukaryota; kingdom Metazoa; phylum Chordata; class Mammalia; order Rodentia; family Sciuridae; genus Spermophilus; species Spermophilus citellus. The sequence continues at coordinate 5,856,894 of NC_138194.1, forward strand.
AGAGCTGTATTCCAGAAAAGTGTCAGGGAGTAATTAATCCTATTAATTTGGTCACTCTAGACAGCCAAACTGGCACAGAGCTCTTGTGCATTAAAAAAATTATTTTTCCCTGAATTATCAAATATTTTGATGCATTTTGTATTACAGATTATTAATAAACAAGTACATTGAAATTGTGCTAATCCCCAAATCCTTCTGGCTGATCCTTGAAAATAGTCTTTTCTTCCTTCCTCAAAAATATAATTGTAAGATTACATTGTCATTCTCAAAGATATATATATATATATATATATATATATATATATATATATATATACACACACACACACACACACACACACACACACACTTCAGAACTAGGACAATAACAGCTCTCAATATAGACACACTTTTTATTGTTAAAGATTCAGGCTTATTGGTTTCATCCCTTTTATCACCATCAGTTTAAACAGATGCCACCTGAAGAATGTTGACCTCTTTTTCTCTCTACATTATCACCCCATCATCAGTCCCTCCTAGATAGAATCATGGTGTGTATGTACAAAAACTGACCTTAGAAAGCACATCATTTATTTACCCTTTGCAATTCTGCAGATGAGCAAAGAGGACCATGGAAAAAGGACCTTCCCAAACTTACAAAGAACCCCTACTTCTAGTTTACCAAGTTCATTCCTCTTCCCCCACCCCAGACTGCCTTGAGAGTTGACAAAATGTATTTAGACTATAAAAGTATTTAGACTAAGCGCACACTTATATATTAAAAAAAAAAAAAGTTTTAACAACCTTTTTTGGCCCAAGAGATATAAAGAAGGGGCTGTCTTACTCCTTTCTTCCTTTCAGATGTGTTTCTGGAATGTCTTCACCAGATGTTGACCCAGGAACTTGCAAAAGCGGAGTCTCCCACATGTGCCTGCATTTTAAAAGCTGAGTTTTAGATTTGACCCCAATTAATGATTTTTTTTCCTGTTTAAAGAGGGGGAATTTTAGTTTTGCCTGCAAATGATCCGAGTCTTTACAGAGTCTGCGTTAACGTCAGTTGGTTTCACTCCGGGACGTGCTAGTCTCACAGTCTAGTTTTGTTCAGACTTTATTTTGCGCCAAGCTGCATCACAAGCCACTCGTCCACGCTGCAAAAGGTGGAGGCAGGGATTGGGGTGACGGGCTCTTTTGCTCTCCCCCACCCCCTTCATATACGTGAAGCAATTTGGAATCTCCACTTGGCTTTGGCGCGCGCGCGGACACACACACACACACACACACACACACACACGCACACACGTGTACCGTGCATGTGTGAGCGCCTATGGATCTGTGTATGCGCGCGTTTGTGATTTAAAGTGACAGAACCAAGAGCCGGACTGAAGCAGTGAATTACTTTGCGTGATAAATCAACTTGATTGTCTCCACGCTATGCTTTCATTATTCATTCGAGTGTTCGGTGGATACGGCGGACGTGCACTGCGGCAAAAATGTCCTCGGAGCCGCTAATTTTGTGGCCACTGCGGCGGCGGCGCGGATGAGCGAGCACGGATTGATTCTTCAAGATCGCGTCTCCTTGAGTGCAACTTGCCAAATGGAAACGAGTTGACTGCAGAAGTCTCAAAGGATGTATGTGGATTGGGTTTTGTACCTGCATTTTTGTTTTTGTTTTGTTTCGTTTTTTAATAAATAAATAATTTTTTTTTTTACCTTTGCGGGAAAGAACCAAGCTGTTGGTAGTGCAGAAAGGGAAATAAAGCTTTTCTGTTTATATATATATATGAAAATGGCCACCACCGCTTTTGCTTTTTGAGCTTTGGGGAGGCCATACCATTGCAGATATGGAGATGACGCTTTGAATCCTGTTTTTTCCTTCTCTCACTTCCTCCTTGTTGGTTCTCCGTCCTTGTGAGCTTTGCTACAGCCACCGGAGAGAAATGTTCATAGGCACTTGTGGGGATCGTTTGTCCTCACTTGCTTTTTTCTTCTGACAAGTGGTTATCATTTTTTTCCTTTAAAAACTGATCCTTTTTGTCTGTTTATCAGATTTTTAATAAAAATGTGTCCAGAATATGTTTCCTTGGTCTTCTATTTAAACAGCAAGCCACCGCAGCAGTTGAACTGCAGCGGGAGGCAATTTCTCTCCCAGATCTGATAAAGATCACCTGGTGCAGTCATAACCCAGGGGTTACAGGCACCTTCTTATTTTATTGTTTATTTATTTGGTTTGTTTTTGGGAGAGAGAGAGAGAGATGGCTAATTAACAAATTTATTGCTAGATGTGTAATGATGCCTGTAAATTTTTAAAAAGCACATCCAGAATTTTACTATAATACTATGTCCCTATTCTCTGTAGCCAAGCATAGGGATTATATCAGACTGCCAATCTACATTTAAAAAGTAGTATTATGAAGATTTGGAGGACAATTTTGACATCCCATTTTGTTTTCAGGACAAAACTTGAGTATGTTTCAGGCATAGGAAAACCTTTTTCATTCATAAACATTAGCATTGACATGTTTATCCTATGTTTTTACTTCTCCTGAAGCTGCCTACACAGCTATAGTGTTATTTGTCAAATTGAGAAGATAATTGCAGTGTCATGTGTAAGTAATGTCACAGTGTTGCATAATAATAACTTAAGCAAGGTGTCTTTGTTTACAGTGATGTAACTTTCTCAAAGTATATTTGTAGTTTTAAAGGATTTAAATACAGAGTAGATTGCAAATGAGTAGCTGCCCTAAAGAAAGCCAGCAGCGTCATCCAGATGGTTCTTTCAGTCTCATCTTAATATGTGATCCCAACCTATAGATAGTAGAAGCAAGAAGACCTCTATTTCCCTGGAAGGAGGGGAGAGATTGGAAAATAACATTTAAAACATAGTAAGTTGGTTACATTTTTGAGCCGTCGTTTCACAACCCACAATCTATAGACAGTACACAACTTCCATGTTATCATTATGTGGAAATAGAGGGGTATTATAATTTAGCCACTAGAGAAGAGACAAATGGAAGTAGGTTAACATGTAGGGCTACAGAGAGGTGGTCTACCAACTCAAGGGAAGCCAGTACTCTTCCAGGCAGCAGATATTCATTGTCCTTTTCTTCTTAAACACCCAGATTTCAGGGTTTCAAAGTTGAGTATGAGTCTAATTTATAGCTATATAAATGTGACTTATCACAATGTGTAAATTCACATAGGAACATACAAAAACTAGCAAAGAATTTTTTGTTGGGCATAAGGCAGGGCCCAGAACTTGTGGAGTGCTCCCCTATAGTTAATCTGAGTTAATACTTTTCTAAAAAAAAAAATCTTTTTTAGTTGTAGATGGACACAATAAATTTTATTTATTTATTTTAATGTGATGCTCAGGATTGAACCCAGTGACTCAAATGTTCTAGGCAAGTGCTATACCACACCTAGGCCACAACCCCAGCCCTGAGTTAATACCTTTTGTGGTATCTTCTATGTAGCCATGCTTTGCCATGACAGAGTCAGGTAACAAAATTGCCTTTTAAAAACTTTCTTGATATGGATTTTTTAAAGGGTAAGAAAATGGCAAACCAAACTTTTTATTGTAGAAAAAGTTAAGTAAAAATTTTACTGTATTGTTGCTTTAGAACTTTTTATTAAGGTAAATGAATATTTTATTTGCTGATATTTATAAATACCTGATACTACAAATATTAATTATAACATTTTATTAATTAGTTGATTTGGGTTTTGATATAAAATATCATGGTTAAAAAAAAAACTTCAGAATTCTCATATAGGGATTATTCCATCACTGAAGTGCTTGTTAATTCCAAGTTAGTATTCTTCTATTAAATTTATATATTACTCTAAAAGCTGAGGAATTTTGTGTGTATATGTGTGGTTCATGAAATTATTTTATCTACAGACTATGGAAGTCTGTTGCTGTTGTCATACACACTAAGACAACAATTTATAATAGTTAAGGTTATAATGTTACATCTGAAAAAATTAAAGCAAAAGTATTGAGCAAATTGAAACAATTAGAGTGATCAAGTAACAATGTGAAAACAATATAGACCCTTGTAAAACCATGGGTTTTATTTAACTTTACAAAAGAAAAAGAAGGAAAGGGGGATGAGTTTCATAAGCTCTTCAATACCTTTTGAGTTAAGAGCATTTAGCTCAGGAAACAACAGGTGACTGTGGGAACTTTATTCTCTACTACGAAAAATTCCCTTCTGGACATGCTACAAAAACTAAGAACAAAAACAGATTCAAACAGTATTTTAACTAACACTTGATATTGCAGTGAGTGTTTCTTTCAATTATCTGTAACATAGAGTTAAATTGTCTTCTCAATTTCCCACTTTGAGAAACTAAATTCAACAGTAATAACTATTTTAATCTGATTTGCAGCAAATATCATCCATATTACATTTTCAGAATTTACTGACATGCTGAGATTTGTGGACATAGTACTTACTGTTTATCTGATATTCAAATAAGTGTTTCAAAAAGATAGTCCTATTAATAAAAGGTTCTGGATGTGAAGGGGGACAGAGAGGTGGGTTGCAACTTTCTATTTGATGCAATGCCACATGTAATATGTTGTTACTAACCTAGCTTTATGGCAAATAATATAACCCAAACTTGCCTAAAATCACAGGCTTTAAAAGACCAGATCATCCCTTACTTGTCCTGCATCCCCAAACCTAATGTAGTACCTGGCAGACCAGCAACATTCAGTAAATGTTTTTCAAACTTGAATTTAATTGATAGTTCAATTTTTTTAAAAAAAAATTATGATGGCATAAATTTTGGTAGAGAGTAGAGCTAGTAGAAATACTTTGGCAGAGGACCAGCTTGGAAAATTCTGCTTCTATCTGCTATCTCACAACAAATTAAAATATGTTTGATTTATTGTCAACTTTATAGCTCATGCAAGGACTAGCAAACTAATAAGAATAATGTTAAAACCAGAAACATGCAGCATTCTTTGGCCTCTTTTTGAAAAAAAAAACACACTTTCTTCAATATACTATAAGCATACCAACTACATTACAAACTTTAATTTTTCAGCTTTCAATCTGACCCTGCTTGCAACCAACTGGCAGTTTCAAGCATCATCGCCAAATTTAGGCACTCTTTATAATTGGTTCTCCTTGCTCTCATTTTGGTTTTCTTTCCTTGGTAAACACAAAATAAAAACTATGCCAAGCTGACAAAATGTATTGAAAGTAAATTCCATTATTTCCAGCATTATATTATTACTGGGCAAGGCATTACTAATTAAATGAATCTTAACATCTGCAATACACCTAGGCATTATTCCTGCATATTAAAACCCAGAGTATTTTTCCAAACACCCTATTTCTGCAGTCATGTGATCTGAGATAGAAACCGACTTCTTTTCTTGACCCATTAAAAATATTGGCCTTAGAGGGATTATTCATTGTTTCCATAGGTACGAAATTCTGCTGATGCCAGCCCAACTTGTAACTTTAATAGCATAGAAAATAAGATATATAAGAGAGGAAAATAGCATCACAGTGTAATTCTATGATTTTTTAAACAGTGCATTGTATATATAAATAATAATAGATAAAGCCAGAATTAAACTACTTTTCTTATCACAATTAGGGAAAAATTCTACCTGGTCAAATATGTACTTTGTAAAGTTTTCTCATAAAATGTGAAGTATTATATTAATATGTGATTATATGAGTGTGTGTGTGTGTGTGTGTGTGTGTGTGTGTGTGTGTTACAGAGGATCCAAACCAGGGCCTCAAGCATGCTAACTAAGCACGCACATTAGCACTAAGCTATACACCCCCCCAACACAGTATTTACTTTCTAATGTTACAAAAGGATAATAAACTCCCATCAGAATTCTCTCAAGTGTTCTAATGTTGTAGTTCTAAACCATTAGCTGGCAAAGTAATGACCTGAAGATGTTAATGTATTATCAACAATAGTGAAGAGATCAGCTGAGCAGTTTACATAGTTTTGGGAGAAGTGGTGACCATGCTTTTCATGGTAAAGAGAAGTATAGTGTAGTGTTATTTATCAAGATTAAATGAGTTCAATCAAGTGTCTTTTGTTCCAGGTTAAGCTCTGGGACAGCTTGATTAACTTTCCCATTTTCAAAAAAAAAAAAAAAAAAAGGTGGGGGGGATGAGATAATGAAGGCAAGAAGGTTAGCTAGTTTGTTTCTGGACCTCCACAATCTGTCTCTACAGTGCTATCAGAGTAATTTTTCTAAACAAAAACTCCTCCTATTACTACCTTTTAAAAATCCCTTACTGATTCCCCATAATTGTCATGGTAAAATTTATGATCTTAAAATCTCATCACAAGGACCAGTATGTTCTGTTTCAAGTTCAACCTTTCAGCCTCCCAATAGCTAGCAGGCCATTTTATTTAGCTATCATTTCTTTCTTTAACTAACCATTTATTTTAACTATCACCCTAGCCTACCTCCTTCTGGTTCCCATAGCTCCTAGATAACACATATTACATATATATATATATATATATATATATATATATATATATATCTATCTTTATTTATTTATTTTTTATGTGGTGCTGAGGATCGAACCCAGGGCCTCTAATGTGCTAGGTGAGTGCTGTACTGCTGAGCCACAACCCAGCCCCATATTTATTTATCTTTGAGAAAGCAACTGCTCCAGCACTCAAATATATTTCTGAAATGAATGAATGAGCCTATATACATATAGTTCTCTTATACAGAACTATAGATCTCCAGAATTTCAAAAGATCTTGGATATCCAAGTAGTTCAAAGATATTTTTCAGAGCTGGGAGTGTGGCTTAGTGGTACAGCATTTGTCAATCATGTATGGGTCCTGGGTTCAATCCCCAGCACTACTAGAGAAGAGGAGAGTTGCAGAGATTGGGAGATTTCTCAGATGAAGAAACTGAAAGTGGTCATGATAACTCAAGATATGTTTGAAATCACACAATTAGTGGGAGTGCTGGGACCAGAATCCAAAATTCCTAATGCTCATAAAATCAAATTCATAAGCGACACAATTAATTAAAGAAATTATTCAATATTTTATCCAAAGAAAAAAAATAAGATTGTTCCTTCCTTCTCAAATTTAAAAAATAAAATTACTATGTAATCCAGCAGTTCAACTTCTGGGTCTATGCCCAAAAGCTTTGAAAGCAGGAACTCAAATAGATGTTTATGCACATCCATGTTCATAGCAGCATTATTCAAAACAACCAAAAGTTTTGGAAGCAAACTGCTTGTGTCCATTAACAGATGTTGTATAGACATGTATGGAATATTATTCAGCTGCATAAAGGAAGGAAATTTGACATATGTTATACATGAATGAGGCTTGAAGACATTTTATATTAAATGAAATATGCCAGTCACAAAAGAATAAATATTTATGATTCTACTTGCATAGGATACTGACAGTGGTAAAATTCATAGATATTGAAATATGATGATATTATCAGGCACTGGGAAGAGGAAGAGGAGGAAGCATGGAATTTTTTAATGGATACAGAATTTCAGTTTGGGAAAATGAAAAAGTTCTGGAAATGGATGGTAGTAATGGTTTTGCGACAATGTGAATCTACTCAGTGTCACAGAGTTGTACATTTAATAATTATTAAAGCAATAAATGTAGTATTATACATACTTTACCACAATTTGACAAGAAAATGTTGACATTTCCCTATGAGATCATCCAAACATTATCAGATTAGCTGGACACAGTGGTGCACACCTGTAATCCCAGCAACTTGGTGGGGGCTGAGGCAGGAGGATCACAAGGCCAGCCAGACAACTTAGGGAGACTCGGCCTCAAAATAAAAAATAAAAAGGGCTGGTGGCAGAGTGCCACTGGATTCAATTTCCAGTAGAAAACATAAAAAAATAGAACCGAACAACCCACATTATTAGATTGTATCCTATTTCCCTACCCTGATCTACATAGGCATTTTTTTTCCTGTTATGTTTCTAAGTTTATCTGTAATCCTGGTTTGAGGCACGCTACCCACTTACTCTGCTTGTTATATCAAACAAGAACCACCTCAGTTCTACAGTATCCTTTGTTAGAGTTCCTTTGCCGACTGCATCCTGGGTCACCTTATGAAGAGCTATGAGGGAAGTTTGGAAAAGAGAGTTGGAAGCCAGTGTCCATGCCAACTGGGTTGTCAAGTTCCCATTTCCTTCCTAATTTTTTTTTTTTTTTGAGGAGGGTCTAATGTGACTTAGGAATATCATCACAAATGTGTGAAGACAACCGGTGCAAGTAGCCAGTCTCCAGCAGTGCTTGCCTTTCTTTACTGCTGATTTTCTGGGCCTATAGCTATGCATGGACATTCTGGTTTAGCTCAGTGAGAGCACTAGTACCAATAGCTCAAGGCCCTTGAGCTGTAGCTGAGGGGTTCCCATCCTTCCCACTCTCTCTGGTTCTATCCTGGCTGGACTATTACACAGCAACTGAGCACTTGGTTGAATGCATCAGAGGAAGCTGGACCTGGACATGACCACAGGGTCTATGTATATACCCTGGCACTGGAAAAGGTGGTGCTGGGAGATCATGTGTCAAACTTTTTCAGACCTCAGAACATCCATGTTGCTTTTGGATAACCTTTCTAGAATTGTAAAATCATGTTATTATTGTACCTCTCCTAAGTCTTTACTTTTCCCTCTTTGAATTCATTGGCAGGAAACTCAAAGTCACAATTATTAATTAATTAATTATTTTTTGTAGTTGTTGATGGACAGCATGTCCTTATTTTGTTTGTTTATTTTTATGTGGTGCTGAGGATCAAATCCAGTGTCTCACATGTGCTACACAAGCACTCTGCCACTGAGCTAGAGCTTCAGCCCTGAAAGTCACAATTTTAAGTCAAATTTAACAAAGTATGAATCTCTTTGAATGTTGTCCTTGATGCCACTCTTTATTTTTATCTTAATAGATTGTGTGTGTGTTACACATATACTTCTACTCTAAAGCCGACAAGATACAGGCAGGATAAATATGATTAAATAACCACATTTGCTCTATATAAACCTCTACTAACAACTATTGGTGGAGCAGGCCTTTATAGAACAGAAACTTAAATGTTTTGAACAGTTTCACATTCATGATTTCTTTGAGTCCTCACAAAACTACTTGAAGCAAGCCACGCTGATTCTATTTACATTTTACAGAGAAGAAAGCCTGAGGGGATGTCAGAGAAGTTGAAGTGCCCAAGGCCACCAGGAGTAGAGAATAGGAACCCAAGTCGGCAGACAGCTCTAAGTATCTAGTCATGACTCTACTTAGGATTCTAGACTCCTGCCTTCACCTTCATTTATTTCTCCTGAAAATTATCTTTTAACTATCTAAACACATTTGGGTAAATCTTTAAGCACTAGCCTGGATTTTGTTCAAGCAATTAACTGTTTCCTCTCCTCTTTCAGATTCATTGACAGTAATTCTTTCCTTTCCCAGGCCTCTTTCTTATTTTGATACCAGAGATAGTTACTCACTCCTTTCTCATTCCTGAAAAATATCCTTTGCATGATGTAATGAAACTGGCACTGGACTGGGGATTAATTCTTTACCAGCTGTTTGGCCACGAGCTAGCTCCTTAACTCTGGTAGTTTCAGTTTTGTCATCTGTAAACTGTGGTAGCTGGAAATTTCTGAGCTCTCTTTCAGCTTTCTCCTGTAAATTGTCAACTCATACTTTGCTGCTTCTATTTCAGGCAGGATTTCCTCTTTGGCTTTCCTAGCAGCTCAGTTATAGGACATCACTTTCAGTCTTGTGCAGTTTATTGTGGTGTATACAAGATAAGAAGATGGGTCCCGGCTAAGTGTGGCGATGTACACATGGGATCCCAGCTATTCGAGAAGTTGAGGCAGGAGGATCATAAGTTCCAGGCCAGCCCCAGCAAACTTATCAAGACCCTGTCTCAAAATAAACAATAAAAAAGGGATGGGATATAGTTCAAAGGTTGAGTGGCCCCAGGATCAAAGCCCAGTGCCCAACAAACAAACAAAAACCAAGTCAATATATTTACCTTAGGCTACAATTAGAGCCAGCTAACCATCAAAATTGTACTTTTAAAAATTTGAGGCCTTGGGCTGGGGCTGTGGCTCAGCCGTAGTGCACTTGCCTGGCATGTGTGAGTCACTGGGTTCGATTTTCAGCACCACATAAAATAAAGGTCTATCAACAACTAAAAAAAAAAAATTAAAAAAAATTGAGGCCTAAACACAAGCTAAAGCATTGGAGAAGGATTCTAAATGAACTGAATATTCTATACAACCATTCACTAAGTGAATGACCTTGAGCGGCTCCCCATACTTTCCTGAGCCTCAGTTTCCTCCATTGTGTGATGAGATAGCAATGCCTGACCCAGCAGGAAGGGTACAGATGATAACATGTGCATGTCCTATGAAGGGCAAATTCAATATTTTGCTATTTATACTTAGAAATATCCTCTTATGATGATGCCATCTTGCACTGATCTTACTCCTGACCCTATTTTCTATCAGAGTGCAAGGCTGAAAAAGGTAGTCATTTGTTCATGTATTAATTCACACATTAATTCATCACCAATTAATTGAGGGTTTGATACTCACTTTGACACTTTGCTTCCAGGCATACAGGATGAATAAAATGATTGCACTTTAAAGGAGCGTATAGTCTAGTAGACAGAAAGAAATAAATAGCGGATGTGTAATGTGAACAGAGCTATTGTAGATGAATGAAAGAGCTTAGAGGGATTGACCAGTTCTTCTGGGGGAAGTTGGTAAGTAGCACTTGGCTCTTGAAAGAAGGAATGGAACAGGGAAAAACTTTTGAGGGGCTTCTGGGAAGAAGGAATCATGCAAACAAGGGAAAAAAAGAGGGATTAACATGCGTGGTGTGTTAGGAAGTGATGAAAAGCGAAAAGTGAGTCATTTACTGGAGCTGAGATGAGGGTACAGTGGGGGAGAGACTGAGCAGGAGGGAATCTGGGGAAGAAGACTGATAATAAAATCAAATGTATTATGTACCAGGTTAGGGAAAGGCCATATGATTTCTGAGAGAAAACTACTCAAAGTTATTATGAAATTGTTTTATAGTCTTGATTATTAGCTAGAGTAAAGGACAGGCTGTTGTATCAGAAACTCCAAAACAAAGTGGCTTAAATATGATTCAGACTGTAGAAGTAGCTCTGCGCCATGAGGTCATTTAGGGACTCAAGTTCCTTCCTTGTTATCATTGTCTTCTCTCCCAGGCCACTGTCCTAGTCTTCATAGTTGAAGTTAGGGCTCTAAGATGGCCTCATTGCAGCCTCTGGGAAGAGCCACAAGCACAATTTCTTCTAAGCAAGTGGCATGAAAGTTGCACTCAACAGTTCTGCTCACATTTCATTAAGAAGTTTAAAAAAAGAAAAAGGAAGAACTTACTTGCATGTTATACCATATTTTCACTGCATAAACATTGCCAATTTTAAGCCAATTTTTTTTTGTTTGCAAAAAGAGGGGTGCAACCATTATGTAAAGCTGTTTTTTTTTATTGTGCCAATGTTACTTAAGAATTATTTATTGGGGCTGGGGATGTGGCTCAAGCGGTAGTGCGCTTGCCTGGCATGCGTGCGGCCCAGGTTCGATCCTCAGCACCACATACCAACAAAGATGTTGTGTCCGCCGAGAACCAAAAAAAAAAAATATTAAAAATTCTCTCTCTCTCTCCTCTCTCTCCTCTCTCACTCTCTCTTAAAAAAAAGAATTATTTATTACTAAACTGTCTTTGGTGCAAGATTAGGATGCACAAAATACTTGTGAATACACATTAAAATTGAATAGTCCAAGTTGATGTACATCATTTCTTCCTGACAATTTAGCAAGCATCTTTCCGGTGTGAAAAAAAGAATTTGACATACATCTACATGCCACTGGTGAATGCACTTCTGATCTGTTTCCCTTTTAATTGGCATGATGAACAGAATGATATCATGTGATGATTACACAATGAAAGGTTATAAACCAAGTTTTGAATTGAAAAAAAAAAAAAACAGCGCAAGCTATGATTGTGCATTGAAATACAGTACCTAACTGCAAGGAAGCCTGGGAAATGCTGACTCTAAACTATTCATCTATATATTCAGCACTAGAGAAAGAACAGATTGGGGGTTGGGGAGTGACAATTGTCTGCCACAACTTGGTTACTTGAAGGCCTCATTAATTCCTGTGTTTAATTTTACTTGCAGTGTTTATCATTTAAATTGCTATGTTAGTCTTTTGAATGCCTGTGGTGGTCACTTTGTTTAAAAAGTGCTTTGGATGATATAGGATTTAGGCAAATCAAGAAAATGTAAAGTAATATCTCTGTGTCAAAATTGTTTAGTTTATACATTAAACAAATTGATTATTTAAAATATTGCAATTTTGAATTATTACTCTAATTCTGTAAGACTCTGATGTTCTAGTTTCCATATCAATGTCTTACAAGAGGATTATGTTTTTATTTGGGTCAACAAAGCAGAATTCCTGGAAGAGCCTACTATTTTCAAGGCATAAAGCCAACTTACATGGAAACCTGAGGCTCTCAATGGGGTTGGCAACACAAAGTCACCCTACTTGATGTGCACCTGATTTCCAAGGGCATGGTAGAGCTGAGGCTACCAGAATGAAAATTCAGAGAGTAAGAAGAATCAAAAATAATGTCAAAACAATGTAAACAATCCACAAAAGCTATTGTTTCTGGTATTATTTTAATATTATTTAATATTAGTAGGTTTAAGATTATAGAAGTGGCAATTTGTGGACTAGAGAGAACCTCTTACACTACTGACCATCCTGTACATCTGGATATTTAAATTTTGGCATGATCCAGAAATATTTCACTTCTAAATTGTTCCTGTTGATCAAAATCCCTGAAAGATAATATCAGTGTTGGATTTCCCTTGCTTCCTCACCTCTCTCCTGCCATCCACTCTTTTTTCCTTCTTTTGTTTTTATTCATTCCAGCTGTGCCATAGCGCAAGATATCCTCTTCTTTCTGTTCTCTTTGTCTCCATTACTAGAATGATCTTTCTAATTTGCAAATCTGACCTTTTACATCTCTTGGCTAAATACTTCTGATGTCTTCCCAGTCTCCCAAGTGAAAGTTTAAATAGTTCTTAAGACTCTTGCCAAGGCCTGCTTTTGTAACTTCACACTTAGTTCCTGTAAAGCAAGCTAATTCAAGTTAGGCAATATTAGAAATACATTCCTATTTTTTTTTTTTTTTTGCCCATTATATACATTGACATCACTGTTCTTTCCCAGAGAGGAATGTCCTGCTTCTCCCTTGCTCACCTGACAAGTTTATACTTCTGGCCCAACACATCATTTGCTCTTTTTTAGCCTCTATGATTATTGTCACACCTACAGAAAACCGATCATTCTATTACCATTTGTTCTTTATACATACCTAAAATGGATTTATCACATTATATTATTATTAAGCTTTGTGTCTTCTTCCATAGGACTGAAAGTTTCTTGGAGGCAGAGATAATGTTTTATTCTTCTCTATTCATTCATGGTGCCTAGAATGTGGTATTGTTATAACTACCACATATTGAGTACACTAAATACCCTAGGCATGTTACATACATTATTTTAATAATTCTCATCTTCCAGATGGGGAAGCTAAAGCTTGCAGAGATTAAATAATTTGACTAGTGTTCCATGGTATGACCAACATTAAAAAGTTAAGTTTGACTCCAAAGCCTATGTTTTTGTTGACTAGATGGAAATATAAAAGGTCACTTTGAAAATGGTGCCAACCTACCCCAGTAAATCAAGTTAATGAGCTAAAGACAATGTACTGAAAACTCGTTGTTATCAACTATGGACAAGGCCTGGCTTACTTAGCATTAGGGATTATTTAGACCATGGCAATGCAATACACAGACAACTTGATATCTCTTGCATTTCAGAGGTTCTTAACTCTTGACAAACAGCCCTCCACTCTCCCAATAAGTTGATGTTCTATTTTATAAGTGTTACATAATGGTCTCAAGTTCACAAGACCTGGTAGCAGCTGAACTAGGCCTAGAATTTTGTTACTTCGAAACACATTTTTTTTCTTTTACTTAAACAGCTATGTGCCATCAAGTGTATTTCTAGGTGAAAGTAGTATGCCAAGTGGACATGCTTAGTGAAGGACTGGATTAAATGCCACAGGCTTTGTAGAGTAAGAGAATACCTGCTTGGGTGAAAAGCAGGCCAGAAGAGCAAAGCTTGTCTAATGCCAAGGACAGCACAGTATGAAAACTCCCAGAAATGCTGATCGGTTGACTACTCGTGAAGTGCAAAACTAAAACCCAAAATGTGATTCAAAATAAAATATGAAATGTCTCTGACTTCTAATTCAACTGTCTAAATTCTTATTATTAATTAGGTCCTTTTACAAGAATATTAAGAAAATCTGACAACTTGCCAGGTTGCTTTCTATTCTTTTTGACTTATTGGATAATTTTTATCAAGTTAGCTAAACAGACATTCTTCTTGTAACTCGGTTAGTTATTCAGCAAAATGTCCTAAGCTACTTAACTGAAGCAAACACTTTTTTTTTTTAATAAAAGCAACAACACAAAGCTCAAAAGCCTGGTTGTGACGCTTTCCATTTAAAGAGATACTTTCTCCTTTTAGAGCTGTCTGTCCCTTGTTCTGCACTAATGGCTATCTTGATGATTAAAACAAACAAAAAAACTTTGACATTGAAATATCCAGATGACATGGTCTTAAAGAAAGAGTCTGGGTTAATGAAATAAGACAAACCAGTGAAAGGAAGTACTCCATGTTCCAATAATTATCTTTAATGGCCCCCGCCCCCCATGTCAAAACTCTTAACAGCTCTTCTCTTGTGGGGAGGGAGGGCTTGCCTTACACTTTGTGGAACACGGGATTTGTAAGGATATTGGCAAATTAGATGCTTGGCAGTTACAGTATGCTGTCACTGTATCTTCTGCTTTAAAGGAATGGCTTTACTCTTCAGGGAGCCCACCTAGCAATTCTATGCTCAGCCATCTGCAGAAAATAGAGCCACTGTCTTTTTTCTTTCCAAAACCCAGGGTGGATGCTTTATCTTACTGTAAGTTCTCTGTGACATTTTGCATTCTCTAGATTTAATGCACCAAAGAGGATCTTTAACTCTTGGTCTATACTAGTGCAAATAAAGGTTAAATCTCTCACTAACCACCATGAACTAGCCTAATAACTCACGAGAGGCTCTGGAAAAAGAAACCGTGAAAGCAGGTGTGCAGACTTGATTAAAACTTGCAGAACCCGCACAACCTCAGGCGAAGGTACTATATCCTCACATCTCCCAGTACTCGCTGCGGGATCCATAAGCAGGGGAACTTCCACTGCGCCAAAAACACGGTCCCGTGAGCGGGGCCTAGTAACACAGGGGCTTTTCTTCCGAACCCTGTCCCGACCCGAGCTTGCGCTGAAGGCAGGGGCTCCCATTGGCCACACGCAGTGGGGGAGGAGGAGACTGGCGGGGAGAGAGACGGGAGGAGGGGAGAAGGGGGCAGGGCCTTTTCCCTGCCCCCCTCCAGGTCCCCTCCGCAGGCAGCCGCCGCCGTGGTTACTATGCAAATTGCAGCGATTGCGGAAATAAACAAGAGGGTAGGGAGGGAACTGAGGGACTGCGGAATGGATTGCAACTTCTGCAAAGTCTCATACAATCCAAAGCACACCAGGCATAACCAGAGAGAATCTGAGACCCAGCCAGTCCAGGTTGGATCTTTTTCAGGAGAGGGAGAGGGAGGGGCGGGGGAGGGTTGAGAGGAGAAAAGAGAGAGAGGGAGAGAAAGAGAGAGAGACAGCGTGCATTGCCATTGCAAAAGACTTCTGATTTGGAGTTAAAAAAAAATTCTCCAAGAAGCCTGCAATTGGCCAACAGCGTTTAAAAAAAAACCTCTTCCGGGTTTTCAACGGTTCCAAGTTTATTTAGATATTTTTAAAATGCAAAAAAAGGGGGACTACAAATGAAGCAATTCGTCTGAGCATTTTAAAGTTTCTCACGTACTCTTTTTACATTGCAATGGTACGTGGTACATCTTAAACTTTCTATTTTACATTTATACGATATGCATTTTATAAACAATAATGGTAGAATGATTTTGCTTAATGACTAAGACTTTAAAATTTCTCTAGCTCGCATATGCACTTAAGTGATTGCTGCGTAAATGTCGATTGTGATGGTTTTGTTTTAAAGATGTAGCTTTGCGGATGGTGTTTTTGCTATGTGGATCAGAGACCGGGTTTCCTTTTTTTTTTTTTTTTTTCTTTTCGGGATTTGAAAAAATTGCTGAGCTTAACAGATTTTTTTTTTCCTCCTAGCGCTTGCTCGGTTCCAGAAAGGGGTGGGGGTAAATCCTGTGCGTGCTCTGTTCTGTAAAAGACGTCTGGCCTCAGCAGTCAACCTAACACGAAAAGAAATGTCTGGACCGGGAGAATAATTGACGATTCGATCCTCTAATCAATGAGACAACCTGAGAGATTGACAAAAGCTTTATCCAATCACAAGAAAGCTTGGGTGTACAATGGTTCGCAAGAGCCAGAGGGGGCGGGGCAGAGGAGATCTGAAGTTCTCTGCGGCTCTGAAAGGGATGGTGTGGTTCAAGCTGTCAAAGCTACAAGCTCTTCCGGATTTAGCAAGCACAATAGGAAAGCGTTTGCAAGTTTAAGAAGAAGAAAAAGCTGATTGGGGAATTTTTTGCATGAATCGTGCGCCTTCTCCTTTTCTCTTTGAGAAAGAAAACTCGGAAAAATTCTATCAGGGAAAAAATTAATTTTGCATTAGTTATTATTTTTACATTTAAGGAAGTTAGTAACTATTTTGGAAGTAGAGGTTCAACTTATTTAGGAAATGTGTGTCTAAATCTTACCTTAATTTTGGGACTGTAGTGAACTTTGGGAAGTAAGATATTGCATACTCAGCATTACAGAATTTTTCACCCTGATTCTCTTAGTAGCGTTGGCATTTCAAATCCTTTGAAGAAATGGGCAATCTTCCCTTGAACTCAAAAGAATAGTTTTAAGAGAGAATGTGTCATAGGTGGACTGAAAGCTGTTTTATAGATTTGGAAGGAAAAGGATAAGGGAGTATATTTTCTTGAATTCTGCTATTTAGGTTGTATGGTCAGTAGCATATAAAACAGTAAGACTGTTCACATTTCCTTTTGTTGTCACAACCCCTGTGGAGGGTGAAAGTGTGGGAGATTGTTGAATCCCTACCTATTAGCTGGAGTCTGGCCTCTTGTTCAAGTCCTTGATGCCAGTCCAGTAGGAACCAACTATAGCTTGTCTTGGAGACAGTAACTGGCAGCTTCTAAGATGTGTCCTTTCCCTCCTCCTCTATGAACATTATAGACACCTAATTCTATTGGAAAGTGAATGGAAAATTATATGGGTTCTTTCCTTTTTTTTTATTAAATTCCCATTTATTTCTCAAGGCTTTAGGCCTTCCAATCAAATGCAGTTTGATGTTAGAATTCACTTCGATGCTCAGTTCAGCAACATGATTCAATTTAGGTTTATATGCATATAAGAAAAGTCTGCAAGTGACCAGCAGGTTGAAACTAGAGAAAGAAAATGTTGGAAAATGCTAGTTAATAAAGTTAGTCTTGGTAAGAACTACAGAATAAATGGTGTTGTCACTTATGAATCCCAGTGCTATCTTCACTACTTTGGGCATTAAAATCTAAATCATATTAATAAGATTTCCCTATTAAGTAACCTCCAAAAGGAGAGGTATTTGAGATGTACATATAAGTAAAACCTTATTGACGTAATTTATATATCTAAGAGGATTTCACTAAAGCTGGCAAGGTAACGTTTCTGCAAATAAAACACAGTAAATGCAAGGCTGGGCTCTGTGCCAGGAAGAATATGGATAGCAGAGAGCATGACAGGAGCCTCCTTTGCGCAGAGACAATCCCATTTCAAGGCAGCCTCCTACCACTTGCAAAATAAATGATTGGAGCAGTTATTTCCAATAAGGGGTTTATCCTTCCTAACAATGGGCCATTTATATGATTGCAGTAAACTAGTTTTCATACTTCACCTGTTTCCTACCCTGCCCTGTCTAGTCTCCCTTAACCCCATCTCTGCTCTCTCATGTATCTTGGTATCTTTGTGAACTCTGGACAAGGATTTACTTTTGCAACCTGGGAAGAGAGGAGAGAGTTGGAAATGTTTTTTACCCCCAGTCTGCCCTTTGAGGAACATCTGTTTCTTTGTGTGTGTGTTTAAATTTATGCCTGTTGGAGAGAAAGTTACCAGAAGCCTTTCTGTAACTGTAACTCTTCTACTGTATTTTTCTCAGTCTAGTTTCCAAAGGCTGTAGTTGGAACTGTGCTTTGTAGTGTATCCCCCGCCTTCCACCCCCCTCCCGCGCGGGGGAGCTGGCGGAGATAGGAGAGAAAGCAGGAGCGGATGTGAAGGGCTTTGGTGCTGAACTTGGATCCAGCCCTTGCCTAGAGGGCGCAAACAATCGTCCCATATCCAAAAGTCTTACGAAGGGCGCCAAAAGTTACTTAATATTGCTAACCGCAGAAAGCTGGAAATCGCGGGCATATCCACTGCTGCAACAAAAGAAGTTTTTAAAGTGGAAATATCAGCATTAAATTACTTTCCCCCATTAAAAAAAAAAACAGGGCGACGTGCCAGTCCTTTTTTGAAAAAAAAAATCTTTTTTTCTTTGAGACTCAATCAAAAGTAAGAATCTTTGCTGTTTTGAAAAGAGGCATTAGTGTCTTTTAATACACCCCCCCCTCCAAAAAAAAAAAAAAGATTTTAATCTGCTCTGGAAGAGAGCTTCCCAAGAGTACACACTAACTTCTCACTGTGCCTCAGTTACATGTTGGGACCGTCAGCCAGAAACTTCTATCTAGGAAACTTGGAGTGCGTTTTAGTTATAGATCCCAGCAAATGTTTTCGTGGCCAGGGATGTTCTCTGTAACTGGACTTGGCTTTTAGGACGTTTCTCCCTTACTGAAAACCACGAGGAACCAAGGAAATGCAGTTGATTAGTATGGAAAAATGAACTTTCCAATTAAAGATTGAAATTATTTTCCTTCACTACTTTATAAATAATCTGAGAGATTTTCAAGGATATTCAGGAGGAGAGGTGTGTGTGGGGGTGGAGAATTGTTTCTGAGTATTGGGGAATTATTTTAGCAGCAAAGCAACTAGAGAACAAGCATAAAATAACTTTAGACAGATGCAGAATTATTTCAGAGGATTTTATTTAGAGCAAGAAACACATTTCTTGCTCCTTCACAAAAAAAAAAAAAAAAAAAAAAAAGAAGAAGAAGAAGAAGAAAGAAAATTGCCTCAATGAAAGTGGCCTTACACATCATTCACCCTCATTTGCCTAGTGGGAATTTCCTCTTTTCAGAGTCTCTCTAGCTATGTCACCTCTACCAAGGAACAGATTCCCCTGTCTGTGTGCCAGTGTCCGATTCAATGTGATACCTTCCTCTTTCCTTTTGGAATTTTGAGGAGGGTTGGCAAATGCATCAGGCAGCAAACTGTCTTAGGGCCAGAAGAAGGAGAAGATGGGATGGAGTTTTGGAAGAGGCAGGTATGTATGTATGTGTGTGTGTATATATATATATACACACACACATACATACATACATTTTTTTTTCCAGGAGAGAGGAGAGCCTAGAGAGAAAATATGAAGTTAAAAAAAAAAAAAAACTGGAAAAGCAGGCTTATTGGCAACTTGCCAAACCCTAAAAACCATCCCCCTTTTCTGCCAAAACAATACTTTAGCAAACCTAAAATAATTGCAGGAAGCTCTTTTCCATTTTAAGAACTATTACCTGGGGGAGGGAAAAAGGGGATTAAAAAAGGCACCCTTCCAGTTATGTCCCAGGTAAATGGACCATAAGGATAACCCATGTCCATTTTCTGGGCATACTGTTTGTAGATCAGAATATATCCCTTCCCTACGGGGATATTCTTTCATATATATTTTTCCTCCTAAACAGAAAGAAAAAACGATGTCCCAGCTAAACCACTGTTGGTTCTGAACGTGACAGAACTTTTTGTATGGCATCTGTGTTCAAACCCACTAGTTACAGAGTCCTGGGAGGGGGAACGCTCATTAATCTCCGCCTTCCTCTCTCCAGACCCCCCCCCACCATCTCCAATCCGGTGGTGAATCTTCTGTGTGAAATTATTCCTCACCACCCCCGCTTCTGAATGCCATAGGACTGAAGCTGCCCAAAGTTTGCAGGATTTTGTGCATAATTACCTCTGCCGACGAATCTATTCCCACAGAAAGCTTCGCTGGAGAGATTACAATGCTTTGAGCCCTACCGCATTTCAGAGGGGAAAAAAGTTACCTAGGAGGTCTGATTTTTAAAAGAAATTTGCATACATGCAAATATGTCGCCCAGCCTCCTCCTCGGTGCTCTTCGTGCCCACACAGTGGCCCAGGGGGTGCAGGGCGACCTGGCAAAGTTGCCCAAATCCTCCACCGAGGTCCGCGAAGGTCTGAGGCGGGGGGTGGGGGGATGGGGATGAGGAAAAGTAGTTTTGTTTGCTTAAGCACATCCTGTGGCAGCCTATAGCTGCCCGGGAGTGCAGACTGTAACTGCTCCTCACTGTGTTACCCAGTAATGCGCTGAGCGGGGAAGGGGGGGCAAGGGGGGCAGAGAGAGAGAGAGAGAGAGAGAGAGAGAGAGAGAGAGAGAGAGAGAGAGAGAGAGAGAGAGAGAGAACGCGCGAGAGCGCAAGCTAGAGAGCTAGCGAGCGAGCGAGCGAGCAGGCGGGCAGCGCAAGCGGCCGCGGAGGCTGGGGACCGGGCTGGCGGCGCGGCGCTGCAGCCGCCCCTCCCCCACACCTCCCCTCCCCCACACCTCCCCTCCCCCACACCTCCCCTCCCCCACACCTCCCCTCCCCCACACCTCCCCTCCCCCACACCTCCCCCCCACACACCTCTCCCCCCCACACACCTCTCCCCCCCACACCTCCCCCCCACACACACCTCTCCCCCCCCCCCCCCCCCGCCGGCGGCGGCGCGAGCCGGCGGCGGCTGTGCGGTGCGGTGCAGAGCGGAGGCGGAGGCGGGCGCGCTGGCAGCTGGCGGGCACCCGGCTGGGCCGGCGCGGGAGTGGGAAAGGGTGCACTATGCCTTTAACGCCCTCGTATAGTAGACATGTATAGTGGAGTGTAGGGAGACTCTAGGCGGGGTTAAAGTTCAGCTCATGGAGCGGCAATAGCGCTGGCTGGCTGCTGTTGAGCCGAGTTGGAAATGTGAACGCAATAAGCAGGCTTGATTTTTTTTTCTCCCCCCTTCTCTCTCTCTCTCTCCCTCTCCCACTCTTTTCCTCTCTCCCTCTTTCTCCTCTCTCACCCACACTCACGCACACCTCCAAACCGCACACCCAGACGCACACGCACACCACACCGCCTGGCAGTTCTGTATTCTCCGCTCTGTCTCACCCAGGTAAGCAGCTGTTTGGATGCGGAGGACTGGAGCAGGGTGGGGGGGGGGTCTGGTAGTGGGGGCTTGTCTGGGTCTGGGCAGGGGGAACCGGGGACCGTCACGCAAGCTCGGCCCGGGGCATGTGTGTGCCTGTGTCTGCGCGTGTTTCTCTGTGTGTGCGCGCGTGTGCCCGTGGGGGGCTACAGCTTTAAGAAAGTAACTTTGTTTCCATGCGGGTGCATTCCTCTTGCACGGCCATTTGTGTGGGCACATGGCTAATGGCGCCCTCTTATTAATGCGTTAATTAATATCGGGGCGACCGACTGCGGAACGGCGGTGTTTTCGGACGCCCGCACGTGTTTCAGCTGGGTTGCAGCCCATGACACGCTGAAATCTGGACTCAGCGTTTCTGCTGCCCAGGGCAGGGTTCCTGTAGTTCCGCGGCGCCCGGGGAGGGGGCCGTCGACGGAGCCCACCGCGCACCCCGCAAGCTCAGGGCCGCTGCAGCCCCCGGGTGCGGGGAGACGGCGGGTGCCCTTACCCATGGCCCGCTTCCCGGAGCCCGCGCCGCCGCAGAGCTCGCACCTCCCCAAACTCTTACTTTTGTTTATTGTTTGTCAGCCTTCGGGGTCCGGTCGCGGGAGGGACGCGGGCCGCCGTCCCGGCCCCAGCCCAGACAGCGCCCCTCGGACGCGGGCGGGCGGCGGCGAGCTCTCGGCCGAGCCGGGCTGCGTGGACACGCGTCCCCCCGCACCGGCCGGTTGGAGCTTTCGTCTTCGCCCCTCTCTGTTGGCTTTATCGCTCGCTTTCCCCGAGTGAAAGTTTCGCAGCCGGGAGGAGGCCACGCTGCGCAGGGCGGCGAGCGGCAGAGGCCGCGGGCTGGGGAGCTCCGGGCCGAGTTGGGCTCCCGGCCGCGAGCCCGAGCAGCGGCCCGGGCCGGACGCGACTCCCCCCGCCGATGCCTCTGCGCTACTCCGGCTGCTCCGCGCGCAGGAAGGGGGCAACTTTTCCCCTCCGACTCAACTCGGAGCGTGGGGCTCTTGCGCCCCACCGCCCCTCCTTTCCATGCCCTCCCAGTCCATCCCTCCCTTGTCTGCACCACCCCCAGGCAAAATATTGCTACTTCGCGGCCCCAAATCTGGTCCCTTTTGAATATATTATTTATTTTCTTTGACTAAAAGGCATGAAGTCAGAGTGGTTTTGCGTTAAATTTTTCTTTTTAAAGCAAAGTGTGAGCTTTCATACTGCTTTGGTACATTGCAATCAGACCATTAATCACCTACATGAAGTTATATGTTTCAAATAAAATGTTTATTCACCACTCCCTTAAAAAAAAAAAAAAAAAAAACCTGCTACCACTTCTTGCCTTCATTCAGCAGGAGATAACGGTTTAACCGGAATACTTTGGAAGGCTAAAAAGTATCACTAGTTTTCTCTTTTCTCTCTCGATTCTGGGTTTATTTCCCACATGACAACCCTTCTTATTGCAATATCTAACAGTAATAATGCCGGCTATTTGATCTCAGAAGACTCTTAAATGCATCTTTTATGTCGAAATGGTCTGTTTGGGATTTAGGCCTAGCATTAATAATGGATAGCAGTTGCTTTTAGTTATTGTAAAAGTTTTCCCCCTTAACAAACTTTTAAAGTTCCTATTTTAGTAACTTGTGGAAGTGTGGAATGAAACTTTTCCAACCACTTCTGGCAAGGTTCACAATTGCATATGGATAAGATGCAAAGTGTAAGATAATTTGAATGAATTAAAGACTGCAGTGAAAATGCTGAGATTCGAAGGCTGAAGTTCTAGCTGGCAAAAGTTTGCAACACATAGAACTTTTAGATAATACCAGTGTGCTGCAACAGAAAGCAAGGACCTTAACAGATACTTTACTGTCTCCTTAAGTGAGTTCTGAAGTGATAAACTTGTATTTTGGGATTGTGCATATGTGAGAATACCTGTGTATCCATGCAGGCCCAGGGTGTGTAGTCAGGTATTTGACAAAGTTGACTTCTATTGGTACCTGACCTATTATCACATTTAAGAAAGTTTTCTTTTCTTTTTTTTTCTTCCTACATATTTGGTAGCATTGATTGATGCATTCACTAGGCCTTCTTCTAAAACACCACTAATAGAAACATTTATTTGGTGTAAAAGTTTGTGGAAAAATGTACAATAAGTAGTGGATAAAGGCTCATTTATTTTATGGGAGGTTCTTTTAAAAATAATTTACAATTTATTTAATATTCTGGACTATTTATAATACTTTAGAGCTAGTTGTAGAAAGAAAAGCTTAGTAGTTTATTGCTCATTTTAAAAAAATCCAGTAAGCACAATGATGAAAGTACTCTAAGTGAAAGAACAAACTCCACTTACTTGTATATAATTTTACAAAAGTTTACCAGGAAAATACCAGACAGCTTATTTTAATCAAGGATGGGCATGTTATAACTAAAACATGTACCTGGCTATATAATGATAACCAGGACATATTTATAGGTGAACCTTTAAAAAAAAGTAGTTTCCAGAAATATCACTATTTTGTGGTTCTTAAACTTGGCTTGCTTTCAAACAGATCAACATTTAAGATGCTGATTCAAAGTAATACTGCTTTTAGAACAGGTTTTTAGGTTTGTTTTTATTGGTGGCCTGTAACATTCTCACGGACTACTTATGTAAACTATTCTTTTTGTTTTCTCTTGAATAATTTTAAATATTATATAGCTTATGGTATTTTGTTCAGCCATGTGATTTATGAGGGCATGTGATTTTTTTTAAACCAATCATTTATTTTATCCCTGGACGTTTCCTGCAAGCTAGTGACACTCTTTAGTTTGATGTTCTGGAATATTTCTAACCATGAGTCAAGAAAGATATATTTTAAAAAATTAACTAGCACTGTAATTGTACATGTGAGTAAAGTTATACAGAATATTGTGCACTTTTTTTAAAAATATTTATTATTTTTTAGTTCTCGGCAGACACAACATCTTTGTTTGTATGTGGTGCTGAGGATCGAACCCGGGCCGCACGCATGCCAGGCGAGCGCGCTACCACTTGAGCCACATCCCCAGCCCAGTATTGTGCACTTTTATTGGCACATTCTAGACACCTTTGGGGAATAATATGTTATAAATAATTTTGGTGCAAAATTGGTGACTTAGATTATTCTTAACAACTAGTTGATATAGTTGGCCTCCTTTACAGATTCTTATGATGAGATATATGGGCATTTGGTTGGCAGGTAAACAAAATGCTTCTGAACACGAATGAACAGAGTTTGTAGTTTGAAGTTTTTTGAGGAGCGTTTTAAATATGTCTTCGGACAAATAAAATGCCATATTATAATATTTATTTAAAATATTATTAGCATTAATAAAACTTTCAAGTAATGTTTTAGCATAGATATGAATTGTTTGGAGCTAAATTATTCCTTGCATTATAAAATGGGGCTGAGACTTTAAAATGAAATCCTCCCTTTGGTGAAAGCTCACTGTGTCGTTGAAGGGAGACTCCAGTAGTTCTTTGCGTAACGCCACAGAATCTTGGTCCCCAGCATGTCCTGTATATATAAGAAAATCGGTCAATGTGAAGGACTGTTTCAAACTTAAAATTTGTGTATTTAAGAACATTTCAAGGATGAGCTCAGAATTTAGTAATGTTTAAATGCTCTGTGGTTTGGCATATACCTTTAGCAGATAAACTGTGACTCGCCCCCTATTTCTTCTAAAGTATGGGAATAAGAAAGATTCTCCAACATCAGAAATTTAAAAAATGCTAATGGTTTTTGGTAAAAATAATATAATTCTTATATTTTTCTTTTTTCTCCCTTCAGTTGAAGAATGCACATGTGTTATGAAAGCTGACTACTTCTCTTCTGGATTCTTTTATTGAAAAAGAACAGTTTTCAAACTTAAACTTGAAACATAGAGCCTAAAATTCAGGCAGGGAGAAAAAAAATTAATGTCAATTATTGCAGTGATTTACTATGCATTACATTTATATATATTTGCTTTTAAAAAACCAGTCATATACGGTGCTTTGATGACTGATTATAATTTGTAAAATTTTAACATATTTGACTATTAAAATATTTTACCAGTTTACTCTCAGTTTACATTTGAATACTAAACAACTTAATAATTGCTTTAATAATAACAATATTTTACACATTATAAGTACTTGTGCATCAAAAGTATATATTTAAATCATTATAAGAAACCAAAAAAAATACATTTTACAATATTTATCTTATAGCCTTTAAAAGTCATCAAATATCTCTTTGGTTTTCTCATCCTCAATTATTTAAAAGTAAATAACTTATCTTTTGCGGGCAGTTATGTGGCAGAAAGAAGTCATATAAGGTTAGCATGGATTAGTTAATTAGAAGTTAGATGTACTCTGAAAGCTTTGTGGAGGTTACTGTATAATTTTTTCTTTATTTTTATATTTCCTAACCCAATATCAGTATAAAACCCAGCATTTTGAGTAAAACAGGAAAAACAATTTAAATGCTTTAAGTTCAATTTTATTTCCCAATTACCTGAATTTAAGAGGATTTTTCTGGAGTCTCATAAGCATGGAATATACTAGGTTCTCTGTTTCTCTATGAGAAAAAGCTGGAATAGATTTCCAAAATTAAATGATCCATTTTTTAGGCACGATCATTACTGAAGGCATTTCATAATCACATCAGCAAATTTAATGCATTTAGTTGTAACAGTACTGTCATAGTGACGAATTCTGTTTACTCTCTGGCATGTACACTATTCTTTGTCATTTTTTTCTTCTTTTTGTTTAATTCCTATATTATCAGCAATTATGTCTTGGGCATACATTTTTTCTATTTTAGCCTAATAAATATCCAATTCTTCTTTTGTGTAAGGATCTGCCCAATTTTTCTAATTTTCTGACTCAAAAATTATATGCAACTATAATATTTAAAAGAAGAATCAAGATATTACCAAAATGAATAAGAAACGGAACAGTCTGCGTGCAATATTTTTAGAGGGAAAGCCTTTGTTTTCATTGATGGTGGAGATGATTTTTGCTCCTAGACTTCCATAAACATTGACTGGCATCTAAATGTTTAGGATTTGCCAATCTGGCGGCCGGGCCCTGGCTGTACTACAAGTGGTGAGGTCAAGGCTGGGACAAAATTAGATATGCCTTTCTTGAAATAGGGTGAAGATTATATATTTTTATAAGCATTTACATGAACTTCATTTACTATCAAAGGGATTTGGGGACTAGGCCTAACAATAGAAGCTGATATGCTTTAGTGAACATATGAGAACATTAAAAAAAAATTAGCAATTTTTTCTTACCAATCATGAGAAATGATACTGATAGTTTTGTCCCCTCTCCCTTTGACTTCCCTTAGGGATTTTGTGTATGATTTAGGTAATACAATGCTTGAATTGAATTTCTAGTAAAACGAGGAATATTTTTAAGGTAATTCTCTGAAGAAAGTTGTTTTCTCTTCTTTTCAGGCTATTCATATTTTTGTTTTGGTCCCTTTCCCTAGGATGAATTTCATCCTTTCATCGAAGCACTTCTGCCCCATGTCCGAGCCTTCGCCTACACATGGTTCAACCTGCAGGCCCGAAAAGGAAAATACTTCAAAAAACATGAAAAGCGTATGTCAAAAGAAGAAGAGAGAGCCGTGAAGGATGAATTGCTAAGTGAAAAACCAGAGGTCAAGCAGAAGTGGACATCTCGACTTCTGGCAAAGTTATGGAAAGATATCCGACCTGAGTATCAAGAGGATTTTGTTCTTACAGTTACAGGGAAAAAACCTCCATGTTGTGTTCTTTCCAACCCAGACCAGAAAGGCAAGATGCGAAGAATTGACTGCCTCCGCCAGGCAGATAAAGTCTGGAGGTTGGACCTTGTTATGGTCATCTTGTTTAAAGGTATTCCGCTGGAAAGTACTGATGGCAAGCGCCTTGTAAAGTCCCCACAATGCTCTAATCCAGGGCTCTGTGTCCAACCCCATCACATAGGGGTTTCTGTTAAGGAACTCGATTTATATTTGGCATACTTTGTGCATGCAGCAGGTAAGTGCGATGGTGAGAATTTCTTCTGCTTTCTTTTATGTGTTTCTTTCTTGACCGCCTGTGTGTGTGTGTGTGTGTGTGCTCCGCCATTCTTGAGCTCTCCAACTTGCAGGCCGCTTACATAAAGCCATTATGGTTTCAGAGATAGACCAAAGTCAGAGAAGCCTGAAGGCCTGTGTCTGAGCCTTCATTCAGGTGGAAAAGCCTAGCTTTGAGAGAATTCCAAGTTCAGTTCTTTGGGTAAGTGGTGCTGTCAAGGTGTTTGTATCAGACAGGTGTGAAGTGTAAGTCACAGTTCTCGTTGAGGGGTGAGAGAAGCCTAGTGAAAAACCCTTGTAATAAATAGTGTGTTTTAACTGGCATGTGATCTATTTAAAAAGCATTTAGTTTGGTGGTGAGGCAATCTTTTTAGTTGCTTTTCTGTGGGGAATGTATTTAACCCACTGGGGCCTCTTGAACCCCCTGCCAATTAAGAAGTTAGTTGGAAGTAAGATTGCTATCAAATTGCTGATCATTTATGAAGGAAAGATAATCATATTAATACCCAAGCTTAGTAGGTTTGTATTTAGGAATTCTCAATGTCCTCTCCAATAGCTAAGGGAAACGAACCAAACTAACTCTGTAAATAAATGATGGAAGGGTTAATATTAAAAATAACCCGCCTGTACAATGCATGAAAATGCTGAGAAGTCACTATTGATAATTGAGGCAATGAGTTGTTTTGATTTTTTTTAAAAGAAATTTGTTATTGTTTTTTAAGGCATGTTTCACCTGGTCATGTTTCAGTATTTAGAACAACATTCGGGATAAAACTATTGAGGACTGGATAAAATAATGCATTTTTACTTTGTTCCTTTCATCTTGTTTTAGACAAAAGGCTCATTGTGTTATGGGAGAGCTCAGGTCTTGTGTAACTTGTTGACTTTTTATATGTACATATCGGTCTTGCTAGATTGCCTTCATGGCAGTTACTTGAGCCAGATGGAAGAAAGTAAGTTGTGGAATCCTACCAGTGGATTGTTTTGGGGTTTGTTTATTTACATACTTTGTCCATAGAGGAGAGAGAAGATAATATCTATAAAGTCAACACTGCACTGTTTAATAAAAATTTTTAAGTTCTATAAATGTTAGATGATTTTTAAAGAAGTCAGCTGATATTCTATTTGCTATTTTTTTTTCCGATATACGATTTAGAAAGAACTTTTGTTATCCATCTGTCCTTACTTAAGAAACTGGAGAAATTAATTTTGCAAGCATGTCACATCATCATTTGCATTCTGTTGGCAGGGGATAGATGAGTTTTTTAGAAGATGTGCTCTGTAAGTGTTTCAAATATTTGGGTTTTTGAAAATGTATACTTAATTATAAGAAGTGCCTGTTGCTTTTGCCATTTCTGGGTAGCAAAAATGTAAGAGCAATACTTCTCAAATGATCTCTAAACAGGAACAAATAGCCTTTCCTTAACCCTCTTTTACCCTGCTGTTAGTTTGTTTTGTTTATGACAAAAGCAAAGTTAAAAATTATTTTTATTTATTTGCATATGTAAGTGCATGAGATTGCAAAAAGTATATGTGTCACAAGGGTTTTCATGGAGCACTCTTTCAAAGTTTGTGTTTATCTTTTAGATATTTAGAAAAATGATTTATAAATTATAGTGAATTCTTTAATTGGCCAACATAGAATCTTGAGGGTGCCAACAGGTGATATAGATCATTTGTTTGATTCCTTACAAGATAACATGAAAATGAAATGCCTGTGAAGTTTTTTTATCAGCACAAGCAGTACCTGTTCTTTCGATTTAACATTTCCATTAGATTTAAAGAAATGCAACCTTTCTAAGCTATTCCCATTGCATGTGTTACCTTTCCTTGTTGATGGTTTATTATTATGCTTTTGCTTCAAATCCTTGAGCTAACGGGTTGCAATTGCCGGTTATGATACCTGGAGGGGCGAAGTTGGTGAAATGACATTTAGAAGCTTGCTTAGGAGAGTTAGCATCCTTATTGCTTATGAAAGATTTATGGACAGCAGTGTGGATCAGACTACCTTTAGGATTGGTTTTCCTGATGTATCCCAGAATCCCTCGTTATGCCTGAACACCAGCCAAATGCCTGGCCATTGGTTTCCACAAGACCGCAGTAATGGCTGCTTCTCTGTGAGAGCAACAGGAAGGTTGCAAAAGAGAATAGTAAGGGCCTTTTGTCCGAAAATATTTCAAATATGATTTAAAAGATTTAGAGACCTGTTATTTGTTGAAGGGAAGCTGCCAATACAAATATGAGGTAGATCGGTCAACTTCCATACAACCGATGTGACAAGCATCTGTTATAATACTGAAGATTTGTAAACACTAAACAATGTTTTTACCTCCTTAAAAGTTTTGAGAACTTGCCAGTATTGGCAGGAGGCAGACACTGAAACGTGCTTTGAGATACATGCCAAAACCATTGTGGCCTTTTCACCTATAGTGCACTTTTTTTTCTTTCTTTCTTTGAAAATATTGAATTTTTTCCTTCTAACCCCCTCACCCCCACCATGACTATAGAAAGGAGACCTTTTCTTCTTAAAAATATCTACAATAATCAGGGCTTTGTGCGTTGGCTGCTTGTTTGGGAAAAAAGTTGAAATCTTAAAGAATATTGGAAGCACATGCAGAATCTATCATTTTTTAAAAGCAGAAGTGATTTATTCTAAGGCTTATTGAGATGCTAAAGTATAATACCTAAACTACATTCCAAAATTTTCCCTTAAATCCAGTGGTATTAGAACTGTGTGAATTTTGTGGCTGATAAACAGTAACGTGTAATGAAATCGGAGTGATTCCATAAGCCTGAGAATTTCATCTCGTTAAAAGTATAAAAGAACAAAATCGTTTTATGCCCTTAATTTGGTCTCTATTTGAGTTGTCCTTCCCATGGATCATATGACAACTTGGAGATATTATGGTTTTGTGGCAAATGGTTTTCTTTGTGGGCGTGTAACAGTAAAGCTAATTTATGACCAGTCTTTACCAGATGATCTGTATCAGAATCTACAATATACCTGGCACGTGGCAAGGTCACAATTTAAGTTGTTAAGGTCATAACCTTAGCCACCACGCATTTGACCTTTTAGATAAAGTTAACCTTTGTTCATTAGTAGGCACTCAACCGAGAACTTTCTGGAGAGTTTTTTCTTTTTTTAAACTGCTTCTTATAACTTCTGGTAATGTAATCAGA
The DNA here is from genome assembly GCF_964194105.1 of Spermophilus citellus. NCBI lineage: Eukaryota > Metazoa > Chordata > Mammalia > Rodentia > Sciuridae > Spermophilus > Spermophilus citellus. The sequence goes on from NC_138194.1 coordinate 5,887,586, forward strand.
TTTTACAAAGATTCTCATTAGAGTTAGTTAAATTTTGCAAGATGTTAGACTTTTTAAGGATTCTTCTCTTGGACTGATCTATATTGCTGTATTTATGCCATAGAATGACAGTGTCACCAATTTATATTTGGTAGTTATTAGCTCTGAGGCAGCTGTGTGATGACATTTAAAAACTAAAACAAATGAAATTATATTTCATTCATCTAGAGTCTTTGCTAGTTTTCAACTGGGTTAGACTCCAAGGCTGAATCACAATGAGCCATCTTCTCTTTTTTCAGGTAAAGAATTTTCTAAGATTGGAAGTATTTTTCGTGATCTTAAAATTTACTTTGAAAGACTAGTAAGTGACCAAAACTTGTTAGGTAATTTCTGTAACTGTTAATTAGCCAAAACCAAAGCTAACTGATATTGTCCTAATGGCATTTTGGGTACTTGTTATTTTTAAGGTAGAAGGTGGAGATTACTTGTACAGTAATCTTTGCTACAGTGGTAACTGATTGCTCGGCCTACACTTGATTGTGCTTGCACCAGGAATAGCAGAGATGTTTCAGGGTCTCAGAACTTTGATACTGGTACAGTAAACCTGTACAGCAGCATTAATGATTACCATATTACCTGTACCATATTGTTCACTTAATTATGCTGTTGGGAATGCTCATTTTAAATTAGTTAGAGCATTGCTAGTTTTGCTCTGATACATATTATTCCATTTCAACCAAAAGAGAGATACTCCCATTCAGGTGCATTTTAGTTTTATTTTGGCTTCGTGATTGCCATTCCTTCATATAGTAATACAGAAAGCCGTGATATGCAGGTAGACCAGATGGTCATGTTGACAGATTGAGAATTCACTTCCTACTGCTTCAGAGCAGGTGTAAGATTAGGAGTGTCTGTGAGTGTGTGTGTGCGCGTGCGCTTCATGTGCGTGTTTGTGCACATCCAGGCTGTACCCAGAGTGCTGTTTAAGCAGTGGGAATGATTCCTTTTTTTAAAAAAGCTAGTATTTTAAATACAGAATAAGTATATGGATAAGGTTACCAGTACATATAGAATAATCATTTAAAAAATTTAATGAATCATGTTAGATTGTTATGATTATTCATAATAATTGTATGCCAACTTAATTATGGTAATGTCTTAATTTTTAGGTAACTTACTGTAGTGAGCCGTTTCTGCGGACTGCGGTCGCCATTACAAGATGGCGCTGGCTCGACTATGGTTTGTGACAAACAACTCCTTAATTGGGAGAGTTGGTGCGTGGTTTTCTAACACCCTATGAGAAAGCTCCACGTGGCAGCTTCGCATTGGGGCTTGAGATGCTTTATTAAGGCTGGTAGGAGCATTCGGGTAGGAAAGATGAAGAAGAGAGTAGAGTGGAAGAGATCTCGAGAACCTGAATAAACGACTGGAAGAAGATTCCCGGTGTTGCGTCTTCCTTGCGGGCAAGGGGGTCGCGACAAATGGTGCCGAAACCCGGGAAAATCAGAACTTTCAGTCGTCAGGAGTGGTGCACCCCTCGTCCCGTGAGTGGACCCCTCGTCCCGTGAGTGGACCCCTCGTCCCGTGAGTGGACCCCTCGTCCCGTGAGTGGACCCCTCGTCCCTGAGTGGACCCCTCGTCCCCGAGAGCGGGACCCCGTAGGCCTCATATTTTATTGCAGCTGCAATGTGTACTTTCACTTTTGTTTTCTGTGTTTTTTTTTTGTCGTCTGTGTCTTTCGTTTTCTGTGTTCCTTTTGTTGCTGTGCCATGGGTGCCGCAGCAGCAAATTAATTATGACCCTGGGATCTATGCCCAGGGACGCCCACTGCAGCCGGGAAAAGGGAACAGGAGCCCGCCCTGGCCCGGAAGCCGGAGTGTGCGGGGGTGGTCCAGAAACAGAGCAGGCTGCTGCCGCAGTAAGAGCTTGGCCAGGCGGGGAAAAATGCAAACAAAATCAGGCAAGGTGCAGTCGGCTAGGAAATCTTGGGGAACTTTTGCCCCGAGGGTGAGCGACGGACTCCGTGTTGCTTGCATCACCATGGTAACCATGGGCTGCCTGGCGGAAGAGCGACTTCCTGGTCCCACCTCCCACACTCTTGGGGGCTACCGATTGGTTCTTCCACAGTCACTCAGACAGGACTTCTAGTCCCGCCTTCCAGCCACTAACCTGTACTGCTGCGTTTCGGATTTCTACCGGAGCTACTCAGAAACTGTATTTTTTAAAAAAAAAATGCCTACCTGTAAATGCTAACGGAAGATATCTTTTTCAGACAAAATTTGATTCCACAGGTTTCTATGTTAAACTCATAAGATGATAAATTGAAGACCCTGGCGGAGTCTGTGCGCACTTATGGAGTGGATGCCGCCTTCACACTAACTCAGGTGGAAAGCATTTTTAATCAATCTCAAGTTAATCTCACAGGAGTTTCTTGTTTTGGCTTCGGGAACGCTCATTGTATTAGCCTTAAGACCAAGAATTTGACTAACTGGAAGGACCCATTGCGGTCCAGTCAGGTCTCAGGGAAGCATTCTCAGTGCTGTATTGAGCTAAGTAGCCTCAGGGGAACAATCAGGCTCAGGAACCCCCGTAAATAGCTCTGCTTTAAACATAACTACCTTGGCTATTGTCTCCGAGGTACTAATCCCAGTGCCTCCTTCTTCTAATAGTCTTTATAATGCCACTCATTTTAAGGCCTCTCCTTACTGTACCCCTAATCTTGGTTTCCCCCCAACATTTACGCCTTGTCAGGATCATTCTTGGGAGAAACGTCAAGTTGCTAAAGGTTTCTCCCTTTCCCCCTCTCTTAAGAGGTATGTTTATAACTTTAACAACAGTGCCAACTCCTCTCTTTCCAGGAACTTAAGCCTCTGTATGATCTCCTCCAAGGAGACCCTTCCCCCAGCTCAGCCAGGAATCCCACACCTGAGGCTCTACAATCATTAAGACTGATAGAGAAGGCCCTACAAGAGAATCCCACACCTGAGGCTCTACAATCATTAAGACTGATAGAGAAGGCCCTACAAGAGAATCCCACACCTGAGGCTCTACAATCATTAAGACTGATAGAGAAGGCCCTACAAGAGAATCCCACACCTGAGGCTCTACAATCATTAAGACTAATAGAGAAGGCCCTACAAGACACGCAGGTTACCCAGATAAACTACTCTATGCCCCTATCATTTATAATCCTGCCATCAAAATTAACTCCTACTACAGTGTTTTGACAAATAGGTCCCATCTATTGGGTCCATTTACCTGCTTCTAACTCTCGGGTGATAACTCCCTTTTATGAACTAGTGACAAATTTGATCTGGAAAGCCAAATATTTGGGTGATGCACTGTTTGGAAAGACTTTTGACATTCTCATTCAACCTTATACCCAGGATATGATTTTAAATTTCCAACAAGAACATGATCTTTGGTGTCTCTTCCCTTGTAATTTCAAAGGTCAAATTAATAATCACTTTCCCCGACATAAACTTCTAGAAGACCTCAAAAAATGTCCTATTATTTCTCCTAAAATTATTAAAGGGGAATCTATCCCGGGAGCTCAGACTGTTTATACAGACGGAGCAAGAGGGGGGTTTGCTGTTGTTTTTTGATGGATCTCAAGTAATTCGACACCCTGTTCCTAGACTGTCTGCCCAAATATCAGAAGTTGAGGCTCTAATTATGGCCCTTAAACTATACAATTCCATCCCACTTAATGTGTATACTGATAGTCTCTATGTTGCTAATTTAGCCTCAGTTATTGAAGCAGCCCCTTATATTGGCAGACAATTTACTATCATGGAACAATTACAAACGGATCAGCTCTTTAGCTCCATGCTAAATTCCATCTAAATGCACAATCCTTACGCTTCCGTACGGGGTGCTCACGTGATCAGACTCTACAAATTGTTTCCTTATGCCCAGTGTGTGCTCCATTCATTCATTCCCCTAGTCTAAGTGTTAATCCTAGAGGCTTACACACCAATGATGTCTGGCAAACTGATGTTACCCACTTCTGGCAAACAATAGAGGGAGAATCAGATATTACTATTCAGTTTACTTCCAATGGAAAACAGCAGCCAGATTGGACTTAAGGATATCTCTGGGGGCTGGGTGTTTGCACCCCCGGACAGTACAATCCTGGCCTGCTTTTTCGGCTTAAATTGACCACAGAACAGCCTACTGGAAGTTTAATAGGACCCAATCAGGTGCTCGGAGATCAAAAGGCCCCATCTGGACCCAAACAGCCCATAGCCCCAGCAGTAATATCTTCCCCCAGCGGTCAAACAATAACTGTGGGCTATCAAACCTTTGATTGTGCCCCTGGGCCCATACACCCTGGAACTGGAGATCGTCTTTTTGATTTGATCCAAGGAGCCTTTTTCGCTCTCAATGCCACTAGTCCTAACAGGACCCAAGATTGCTGGCTATGCTTGACCTCCAGGCCGCCCTATTATGAAGGGGTAGCAATACTGTCTAAATTATCCTCTAATACCACTGTAGATCCTAAATGTTAATCTCTACCCAGCTATAAGATTTGACAGCCATGGCCAAGTCAATTACTGCTTTGGAAAAGTCCCTCACCTCCCTCTCAGAAGTTGTGTTACAAAATAAGAGGGGACTAGATTTATTGTTCCTAAGGGAAGGAGGACTATGTGTAGCCTTAAAGGAACAGTGTTGTTTTTATGCAGATCATACTGGGGTAATCTGTGAAACTATGGAAAAGGTCACGGAAAGATTGGCTAAAAGACAAAAGGAGTTTGAAGCACAACAAGGATGGTTTGAACAGTGGTTTAAAAAACACCCCATGGTTAACTCCTTTGATATCCACTGTAATGGGACCGCTTTTCGGTCTCCTCCTTATAGCTGCTGTAGGCCCCTGCCTAGGTAAGAGAATGACACAATTTATTAAAGACCAAATTAACATTCTGACTTCTAAGCCAATACAGATCCATTATCAACGCCTGCAGACCAAGGATGATCTTGCTGAAGTTTGTCTCCGACCAATTCGAAGATGATTTTTCTACAATGATCCCTGCTTCATGCCTTCCTCCTTTTGCCCCCTTTTTCTTCTTTATTTTTACTCTATGCCTTGTTGAACCGGAACCAATTAAAGACCCAATAATGACTGGCTGAATAGATACCACTGAACGCCTTGGCAACAACAAGCTGATCTTGTAGTACCCAGAGACGGGCAACTTTCACGCTTGCACTGCAACCTAAGACAGGGGAATGGGGCCTCCCCAAAGACGGGTAAGCAGTGTAGGGGCAGTGAACGACCTAAGACAGGGGCTACTTGATTCCCTTTGACGTGCAACAAACAAAAGGGGGGGAACTGCTGGCACGGATTCCCCCCGGCCCCCAGGGCTTGGATCCAGCCCTGATTTTTGTGCATGTCAAAGAGGCCAGCTCACAAGACCTTGAAGGAGCTCACAAGGCCTTGAAAGATTTGTGGTGTCTGTTTTCATATTCAGCCAACAACGGTCATGTGGGAACGTCCTGACCTGCTTGGGTCTGATAAGGTTCCTGGTTGAAGGCTTAGTATGAGTAATGGCATTTCACCTCAAGTCTGGCTTGCACAGATTACCCGTGCCTTTCTTGTAGGGTGTTACCAACTTGTTTGTCGTTGTGTTTCTAAACAGCCACAGTTCAGCCTCGGCTATCCCCCTTCGTCCATCACGATACAGGATGCGAGGCAAGGCACTGCACTTGAGTGATCCTTGAAGTGGACCTCAAGGAGAGCATGTCCTATTGCATGCGGGTTAGACGCGTCCACGCCCCGTCCCACGAGAAAAGCGTCGGCTGATATGGTCTCAGATCTGGGGAAGGGCCCTCCTTGGGGCTGAGCCATACTATGCAGCCACTTCTGCACAGTGGGATAGGACCTCTACTCTCGCCTGTATTGTTTTTAGAAAACAAAAGGGGGAACTGTAGTGAGCCGTTTCTGCGGACTGCGGTCGCCATTACAAGATGGCGCTGGCTCGACTGTGGTTTGTGACAAACAACTCCTTAATTGGGAGAGTTGGTGCGTGGTTTTCTAACACCCTATGAGAAAGCTCCACGTGGCAGCTTCGCATTGGGGCTTGAGATGCTTTATTAAGGCTGGTAGGAGCATTCGGGTAGGAAAGATGAAGAAGAGAGTAGAGTGGAAGAGATCTCGAGAACCTGAATAAACGACTGGAAGAAGATTCCCGGTGTTGCGTCTTCCTTGCGGGCAAGGGGGTCGCGACAACTTACCACATTAGTTTAAAGAAGTATTACATATGTAGAAATATATTCAATATGTTCTGTTAGCAGGTGTGTGTGTGTGTTTATGCTCAAGTCTAGAATTATACATTATATAATTAAACTTCTTCAGTCCCTTTATGAACTCCTTAGCAGAAAGTTGATCCTATGCTTTATAGTGATAAAGTATGTTTGGAAAAGGCAGGGTAAGACTAACATTCCACGATATTTAAAATAAAGAATAAGAATTTCGTTGTATTTCAAATTCTTACTGTAAAGATAAACTCGAGGTGGATTTTGTGGCTGATGGATCTATTCAAGATACATGCGCATGTTTTAAGATTTTAAGTTTATCTTGTAATTATTAAAAAATAACACTAGCAACCAATAAGCTTGAGATAATTATGGCTTTGTATCCTTGAGTGTTTTCTGCATAACTTGAGGACAGTGACAATATCCTTTGTCTAGAATGTGGTAATAAAATCCTTCACCTAGAATGTAGTGAAAAAGATGGAAGTTCAAAGGCAGAGAGTATATAGGAATAGAGAGAAAAAGTTGTTCTGGAGTTAAGTCTTTGAATGGAGTTCAGTTCATTTATGGCTAAGAGGTTTGAGTGTATGGGTTAGAAAATTTCCCAATGCTGCTGGCATGGATTTGCCTTGTCTTCCTTTCCACCCAGTGATGAATAGCATTAATTTAAACCTATTTAAGGCTAGTGTGGGAGAAACCACAGCCTTTGTTGTGGTCAGTGCTGTACACAGTAGGACTGGGTGTTTCACTTGGTTAGGGCCTCAAGCTGCTTCTAGAGGATGCAGAACAGTCTGCCGGCTTTTTAAATCTTGCACAGAAGCAGTGGCAATTCTAATTGCTCACAAATGTCAATATAGATTATTGAAAACAATTCTGAGGATTAGAATAGAAGAAAAAAAACATAAAACACAGATTGAGTTCAGCAAATGGGCTAAACACTGGTTTATTACCATTCCAACAGTAATTTCCCCATGGTTATTTAGCGGTCAGAGCCTGTTTTAAATATATTATAAATTGTAAATCCTTTAGGGCGAGAGGGGGAGGAAGAAGTCAGGTGGAGGAGGAACAGAATGAATGAACTGGCATTCTCTGTTAAGAGAAACATAAAACCGTGAACTTAGTGGCAAACGGAGATGCTCTGAAAGTGTTTGTTTAAATAATGACTGTGAAGAGATCTCGGGCAGTGAGATGAAAAGTGGAGAATTTTATAATCCATTTTCCCATGATTTTTGTTTTATATAACTTATTTCAGACTAAAGAGATTATTTAGGGGTTCAGGACTTTCTGCAGAAATTTTTAGAAAGTTTAGCAAAAATTCTTTCAGATTTTGAGAGTCCAGTTAGTCACTTTGGGGTACATATAATCTTGGTTTGGGGGATTAGGGTTAAGGAAATTTTGTCGTTTATTATTTTCACTATTTTGATTTTTAAGTTGCAAGCTAGTAGTGCTAGCTAGCTTTTAGTTTCTTTTCTGCTAAGGTGACTGTAAGAGATATATTATTCATCAAAACTTTGGTGTCCTTAAACTTAACAGAATTTTCTTATCTGCTACTTAGACAGAAATGCCTTTTTTCTTTAAGTTTTCTTCCAAATATTAGAAAACAATTATTCATGTTTTGTTATGGTAATTGCACCATGTAAAAAGCACATTTTATCTAGTGGTATTAGTCCTCCCATTAATGTTCTAGTTAAGTAAACATGGCTTTTGAGGCAAAGAAATGGTAACTGCAACAAGTGACAACTGCAGCAGCTCTATAGCAGAGGACATTTTTGCTGTTCAGTTGGCAAATCAAGCCAAATAAGATAAAATGGAGAAAAAGAAGTTCGTTTGTGCTATGTGCTTTGACGAGGGCTGTTCTTTAAAATGTAGTGTGGGCCAACTCTGGACTGATTAGGATGATCATAATAACTGAAGATTAAAGTGGAATAGCTTTAATGTTCTTTGAGAACTTTAAATTTATTCCTCTTCATGTCTTTCAGACACTTCCCTAGTGGTAGATATTTTGGACCTAGATCAATTGAGAGTAGAGAAAAGGATATGGAAGGAAGGAAGGAAGGGAAAGAACTTTTATTGAGTGTCTATTCTGCATCTGGCACTGCACTAAGTTTTGCCATATATGTAGCTTGCTCTTTTCTTTTCCCCTCCCTCCCTCCCTCCCTCTCTCCCTCTCCTTTCCTTCCTCCCTTCACACAGTTTATGAATAAATAATGCACTCTGTATTTGAACAAATGAGAAGGGAGTCTTAGAATGGCCAGGTTACTTGTGCAGAGCAAGATTCAAACCCAAGTCTTCTGATTCCAAATAGTATGCTCTTAAAAGAATTCAAATAAATTTTGTATCCTTCTTTACAACCTCTTGCCTTGAGTTGAATATTATTTAAATGCCATCACACCCCTGTCTTTGAGTAAAAGGGAAATACACAAAATCTGAACCTTCTCATGGAGGCATTTTACTAATGAGTCTAAATCTTAGCCAAAGAAGGAGGCCTTACTTGGGTCAGGGTTAGGGTAAAAAATTCGGAGTAACTTATTCTATCTTGTTTTTAGAATGTTGAAGTTTAGTGAACGCAAGCATTATGACACAGATTTAAGATTTTTTTTTGTAAAATAATATTAGACAAATGGGTTATAGATGCTTTGAAATCTTTGAGTATTAAATCAAGCATTTTAAAAATTCATATTGCATATAATATTTTACTGTGCATATATATATTATATATACAAGAAATAAATATTTTCTTTCTGTAATGATTACCTTTTAAACTTTGTTTTGAAAGATTCCTTAGTTATGACCTTATATATAATTATTTAACAGAAAGCAAAAATCATGTTTGAGCAAAGAAATTTTACTAGTTTAAAAAATTTTAAATTTAGCATAGAAAGAAAAAAATTAAAATGGGGACAAATGCCCTTACATGATTGAGCCTTGTTTTCATTTTTAAAAACTTAGACATATTAGTTCTTAATGACTTTAGTGCAAAAACAAACACCCTTACTTGATGCAAATTTCATGATTGTAAATAGAAAAAAAATAAGCAAATGCAATTTATATTAACTAACTCTTGAACATATTAATTCTTGTAAGGCATATTTAAAAATAAGCTACTGAACTTATATTGAATCAAACAAATGGACTTTCTTTTAGGAAGTGATAAACTCTTACAGTTAGGGTTGTGAAGTGTCAGTTAATGCTGCAAAGTGAAAGCTGAAGCTTGTGAGTAAAGCGGAGATTGGAAACAAAAGAAGATTAGAATAAAACCAACAGAACTCATCCCACGTTGTCTTCTGCATCCAGGTCCGTTCTGCCCACCCTTTTTTGTCTCTGGGAAGTGCTGTGGTAGTCCCAAATAATCTATGATTTTACAAACCTAGACAGTTTTCAGAGCATATAATTTATTTAAAAATTTTAATGGCAGTGTTTGAAATGTTCTATGGGTTAAAAAAAAGTGAAATGAAATTAAAACATATTTTTAAAATGAATACTATTAAAAATTTGTATGAATGTCTGTGTAGCATCTGCCTTTGTCGGGCTGTTGTCTTTGTTGCTATGGTTTGGGTGATTTTATTTCCTTTTGTAATTTTGCCTGCTCATGATTGGGTAGTGCATTGCATTCATGCTGTTGGAGAAGATATCTGTGGTGAGTCACAGAGCTTGATCTGAGTGGGAATTTTTGGTAGGGAAAGGTATTTGCCAGTAGGTAGTAGGAACTGTGGTATTTCAATGTCGTTCTTCATTTATTTTCAAAATCAGAGACATCAGACTGAATGTCAGAATTTAAAGCCATCTCTTCCGTGTGGGTATGTACTTGTCTCTTGCCCCTGTTGGAAGCATTTACAATTCTGTGTATTTTAGTCTTAAAGGGATTATTTATTTAATTTTAAGCTCTTACATAAAATGAATAATATACGTACAGGATCCTTCATTGTCACTTTCAAATATAACATTGCCTTTCAAAGGAGCTGACATTACAAGTCCTTAGGTTGACAAATTCTCATCAACTTTGTGAAAATGTTGGCTGCAGAAGGAGTCAAGTCAAAGAAGGGCCATAGACAGATGGAATTCTAGTAATGAGATGACATCAAGCCCTTCTTCATGCCATTTTTTAGCATTCTGAATGGGTGAGGGATGTAGATGCTTAAAGAGCTTTCTATACACTGAGTAATTAAGACATTGTGCATCTGCATGTAAACCTCTGTAACATACTTTTTTTTTGTAACATAGTATTAAACAGTTGTGCAGGCTCAGAGTAGCACATTAGCAATGAAAATTGTAGATATCTATTATGCTGAGTGCAATTCATATTACATATTAAAATTGTTGATGGAAAACTGTGCATCTGAGAATATATTTTCAACATTAAGTAATTGGAGGTTAAAGATAAGTAGGTCACAAACATTTAAGATGAAGCAAGTATTCTGATAAGAATTTGGCTAAAAGCTTATTTACATGAGAAATGCTTGCATTTTTGTGTTTTTGATAAGATTTTTGCATGGATGCATATCAAATAAAAATTACTCAGTTACTAAAGTTTCTGATGGATTCATTTAATTGACTCCCCCTCCCTTCTTTTAAATGGTAGAAATTTCTCTTTTGGAGTGTACTTTCAAGTAACTTCTGAGAATGAAGTCTTTGTAAGATGCTGTTCAACAGCCTAACTATTGTTATGTACTCCTATTAGGGAAGGAAAGTCATTGCAATACTTTTATTGTATGGTTTCTTCCTATGTGACAAGAACTTTTATTAAGAATTCACTTTTTTTTTCTTCAGTGTACTTTTGGAAATCTCTCAATCAAGAATTATAATGGTTTGAAAATGATTTAAATGAACTTCTATTATTTTCCTAGCCATCTCACTATATAGACATTTCTTTAAAAATGTTTTGGAATTTATATATTTTCTAGTTGCAGTAAAATGTGGTGGGGATAAAAATTAACAAAAGAAGTGTCATCTTATTGGGCCTCAGGATATATTTTTTTTTCCTGAAAGAGGATATTGAAGGCTGAAATGTTAAGGTTGGAGAAGTAATTGTTCCAAAGATATTTGTCCTTCTTTTCAGAAAAGACGACAAACATGCAAAATGGATAAATGTGATCCTTTGTACTTTTGCCACCTACATTTTTAAACTACAGTGACTCTGATTTCTCTAGAAAGGTCAGAGGTTTCAGACAGAAAGCTTTGTAATTCTTCAAAGACAGACATTTTCAGTTTTGCTACATAAAGCCTGATTATGCATGACTTTTTATTTTATGTGCAGTTGAGCTGGGGAAGTGCTGGGATGGGAGTGGGAGTGGGAGAATAATAAGTGAAGCCATGTCTTGAGGCAGCGGAATTGGAGGTTAGACTGGAGATGGACAGGACAGGAAGATTGGTTCACATTTTTTATTCTTTACTACCAAATCACTTAGTTCAAAAGTGAGGATAGAGCAGCTTTAACAGTTAATTTTGCTTTGTAATAGAGTGTTCTGCTATAAACTCTTTAAAAACTTTGGGCCGTTCAAAGAGTTTACATATCTGGGTGCCACTTCTTAGAATCAGCTTTGAGTTTTGGAAATTGTGGACGTGGGTTATTTGGTTTTATGTAGTTTTTGTTGTTGTTTTGTTTTACTTTTTCAAGTTTGGGGAAATTTTTTATGTTGAGTAGAGGGAGAGAGTGGAGAGTGCATTACTGTCTTTATTCAGGAAACAGAGGATCAAAGAGCATTAGTAGTTCACTCAAGTCATACCATTAGTAACTGACAAAGCCAGTATTGAAGCCAAATCCCTCAGATCCCCAGAATTGTGCTCTTAAAATGTGATATTTAAATAACCTTTTCTTATACATCATTAACTCTTCATATAAATCCTACATTTTAGGTAGGTGAGAAAACAGGTAGAAGGACTTGTTATATGGGTCAAGGCATTCTGCGCTTCTGTGGCCTGGGTTTTCTTCAGAGTGTCCCCAGTATGTCAGACCCCTGCTTCTGCATTTGAACTGCATAACAGTGTTGAAAGCTCTTGTTTTCTCTGAAGTTTAAAAATGAGTGAGAATCCAGAGCTTTTTCTGTTTTGGTGTTAGATCTAGGGTCTCCTATCTTGAAGGAAACTGGGTGCACCAAACAAACTCTCATTGAAGAGTTGAGAAAGCTAAGTTCATGTGTCCCCAGAGCTGTGGAGATGGAAGATTCTTGTATGCATTGGAGAACTGTTGTAGCACACTGTCATTTGCTTCAAATCAGGATCCATGTGCTTTGGTTGGTGTTGGACTAGAAGTTTTGTTCTGGCAGCCTTTATTGATAAATTCTGCCATGTCATTAGTAGCTTAGTTTATCAAACATGTTTTCTGTTCTTACTACCTCTTAGACACTGTGATAGGTTCCAAAGATTCAGAACTGAATAACTGAGTTGATGCCATCTTAGATATAATTTCCTCAGAAATTAGGCTTTTAAAGCTTTTGATGTTCTTAAATTGGGGTCCCTTCAACTAATAGCCCATATGAAGTTTTTAAACATTTGTAGTATTACTTATTAAGTATTGCTTTTTAAAAAATAGGATATTGATATATGAGAAATTCCATCATTTGACTATAATTCTATTTAGTGTTACAGTTTTGCTTTTTACATATAAAAATATCTATTTAATGTTCAGAAAATCCAGTTGGATATGGAAAAGGATGCAGGTGCTTTCTCTTATTTAATAGCTGACCCTGGTAGCATGTTTTCTCTAAGGAAAGCTGTCAAGGCACAGAAAAGATCCATTTCTTTCTTTCTGTCTTTTTTTTAAAGGATATTCTTTTAGTAATAGTGAAGTATAAAACAGAGTTACAGGAAAACTAAACAGCAGGAGAATAAGTGAAAAACAGAAAGGAAGGGAAGACCTTGGAGAGCAGGCTGTAGTGAATTCATTTGGCATTTGGTAGTAGTTACTAAAACATAGCCAAGTTCCAGTAGTGCACCCACCTAATTATTCTCTTTTGCTCTTCTCTGAAAATAGTTAGCAATCTTGAGGCTTTTGCACTGAAGTGGATTTTAAGTTGTCAGAGGTCTTGAGCTTCTTTGCTTCTCCCTCCCCTGCCCCTTGTTAAAAGAAGGTAAGTATTACTTTGAGACAGGAAGTTGTGAGGGGTCCTGGAGAGTGTGCAAGTGTGAAGTGTATTAATGGGATGGCTGTGAGGGTCTTTTAGAAAGCCTGGGGAGGGGGCTTGATAAAGAAGGAGAAGAACCTCCACCATTGCAGGTATCATAAATGGAATACCTGAAAACAAACAAAGAACTAGTCATCCAAAGAGTGTATATTAGATTTTTCATTGTTTTCTGCTTTATCTGTTTGTTGTTCAATCAGCAGATGAAATCCGCTTCTCCAGACATTAACGTGTGTGCTTTTCTTTGGATAGAGTATAGAACAAATGATTTCCAAAAAGCAGAAAATGTGTATGTAGCATTTAAAAAGTGGTAAGGGATTGTCATAGAAACTCATTCTGAGCACTGTAAATAAAAATGGCTGGGGATTAGTCACAGTAACATGTGGGACATCATGAAACTCAAGACACACTTCTTTGTTTAACAGTCTGTAAGAAAAGTGAAGCAAACTTGATCTAGTCCATGGATGTTAGCAGTTCAGTACCTCTAGGGAAAGAGAAACTACATCACCTTCAGATTGAATAAGCCATATACAAACACCAGCGTGTACCTGGTGATTTTAGCAATATTTGACATTTCCTTTAAGAGTGTCTTATTTCCTAATTATGAAAGTTTTAAAAAGTTTAAAAGCTTTCTCTGTTTTTTTTTTTTTGCTACTAATCTTCCTCCCCCTTTGTTTTCTTGTAATTCTGAATAGTATTTTTATAGTTCTGGCTTTATTCTATTTTTGTTCATTTGCCATTTCTTTCTTTTTTTTTTTAAAGAGAGAGTGAGAGTGAGAGAGAGAATTTTTTTTAATATTTATTTTTTAGTTTTCGGTGGACACAACATCTTTGTATGTGGTGCTGAGGATCGAACCCGGGCCGCACGCATGCCAGGCGAGTGCGCTACCACTTGAGCCACATCCCTAGCCCCTGTTTCTTTATATAATATGAATAAAACTCAACATATTGATGATGTACAGACTTCACTAATGCTATGCTGTAGATTTAAATATGCTTTTTCAGGTTAGAATTGAGTCTGTAATAATGATACTGACACCCTTTTCTGTGTTTTGATCCTTTATTTTGAAGGAAATTGTTTCCAAGTATTCTCATTCTTTAACTGTCCAACATCTGGGAAAAAGATTGCTTGTCTTTAAATTTGTAATTAATTCCCATCTGCATATTCCCACCAGCGTGACATTTCAATAAACCAATGGATCTTTGGTTCTTTGAACTTTGAGAGATGGTAGCTGAAATTGGAGAGGGGGTATCAGGACTTTAGGAACTTAGTGTTATGGAACAACTTGTGGATGTGACAGGGTCCTTTAAATGCTGCCTGAGGTTGTGTGTTCTTATTTGTAACCAGGACAAGGGTAAGTGGATTTCAACACATATGGGCTGATTAAAGTGGATCAGTGACCTTTCTGGGTTGAGTTAACCAATGAACACAACTGACCTTGAAACTTAAGAGAGCATGTCCAACTACATAAATGAAGATTTTTCTGAATAGAACACACAGCTGCCATGCAGGACTTTCTATTGTAACATATGTACATATGCTTTTGCTCCTTTCCTTGTGTTATTCCTTTTACTGGGAAGGTCCTCACCCACCTTTACTTGGCCTATGCTATGTGTACTTTAAGATTCAGCTGTGTCCTCATTTCTTCAAGAAAGCTTTCTTTCATCCCAACTTGAGCTAAGGATCCTTCCCTGTGTACCCATAGCATCCATTAGCACTGTGTTAGTACTTGCCATTAGCACTTCCTGTATCATAATAGAACCGTCTACATTTATATTCCAGATTGAGCTGTGCTTTCGTTCTGAGCAGAGACTGCATTGTATTGTTTTTGGGTACCCTCCATGGGAGAGCATGGGATCTGGACTTTAGTATGTATTCCCTCAGTGTTTTGTTAAGCTGGTGACTGGAAGGAGAATGTGGGTTGAGAAAAATAAGAACTTGAGAAGCTTATAACAAATTTAAAAACCAGGTACTATACAAAGCAGTTTTTGGGGTGTTCACCTTTGGACTAAGGTTAAGCCTGTTTTTTTTTTTTCCTTTGTGAGAATGATTCTCCCTTTTAACTCTACCATATTAACTGATTTCTGTTTCTTCACCCAAATCCAGTTTCTTATTAACCCAAGCACATTATTGACATGAATAATTGTAATTCTGAAAATGAAGGATCAGTGGTGTTAGATGTTTATAGAAAACTATTTAGGCTATTTGTTTTTGCTTCTAAGATCCTGGTCTTGACTGTTTTAAAAAATAGTATTGGAGATTGAACCCAGGTGTGTTCTTCCACTGAGTTACATTCCTAGCCCTATTTTTAAAATTTGAGACATGGTCTTGCCAAGTAGCCAAGGTTGGCCTTGAACTTCTGATCGTGTTCTGCCTCAACTTCCCATTTTGCAGGGATTATAGGCATGCCACAGCACACCCAGGTTGGTCTTGATGTTTATCGGCACTTCTCATTTAGAAAATATGATCTGTGAATGATGGAGCAATAAAGCCATTGTTTCAGCTCAACTACGAGGAACTCATCTTTTTTTTTTTAAAGAGAGAGTGAGAGAGGAGAGAGAGAGAGAGAGAGAGGGAGAGAGAGAGAATTTTTAATATTTATTTTTTTTTAGTTCTCGGCGGACACAACATCTTTGTTGGTATGTGGTGCTGAGGATCGAACCCGGGCCGCACGCATGCCAGGCGAGCGCGCTACCGCTTGAGCCACATCCCCAGCCCAGGAACTCATCTTTATACCAGCTGTCAATTCCAAATGCCTACTATGTGCTAGTTTTTTTTTTACACTGCTGGAAGGGGTAATAAAGGATTCATGCTGTTGAATTTTCAGAATTAATTCTGAAAATTCTGATTAAATTACAATTCTGATTAAAAATGAAGCCATTTCCCTCAGGATAGACACTTTTTGTTGTTGTTGGTTTTGAATCACTTTTTGTCTTTCGCTTTGGGGGAAGGGTATGTCAATCATTTCCTTATCTCTAGTGGGCATTTGCAGGTTTGAATGTATAGCCTCTATTAACAGTATGGTATAGTAGGGTTACTTATCCTAAGTTGGTCAAGACCCCAGGCAGTAGTAGCAGAAAAGTAAAAGATCAAAAGTAAGATGTTGGGCTCAATTATATTTGGTTGAACCAAGTTTCCCTTCCTATTAAATGCTCTACTCTCATTAAAACTGTTAAGACCAATTTCATTAACTCCAAAATGCACCAGCATATGTAAATCTTCTTTGTTTAATTGGAGACCTATTGATTGTAGGTAACATGAGCCTCTCTAAGGAAAACAGAACCCAACCAAAGATAAGAGTTTCTTCCCCTCAACACATACAGCATTCATGATTTTATTTCTCCAGGCATGTTCATTATCAAAACCATTCCACTGCAGACTTTCCCACAAAGTGTTTCTGTCTGGCCCTGTTTTCATATCTAAAAGCTGCTACTGGTTTCAGCAAAGGATATTGGAAGCATTTTGACAAAGTATGTTTTTCTTTCTTTTTAAATGAGAACCTTAAATAGAATGAGAAATAAAAACTTATAAAATCATATGAAAATTAATTTGCTTTAAAGAGACTGAAAATAAGTCTTCTTTTGTGGCTTTATACAGTGCTAAAAGAGACCAGATTATGACCATCTTCTTTGGTGATCAATCACCAAAGATATTGCAGCAAGGCAATAAAAATAGAATGGATTTTTTTTTCACTTACATTCTAATTGGATTCCAGAGCTGTACAGGGGATGGTGTACCAGCCTGCACTTTGCAAAATGGTACAAGGCATGAGATTTTCCCACAGAGCATCCGAGAATTGTGTCATCTTAGTATGACTGTTTGAAGTAATGAGACCTGGGAATATTTGTGTTTTCTTTTTGTACGTCTTGAAATTCTGTATTTATTTTTGAAATGTAAGATTCAGGTCAAGGTCAATATATGGCTAATTACTTGTGATAAGAATCACAAAAATGATAAATATATATTTAGAAGTTGTAGATTTAAGTTATCTATAAGTTATATAGAAAACCAGCTACTAAAGAGGTAAATATCTCTATCTTTAATTTCTTAAAATTATGCTAAAATTATGAATCATATTAAGAATTTGAATTAGGAGGGTAACAAACACAAACCTGGCTCATCATTTCTTAGCTCCTTCCCAAACACAGAAGTTTATTTTAAACCAAACATAATCAAGATTTGAAATGGAATATTTGAAGACTAGATGAAGGACTGAGGTGATAGTTCAGGTGAGGCACTGGGTTCAATTATTAGCATCACATTAAAAAAGAAAAAGAAAAGAAAAAAGAAAAAGGTATTGTGTCCATCTACAATTAAAAGTATTAAAAAAAAGACTGGATGATACAGTTTAAATCAAATGCAAATTTGTATTATCATCTATTTGTCCATGCTAGAATTACCTGGGATAGGCAACATTATTTCCATTTCTTGATTTAGTGCCACCTATATGGGTGTGTTAGTGGCTTATCTGTTTTGTTCCACTGATGAGTTTGTCGACCTGTAACACTACCACTTTGTTTCAGTTGTTAATTACTTATAATAAGTCATGATATCTGGTAAAGCAAATTATTCACACATTTTTAAAGAAAAACATTTTTTTTTAGTTGTAGACAGACACAATATGTTTATGTGGAGCTGAGAATTGAACACAGTGTCTCACATGTGTGAGGCAAGTGCTCTACCACTGAGCTACAGCTACAAGGGCGCCCTCTTCACATATTTTTTTTTTCAGAAGTATTTTTAGTTGTCTTTTACTCTTCATTATTTCATGTGTATTGTAGGATCATTTTGTCAAGTTTCATGAAACATTCTGTTGGGACTTTGGCAGTGTGTTAAATCTACGGATGAGGGAAATTGACATTTTTTTTTTAAAAAACCATCGAATATCATTATCTATGAACATGGTATGTCTCCTCATTTATTTTTTAAAATATTTTAAAGTTGTAGTTGGACCCAATATCTTTATTTTATTTATTTATTTTTATGTGGTGCTCAGGATCGAACCCAGCACCTCACACGAGTGCTCTACTGCTGAGCCATAGCCCCATCCCCTCTCCATTTAGTTTGATCTTGTGTGATTACATGGATTTATTTTTCACCCAAGTCTTTTGTGGAACCTACTTTTATAAATTGTGTGTCTCAAATTATGTTTTCAATATTGTTTCTAGTATAGAAATATCATTAATTTTTGTATTGTGATCTCATATCCAGTGATATTTATGTGTTTTTGCCTACACATTCCTCTGTATTTTCTGTGTGCATAATTATATCAAATGCAGGTAATGACATTTCATTTCTATGATTCCAGTTTTTATGTTTTGAACACAGTGTCTCACATGTGCGAGGCAAGTACTCTACCACTGAGCTACAGCTACAGCCCTCTTCACACATTTTTTTCAGAAGTATTTTTAGTTGTCTTTGACCCCTCTCATTGCATTAGGGTAAGACCTCTGATTGGTGTTACAATGCCTATCTGCAACAGTGGGCAAACATGACTCTTTTTTTTAATTGTGTAAATTTTTTTTTAAATTTATGAATGATTAAATTAATGCCTTACATTTTTTATATTTATTTTTTAGTGGTAGTTGGACAGAATACCTTTATTTCACTTATTTATTTTTATGTGATGCTGAGTATCGAACCCAGGGTCTTGCACATGCCAGGTGAGCGCTCTACCACTGAGCCACAACTCCAGCCTCTTACATTTTTTTTTTTGACATACAATTCTCCAAGGTTGGCTTCCTTACTTAATAGTCAGTAGTACTGAGGGGCCTCATAAGCTAATTACTTAAATAGTAGGTTTTTTTGGGTACATTTTAATCAGGCAAGTGGCAAGATCTTACCTACTTCTATTTCCCGCTCCCATTATTCTAAGTATCTTGTAGTTTGGTTTATGTTACCAGTAGTTGAAACTTCAGAATTCTCCTATAAGAGTTACTTATGCTAAGTAATGTAGTACATATTAATTAATAGGCAAATGGTGTTCTTAAAGAATATAGTAATCTAAAATTTCAAAATCAGGCTCATTTGTATGCAGTAATGCTGTTAGGTATTCAGGGAAAAGAGGTAACATATTTGTACTGACTTGAGGTTTTTGAGATACCCTATTATGTGGATCAGTTTCTTAAATTTTGATTTGAACAAAACCCTTAAGTATCATTTTTCACAGCTTAAAATGTGTGGTTTGGATGGGTTACTTTTCTCCCTTTTTCTCATGCAATTTTTGTTAAGACTTGAATAGATTACTCCTAATCTTGTGAGCAGCCTGCAGGAAGACAACTAATAAAAGTAGAAAGCTATTAAGCAGTCAGGGGTTTATTATGCTTTAGTGTTTTGTTTAAGTCTGTTCTTAATTAGTTGATTAATGTACAAGAAGTCCTTTCCCCCCCTCCATCTCTACAGATGGCAAATGGTAGTTCCCAACTGTCATTGTTCGAAAAAAAGGTTATGGTTCAAAGTCAAAGATTCAGAGATACCACAATAATCAATCATAGGAACTTGTCTCGGAGTGCCCAGCCAGGCAAAAGTTAGGCAGAGTAGTAATATTTACTCAGAATCCCTTAGGAGCATTTGTGTGTGTGTGTGTGTGTGTGTGTGTTGATTTTATTTAGAAGAGATTATTTAATTAATTGAAATGTCTCTCAGAATTTAGTGTCAGGGATTTAAATAAACATGAAAAATAATGGTAAACAAGTTTTCTGTGGATCAGTATATCAAACATTGCTAAAATATAGTTTTTAAATGGGTGTAATACTGAAAGTATCATTTTTTAATATATTGGAATTAGCAGAACACTTTCAAAGGAATACCTTTTTTACCATTTTCATGTGAAGATGATTTATAATGGTTAAATTCCTTTTTAGAAGGAAGAATAGAATTATGTTCTGGTATTGATCCACAAAGAGGATTTGCATTTTATTCATGCTATAAAAATGCCTATAATGGAGGCATTGTGGTAATTGAATCTATACTGTGTATCACTATCAAAGTATCTTTTTAATTATTTTATGTTATATAATTTAGTAACTAATTTAAGTCATGAGAAAGGCGATGACTGCATTATATCTTTTAGATATAATGTATAGCCTTTAATATTCCTGGAGTAGATGGCAGTTAAGGACGTTCTTTAGTTGAGAGAGACACTGAGAGAGAGAAAGTGGGATGGAGAGGATTCCATTACATTCTGCACAGTATGAAACTAACTCAAAGGAGTTTTGTTAATTAAATTCAATTGCCATCCATTAGACCAGTGGAATGAGATGACTCTGCCTGGCGCTGACACAGCACAGGTGTGCAATTTGGCTAAATGGCCATTTCTAAACCATAGCACACATTTCTCTACTTGTTCTTATTTTTTTTTAAAGTGCGAGCTTTTACTCTTAAAAAGTCAAAAAGAGCAACCAGTGCTCACTAAAGGGTGAAAGTTTCATTTTTATGCAGTCTAGTGAGAAGTGACTAGTTTGTTGGCTTGGAAATTTATAGTTCATGTGGAGATTATTTGGGATAAAATGATATAAAAATATAGAGTATCTACACAAAAGAATATTATCAAAGATGTGTGTGTGAGTATATATATATGTATATACATATATATACACATATAGGTATGTATGTATACATATATATGAATATATTTATGTGTGTGTGTGTATATATATATATATATATATATATATATATATGAACCAGTATAGATAAATGTATACTTTCAAAAATCTAGTTGTCTTTTAATCTAAAGCTATTTGAGTCAATTATTCTTTGAATTTTTTTGAAGCATCCTAGAAGCTATAACTACACATTCTCTCTTTGTGTGTGTGTATATGTGTGTGTGTGTGTATGTATAATTTATAAATATACATGTATGTATGTATATTTATAAATTGGGGAAGTTATAATAATTGGAGTTATAAAAATGAAATTTAGGTGGTGGCTAAGTGTGTCTACATTTTGGCATAAATTGCTACTTTTAGAGGCTTTATATGTCAGACTGATAACTTTCTTACCACAGTGAAATGACAAGAATGCCACTCAGGCATTGGCTGAGACATAATTTTGACAGCCAGCAAGCTTTGCAGTGTTGCTGAGTGCACAGATTTCTACTTCCTGCCAAGATTAAAATTGGCAAAAACCAAAAAGGATATTAGGGATTGTCACTTTAAGAAGAAATAACATGTTAATGTTCTGCCTTTGCTTAAGAAGTGTAAGGGTGATCTCTTGAACTGTGGTCTGTTGAAATCTTTAAGTTTGCACTCAATAGAAGATTTTTGATCAGTATAAGCATCGAAAAATAAATAAAATAAGTACAAGTTCTCTAACATTTGTGGGACTAGGATTCAATGGCGTTTCACATAATAGGATATAACTGTTTTCCTTCAATATAAGAAGAATTCTTCACAAAAGCTATGAAACAGTTTTCCCCACAGTCCCTGAAGAACAAAGGCCTACTTTAAGTTTGTAGATTTGAAGACTGAATGTTTGCTTTGCTTCCTGAATTTTCTTATTTTTTCCTGTGTGAGCAGATGTTTTTTTTTTCTTTTTGTAAGTTACAAGATCTTTCCTATAACAATAACTGACGTTATTGAGAACCTACTGTGTGCTGGGTCTGTATCCAGCTTTCAAATGTTAATGTTTTTTTCTTCCTCAGGAGTTTTTATTTAAATTTAGGTGTAAAAATGAAAAAAAAATTACATCCCATGTTGTGAAAGAGTCAGACCCTGAAATCTGCTTATACTTTGCTATTTACAGTAAGTACTTTTGAAACAACTGTAGATGTTCAAATGAAAGTAGCAGTGTGGAGTGGGGAATGTGGGAACATTCATTTGTGAAGACTTTGCATTCTCCAGCTTTATAGCCAACAGAAAAGGAGATTGTTGTGCATTCTATTAAATACTGCCAGTATGATTAATTTAAAGGGTTACATTTTATTGAACCCTGGTGTAGATGCTCTTTGTCAACTCACATTCACAGCTAGTTAGAGTGTGTGTAGCATTTATCAAAACTTTCTGGAGCCCCTCTCACCTCATTAGCATCTGAATCTCTATTCAGCAGTTAATGTCCATTACTGCTAGAGTGCTCAATTCTTGTTTTCAATAAGCCAGTTGTAAAATGTCAGACTGTCACTTACAATATAAAAAACCAAAAATGATGGTATTTGTAAAAATGTTATCACCTCATAAAAACAAATTGTAAAGACATGAAAGTGATCTTGCTATGCTGGGCTTTCAGAAGTGAGTTAGTACAGCTACTTTAAATACCAGTTGTGTAGATTCCCACACTTTTCTACCAATGGAGAGGTTTACACAAGCATAATTTAAGTCACAATTACACTAATTAACATCTCATTTGCATAAATTGTTGAAGTCAAAACAACAAAGAATTGTCTAAGAAGCTTAATCCTATTTGTCCAAAATAGAAAGATTTTTTTTTTTAAAAAACTATGCTCCAAAAATTGGCAGCTTGAGTATGTCTTTAGCATGGTTGATCTGTGCCATTTTAAAAACAAGTGTTTGCAATTTCTTTAAGAATGTATTTTTCCATTCTTTTTAGAATCTTCCATCTTTTGTATACTCTCAAAATAAAAAAAACAAACATATTACACTTTGGTTCCTAAATCAGTGCAAACAAATGATTAAAATCAAGGTTGTGGTATCATTTATATGTATTTGTACAGAGTAACATGACTTGTTTGGTCTTATGATGAAGGGCTGCATGTGTGTGTGTGTCTATGTGTGTATATGTACAGATGTAGAAGTTTGTAAATGTACCAGTTTTTAAAATGTACCTGTAGTTATCAATGGTCAATTAACATTTTTGAGTATTTGCTAGTCTCTTTGAGGTTATCCAGGTATTTTCAGTATCTTCTATTTGTCTTTTTGTTGTTGAAGATTAAGGAAGATTAAGGCTATGTTAAAGGTAGCTTTTATAGAGTGGTTGGGTATGTATGTGAGAGCTCACATCTTTATCAGAAGATAGAAAAAAGTCAAAAAAACTTCCTTTCATTTTTTTACCCCCTGTGGTGCTGGGGATTGAACCAGGGCCTTGTGCATGCTAAGCATGGGCTCTACCACTGAATTATATCCCAGCCCAGAAAAAAACTTCCTTTTTAATGGCCACCCAAATGCAGTTAATTTCTTATGGGGTGACTAATAAACTATCTTTTTAAAGACTCCTTTAAAATTAGGGACATGTTTGCATTCAGTGTATTGATGAAGTTTTCATACTAACCCATAAAACAACTGTACTCACTTTTATAGGTGTGATATTTGTGCATTTCATATGCAACAGTTGTTACCAATGAGTTTGCATTAATTATATTATGCATACGGAAATAAAGTGCCACCTGCAGAATTTTTTGTTAATATTATAATTATGGATTGAGGAATTGAAATTAATTCCTTAATTTATGATAGTATTTCCAATGTTTCATTGGCCTTAAAACTGTGACAAGAAATAAGATTGGGATGACATTTCTTTTAAAAATCATGTACCTTTGGAAAGCCTTTTTTTTTTTTTTTTGAGAGGGGAGCATTGGGAATTGAACTCAGGGCCTCTCACACATGCTAGGCAAGAACTCTACCACTGAGTTAAACTCCCAGCCCCATCTTTTGAAAAAGCTTTATATGTTTGTAGGATATAGCTTATTCCTCTTTGTTACAGTTTTACTTTAAATATGTTTTAAACTGTGCTAGATCCTTTTGAATACATTATAGTAATTAGTTTAATCTTTGTAGTAACATTGTGAGTTTGTGAGCATTATTTCATTTTTACTAATAAGGAAATGAAAGTGTAACAAGGTTAAATAATTTACCATTATTAAATGGCAAAGGAAGATTAAAAGTGACTAGATGTTGAGTTGACTTTTTTGGAATTTGATTTCTACTTTGTATCACTATTGTGAAGAACAGAAAAGATTTATATTCATAATATAGGTATATGAAATTGCTTTGTAAGAGTGCAGAAGATAGATGTTATCATTGCCTCTTGTTAGTATATTTCAGTATAATTTATGTTAGGTATTTGGTCTGTGAAAATGGCAAAAGTGACTTTGGAAAAAAATTACAGTAGAATGTGTTATTTGTATTTAAAAAAGTAAACTCACATACTTAAAATAATAAAGTTTATAGTATTGGTTTTATTTTAGGAATTAAAGCTTTCTTCAAATGTTTCTTGCAAAAACAAATACAGTTTATATCTAATAGATGGGCAAAGATATCTGGAATTATATTTGAGTTGGCAGACATTTATCTAGTTTAATGAACTTGATAAGGAAGAGAGAGGGCTGGGTGTGTGGCTCAGTAGTAGAGCACTTGCCTAGCATGTTAAGGTTCTGGGTTCAATCCCTGAAATCTTCTCTTCAAATCTAGCAGAAGTACTTTCTGAAGACATGAGATAAAGGATGATTACATGAAAAATCATAAAAAGTTTCAATCAGAATCCATGAAACAGTGACAGGACGGACAATATTTAAAATATCAAGTAATTGTATGTTCTAAAATATTAAACACAGTATTAATGTAGTAGTTTTAATAACTTTTAAGTTTGAAAGCACTGGGAAAAAGATTATAGGCCACTTTATGTAAATAAATACAAAATGCAAATAACAGGTGAGCTCAAGGCTTCTTATCCATTAAATACATGGAAAGGATTTAAACTAGGTTTAATTGGCTATACCTGCACTGCCTCTCAAAAGGTTTCTCGGGGCTGAGAGAGCAGCTCAGTTGCACATGATTCCAGGATTCTTTTTTTTTTAAGAGGGGGAGAGAGAGAGAATTTTTTAATATTTATTTTCAGTTTTTCAGTGGACACAACTTCTTTATTTTATTTTTATGTGGTGCTGAGGACCAAACCCAGCACCCCGTGCATGCCAGGCAAGCACATTATCGCTTGAGCCACATCCCTAGTCCAATTCTGGGATTCTTACAATCAGCTTTCCTTAATTTCTTAAACTTTTGATTATACCAGATATGATCTTTTGAGAGAAAAATTAATCTTTACAATTCAAAATAACTTCAGGTTTGGTGAAATACTCATGGCCATGCTCATAGCATTCAGATTCATGATCACAGCCTCTTTGCTTTTCGTTGACCTGTTATTTCCATTTTTTTTTCTTCTTACTTTTCTTTGTAGAACTATTTATTGGTAATGAGATTGTTTTAAAGAATGCTGTTTTTATTCCTCTTGTTACTGTCAAGAGTGAATATTTCATAACCATTTCTCTCTCTCTCTCTCTCTCTCTCTCTCTCTCTCTCTCTGGTCAGTCTGTAAGTTTCTTTCTCTCTCTCTCTCTCTCTCTCTCTATCTCTCTCTCACACACACACACACACACACACACTAATTTTTTTTTTGTCTTCTCCAACTTTTTCTGAGTCCTAATGTCTTTTTTAAAATTTAGTGCTGATTTTCAAAATCAGTGCCTCACACATGCCAGGCAAGCACTCTACCACATAGCTACAACCCCAGCCCAGTCCAACTGTCTTGATCCGAGAATTTTAGTATGTTGGCCTGGAAAATTCTGCCATCGTAAGTCATATTCTAAGCCTTGTATACAACAACATAGATTATTTTAGAAGGAGAATTTTAAGACATTCTTTTTTATTGGGTGGGCAGCTATGGTGGATACCAGGGATTGAACTCAGGGCCACTGGGCCACTGAGCCACATCCCTAGCCCTATTTTGAATTTTTATTTAGAGACAGGGTCTCACTGAGTTGCTTAGTGCCTCACTGTTGCTGAGGCTGGCTTTGAACTCAGGATCTTACTGAATTTTAAGACATTCTTTTAGAAAATTTGCTTATAAAATATGATACATAATGTATTACAAAAATAAAGAAAAAAGCCTGTGATCAGAATCAGAAGGTTAATTATGTATTTAATAACATCAAAGAAAAAAAATGTGAGATAATTTATGCACTTGTCATATTTTTTTCCTATAATTTAGAAGATGACAACCCATGCTTATCTGTATCACTACCTTCCATCTTTCTTAAATACAGCATTGATAGTTATTTTTTTTTAATTTTCTGGGTTTCATCATCATAATGAAAGATTGTTTATTAGTCACTCCCACATACATAGTTAAGTCCTATACAGTATACTGCAAAATGTATAGATGCACACACACATGTACAAACATACACACATATGATATCAATTAATTTAAAGGATGGTATCTGTATTTATATAATTATTTAAAGATGGGATTTTACTACATTGCCCCGGCTGGACTAGAACTCCTGGGCTGAAAGAGTTTTTCTTCCTCAGTCCTCTTAGTAGCTGGGAATGATACATCCTGCACCTGGCATGTGGGATGATTGCTAATTACTAGTTCAGTCTCTTAATCCTTGTTAATATTTCACACAATATAGTTTGTGTTCCATAAACATGAATTTCTCCCTTAATCTCATCTAATTTTCTGACCTTTATCATTAGATAAAAGACTTTAATTTATTGCCTTGACTGGAGGAAAATAAGAAACCCAAACAGAATTAATCCTAATGTTTAGATTTTTATACTTATTTTATTAATATAGATTATTAAAGCAATTATATCTTTATACACCAAAGATAGCATTTTTTTTTACTGTGAAAGGGGGCAACTGGTTGCTTATATTCTTCAGAGAAAATAGAAACAAAGATTTGGTCTATATATGAAACAAAAAATGACTTAAATGTCTTCATTCAAGGGGTTAGGCATTATAATTTTTTTTAAAGAAATTGTTTTGAATCTGATTTTATTTATCATTTTTCTTTTTCCTGGATATTTAATATTTATGGTTTTCATGTTCTAAAACTTTTTTCTTATTTTACATTAGTAGAAGAAGCTGTAATTCACATTTTATGGTCACCTATATAGTAGACAAAAGAACTAAGAATTTGAAAAAAATTTCAAATCTTTAAAGGTGGGAAAAACGCTTTCTAGCTTATAGTACTCATTTTTTAAATATTTTATACACTCTTGTCTTAGTTTCTTCATTTAGTGCAATGAAAATTTTATCTTTTAAATCAAATAACATTGTATATTTACAACATTGCAAGATAGTATGTTTGGGGACAGAATAGTGTATTTGTTTATGAATCTACTGAGCATAACAGCTATATAATCTAGTACATAAAGTGCAAGAATTCTGGTTTTGTATCCTCAATATAAGCCAAGTTGGAAGCACTTAGTAGGAATTTAATGAATTCTTATTGAATGTATAAATGAAGATTTATGCCCATAGGGGATTTATAATCTGGTTGGAGATGAAATGAACCATAAACACTTGGAAAATTAAATGAAAGCAAGAAAATAATTACATAAGAATCCTGGCTTAATGAGATTAATTATATAAAGTGTTTAACAGAGTGCCTAATACATAGTAAATACTTTGAAGTGCTTATTTTCTTCTCTTTTGACTAAACACTTAAAGTTCCATAAGATGATATTTACATGTAGAGATTTGTTTTGTTTTTAAATGATAATAAATGCTCTTGAGTTTCAGAGAGATTACTATGAGCTGAGTGGGCCCAAATTTGAAAATTGGTAGAATATGAAAAGAAAAGGTGTTTGGGGAGGTTAGCAGGAAAAGGGAAAGGCAAACAGCAAGGCATGAACCTGGAAAAGTTCAGTTCTATCTGAAGATTCATTGCTTCAGTTGAAGCACAGTGTGTGAGTAGGGATTATGAAAGGTGAAGCTAGGAAGAGTAGTTTGCGACAGATTGTGGATATCCTTATTCTGCTGGGAAGAGGCTTGGTGCCACAGTCTGGCTGGGCACAAATAACCGAGCCACCACAAAGCCTTGTAAATTCAAACAGCCACTCTTTATTCCCCAACTGTCACCAGCACTGCACACACCACATGGGAACCCACTCCCTCCACTGGGCTTCGTCCAATCTCCCAGAAACCCTCCCCCCAGAACTCATGGGAACTCCAAAGTAGCAGGCGCCTGAGGCAGCAAGAGCCGCCCCATTGCCCAACAGTAAAGGTTAAATATACAATTCAATCAATCCAGCATCACAGCAATTATATACAGCTTAACTCAAATCATCATCTCAATGGTTCACTGGCATCACCTTTCATCCATTCCCTCTGGCAAATGCCAGGTGTCATTCTGACTGGGACGTGTCTCTCAACAGGCTGGAATTTATATGACATCTGATATTTTTGGTTTGTACATAGAGAACGAATGCTTTAAATATAGAAAAGTAGGCCCCTTGAAGAATGCTACTTTAAGGATTAATGTACATATCAAAAGAATTTTATTGGTTTAAAATGTGTTTAGAACCCCTTTGGAGCCATAAACAACATCATACATTATAGAAGACTTGCCATTTGCATGCCATGCTTTCTGAGACCATTTCAAATCCTCAGATTTTAACATTGTAAGATTTTTGTTCAAATCTTTACTTGCTCTGAATGTATTTCTATTGAGTCTTATGTTTCTTGTATATACTACTATTCTACATGTTAATATTCTTTTCAACTTTAGTGAATGTTTTATTTTACTTTATGAATTATTTTTGACAGGTTGGAGTATTTGGCGAATCAGTTCAATGATTGTTTTTTTTTTAATCATTTGGTGGACTTGTTCACATTCATAGCTACAAGTTATTACCAAATTTGATAATACGTTCCTTTTCAGGTTAAGAGCTATCATTTTCTTAGTCTTTACATTTTCCCTTCTTCCAATATTGTTATTAACAGTTTGGCTTTCTTTGGTGGTGATGAGGAAGACACTCTTTATGAAGAAACAGTGTGGGGTCTGGAGTTGTGGCCCACTGGTAGAGTGCTTGCCTAGCATGTGCAAGCACTGGGTTTGATCCTCAGCACCACATAAAGATAAATAAATAAAATAAAGATAGTGTGTCTAACTACAACTAAAAAAATAAATATTAAAAAAACGAAACTCAGGGTTTTAAAAAATAACATTTTTTATTAGTTGCTCAAGACAATACAATGATGTTGACATATCATACGTTTGATTCAAATAGGGTATGAATTCTCATTTTTCCACATGTAAAAATTGCAGGATCACATTGGTTATACATCCATGTGTATCCATACAGCTATCTTAGTGTCAGTTGTATTCTGCTGCCCTCCCTATCCACCCCCTCCCAGCTCCTCCCTCCCATCACCTCTCTCTACCCATTCTACTGTGACACTTATTCCTCTCTCTCTCTTTTCTTCCCTTCCCCCTCACACCTTCTTATATGTATTTTGTATAACCATCTTCCATGCAATTCCCCTTCTCCCTCCCATTCCCTCCAACCTCTTTTCCTTGTTTTGTGGTAATCTTCTTCTCATGCTCTTCCTCCCTACACTGTTTTGAGTCACCTCCCTTATATCAGAGAAGACATTCAGCATTTGTTTTTTTAGGGATTGTCTAACTTTGCTTAGCATAATCTGCTCTAATGCTACCCATTTCCCTGCAAATGCCATGATTTTGTTATTTTAGTGCTGAGTAATATTCCATTGTGTATAAATGCCACATTTTTTTTTATCCATTCATCTGTTGAAGGGCATCTAGGTTGGATCCACAATCTAGCTATTGTGAATTGTGCTGCTATGAACATTGATGTGGCTGTGTCCCTGTAGTATGCTCTTAGGTACACTTGTACATTGCTGGTGGGACTGCAAATTGGTGCAGCCAATTTGGAGGGCAGTATGGAGATTTCTTGGAAAGCTAGGAATGGAACCACCATTTGACCCAGCTATTTCCCTTCTCGGACTATACCCCCAAAATAACATTTTTTAGTAATTGCCTTTGAACTTTGAGATATAAATGAAAAACATTAGGCTAAACTCATGCATTTTTAGTCTTTGAATTAGGTCTTAGCCTCTCCCTTGCCTTCACAAAGTCATGGGTAACCATGAGTGTCATAGTCTGATATACTGAATATATTCGTAGAATTCTTCCCTTGATCAATATCTTCTTTTCTCACACTTCTTTGTGTGCCTGTATCTGTGTGTGTGTAGATGTGTATACCATATGCATCTTGTTTTGTATTTTTTCAGTGAACTTTCTAGCCCCTTGAGCAAACATCAAGAACATTTGTAAAGACTTGATATTTAAGAGAGTAAATTGTGCTGTGGGTACTGATTCGTTGGGAACCCAAGTGAACATTTATGAGATTGAAGAAACCTACTGCTGGGTGGTTATTTATATACTGTCATAAGGCAATGATATGGATATAATTAATTTAGTGATTGGGTAGTTGAGGGTTTTCTGTATGGGAAAACCAGTATTTGTTATCAGACATTTGGAGATGGCTTTGTGAAAGAGTGCACCACTCTTTCCTATAGTATTTCAGAGGTAATATGTCATCTAAAAACTTCCTAATCTTTTTTGAAAAGGAATGATAGACAAATAAATGTAAACAGTACAGGAATTTTTCTATGCTAGTTACAGAATAAATACCAGGTCAAAAGTTTTTGAAAAGAGCAACAATTCTATATTTGTCTCCAAAATTAAATAGATGTCCCATTGTATTTTATTTGTGTTTGTTTTTATATTCACTGCTTTTGCCTATAACTGTTTCTATTGTAAGTACATCTATCATATGTTATTTGTACTCATGGTGTATATGACATGTTACATCTACTGGACTGTGAATACTGTTTTATTTCTATTGTTAGTCTTTTAATCCAGTAACTGTGGCTAGTACAGAGTAGGTGCTTGATTAATATTGTGAGTTGAATGAATGTGAGTATTTGACTGTATCATTTGAATTATCATTTATTAGAACACTGTACTATCTTATCTTAGCTTTTCTTGTGGACTGGTCATGTACCCTAACTAGATTGGAAATGTGTTATGAGTAGGAACTTGATTTTGTCTTTCCTAAATTCTTCTTTATAACACTTTGGGCTGTAGTGGGTAATAGGTATTCTCAAACATGTGATTGAACTGAAATATGTTGGTAGTTTTTATTTCCTTATCAGGGGATTCCTAAAAACACAGTCATTAATAAGAAATTTGGAAGAGATTCAAAAAGCCAGTATATATACTAGTCTGCCAGCTTGTGGGCTTGTGTAAGATCCCATACTTTCATGGAGTAAAGAGTTGTGGTTCTGGGTCCTTGCTTTTGAGTGGCCTACTTGCTTTATTTTGGTCTTCTACCTGTGTCACAGATGATGTAAGTCAGTGGCTCTTCCAATGTGGTCTCAGATTAGAATATCACCTAGGTACTTGCTAAAAATGCAGACTTTCCTGCCCCCTCCAGATCTACTAAATCAGAAACTCTGAGGGTGGAGCTCAATCTGTGTTTTAATTAGTCCTCTAGGTAATTTTGATGGTGAAGTTTGATGTCACCATGTGATTTAACTATCTTTAAGAGAGAGGGCTTATGTGCTAGAGAAAACCCAACTAGCAGCCTAGATTAAAGAGCATAAGTAATTTAAAGGTTTTTAGAGGAAGTTAGGTATAGTTTACAAGAAGGCATTAAGATGTAAAGCAGGGGCTGGGATTGTGGCTCAGTGGTAGTGTGCTTGTCTAGCACATGTGAAGCACTGGGTTTGATCCTCAGCACCACATAAAATAAACAAAGGTATTATGTTCGTGTATAACTAAAAATATATATTAAGAAAGATGTAAAGCAAATTATTGAAACTTCATTGTATGCTATATTTTAGCTTAAGTAAACCATATTATGGATTTTCAAGTATTTCTTTTTATGTGTGATTTTGTGTCTAAATTGAAAGATGAGAACTTTAGTTAAGTTTTCTGTATGTTATTTTGGATATTTATAGGAGTAAATGTTCTTTTTCTCCCATAGCAGATGACTGAGAAACAACTGAAAAGTATTCAACACTTTGTGTGTTTTCTTTTTGAGTATGCTTTTTTCAGTGATGTAATTGATTTTGATCTTTTTAAAAAATATTTTTATTTGTTCTAATTAGTTATATGTGACAGCTGAATGCTTTTCAACTCATTGTACACAAATGGAGTAAAGCTCCTCTTTTCTCTTGCTATACACGATGTAGAGTCACACTGTTCATGTAATCATACATGTACATAGGGTAATAATGTCCCTCTCCTTCCAACATCCTTCCCATCCCATACTACCTCCACTTCCCTACCTCCCCTCTACCCAATCCAAAGTTCCTCCATTCTTCCCTACCACCCCAACTTCATTATAAATCATCATCTGCATAACAGAAAACATTTGGCCTTTGGTTTTTAGGGATTGGCTTATTTTGCTTAGCATGATATTCTCCAACTCCATCCATTAATCCACAAATGCCATAATTTCATTCTCCTTTAAGGCTGAGTAATATTCCATTGTGTATTCAAACCACATTTTCTTTATCCATTCATCAGTTGAATGACACTGAGGTTGGTTCCATAGGTTGACTACTGTGAGTTGAGCTGCTATAATCATTGATGTGGCTCTTTCACTGTAGTATCCTGATTTTTAGTCCTTTGGGTTTGGGTATAAATTAATTAAAATGCTTTTTAATTTTAGAGTACAAGGTAGTTAAAAATTGTGTCAAGTACATTTAAAATATTTTAGTTTATTAGATACAATGCATGCAGATAAGCCTGCTTATGTATGGAAGATTTCTATTCCTTTTACAAGTTGAGTATCCCTTATCTGAATACTTGGGAACAAAAATATTTCAAATTTCAAAATTTTTTGATTATGGAATATCTTCATAGACTTTACTGGTTGAACTGTTCTAATAGGAAAATCCAAAGTCCAAGATGTAATATGGAGTGCAGAAGGTTTCAGATTTTTGAGCATTTTGAATTTCATATTTTTGGATTAGGGAAGCTCTCTCTCTCTCTATATATCTATCTATCTATCTATCTATCTATCTATCTATCTATATATATATATATATATTCTTTTGACAAATAAGAATTTTTAAAAAATAGATCTGGCATGATGGTGCACACTTATAATCCTGGTGTGGGAAGCTGAGGAAAGAGGATGGCAAGTTTGAAGTCACCCTCAGCAACTTAGTGGTGCTATAAGCAACCTAAGTGAAACTCTGTCTCAAAATTTAAAAAAAAAAAAAAGGGCTGGGGATATGGCTCAGTGGTTTAGTGTCCTTGGGCACAATCCC
Organism: Spermophilus citellus; assembly: GCF_964194105.1. Classification (NCBI taxonomy): domain Eukaryota; kingdom Metazoa; phylum Chordata; class Mammalia; order Rodentia; family Sciuridae; genus Spermophilus; species Spermophilus citellus. Next base: position 5,920,979 of record NC_138194.1, read on the forward strand.
CAGTACCAAAAATAAAAAAAAATAAATAAAAATTAGTTTGCTATTTACCATGTAGACTAAATGGTAAAATACCTACATAATATTGTTTTGTCTGTCTTTCTAGTGGTTGGGAAATGAACACACAGTATCTTTATTTATTTTTATGTGGTGCTAAGGATTGAACCCAGTGCCTCACACATGACAGGCAAGCACTTTACCACTGAGCTACAGCCTCAGCCCCTATCCTAGAAGTTTAACACTTAATTTTTAAAAAAAAAATAATTCCAGAGATTTCTTTTCAAAATATGTTATCATTAGCTGTAATCGTACACATAAATGGCAATATGATAAATTGTGCCTGCTTTTTATTTAAACTCTGGAAAGTTCAGGGGAGAACACTCTTAAGAATATTGATTTCTGAAAAAGTAGTCGAAATATAACAATGATATGTCAAGAACTATACCTTAAAAAAAGTAGCTGAAATCATCACTTCTGTACTACTCAGTAAGTTTGGAGACCACTAACTCTCTTATTAGAGGTCTCTGTTCTGGAAGGAACTTTATTGTGAAGATGAGAAGGGAGAACTTTTAAGGAACCTTGCAAGCTATTCCATTTTCTGGTAACCTTATACATTAGGTGTATGCCTTAAGCTTTTATTGTGATAGTTTACTTAGGTCTTGGACCATCACCTTAGTTCATTTGTGAGAATGCTATTACCTTTAGGGATATAATTCAACTAATCTCTTGGTGCTTCTTTTTATTTCTCTCTAAAACTAATGAGTGTAGACAGAAACATCCAAGGCAGTCTACAAATTGGTGGGCTTATGAGACTGAATCTGATGAATGAGTATTGTTTGGTTGTAATAGGTTTCAGTTACAACACTCTGCCTGTGATGGTACAGCCTTCCCAAGGTTGAAGGGGATGATGCATGTAAACGTAGGTTTAACTCCAGTTCCTTTGTCTCTCAGTTACCTCGTTACCTATGGAAACATTCATAGTTACTATATACTTGTGAATTTTTCTAGAGATAATACCTTCATGTAGAGGCATATGATGTGTTTACCTTTTTCTTTCTATTTTGGAAAGACACCTGGATGGTTTTAAACATTGTTCTATGTCTGGCTTTTTTTCATGAACTCTATCATGGGTATTATCCCACCTCAGTATATATAGAGCCATCTCCTTTGTAATAACTACCTAGTGGTTTTTTCATATCCTATTTTTTCATTATCCTACTTCATTTTTTTTCTTTCAGTTTTTTCTTCCATTTCCTTCTCTCCCCTGCCTTTTCAATTAAATAATCCAATATAGACAACAATATAGTATCATTTATGGAGACTCATTAGCTGGAATTTAATCTTTATTTTGAAAGGGTTTTATATTCACACCATTACTATGTTTTAGGCACAGGTTATTTTTTCATAAGAAGTAGTTTCCTTGTATAGGAACATGTATTTTAAGACTTTTGTTTTTAATTTTCCAGATGTGAAAAACTTAAGAGGTTGACATTATTCTTAAAGAGTCTTCTCTATTCTCACAGGTCTTAGTTCAGGTCCTAATTTTCTCCCAGTTGTACTCTCATAATCTGTTTAACCAGTTCCCCATAGATGGGCATTTGGGTTGTACATAATTTTGTCTTTTTTCATTATATCATTTCATGCTTTTGCAAATATATTTGAAAAAACACATTCTTTCAAAATTATTGGGTTAAAGAATATGTAAACTTACAAATTTAATGGATATTGTCCACTATAAAGTGAAACTGATATATACAAACACAGCATACAAATGCGTGCTTCTCAACATACTAGATCATTAAATTAGTGAATTACTGACCTTTATCAGTCTAATAGAAAAAGGGATATAATTACCTTTTTAAATTTTTGACAGTGCTGGAGTTTAAACTGTGAGCATAGCACATACTAGACAAGCATACACTACTGAGTTCCACCCCCTCACCTTTTCTTTTTAAAAATGTTTTCTTTTTTAGTTGTAGTTGGACACAGTAGCTTTATTTTATTTATTTATTTTTATGTGGTGCGGAGGATCAAATCCAGTGCCTCGCATATCCAAAATGAGTTTTCTACTCTTGAGTCACAACTGCAGCCAATTGATTATACTTTTAATAGGCATTTCTCTTAAATTTGAGGTTGAAAATGTTTTTAATAAATTTGAGCTTTTTGTATATTCTTTCTATTAACATGCCTTCTTGTGTAGTTTTCTTTTGAGTTCTGGATCTTTTTCTTACTGATTTGAAGGTACTCTGTGAAAGTTAAGGAAAAGCAAATTTGTGACCTGTTATATTCTGACTTGTTTTGTTTCAATCTTTGTCAGAAATTGTCTTATTTTTTATAATAGTTCTTCAGCAATTTTTAAATTGCTGTATAAAATTTTTTTCTGAGGTCAAATGTATTTTATATCTTTGGATTTTGTCTTATTCTCAGAAAGGCATTGCCAACTTTGAAATAATAAAACAAAATGAAACCTGCCTTTTCTACTAATATTTTTAGTGATAATTAGATTTAAAAAAAATTAAATTTAAAAATTTTTATTTTTATAGTGCTGGGGATTGAACCTAGGCCCTTGAATGTTCTGATAAACATGCTTTACCATTGAAGTATACCATCACTCCTGACCCCAATTTTAAAACTCCATCTAGCTTTTGTTTTAGTCCTCATTTTCTCCAATGATTTACAGTGCCACCTTGAGCTTATACTAAATTTCTACATTGATTTGGATTTTTGGATTATCCATATATAAGTGCCATTTTAAAAGTTAACTATTGAATTATGGCTTGAAATATTTTAAGACTTTTAAACAATTTTTGTTTATTCTTATTTATTGTTTCATGTGAGCTTTAGAATTATGTATGGTTTTGTTTTCTAAAATTGCTGGTATTTTAATTGATCTCATGTGATATTTAAAGATATATTTAGGGAGAAAAAAATTGTAATGCTGAGTTTGTTTAGGAACATGGTATTTATTCTCATTTTTTCATGTCATTTTTTCCCTAAGCATTAAAATTTTCTTTGTATAACTCTAATTGTTAGATTTTCCTGGCATTCATTCATATTATTTGCAAATGGCAACAATATTTCCTCTTTTCTATATTTTATGTATTTTCTTGACTACATTACATCGGCCTGTACCTCTAGCACAATGTTAAATTTTTGTGGTGAAAATAGATATTCTTATTTTGTGTGTTTGGTAGGAATGGTGTTCTGTAATCATGAAGGAGTATCATTAATATTTTGGTTACTCTTAGGTTTGTCTTTTCCACATACTCCCATCTTCTTTGTAGTCATTCTCTTTGATAATTCTGGGGCTTTTCTTTTGATTAATATTTAAATAACCTAGTATGAATTGGTAGGAGGATAGGAAGCAGGTATATGTGGAAATTAGGGAAGTTGTTAGTGGATTGGAGACTGAGTCACAGTATTGTGGAGTTTTATAGGCTGACATTTCAGAATCATCCAAGATCTGTAATGATAGTATAAATACAGAACTAATCAAAGCATATAGAGAAGATAACATTGATATTTAATGTTATCATTATTTTGATTGATTGAATTGAGTAGATTATTGCATTTATTAAAGCCATTTTAAGAGTATAAAATTCTATGGCAAAGCGTACAAATTCATGCTAATATTTACTTTAGACTAAGATTTAATTTTGTCAGCTTTAAGTGCCTGTGTCACTATTCTACTTAGGTAAAATAATTATCTCATTGTAGAATATGTAATTCCAATAAACTTCAGCATCATTGAAGTAGAAATAGATACTGTGGGTATTTAATGCTTTTTTCTTTGTGTATATAATTGCTTTCACACTACTTTTAATCATTTCAATAAGACACATGAAATTCTATCAATTGTAATGTCAATTTTAAGAGCTCATTGGATTGAAAATGAAAACATTACTGTACCTACATCTTGAAGATTATAAGAAGGTTTCTAAATTAGATTTTGTGTTATTGTGGTATTAATAGAAATGAGTCCTTTAAATTAAACAGAATTTAATGGTTTACTCATTAAACTTTAGTTGGACGATTCTCCTAATTCTTTAGGGATGTGGTAAGGTCACCTATAAATGTAAAGTTCTTGCTTACTTGGAAAAGCAAGTGGAAAACATTGTGGGAAAACATTGTTTTCTGTTTTAGTGGATTCATGTAATAGAAATTGGAGGAATAGGGAAACATATGAGAATGAATAGTGATAGTGATCCTTGAGGAAACTTAAATAGAGCCCCTCCCTCACTTACAGGTAACATGAATTACTTGAATGACTTAATGTTTACAATATAGTTTTAATTCCTTAAATGGAAATTATTTTATTTCTACTTTAAAAAAAACTCTTTCCTAGTCTCTCTGTTTTACTAAAGATAAAAGAGGATTTTTTATGGTTTATTTCTTGTAAGTAGTTCTTCAGTGGGAAGCAGGAAAAGGCAGATGTCTCTGGTTTTCTTTTTTTTTTTTGCCTTTCACTTTCTTTTCTCCTGCATATAACAAAGCCTAAAACAGATTTTAGAGGTTGGGAAGTTTTGTTATTTGTAGGGAAGGGCTAGGATAAAATCACTCAAAGAATTCCTTGTAAAATTTCAATATATGGTTAAACTGAGACTTTTAATTTGGAAGGAGATCATAATAGTTCATGTGATTTTTGCTCCCCCTATTCCTTTACTCTTTATGAAATAAAGAAACCATCTCAAAAGTTTAAGAGAAAAACCCTGAGCAAACTGCTGCACACATTGCATTTGCTTGCACTGGCTGTTTTAGATGATCAGCTCTTAGAGGAACTGGACTATGAGTTGTAACATCCAGTCTGAATTAAACTGCATAGAGGTGTCTTTTTTTAATCTTTTGTCTCCTTGCAGTCTGTGCTTTTCTTTATTTTTATATACTTTGTGACAGATATGGAAAAAATCACATATAATTATCCTATTTTCCAAAGATTCTTTGTTCAACTGAATTTTTAAAAATATGTATTTGGTCCAAATTGAGTTTTGTCTTTTTATTCCCTACATTGGTCCAGATTGCCTTTCTTCAGGGGGAAAGGAAAGGTCAAGAAAATTTGAAAAAGGATCTGGTAAGGAGGATCAAAATGTTGGAATATGCTCTTAAACAGGAAAGGTAAATCAATAAAATGGAAGGTTGTATTCTCTCAAATGACAAAATAATTTTTCCATCTTTCCTTAAGTAAATCCAAATTTTAATACTGTATATTCTTGAATTAAGGAGTATATGTAATAAACATTTTTATGTATGTTATAATATACTAATCTTACTATGGTGATCAATAAACTGATTTATATGATTTCAAACATTTGTCCCTACTTTTTCCTTTCTTAAGAAGTGTTTGTACTTACTGAACTGTCATTATCCATTTTAAAGGGCTAAAATAGCTTTTGAATTGTAAATTGTGTGTATAAAGTTCCCTGTGATTTAATATGAATTTGATATAATTTCTTAAAAAAATTTGTCAGATCTGGCAGCCTATGCTTAGAGTTTCATAGACTGTTTTGGCATTTTATTGTTTTGTCATCAGCTATTCCTTTCTCTCTAGAAGCTAAGTTTACATTTATTTTACTAGTGTCTAAGATATGTAAGTAATGATATTTGTGTCACAAGTTAGGGAAAATAGGTAATGAATTAGAGTTTTGCAAGTTATATGAATTAAGTTTATATATTTCAGTGGATGGTCTTTGGTTATGTGTGTGTGTGTGTGTGTGTGTGTGTGTGTGTATGTGTGTGTGTGTTTATGAAAAATCTAAGGCAGTTCATTGCTTGAGGTAATTAAAAATTTGGTAGTTGATATTGAAATTCTTTATTGTCAGTTTTTTGCTTTGTTTTGTAAATCACTTATTTTTTGAAGTTGGTAAATGGACTATTAGTAAAACTGCCATAAAATAGCACTTAGATAGTATTTATGAATATTGAGAAATAAAAATTTTTATTAGAACTTGTGTTCATCTTCATATGGGATCATTAAATAGTACCAGACCTTTTTATCTCTTAGTAAAAAAAAATAGTTATTGTTTTTTTACATACTTTGAGAGGTTGTTTGAAAGTTGGAGAGATAAAAAGAAAAACATTTTTTGAAGTATGTAATCTGGGAATTTTTGACATCTTAGGCTTTCTAAATTATAGGTTTAACTGAAGAAAGAATATGAGCATTAATAATGGTAATATTTTTTTAATAACTACTGTGTTTTAGGCCCTAAAAACTTAGAATTAAGTAATTTGCATAGAGAATCAGAGTTATAGTAGAGCTGAGTTAGGTCTCTCAGGATTGGTTCTAAAACCTGTATTGTTTACCAGTATATTATACTGTCTTGCAAGGTAGGAGAACTGAAATACACAAATACTGAAGTAACCAGAGAAGGTGCATGGGAGTGTATTCAAAATTGTGAACCACTAAAGTGTATGAAGTGTGATAGTTTCTATGGTAGATGTATGTAGGCTATACAAGGGGTCACAGAGAAGGGACTGTATATTATCTGGAAGTAGTAAGGAGGGCATAATTAGAGGAGGTGAGGCTTCAATAGCAACATAGATAATAAGAAGGTGCTTTCCAGTTAGGTAAGGTGCAGGAAGTAGAACATGTTTGACCTGGAACAAAGCCTTTTGGTGTATTCAGAAAATTGTAGTCATTGTGTGTAAAGAGTAGGGTGATAGTTGTGATTTCATCACTGATAACATGGTAGGGGAGGGCCAAGTCAGATCATGGAGTTTAGAATACCGAAGGAGAGCTACCTAAGGAGTTCAGAATTTTACCTTACATGTGATAGGAAACATGGACAATTTTCAAGTACTTTTTATTCCAAAATGATCTTCAACTAACAGCACCTTTTAAGTATAATAAATTAAGTAATAAAAAAAAATTCTTCAAGGCCTGGAGCTCTATAATATTTCCAGTGTCTTCCATTCTAAAATTATTTTCCTAATGCTTAAATGCCAAGAATTAAAATGAAAATGTTTTTGATTGAGGAAAATTTGAGATCCAACAATGGAAAGACTAGTACCTTTTATGTACATCTCCAAGATTTAACAGATAATGTTTGTCATTCTTGTTTTAGCGTGGTCTGTATAAGAGTGAATTCCAGACATCTTGTCATTTTGCCTATAAATACCTAAGAGCTAAGGCATGTGATGTTATGCTGCTATGCAGATTTTCTAAGTAGTCCCACTTTAATATAAAATTTATTTGAGGGCTGGGTATGTGGCTCAAGCAGTAGCATGCTCGCCTGGCATGCCTGCGGCCTGGGTTTAATCCTCAGCACCACATACAAACAAAGATGTTGTGTCTGCCAAAAACTAAAAAAATAAATAAATAATATATATTAAAAAAATTCTCTCTCTTAAAAAATTTGAAAACTGAATCTTTATCATTATAGAAATGAATTTATTAAAGTATTCCTTAGAGTGTAATAAAAGTTACAAAATAAACAAATCTACAGTTAGTTTTTCAAGAATACAAAGTGTATAATCAAGATTTGTTGAGAAACATTTATTCTGAGGAACTTCAAATACTATATAAAATACAGTTCTGAAACATTTCTCCAGTGTTGTTTTTCTCCATTCACTGCCACTTTTCTTTTACCTGAATTAATGTAAGAATTCACCTGTCTTCTTTGCCTCTAATATTTCCATTTTCTAGTCCATTTTCCTTATCCACAAGACTCACTTTTTGAAACACAAATGGAATAGTTATGTTATAGCCCTACTTAAAAATATCTAGCCGATTTCAAAGTTATTTTGCAACTAGGTCCTTTCTCTAGTCCCTTCACAGAACTCCATTCCTTCTAATACTAAATACACTGTAAAACTGCTGTTTGATCCACTGTCTATTTTTCTTATTCCCTTTTATGGCGATGCTTTTGACAGAAATACCCCCCTATATTCATTCATTTGTCTGACTAGAAAATTCTTACTGTTCTTTTGAGGCTTAGGTAAAATCACTATCTTCTTTTTGATAGCTTTATTGGACATGACCTTTTATAGAATTAGATAATCCCTTATCTATATTCCTGTAACACTTGATATAACCCTTGTAAGTTCTTATCATAGTGTGCTATAGTTATTTATATTCCTGTCCCTTAGGCATCTTCTTACTTCCATCCCTACCTGACTGCAAACCACAGGTTATTCCTAGCAGTCAGCACACTGCCTTGTACGTTGTAGGAACTCAGTAATAGTTAATTGAAATTAGTCATTTTTTTTAGCATCAACATTTAAGATGTTATTGGGTATACTATATTTTATTTCTAGCACATTATTATAACAGACTTTAACAACAAAGCTAGAATGAAACTTCTTTAGTTTATTATAGTTATCAATTTTTTTCAATAAGTGCCAATTGGGGGAACCTGACTCTTTTGTCAAATATGAGTTGTTAGACATGAAATGTGCTTATTTATCCTGTAGTCAGAGGATAGTGAAGATACTTTGCTAGCACAATGAGCTTGAAGTATTAAAACAATGGGAAGCAATATGAGTGAGGAAGTGTATTTTAACATTGGCTTCAAAAGTATATTATTAGGCTTAAGGAGGGTTTTGTAAAATATTTCTTAGTGAATTTAACAAGTCAGTAGAGAAAGCATGATTCAACAGTTCTTTACATATTTTGTTTTTGTATGTGAGGGGCTGGGCATTAAAACCAGCCTTGTGCATTCTTATATAAATTCTTATGAAATGTTGGGTGTCTTTTTGTTTGTTTGTATTGGTACCAGTGATTGAACCCAGGGGTGCTTAACCACTGAGCCACATCCCCAGCACTTTTTATATTTTATTTAGAGACAGGGTCTCACTGAATTGGTTAGGCCTCACTAAATTGCTGGCTTTGAATTTGTAATCCTCCTGCCTCAGCTTCTGTCACTGGGATTACAGGTATGTGCCAAGATGCCCAGCAAAATGTTACTTCTTAATGTTATTGTTTTTGTTATATTTATTCTGTAGAATGCTTTCTCTTCCTTCTTGTTAATTGCACTGCAGTTTTTCCTAAGACCACTAGAATGCACTGTAATGCAATATTTTCTGCTTATAGATGTTTTTCCTTTTCTTTTTTTTTTGTTTTTATGTAGACATATAAATTCATAAATTTTCTTCTCACGTTATTTTAAAAGCCTTAATGTAACCTTTTTTTACACCATGTAAGTTCAGTTGCTATTTGGGCTCCTATGGAAATAGTATTACTTTGTCTTATGGTAGATGAAGTATATTTCTGGAAAATCTGAAGAATGACAATGACATTACGAATCTTGTTTACTTTATGTTAATTGTAAGTCAAATTATTATAAATCTTTACTACTTATGATCAACATTATTATAAATAGGTTGAAATAGATTTAGAAAAAATTTAGTCTGGTGATGATATTTCTCATTAAGAAACATTGGGTATAGAAATCCCAGTGAACAAAAACAATTGAGACACAGGAAATAGAAATAACTTGGACCAAACCTATTTACTAAAAATTTTTTAAAGATAGATACATACAGTTAATTAATCAAATAACTACAAAAAATAGATCCCTTCTGCTTTAGTTTACTGATTTCCTTCCCAAGGAAATCATATTTGCTGATGCCTTATCTATCATGTATCTTTCCAAAATATTTTGTGCATGTGAAATTCTCTTTCCCACACCCAAACAACCCCCCACACACACCGCTACAACCACACCACATACAGAGGCATGTTGTGTATAATATTTTAGATCTTGCATTTTTGCTTAAGGTTAGAGATCATTTCATATTTGCATATAAATGTTGTTGCTTCTTATTTTCTTATTCCTTCTTAATCGGTTACATGTTATTACAAAACCTCTTATACATATACATAGGCATAAAGACAGATAAGAAATACTCATGTACCCAGCATTAGTTGCCTATAATTTTTATAGGTTTTTTAAAGACTTCTCTCTATATAAAATTGGCAAGTCAAAAATAAAAAAGCTTTGGTTTTTCTGTTGTAACTGCAAAATGAGTATTATTGCAACATAATCATGAAAGATTTGAATAACATATCTGACCAAATAATTTTCATTTCCTTTATTTTTTGAGTTATAAAAACATTAATATAAATGCTTCAATTAATTTTTTAAATTATTTATTCTAATTTGTTATACATGACAACAGAATGCATTTCAGTTTATATTACACATATAGAGCAATTTTTCATGTTTCTGGTTGTACAGAAAGTAGAGTCACACCATTTGTGTCTTCATACAGTACTTAGGGTAATGATGTCCATTTCATTCTACCATCTTTCCTACCCCTGCACCCCCTGACTTTTCCTCCATTCCCTTTATCCTATTTAAAGTTCCTCCATTCCTCCCATGCTCCTTCCCCCATCCCCATTATGGATCAGCATCCTCCTGTCAGAGAAAACATTTGGCATTTGTATTTGGGGGATTGGCTTACTTGGCATAATATTCTCAAACTCCATCCATTTACCTGCAAATGCCATTTATGTTGAGTAATATTCCACTGTGTATATATACCACAGTTTCTTTATTAATTCATCTACTGAAGGGTATCTAGGTTGGTTCCCCAATTTTGGTATTGTGAATTGTGCTGCTGTAAACATTGATGTGGCCGAGTCCCTGTAGTATGCTGTTTTTAAATCCTTTGGGTATAAACCGAGGAGTGGGATAACTGGGTCAAATGGTGATTCCATTCCCAGTTTTCCAAGGATTCTCCATACTGCTTTCCATATTGGCTGTACCAATTTGCAGCCCTACCAGCAATGTATGAGTGTGCCTTTTCCTCCACATCCTCGCCAACACTTATTGTTCTTTGTATTCTTAAATAACTGCCATATTGACTGGATTGAGTTGAAATCTTAGTTTTGATTTGCATTTCTCTAATTGATAGGGATGTTGAACATTTTTTCATATATTTGTCAATTCATTGTACATTCTCTTCTGCAAAATGTCTCTTCAGTTCCTTGGCCTATTTGTTGATTGGGTTTTTTTTGGTTTTTTGCTGTTAAGATTTTTGAGTTCTTTATTTATCCTGGAGATCATTGCTCTATCTGATGTGCATGTGGTAAAAATTTGCTTGAATTTTGTAGGCTCTCTATTTCCCTCACTGATTGTTTCTTTTGCTGAGAAGATGCTTTTGAGTTTGAATTCACCCCGTTTATTGATTCTTGTTTTTATTTCTTGTGCTATAGGAGTCTTATTAAGGAAGTTGAGGCCTAATCTGACGTGATGGAGATTTCGGCCTACTTTTTCTTCTAATAGATGCAGTGTCTCTAGTTTAATTTCTAGGTCCTTGATCTGATTTGAGTTGAGTTTTATGCATGGTGAGAGGTAGGGGCTTAATATTATTTTGTTTCATATGGATTTCCAGTTTTCCCAGCACCATTTGTTGAATAGGCTATCTTTTCTCCAACATATATGTTTTTGGCATGTTTGTCTAATATTAAATAACTATAATTATGTGGGTTTGTCTCTGTGTTCTCTATTCCATACCATTGGTCTACAAGTCTGTTTCAGTGCCAATACAATGCAGTTTTTGTTACTATTGCTCTGTAGTATAGTTTAAGATCTGGTATAGTGATGCCACCTGCTTTGCTCTTTCTGCTAAGGATTGTTTTAGCTATTCTGGGTCTCTTATTTTTCCAGATGAATTTCATGATTGTTTTTTCTATTTCTGTGAGGAATGTCATTCAGATTTTGATTGGGATTGCCTTAAATCTGTATAGTGCTTTTGGTAGTATGGTCATTTTGACAACATAAATTCTGCCTATCCAAGAACATAGGAGATCTTTCCATCTTCTAAGGTCTTCTTTAATTTCTTCATTTAGTGTTCTGTAGTTTTCATTGTGGAGGTCTTTCACCTCTTTCATTGATTCTCAAGCATTTTATGTAATCTTTTTGAGGTTATTGTAAGTGAGCTGATTTTCCTAGTTTCTCTTTCAGAGGATTTGTCACAGATGTACAGAAATGCCTTTGATTTTTGTGTGTTCATTTTATATCCTGTTACTTTGCTAAATTCATTTATTAATTCTATAAGTTTTCTGGTAGAGTTTTTTGGATCCTCTAGATACAGAATCTGGTTGTCAGTGATAGTTTTTGAGTTATTCTTTTCTTATGTTTATCCCTTTAAATTCTTTCATCTAATTGCACTGGCTAGAGTTTCAAGAACTACATTGAATAGAAGTGATGAAAGAGGGCATCCCTGTCTTGTTCCAGTTTTCAGAGGGAATGCTTTCAATTTCTTTCCATTTAGAATGATATTGTCCTGGAGCTTAGTGTAGATAGCTTTTACAATGTTGAGGTATGTTCCTGATATCTCTATTTTTTCTAGTGTTTTGAACATGGGGGTGCTGTATTTGTCAAATACTTTTTCGGCATCTATTGAGATGATCATATGGTTCTTATCTTTAAGTCTATTGATGTGATGAATTACATTTATTGATTTCCATATGTTGAGCCAACCTTGCATACCCAGGATGAAACCCACTTGATCGTGGTGTACTATCTTTTGATATGTTTTTGTATTCAGTTTGCCAGAATTTTAGCAACTATGTTCATTAGAGATATTGGTCTGAAGTTTTCTTTCTTTGATATGTCTTTGTCTGGTTTTAGAATCAGGGTGATATTGGCCTCATAAATGTGTTTGGAAGTGTTCCTTTTTTATTTCAGGAAATAATTTGAGAAATATTGGTATTAGTTCTTCTTTTAAAGTTTTTGTACAACTCAGCCGTGTATCCATCCTCTCCTGGGCTTTTGTTGGTTGGTAGGCTTCTGATGGCGTCTTCTATTTCATTACTTGAAACTGATCTGTTTAAATTGTGTATATCATCCACATTCATAATATGACTCTAGATTTTTGTCAATGCCTTTGGTATTTTCTGTTTTACTGGAGTACAAATTTTCATAATAATTTCTGATTATCTTCTGTATGCTGTCCTGTAGTGTCCGTCAATAAATAATAACAATACAGTCAAATTGGAAATTTCTTCCTGTAGTGTCCATCAATAAATCAATAAATGTAATTAATCACATCAATACACTTAAAGATAAGAATTATATGATCATATTTCCTTTTTCATCACGGATGTTAGTAATTTGAGTTTTCTCCCTCTCTTTGTTAGCATAGCTAAGGGTTTATCAATTTATTTATTCTTTTTTTTAAAGAAACAACTTTTTGTTTTGTCATTTTTAAATTATTTCTTTTTTTTTTTAATTTCATTGATTTCAGCTCTGATTTTAATTATTTCTTCTCTTCTACTGCTTTTGGTGTTGATTTATTATTCTTTTTCTAGGGCTTTAAGATGTAACATTAAAATTCATTTATTTGACTTTTTCTTCTTCTAAGGAATGAAGTTCATGCAATGAACTTTCCTCTTAGTAGTACCTTCATAGTGTCCCAGATTTTTCAATATATTGTATTAGTGTTCTCATTTACCTCTAAGAAAATTTTAATACCCTCTTTGATGTCATTTGCAACCCATTGTTCATTCAATAGCATATTATTTAGTCTCCAGGTGTTGTAGTAGCTTTTATTTTTTTATCATGGATTTCTAATTTCATTCCATTATGATCTGATAGAATGCAGGTGAGTATCTTTACTTTTTTGTATTTGCTAAGAGTTGCTTTGTGGAATAACAGGGTATATTTCAAAGAAGGATCCATGTGCTGCTGAGAAGAAAGTGTATTTGCTTATTGAATGAAATATATTCTATATATGTCAGTTAAGTCTAAGTTATTGATTGTATTATTGAGTTCTATAGTTTCTTTGTTCAGCTTTTGTTTGGAAGATATAGCCAGTGGTGAGAGGTGTGTTAAAGTTATCCAGAATTATTGTGTTGTGGTTTATTTGAACTTGAGAAGAGTTTGTTTGATGAATGTAGATGCTCCATTGTTTGGGACATATAGATTTATAATTGTTATGACTTGTTGATGCATGGTTCCCTTAAGGAGTATGTAATGTCTGTCTTTATCTCTTTTTATTAACTTTGGCTTGAAGTCTACTTTATTTGATATAATTTTTTATAAAGAAAAAATACTATTTGACCATTTTCTGTTATCAATGGCTTAAGAAGTTTTAGAGAAAGAATAAAAATGTAGTAACAGAGAGAGAGAGAAAAAAAAAAAGGAGAGAGGCAGGGAGGAGCGGAAGAGAGACATTACTAAGATATGATGCAGTCTACCCTAGAAGGGGTAATGATGGGTAAAGTTTGAGAGGTACCAAGAACAGCAAAAAATAGCCAAGGCAGAAATAAATATATAAATAGATGACTGAAAAGGAGATATGTGTACACATGCACGTATTCAAAAAAAAAAATGAGACTAGAAGACAGTCTTGCAGAGCCTTAAAAAGTTAAATATAAAGTTACTAGTTGAGTCAGCAATTCCACTCCTAGGGATATACTCAAAAGTTATTAAAACATGTATCCAGCTGGGCATGGTGGTGTGCACCTGTAATCCTAGTGACTCAGGAGGCTGAGGCAGGAGGATAGAAATTTCAAGACCAACCTCAGCAATTTAGTGAGGCCCTGAGGACATAGTGAGATGCTGTTTCAAAATAAAACATAAAAAAGGCTGGGAATGTGGCTAAGTAGTTAAGCACCACTGGGTTCAATCTCCAGTACCAAAACCAAAAAATTATATATATATGTAAGTATACAAATATTTATATCTACATAATAACTGGTACATAATTATTCAGAGCATCATATTCATAACAGACAAAAAATGAAAGCAACCAAATGTCCTTCAACTCATAAAATATATCAGTTGATGATAAAATGTGGCATATATACAATGGAATATTATTCAGCCATAAAAAGGAATAGATTGCTGATTCACACTACAACATGTATGAGCCTTGAAATATTATGCACAGATAAGAAATCAGTCACAAAAGACCACATATTATATGATTTCATTTATATGAAATACCACTGTAGCAAATTTATAGAGACAGAAACTAGATTAGCAGTTGCCTAAGGCTGATGGGAAATGGAAAATTGTGAGATGACAGGTAAAGAATATGGAGTTTCTTTTGGGAGTAATTAAGATGTTCAAAATTGACTATAGTGAGAGTTGTACTACCCTGTGATTATAATAAAAACAACTGAATGGTACACTTTAAATAGATGAATTGTATAATATGTGAAGTCATTTTATAGACTTTTATCAAAATTAAAAAAAAAAACAAAAACAAGAACAACAACTTTGGAAACACAAGTCAGAAATGAAAAACAACTCTGTAGAAATAAAAGTCAGTGAGAAAACAGGTGAGAGAAAGTGACTTTCTGAGGTATTTAAAAACTGAGCCAGGAAAAAAGCAAGGATCTATAATCTAGCTGCCAAATGGTGTAGGTATGATGAGAATAAATGGCAAGTAGCAGGTGATAAAAGAAAAGTCACTTGCTTTTGATATAGTCTATGTTACATTTTCTGGTAAAATTTGGTGTTTAAAATCTGCTAAATGCTGTGGTATACATTCATTTAATCAATTATCTGTTTTTCAAGGAAAAATTCCCATCGCATAAGAGACTAGCATAACTATAATTATGACTACTTCATTGTTGTATGCCCTGAAGCACTTATCTTGATGCCTTATACACAGTAGGCATTCAATAAATATTTGATGCATGAAACTAACCATCACAGTCAGAACCTGAGTCTCTGTAATTACAAAACATAAAAAAGGTAGAAACATTATACTACATTAGAAACATTTTAATGGACCTTTAGATAAGAACTTTAATTAAATTAACAACTAAAATATACACAAACACAATCCAGTAATTTAATATTAAAGTGAACAGATACATCAGAAGATAATATTTTGAGCAATGATTAAAAAATGTGATTTTATTCATAGTAGGTACACCACGAAAGAGACTTTATATTATTTTGGTTTCTTGAAAATGTAAAATTTACTTATTTTGCAATGGAATTTTTCATGACAAATGCCAAATTTTGACCTATTTTTTTCCCCTGATAATGTCCACATTCTGTCCCAGTACACGATACAATTGTGTATTCAGCATGTAAAAGACTATGGTTCAGTGTTTAAAAAATAAATTAGGGCTTGGGGGTATAGCTCAGTATTACAGTGCATGCTTAGCATGTGCAAGGTTCAGGGTTCAATCCCCAGCACCACAAAAACCAAAAACAAAACAATGAAAAATTAATAAAAGAGAAACATTATTAGCGGAAAAATGAAAACATACTCACCACATAATTTTTTAAAATCACTTAAAAATCAATAGTGGTATGAACAAGACTTCCTTAACCTACTTGGAAGCATTATAATACCAATATACAAATAAAATAGAATCCATAGCCTGGAATGGTACAGTGGCTACCACTAATTCGGTGAAATACATATAAAAATGAGTGGAGGAACACATTTAAAAAGCTTATTTTTAGCTTGATTTTCAGTGCAGAATGTATGGTAGGAGCTGGCTGCCTCACAGCAGCTCTAGCCTTCCTGGCTTGGCTTGCTTCATCAGCAGTTTCAAGCCGCACTTTCAACTCAGGAGCAGCCCCCATTACCGTCTTGAAAGCATGTGGATACTGAGATCTATATGCATTAAGTTCTGGAGTACAAACTCATGAAGATATTTAGAAACTGAACTTGCTGAGGCAAAAGTATTTTCATCCAGCAGGTAAGAAATCAAAGTGGGAACTAGAAGAGCAAGTAACTGGACTCCTGTAAATAACAAAGATAACAACAAAGATTGGTCTGATGTGAGAGCACCTATTTGATATTTTTAATAATAAGAATATATTCACATATTAATTTTGTAATTTGTGGTTTAATAGCAAATTAGACTCCAGCAATGCCCCTGAAGTAAATAACCCATTTCAAATAAGAATTAAATAAGATACATCAAATAAGATGTATCACCATCATGGTTTTTCCATTTTTTAATTAACAGCTTTATTCAGATTACAAATGTTTTTATATCATAGCAAGATTTTTAAAAGGTAGAATAAGTAGCTAGCTTTTTAAAAAATTAAAATCTAAGGCTAAACACAGTGCAGGTGTAGCTCAGTGGTAGAATGCTTGTCTCGTGTGCTTAAGGCCCTATTCAATGTCAGTACCACACACACACACACACACACACACACACACACACACACACAGGCAAATGAATCTTATTAATGAATAGAACATTCATTAGGAGGGTACCATCAAATAAATTAATACATATATTAATTTGACAGCAACATTCTTAGACTTACCTTTATATTGAGTGATATGATTCCAAAGGGGTAAATTTTCTTTTTCCTTTCTTTTGGTACTACATATTGAACCACTGAGCACATCCCCAGCCCTTTTTATATTTTTTTATCTTGAAGCATGGTCTCACTAAGTTGCTGAGGCTTCTTTGAATTTGCAATCCTCCTGCCTCAGCCTCTGGAGCCACTGCATGAATTTTCAATTCTTGAATTTGTTTTATCCTTGACTTTTTAAAGTTTGTTTTCCAGTACATTATAGTTATACGTAAAAGTAGAATTCATTCTGACATATTCATAAAAGAAGTAACATAGTTTTCTCCATTTCAATCCTAATACTCCTTACCTCTTCCCTTTCCTTTGCTTCCTCTCTGGTTCCCTTCCTCTTTTCTATTGGTCTTCCTTTTATAGACTTATTTTTCACTGGACGCATTATGGTTACATATAAAATTGGTTACATATAAAATATATAAAATATATGGTTACATATAAAATATATAAAACTACATTCCCCAGTTCTTCCCCTTACCCTTGCCTCCTTCCTCCCCAATGGGTCCCCCTACCTGCAAAGCACACTTCTACTCTTCCAATGTCCCTTCTATTTTTCTGAAAAAAAAAATGATGGTTAGATGTCATAGAAGAAAGTGGCAATGTCTTAATCTTATTCCTACTTTCTGGCCCAATGGTTTTTCCATCCTTGTCAAGGGAGTTATAACCTTTTCTCCTGTCATTCAACACTATCACTCATTTTTTTTAAATTTTTGGTTGTAGATGGACACAATATCTTTATTTATGTATTTATTTATTTTTATGTGGTGTTGAGAATTGAAACCTCACATGCACTAGGCAAGTGCTCTATCACTGAGACAAAACCCCAGCCCTCAACTTTTTCTTAGTTATCTCATTTGCAAATACTCCTTCTCTTAAAAATTTTTAACAGGAAACTGGAAAGGTAGTAGAGATTTTTGAAAAGCTATTGCAGGACTGGAGGTGACACTCAGTGATAAAGCATATGCTTTAGCACGTACAAGGCCCACAAAGCCCTGAACAGAGGAAAAGCAGGAGAGAAGAGGAGAAGAAAGAATAAATGGAGGGAAAAGAAAGAAAGTCCATTGCAATAACTCCCTTCTAAAATCTATAGTATAGAACTATGATAGCAGAGGAGAAAAATGAACAGATAAATGTAAAAGAAAAATTCATTTGATCTGATGATTAATGATTCCCAGATTATGGGGAGCAAGAAAAAGAGGCAATTACTAATATATTGCATGGAAGGAGTGTCAAATTTGGGAAAGTTAGACACAACTGTTTTAGAGAAATTGATAAATTTAGTTGAAATTAGTAATAAATTAATATATAGGTTATTTTGGTAGAAAATTTATCACTGACACTATGGCATGTTAGAAAAATCAACATAATTTTATGTGTACTTTTATTTTACTACTATGAACTTCATAAAGATGAGTTCTAAATCTTATTCATTTTGTAATCCCAGCACTGATCTTACTGCCTTTAATAGTTAAAATAATTTTCAGTTGAGTCAACTCAAGATCAATTCCTGAACACATATGCTCATTTAAAATTAAATGTAGCATGAAGACAGGCAGGGAAGAGAATCTTGAAAATTGTAAAGAGCATAATGTTTGATCATAAGATACTATTTCAAAAATTTAGATTTTCTAAAATAAATAAAACTAATATTTAAAGACAAATATTATATTTTGATGAAATCAAGATTTAAGCATTAAGGAAATAAAGTAATATATTAAGCTATTTTAAATTTGGTTAAATGGATATATATGGCAGTTTTTCATTAAATTAAAAATAATTTTAAAATACCAATTTTTGAGGTATTTTAACAATGATGTTTGCTATTCATACTTATCTGATTATATTTGTTATGAGGTTTTTATACCTTTATTATAAGGAGTAGAATGTGTTACTTTAAAAATCTATTGAACATTGTGAATTATGCTGCTATAAAGATTGATGTGGCTGTGTCTCTGTAGTATGCTGTTTTTAAGTCCTTTGAGTATAGACCAAAGAGAGGGATAGCCGGGTCAAATGGTGGTTGCATTCCCAATTTTCCAAGGAATCTTCATACTGCTTTCCATATTGACTGCACCAACTTGCAGTCCCACCAGCAATGTATGAGACTTTTATAGAAAAAGTTCTATAAAAGTCGTGATTAGGACATTTAAAATATACATATGAGGGCTGGGGATGTGGCTCAAGCAGTAGCGCGCTCGCGTGGCATGCATGCGGCCCGGTTCGATCCTCAGCACCACATACCAACAAAGATGTTGTGTCCGCGGAGAACTAAAAAATAAATATTAAAAATTCTCTCTCTCTCTCTCTCTCTCTCTCTCTCTCCTCTCTCACTCTCTCTTTAAAAAAATAAAATAAAATATACATATGATTAATAACAGCATTTTATCAATGTTAAATTGCCTAAAATTTATAATTCTTCTATTATCATGTAAGGAATGTTCTTGTTCTTAGGAAATCTGTGAAGTATTTAAAGTAAAGAGTCATGATGACTTCAACATATTCTCAAATGATTCAGCAAAATTAATAATAAAGGTACAGGGGCTGAGGTTGTTGCTTGGTGGCAAAACACTTGCTTCCCACATGTAAATCACTGAGTTTGATCCTTAGCACTGCATAAAAATAAACAAAATAAAGATATTGTGTCCATGTATAACTAAATATTTTTTTAAAAAAATAAATTTATGAGTGTTATGTGGATAATAATAAATCCTTGTGGCAAAATGTTAACTGGTGAATATAGGAAAGTGGTATACTGGTGTTTTCTACTCTTGAAATTAAGTTTGATGGGCTGGGGATGTGGCTCAAGTGGTAGTGTGCTCACCTGGCATGCGTGCGGCCTGGGTTTCATCCTCAGCACCACATACAAACAAAGATGTTGTGTCTGCCGAAAGTAAAAAAAAAAATAAATAAATATTAAAATTATCTCTCTCTCTCTCTCTCTCTCTCTCTCTCTTTCTCTCTCAATCTCCTCTCTCTCTCTCTCTGTCTTAAAAAATAATTAAGGGAATTGCTAGCCTTATACTATATAAATATTCCCATGGCTTTGATCCTTAGTTCATAAGTATACTTCCTGTGAGTTCAGCTCTGGGCAGAATATCTTAGGCAAGTTAATTGTATTATCAGACCTTGAAATTCAATTCATATGAATGAACCAGCTTGATAAAATAGCAAACACTTTCTGTTAAAGTTGACAATTTAGTGCTAGGGTTGTGGTTCAGTGGTACAGTGTTAGCCTAGCACATGTGAGGCACTGGGTTTGACCCTCCGCACTGTATAAAATTAACTTTAAAAAATAAATAAATAAAGGCATTGTGTCCCTCTACAACTAAATTTTTTTTTTTTTAAATTGACAATTTAGGGTTGGGGCTGCAGCTCAATGGTAGAGTGCCTGCCTCACACGTGTGAGGCACTGGATTCAATCCTTAGCACAACATAAAAAAAATAAAATAAAAACTAAAGATATTGTAGGGCTGGGGCTTAGTGGTAGAGTGTCTAGCACGTGCGAGGCACTGTATTTGATCCTCAGCACCACTTAAAAATAAATAAATAAATAAAATAAGGGTATTGTGTGTGTATATATATATATATATATATAGATAGATAGATAGATAGATTCTGGATATGCTCAAAAAAATTAAAACTACTTATAACACATTCTTCACCATTTCTTCTTCCTGATATTCCTATTTATCTATCAATCTGCACATACATTCATATATGAGGCATTTAATCCTTTTAAGTTTGTTAAAATCTGTGTTAAGAAGCAAAATATTAACACTTTATAAAGCTAAAATAATTTCAGTTACATTAATATAACTAAAGTTTTCCCCTTATACATAAGTTTTTAAAAAATCACATTCTAAATATCTGTACATTATTCAAAATATAAAAAGCATATGGAAAGAAAATAAAACTTGTAATTCTACCATCCAATGACAGTTTAGATTTAATTTCTATGTTTTGACTTAATTTCTTCTGGTCTAAGTTAATATATATATATATATATATATATATATATATATATATATATATTTAAAAATATGATATGTAACAGATAAAATGGACATATAATCCAAACTAATATATTGTCATGAATAATTTTTCCCACTGACAAATATATTTATCACACATTTTATTATTGTAAAATAAATGTATTGATGATATATAATCTTGAATTTAATTTTTTTAATTAACAAGGCCAAAGAATATGCATTCTGTGTGTGTGGTACTATGGATTAAATTAAGTGCCTCATGCATGCTAATCAAGTGTTCTACCATTGAGCTACATATAGCCCCAAGTATGCATTTTCTTTCTTTCTTCTTTTTTTAATTGTTATTGGGAATTTAACTTACTTTATCACTGAGCTACATCCCCATTCCTTTTTTTTTTTTGGTACTAGGGATTGAACCCATGGCCTTATGCATGCAAGACAAGCACTCTACCAACTGGGCTATATCCCTTCCCCCCTCCCGCATTCCTTTTTATTTCTTATTTTGAGACGGGGTCTTGCTAAATTGCTGAGGGTCTCATTAAGTTGCTGAGGCTGGCTCTGATTCGCAATACTCCTGCCTTAGCTTCCTGAGTCACTGGGATTATCAGTGTGCTGCACATGGCTCCAAGTATGCATTCTTCTTCTTTTGTTTTTGTTTTTTTGTACCAAGTATTGAACCCAAGAGTATTTAACTATTAAGCCATGTTTTCAGCCCTTTTAAATTTTTATTTTGAGACAGGGTCTCACTAGGTTGCTTTTAGCCTTGATAAATTGCTGAGGCTGGCTTCAAATCTTCAATTTACCTCCCTTGGCCTCCTCAATGACTGACTGGGATTATAGGTTATGTGCCACAACACCTGGCTTTCTTAAAGGCTCATTATACATCTTGCAGAATTAGTCCCTGAAAATTTAAATCAGTTTAAATTCTCTTCAGCAAAGTATAAAAATGTTTGGTAATAATTTCAGCTGAACATATTCATATTTTTCAAAAGTCATTTTACAAGTAAAAAAATTACATTAGTGTTTTGGCTGTATTCTTTTACCCATTAATGTGGCTGATTTTTTTTCATAATTTGTTTGTTTGTTTGGCACTGAGAATTAAACCCAGGAATGCTTAAGCACTGAGCCACATCCCCAGTCCTTTTTATTTTAAAATCTGAGACAGTATCTCACTAAGCTGCTCGGGGCCTCACTAAGTCACTGAAGCTGGTCTCAAACTGGCAATCCTGTGTTAGCCTCTCTGGGGATTACAGGCGTGCACCACCACTTTTAACTAATGTGCCTTCTTTCCTTTGTTCTTTCTTCTATTGGTTATTAATTCTCTTATAAGACCTCTTTATTTGTTAATAGAATAAAGAGTGACATAGATATTATTATTAGTTTTTCAGATACCTTTCAATGTAAGATGCTTTGATGTCTACATAGGCCAATATATCAGTCTATGTATATGTATATTTCCTCTGCATTATCTCTCACTGACTTATAGTTAGTCTTTTGCCATTCTGCCACAAAAAGGTCATCTGTATTTTCTTTGTTTTCTTATTTTAAATATTTTATATTACCATTTAAATTTATCTTGTGTCAATTTTAAATCATGATGTAAGATGAAGGGCTGATGAGAATTTATTTCTCAAACAGTTAATTGGTACACCCATTTGAAGAATAATGGATGAATGATCTTTATTGTTTATTTTACTCTTATGAGGATACATGTGTCTTCTATAGAAATCTCTTCTGTTCTACTGTCCCATCCACTGATTCCTGGGCTACTAAACATTTTTAAATAATGTGGAATTTTTTTTATTAGGCAACATGACAAATCTTTCATTATTATTCTTTTTTTAGTTCTTCTACATTTTCTTTATAGCCAAAAAAAAAAATGAGAAAAAAAGCCAAACACAGAAGAAAATGGACAAAAACATGACTAAGGATTTCCCTCCAAATGAAACACAAACATGAAAAATACTTATATTCATTAGGAAAATGAGAAGTAACAATTAAAACAACATGATAGGACATATTAGCCATCATATAACAAAATTTGGAAACCAAATAATACCAAGTATTGGTCAGGATATGGGGAAACAAAGATCATCTTATGCTGCTGATGTGAGTGTAAATTCACTTGGCTACTTTGGAGAACAATTTGGCGATGTCTGATAAAATGGAAGTTAATATATGCCATCAATTCCACTTATAGATATATACCCTAGAAAATTTCTCACAGCACACATGCAAAAGAAATCCATGATGTTTGCTAAAGCAACTTTTTTAATTGGGAGAAACTAGAAACAGCAAAAATATCCATTGACAGGAATGAATAATTGAACAAATAAATGTGATGTAAAGCTACATAGGAGTTAAGAATGAATGAAGGTTTTATTTATCTACATTAATAGAACCAAAACTTAATTACAGAGGGAAAAAAAAGTAGAATGGGATATTATAACATTACTTATGTAAATTAAATAGTAAAAAATATATATCATTCATGGTTACTTATCTCACTTTCTATATAATGCATATATATATAAACTAAGTATATTTGTGCTGCTTTGTATTTGTTGATCTTATAGTTGAAGAATTATCAGCAAGGTTGGAAGCAAAAAAAATATGTTTTCAACATTATAATTATATATGCACCCAATTGTTTACATTTTTAAATGAAGTCCTATAACATTCATGTATATTTAAACCGTTATATTTATATAGTACTTGGATATATTTATTCATTGTTGAAACAACCATGGTAGAACTGGGGCATACAAATGAATTACAGTTGTTTTTTTATCAAACTTAAAAAATAACTTTTTTGGTTTCTGTTTCTGGAACTTCTTTATTGCCTTTCATGAGTAATATCAGAAACAATATAACAAACATGCTGATAAGCATTTAAAAATTGGATTATACAAACATGATTAGAGGCTTCACTCAATAACCAGTATTGTTTTTTCTTTTATGAAACTAAGTATCAAATCTAGGACCTACTGCTTGCAAAAGAAGTGCTCTGCCACTGAGATACATCCCAAGCCCAATAACCAACTTTTTATGCAGCATTTAGAATGTCCTAGGAGATGTTCCAGGCTGGGAAAAACAGAAAGACAAAATTGAACAAGTTAATGTTATCTTAAAGTTCAATTCTAGTGGTCAAATGCTATATTTTATAGCTGTTGTTTATTTCAAATTATGTATTTCTTGAAATATTGTTATGCTTAGCCAAATTATATTGTTCTATTGTGTGCATGTATGAATACACAATAGCAAATCCCATCATTATATACTTTATAATGCACCAAAAAAGGTGGAAAAATATTATCATGTTATTAACTCAATCAGCAAGGCAAATTCAATCTTATATCCATGATTGTGAAAATGGGGTATTTAAAGCCTTTTGTTTTTTTTACTTTTAACATCATTTTTATTTTCCCCATTATCTCTGTTCTGGAACAAGGAACTTGGTAATTTTCAAATAGTATGCAAACCCACGACAATTATTTTATTATGCCTATAGTTTCAAAAATCTTCATTTTTCAATTCAACACAAAATAGAGTCTTGGCAAATGTCAAATAATTTAGGAAATAAGCATAAATGACCTGGTTTCCAGACTTCCAGGTCTCCCTTTTCTTTTGGAGCTGGGAACATGGACATTCTTATGAAGCAGAGAGCTCCAAGGAATGGTCAATTGTACATCCTTAATTCTACTGTGAGCCAGGCAAGCCTCTGATCATGATATGAGGACCTGGGAAATGAAATCAAGTCTGTTGTAAAGGTCTGAAGGTTTATTCAATATAGCTCCCTTGTATTGTGCCTTCTCTGTGAGGTTGAACAGGAACAGATCATCTCAACGTCTGTCTCTCTGAGTCCCACTCACACTGACAAAGTTCTACTCCAAATCTCTCAGCCCCTCTCACTGTGTTACTCTTGTTTGTTTATTGAGATGGGGTCTGGTTATGTTTCCGAGGCTGGCTTCAAACGCCTGGGCTCAAGAGATCCTCCTACCTTGGCCCCCCAAGTAGCTGGGATAACAGACAGATGCTGCAGAGTCTGACTGTGTTACCCTGATGGCTTGCTTTTCTGGTGTTGTGAGTCAAGTCAAGGGATTGGCTGGATTTCTCATGGAGGAATCTAGTTTAGATGTTGACCACAAAATGGGATAGGAGGTATATCCTCAGAGCTGCAGCCCAAGAGAACAGGGGAGGAGTGCAGCCAGGTTAAATAGACTTGCATGGTTGAGGAGCACCCAGCAGGAGGTATCCTCTGAGCAGATGAGTATGTGGCAGTCACAAAGTCATTAGCATGACAGCCATCATGTAATCCATTAGGGAGGTATTGAAGATGAGATGTCCAAAAGACCAGGAAATGTAGATCATTCTTTAAGGAAAAGCAGCCATTAGAAATGAAAGAGCATTCCAAAGGAAAATAATAGAAATAATTGGTTTCTTACAAATCAAATATGCAAGGAATTTAAAAGAAAAGCAGGTTGCCTGCAAAATGCTTCAGAGAGATGGGGTGGGATGAGAGTTTAAAAGTACTGTTTAGAATCGAAATAGAAAAGAAAACAAGGGGGCAGAGACAGGGGGATTGATTCCATAAAAAGAGAAGAGAGATTAGTGGTGTAGATGGAGGGGATTGAGGGAGAGGTACACATATGAATTCATAGATGTTGTATTCTATGTTCACATATGAATATAACACAGGGAATCTCACCTTCATGTATACCCATGTGGCATAAATTTTAAAAGATCTATAAATAAATAAAAGATCAGTAGAGGAAAAGGATCAGCCAGAGGAAGGAGGGGGGAAAGAGGAAGTACTAGAGACTGAATTAGAGCAAATTATATCCCATGCTTTCTTAATTATGTCAAAATGAACCCTAATAGTATGTATAACTCAAATGAACTAATAATAATAATAAAAAAAATACCGCTTGGGCTTGGCTATTAGGAAATTCCCCACATTTTTTCCAACATGAAGGAGTGAGGAAACCTGGCCACCGAGCTGAGCATTAGAGCCGGGTAAGGAAGGGCTCATCCGAGAATGCTTTCTTGGAGCTTGACCGTGGAAGGAAAGAGAGACAGGCATGCATGGAATGGAGAAAGGAATCATTTGTGGTACAAGAAATCTGGTTGTGTTTGTAGATGGTGAAGAAAGAGGCAAGAGAGAGGAAACACTGAAATAAAGAAGAGGGTGAATGATTGACGGAACAAGACCACAGGGTAAGTGGAGAGGATTTACAGCATGAGAGAAGAAATGGTCCTTGAAAATGAGGGAATAGAAAGCAGAGCTGCAGATGCAGGTCCAGGGAGAGGGTCTGCTGCTATTTCATTTATGTATTCTCTGGATGACGTCACAGTCTCATTCAAGGGACACCCCACTGCTGCAAAGCCACTGTGCTTCCAGGCACCAGCTACCTTTCCTTAGAGAAATAAGCTTCCTCTTCCTTCTTATTGCCAATTTGAGTGAGTTACACAAATCCAATTGTAAGCACCCTCTAAAGTGCTTTCTTAAAGCTTAAAAAAAATAAAAGATATAATGACTTCAATAATTGAATCAAGATTCCCTAGCATCAGCAAGCACAGATTTCATATTAGCTGACTTGATATAATCATTTTATTTGGCTATTTATTTATTTATTCACTTAGTCTGCTGGAGATCAAAAGAAGTCACTGAAATTCTTTGAAAGGCTTTTTTTTCCCCAAAGGAAGTAGATTTGCATCAGTTAAGCTAAAGCCTACTTTATTTGGCAGGCATTTGTAGACATTTAGATGGTAGACCTCGGCTTTCTGGAGATGAACTCATAATTGGCAGCTAGCTAGTTCTAGAAGGCCGCTTTAAAAAAAAATCTAAAATGCAAGGGTTTTACTGATTTCTTTTTAAAGGAAGACATATAAATCTATTATTTAGCTTACTTTAAAAATGTTTAGACTGATGTTGTACCATCTTGTTAGAGGACATGGACTATGATGGCAAAACTATTAGAGGGATGACAGTTTGACATAAAAACCTGCTCCAAAAAAAATCATTTTTTGTGGTATCTGCAGGTGTCAAGCAGCTCCTGCCCTGCTACTGTCTGAGAAAGTGCAAGTCCAACCTGCAAATGTCCACAGCCAAATACCAAATCTTTTTCCCGATAACTAGTATCAAAACTCTTCACTCCTAAGCAGCTCAGTGAGACCCTATGTCTAAATATAATATTTTAAAAAGGGCTGGGGCCAGGCACGTGGTACACACCTGTGTAATCCCAGTGGTTTGGGAGGCTGAGGCAAAAGGATAGTAAGTTCAAAGCCAGCCTCAGCAAAAAGTGAGGCTCTAAGCAACACAGTGAGACCCTGGGTCTAAATAAAATATTTAAAAGGCTGGGGACAACTCAGTGGTTAATGCCCCTGGGTTCAATACCCAGTACCAAAAAGCAAAGCAAGACAAACAAAAAACTCTTCATTCGCTCTACAATCAATCAAGTGCTGTAGAAATTCTTCACTGTCATCTTTAGGAGACTAGAGGAATTAAAATTCAAATACTTTCAATCCCTCAGAATGAGAATTTTATAATACTATCATTTAAATTTTTTCTAAGTTCTTACCCTGCATTTAAACAAAATTATGAAAAGTGAAATATCATTCTATGCCAACACACCCCTGCCAGTCTCTTTTTTTATTATGATTTAATTTTGTGTTGTACTCTCTTCCTATGCAGAAAGCAAGTACAAAGTTCAGACCAAATATTTCTATATTTTTCTTAGTAAAACTAGGGTTAAGGATATTTTATCCCTATGTTGATCTTTTAAAAATAGACCTTCTCAATTTTTTTTAAGGATTTTGCTTCAGGAAAAAAAAATTTGTGGATGAATACATAGGCTTTTCAGAGTAAAAAATAAAAAGGCATTTTACCTTATAGATTTGAATGTTTTTCCTTTGTCAAAAATATTAGAAATTATTTTAATATCCAAATATAAATCTATGTATTATTATATAAGCCTTTTAGGAATTCATTAGTTTCAATTCTTAAAGTACTTAAATTTGAAGATCTTTTTGTTGTTCCTTTTCATAGTCGACCATCTTTCTCAGGCAATGGTAAGATTGTCTACCTACTTATAAGGTCAACTTGCAACCCCACCCCCTTTCCCTGATGACAGTACTCTAGATCAACTTCCATATTAACCCATTCTGGATCTTCTGTCCCCAACCTCAAAACCCAGCCTTTCAAATGACACTCTAAGCAATGGAGGGCTGGGCACAAGGACTCCTGCCTGCGTTCCTACACTCTAGAAGTACACCAGAAATAGACAAAACAGAGTCCTACCTCTGACCGTTTTGCTTCACTGGTTAGTAAGACCCTTGGGTGGTCATAGCTCTTCACAGCTTGACGAGTCTGAACCCCAGAGCCCTGTATATTTGACTGTAAAAGTAGCATTTCAAGTTCACATACATCTGTCAACTTTTTTCAGTGCTCGTATTTAGTGTGACGACCTATTTAGGTTGCAGCCTCAGTGATGATCAAAGTGGACAAATAAAAGACCAACTGAAGAAGAGGCTAGAAAGCTGTCTCTGACCCCATTGCTCTCATGTCTGCCATCTCCACCTAATGCTAATCTGCACCCAGCGGCCCCACGATGCTGGTGAGGTAAGAAGCAACCTGATTGAAGGGCTGCAGCCACCTGTTGCTGCAGTACAAAAATAAACCATTGAGAATTGCAGTTGGGAACCAGAATTGTGCAGTGGTTGGATTTTCTGATACATGGTGGGCTTTTAGCCTTAGTGTGAGAACAGTCAGCGATTCTCAAAGCTCCCTGGGTGATCTCGTTCCTCAGGGGAGGCAACAGTTTATGTGAATAGAGTGAAACCCATTTCTTGTCCTTAAGATTTGGAAAGGCTACTTTCTAGACCCTTCTGTCTGTCCATATAAATAAACCAAGCCTGGAGAAGGAATTTCAACTTATGCTGGAGTGCTTCCTGGTGACATGATTTCCGTTCCAGCAAAGAAGTCAAGGTATACAAATCTTTATGTGGTGGGGATAAAGCACAGAAAAGACTATCAAAAGCTGTTACTCCATATGTGTCCAAGTGGTCACTTCAAGCACACAGACTTCCTATTTCTGAGTGAAACAGATCCAGGATTTTACCCTATTTAAAAATTACAAAGTTCTGCGCAGTTGGCTCAGTGCTAACCTTTTTTGTTGGAGAAGTAAAATAGCAAAGTAGGAATTTTCTATCCAAGTTTCAAAAACATTATGGTATTAAGAAAATGAAATTAGATGTGGTTTGGCTACATGTATGTGTGCAATCAGAAAAATAATAAAACCCCAAGCAAGTTTCTTAGGAATCACCTAATTCAGATAACAAGCATTGATCTGACCAAGTTATTAGAACTTGTCCATTAAACTTGAGTTGGCAGGAACAGAGACAGGAAACTCTTTCTGCCTCAGTCCTGGATACCTACTGCCAACAACCAGAACAGAAATATATAAGTCAGCCTGTGTGTGTGTGTGTGTGTGTGTATGTGTGTGTGTGTATGATGCTGGCCTAATAGATGCTACCACTG
This sequence comes from Spermophilus citellus, assembly GCF_964194105.1. NCBI lineage: Eukaryota > Metazoa > Chordata > Mammalia > Rodentia > Sciuridae > Spermophilus > Spermophilus citellus. Next base: position 5,950,744 of record NC_138194.1, read on the forward strand.
CTCTCTGTGATATATGTCTGTCAGTAAAGATGGGGTATGGATGGGCCCAAAAGCAATAGAAAAAATAAACTCCCAGGATAATAGTGAGAGAAGCACTAAATAATATTTATCATATAAATATTGTCCTCTCATGTACCTCTTAGCAGCTACATGTTGATTCGTCTGTAAAACTAAAGGTAATAATAGCATAACACAGAATTTCTCAAAGGATGTTCTGAGTGACTCAATTTCTTCAGGAAGTTAATAAATGTTACATGAAAAAAAAAAGGGTAATGTATAATTAAGTAAGTCCAGGAGATATTGGCTCAACAAATTCCAACAGGTTTATTACCTTAGGTTCCTTGGAATCTCTAATGTATTCATGTACATATATTTTCAAATTCTGGAGGTAAGAATTTAGTTCTCAGTCTTAAGACTTTTTAAAAATTTTCCAAGTATCTCTTAGGACTAGAGTTTCACATAAGAAAATTTGGTACAAGAAAAAAACAACCTATACTATATTGGCCTTGAGATGACATGCAGCAATGCTGCTGTCCAGAGAGATTAGCACCTCGACATAGGCAACTCATGGACCTGCCCAAAAGGTAACTGGTTTTTATCTCATGCTCCAAGTAGCAAGTGACTTTTCCCACCAAGTAGCTTTAAAAAGCTCCTATTGTCAAGCTGGGGATGTGGCTCAAGTGGTAGCGCGCTCGCCTGGCATGCATGCGGCCCGGGTTCAATCCTCAGCACCACATACAAACAAAGATGTTGTGTCCACCGAGAACTAAAAAATAAAAAAAAGAAAGCTCCTATTGCTCATGGATAAGTCTGACCATGCAGAGAAAATTCTTCATGCTAAGTAACTAAGAATTCAAATTGGAGGAAGGGATTATAGGGCAGCCATCATTTTGCAGAATCTATTGGAAGGAAACATACTTTCCATGGAAATTTAGTTATAAGAAGGTGGCACTTAAAACTGTTGTTCAAGCAAGTATATAATCAAAGTCCCAGAATTCTCTGCAATGAATAGGGTCCCGAAGCAAAAAAGATAATCCCACCAAATAAATCAGATGATAGGAAATATAAAAATAGAAAAGGAGCATGGAAACTGGAAGGAGATGGGCATAGAAGGAATGGCTCAAGGAGAAAGAGACCCAAAGCAAATTCTAAGACCAGCTCAACAGTCTATAGACTAACAATCGGTATTAGACCATGTCCAATATGAATGTGTAGATTTCTCCAACAATGTGATCTTATTTCCAGACAGAGGAGATGAAGATGTCCAACTACCATTCTTGTACCTTGAGAGAGCCCCTATGGGAGTATATAGATCCCAGCCTAGGTCATACTTGAGGGAATATTTACCTAGGAAGATCTGTGAGAAGGTGCTGATGGGAAATTACAATGATCATCATAGTGAAATCAAAGGTCCAAAGCTCAAGACAAGAAGGGACCTGAGATATAACATATTGGACACCAGCAGGAAAGAGTAGAATCAGGAAGAAATCAGAGACACTGAGGGGCCTCCAAGAACTGTTCAATTAGAAGACTATAGGGCACTGTGCCGGAGCTGCAGGTTTCCTACAGTGTGTGGTGGGACAGCAGGGGAGTTTATGACATTGCCATATTAGGACACTGATCCTGGGACAACAACATTTTTCTTTATTACAATTTCACAGAAAAAGCCCAGATGATATTTCTTCATTGACCGGACTCACTATTGGTCCTATCTAATCTCCTGTGTGTAGAAGGCAGAACAGTTCTTTCTGCCTCTAGCAGGACAATACAAACCACGGACTCACCACAGTGTCATACTGACTCCCTTGTATTGTCTAAGAAATAATTATATTGTACACATGGCATTATAAGAAATATATGCAAGCACATACCACACAATGACATTTTGATTAACAAGGAACATCGTATATATCATGGTGGTTCCATAACATAATACAGCCCACTGATGTTACAGCCATCTTAGTTTGTCAAAGTTCACTCAATGATGTCTGCACAAGATTAAAATCTCTTAAACAAATGTGAATTTCCTTCACAAAAGTGAAAATACTTTTCTTTAGGCAGTTGAGGAATAAGTCAGAGCTTTCTCTACCTGGGGTGGATCTTGTTAGCATGATTGCAGCCATCTTCCTACTCCCCGCCCTCACTTTGTGAATACTGTTATTATTCCCAAGACATCAAAAGTAACCCAAGATAAAACCTACCGGGCTGGAGACATGCTGGTTTCTTCCTGTGCTCTCATTGAGAGATAGGAGACAACTTACTGGCTCCTGAGATAGGGACGTACCGGTTTCCCTGTTCTCTCCTTGAGAAGATAAAGGAACGTGCCAGTTTCCCTGTTTCCCCTCTGAGAAATAGGAAAACTGCCTGTCTCTGTTCCCAAGAGACAAACTTGCCTTCCACAAGATCAGGGGATGCTCACTATGTCAGCCAAGATTAAACTCGGCCCTAGTGCACGGCCATGATTCCAGGCTGTAAGAGGTGACATTCAAGGGGCAGTTGCTGCTGCTGTCTCTGCTTGCTGCTGCTGACCCTCTCTTTATGCAGAGCAGCCTCATCAGGCTCCTGACAATAAACCTGCTTCTTATCCCAGGTGTGTGTGATCCCTCCTGCACAATTTTTCTTTCAGTTCTCAATTGGCTTCAGCTGAAATTAATCCATAGGCCAAAGTGGTGTATTTCGGGGTGGTATATCCTGAACCCCTGAGAGATTATATTAAAAGAAAGGGAATATCTGTTGTCGGCTTCTTTTAAATCCTTTGTGTATATACTGAGGAGTGGAATAACTGGGTCAAGGGAGAATAGAAGTGCAGTAGATTAGACAATGGGGAAGGGAGGGAAGGAAGGGACAGACAGTGGAGTGACTCTGACATAATTTTCCCCTGTACACATATGAAAACAACACAGTGAATCCCACCGTGGGCATCCATAAGACTGGGGCTCTAACTAGGACAAGATATAGTCCATGCTTGAATAATTACAGCAAATGTATCTGCTGTCATAAATAACTAAAAAGAACGAATAAATTTAAAAGAAAAGAAGTAACATAAGCCGAGGCAACATTGCTATGCTTTTAGGTGCTCCATTCTGAAGACTCTACAGGACCAAAGTCTCTCCAATGATCACCCATGTTGTAGCATATTCCAGAATTCTCTTCCTTTTTAAGGCTTAATAATATTCCCTTGTGTGTGTAATATTTTGCCTACTCATTGCCGATAGGTATTTGGGTGGCTTCCACATTTTTTATTATTTCAAATAGTATTGTTATGAATATGAAGCATATAATTACCTCTGCTTTTAATTTTTTTAAATAAGTACCCAGAATTTGGGGATCTTACGGTAATTTTATTTTCAGTTTTGAGGGAAATCATCATATTGTTTTCCGTAGTAATACCATTTTACATTCCCACCAACAATACTCAGGGTCCCAATGTCTTCAAATCCTTACCAACATTTCTCTCTTCTTCCCCTCCTCACTCCTCTCCCCCATGCTCTGTCCCAGATAGTTACCTTTCTAATGGGTGATAGGTGTTTTGATTTGCATTTCACTGATGATTACTGACTCTGAGTGTATTTTCTTGTGCTTATTGGCCATGTGAATGTCTTCATTGGAGAAATAGCTATTCAAATCTTTGCCAATCTTTTGATCAGATTGTTCTGTTTTTTGTTTTGTTTTTGAGTTGTTGAGTTTTAATAATATCTATGTGTGCTACAAATTAGTGTATTTTATTATTTATCCTTTAATAAACATGGCATTCCATAGGAAGTTAGGTCAACAAACTCCTGCCTATAGAGTAGGCCCCAAACATGGGCAAATTCAGAGTAAAAGTTCATTTGGAGAGTATGTTTATAAAAATTAGAAAGGTTCCTCTTTACCTCAGATGCAGATTATTTTCCCAACTTGTGGGGAATAGCATATCCTTGTATTTTAAAAACATACTCTAAATAAACAATGATAGCAGAGTGATTATGAAAAAGAAGTAAACAGAACTCTAATACTTCAATTCTGCAATGTCATATAATGCCTTAGAGATTGAGTCCATATTTAAAATTTAAACAGGGAAGTCGTGTGCTAAGTGCAACATTTTTATCTGGTAAACGCAAATTTTAGTTTATGCATTAAACATTTTACTGAATTTGCATAACATCTTTAAGTTTTAAATTCATTTATTTATTATTCTTACACAATGATTCAAAATAAAGGGGAACATTTTAAATTGTTGGCTATATTGGATCTTTGAATATATTTTGGATTATATTTTCTGTATTATTATTATTATTATTTCTGGGATGAGAAGTAGACTCAATAAAATGAAATATTTATCATCTGTATTTAATTTCTGACCATTTTTTGTTATTTTAAGATCATTGCTGAAGATAGTCACCTCCTATACAGAAGTGAAATATTAAAAGTGGGCTCTACACACAGTAGGTGTGCCACCCATACATGCTTCTATCAACTCATTTTTATTTTTTTATTTTTTTTTTTTTGGCCTCTGCTTTACTGCATCAGCAGTGGCCATGGGTATCTGTTCAGGTCTGTCCTTGTCACAGGAAAACAGATGAGAATGACGTCCCAAACGCTACCCCAGACTAATATCTTTGGACCAATTCTAATTGTTAATTTAGCAGAATGGTGTTTCAACTAGTTTAAGTATAAAAATAGAATGAGCAGAGTAAAGACAAGGGATCAGGAAGCAGCTAAAAACATAAATGTCCTTCATGTCACCATCGTGCCTGTTCTAAATGGTTCATATCAAATTTCCTTCAAGAGTGAGGGTTTCTTTCTTCAACCCTGGGTAACACTGCAGAAGTATGTTTGACTACCAGGGACTAAGTCTGGGAAGATCCCCAGGACCTGGCATGAAAGTTGTCTCTCCAGCCACCCAGAGATGACAGGAAGGATGCTAGGAAAGGTTTACAACTGTTTGGGAAGTGTCATGAGTCTGGCCAGAACATTCCTGGTGGAGGCTATGTGGCGGCTTTTGAAAGTCAAGCTGAGGAGGTGTTGAGCCTGAGTCAACTCTCTTCATCCTCTCCGTTGGCTTGGAGGAGTGAGAAATCAATGTGTTTCCTTAAATCCAAGCTGCCTTACGGCCCTGTCCAAATTGGCCACTGCCCTTTCTCTTCTATAGAAGTCCTTACTGCCAAGGGTGAAGATCTCCTTTCCTTTCAAAATAAAATGTGCTTTATAGATTTGGCTTCTTTTAGAACTCCTCTAAGGTGTGTAACAGAAGAAAACTATGAATTATTTAGGAAAAACTGGATGTGCTTTGATAAATAAGATGCTGTTACTTATTATTTTTCTAATTTAATACAGAAGTGCAAAATACAACAGAAACTTCCACAGATTCTAAGAGGAAAACCCGATAATTTTTCACATAGTAAACTTACCCTTGTAATCAAATTTAAAAAAAAAATAGAGTATTTCCAGCACCCTGGTAGACCCTCAAACCCCTTGTAGCCATTACTCTCTCTCTAGTAAGTGCGAAAACTACCTCACTTCTTTTATCATAGATTATTTTTGCCTATATTGAACTTGACAGAATTTTGTCATGTGTATTTTTATTTTTCAGTGATGGGAATCAGACCCAGGACCTCATACATGTTAGGCAAGCCCTTTGACACTGAACTACATCCATGTGTACTCCTATTGTGTCCATTAATTTTTAATGATATCATTGTGTATGTGTCATTTTATTGTGTGTGACTGTTTGTTCTCATGGCTATATGCCATCATAAGACTATAACACAATTAATTTTTCCAATCTGCTATTTATGGGCATATGAGATGCTTTCAGTCTGAAGTTATTATAAATGATGCTTTTATGAACAAATCATACACATGTTTTGGGGGACCTCAAATATACATATTTAGCTGAACAGTAAATAACTATTAGGAGCGGAAATTCAAGGTTAAACTATTGATATGCTATATTCATCTTTATAGATAGTACCAAAGTGTTTCCCAAAGTGGTTGTACCAACTTATGCTCCCACTAGCAGAGTAGCTATGTGACCAGTGCTAAGTATCATCACATTAAAGTTTGCATTTCCCTAATGATTAATAAAGTCAAAGGCCTTTTCTTAGGCTTATAGGAATTTTCAAAATTCTCTTTGGTTAAGTAAAAAATAATTCAACTTTTTTTTTGCACATATTCCTATAGGGTTCTCTACCTTTTTCTTATCAATCTTAATAGTAAGAAGGGCAATGAATGTACCTTTTGATTGCATCTTCCAAATATCTTTTCAGATTCCATGAATTATCTTTTGATGCTCTAAATTATGTTTTAATAAACAGAAATTCTTCATTTCAATGTAGACCAACTTAGAAATTTTATGGTTAACATTTTTCTTATCTTTTTTTAAAAAATCTTTGCCTTCTAGAAGAATCCAAACTGCTTTTGACACCTAGTGTAGTGCATATGTGGTTTGTTCCACAAAAGTTCATGTACTGAAAGCTTGGTCTTCAATGTGGTAAGGCAGAGCCTCCTGGGGATGATTAGATCAGAGGGAGTTTAGCTCTAAGAATGCATTAATGCTGGTCTCATGGAGTGAATTTGTTCTTGCAGGAGTATGTTGTTATATAAAAGAGTAAGTCCGTTTCCTGAGTCCCTGTCTGGCTCTCTTTCTTGCCAACTGATCTCTCACATTGTGCTCCCACATCATGATGCCATCTTCCATGAGGCTCTCACAGAACCAACTAGATACTGGTGCCAGGCTCTTGAATCTCCAGAGTTCGTCTATTACTTCCATGCTCCCTCTCTCTATCCCACTACAAATCAGTCTCCTTATATCAAAGAAAACATTCAGCATTTGGTTTTTGGGAATTGGCTAACTTCACTTAGCATTATCTTCTCCAACGCCATCCATTTACCTGCAAATGCCATGATTTTATTCTCTTTTATTGCTGAGCAATAATCCATTATGTATATATGCCACATTTTTTATCCATTAATCTATTGAAAGGCATCTAGGTTGGTTCCACAGTTTAGCTATTGTGAATTGTGCTGCTATAAACATTGATGTGGCTGCGTCCCTGTAGTATGCTGTTTTAAAAGCCTTTGAGTATAGGCAGAGGAGAGGGACAGCTGGGTCAAATGGTGGTTCCATTCCCAGTTTTCCAAGAAATCTCCATTGTGCTTTCCATATTGGCTGCACCAATTTGCAGCCCCACCAGCAGTGTTGACTGCACCTTTTTCCCCACATCCTCACCAACACTTATTATTGTTTGTATGCATAATAGTTGCCATTCTGACTGGAGTGAAATGAAATCTTAAAGTGGTTTTGATTTGCAGTTCTCTAATTGCTAGTGATGATGGATATTTTTTCATGTATTTGTTGATGGATTGTTTATCATCTTCTGAGAAGTGTCTGTTCAGGTCCTTGGCCCATTTATTCATTGGGTTATTTGTGGGGGGGGTTGTTTGTTTGTGTTTAGCTTTTTGAGTTCTTTATATACCCTAGAGATTAATGCTCTATCTGATGTGTGAGAGGTAATTTTAAAAACTTGTACTCCAATAAAATAGAAAATATCGAAGGCATCAACAAATTTCTAGAGTCATATAACTTGCCCAAATTGAATCAGGATAATATACGCAATTTAAACAGATCAATTTCAAGTGACGCTATAGCAGACACCATCAAAAGTCTACCAATCAAGAAAAGCCCAGGACCAGATGGATACACAGCCAAGTTCTACAAGACCATTAAAGAAGAACTAATACTAATACTCTCCAATTTATTTCAGGAAATAGAAAAAGAAGCAGTAATTCCAAACTCATTCTATGAGGCCAATATCACTCTGATTCCAAAACCAGGCAAAAAAAAAACTTCAGATCAATATTTATAATGAAAATAGATGCAAAAATTCTCAATAAAATTCTGGCAAATCAAATTTTAAAAAATGTCAAAAAGATCATGCAACACGATCAAGTGGGATTCATCTCAGGGATGCAAGTTTGGTTCAACATACGGAAATAAATAAATGTAATTCATCACATCAATAGACTTAAAGATAAGAATCATATGATCATCTTAATAGACACAGAAAAAGCATTTGACAAAATACAGCACCCCTTTATGTTCAAAACACTAGAAAAACTTGGGATCACAGGAACATATCTCAACTTCATTAAGGCTATCTATGCTAAGCCCCAGGCCAACATCATTCTAAATGGAGAAAAATTGAAGGCATTCCCTCTAAAAACTAGAACAAGACAGGGATGCCCTCTTTCACCACTTCTCTTTAACATAGTTCTTGAAACACTGGCCAGAGCAATTAGACAGCTGACAGAAATTCAAGGGATATTTATAGGAAAAGAAGAACTCAAATTGGCACTATTTGTTATACCTAGAAGACCCAATAAAAAATGTCCTTTCACAGTAATGAGTTTTGAGATTTTGATACACAATCCACCATACTAAAAGCCAATCAAAAATTTGGTTGCCTCTGGGGCACAAATAAGACTAACACTAACAGAGATTTGGAATCAGAAAAGTGCACCAACCTGCAGTGTCACCATTTGCTTTTTATTTGTCCCTGGAGAAACTACAGTACATTTTAAAAAAATGCAGTTTTTGTATCTAGAAAAGAAGGAAAATAATGCCCATTCCTGAGTCTGGAAGAGGCTTAAGAGAGATAATTTATCTGAAAATATTTGCATTATTTAAAACATACAATAAAACTCGCCCATGTTGTTACTGCAAAAAAATGGGAATTTTAAACACAACTTTTTTTTTTTTAATAATAGCAACTAACATTTACTGGACTTACTGAACTTGACCTTCCATATTGGTGGGTTCTCTATCCATGGATCAGCCAAACATGGATCAAAATATTTGGGGAAAAATTAAATTGTATTTCTTATCAATAATTCCCCAAATGATATAGTTGAACGGCTGTTTATATAGCAATTGCATTGTGCTAGATACTAGAAAAGTTTAAGATGATTTAAAGTACACAGGAGAATGTACATAGGTTATATGCAAATTTCAAGTCCCTTCTCATTTAAGGAATTTGAGCATCTGCAGATTTTAGTACCATGCAGGGTTCTTTCAAACAACCCCCTGTGGATACCAAAGGACGACTGTATTTGTAAATCACTATTATAAGCATTTAACATGTCTTAACTCATGTAATTCCCTCACCAACCTATGAATACATTCATTTCCAGATGAAAAACAGAGGCATGAAGATTCAATGACTCATTGAAGGTCACACTGACTGTTAACCCAGGAAGAGGGCTTAAATCTACCAGAATTACACAATATCATGGTCTTGGCCTTGACCTATAGAGGATCCTGAGTGTCCTATGGTGAGAACAATAGAGGGATCTGGGAGCTTCTGCCAAATACCATTGTTAGACCCTTTGAATGAGGCCTGGGGATTTCTATCACAACTCTACAGAGGTGCTGTTTCACAAGAAGGAAAGAAATAATATATGCAGATTAGTTACATAAAACCATTGCTGGGTGCTTTATAAACTTAAAAGAGATACTATTATTATTCCCAACTTGCAGATAAGAAACAAAGACTCCCACTCAGAAGGCTGAGGCAGGAGGATGGGGAGTTCAAAGACAGCCTCAGCAAAAGCGAGGTGCTAAGCAATTCAGTGAGATCCTGCCTCTAAATAAAATACAAAATAGGGCTGGGGATGTGGCTCAGTGGCTGAGTGCCCCTGAGTTCAGTCCCCAGTACCCACTCACCTACACCCCCCCCAAAAAAAAAGAAAAAAAGAAACAGAGATTCACACAAATTAAATGATTCACATTCCCTGAGTTATTAGGTATGGCATCAAAACTTAGACTAAGATAGAAGCAGTTCTTTACTTAAACCACTTCTCTCAGAACATTAAAAAGCTCCAAATCAGGAGTATTACAGGACTTGTTTGTGCATGATGATTCAGAAAAAAAGAACTTAACAAGCTACAGCACCATAATCACATGTTTCACAACATTACGAACTTTTCATATCTCCAATTAGAAAATGGTTTCTCTTAAATATAGGCTTGAAAACAGTTTTAAAGGGCAAGAAAGTCCATCAGATTTTCCTCATGTAACAATGGATGTGGATAAACTATGAGAGGATTATGACAATAAAGAAAGCTTCCTATACTGATTCTAAGAAATTTCATTTATGATTTTGACCCCATCAATGAAAACTACTGGTTGCATTTGACTCTTCAGACTATCTGTTATGGGATGCTTTAGAAGACTTCTAAATTGAAAACTAAAAAAGCATTTTTGATGAACATTGCCTCTGTAGTAGTGACTGTTGGATAATATGCTTAAGAAACAGATGTAGACAGTTGGCCAATAATTTGCAATAAATGTATTAAATATGAATGTTCAGTACTTTATAAACATTTTCTCTGGGATTATGAAACCTCTAAGGAACATTAACAATAATGACAGCAAATTACCCTTTGGTTTTATAGGATAAAACATATCGAAAACAGATTCATTTTCTAGATTTTATACATACCTACAAGTGAGAAGTCAAGGTGTATGCCTAAAAATAGTCACATGTCTACAGATAAGATAGGTCAGGTATTTTCTCCCCTTTAGAAGGAAAAGAATGTGTAAATGTAACTTTTTAAAAAATTTCTATTGGAGATTTCACATGTTTAGGATTGGGAACTATATAATGTTAAGTTAGTGGTCATGTTACAGCCTTGTAAAATAAAACCCATATTATGAATCAACAAAGAAATATTTTTATTAAAACATATCAGCCTGATTTTATCCACTTGTAGATTAAACCTAACAAGAAAAACTAGCCACTTGATAAGGTTCTAATTCCTCATTTGGAGGAGAGCAAATACTACGCTTGGTTATTCATAGCCTATATTATTTTTCTTTCTTCCTAAAGCAAAAGAAAGAAGAGGGCTTATGGAAAAGTGACAAAATGCACAAATTTGAAACAAAATAAGCCAGTGTCTCAGATTCCCCATGACCAGTCTTCAGGCTGTTCTAGATCTAAAAATTAGGCCAAGTTGGTCTCAAAGTCTCCATTTTTTGTGGCTATGCTCTGTTGTGCAGCCACTATCACATCTGTAGCTCCTTGCACTTTTTTCAACTTCGGGAACATAAATACAGAGGCAGAGACCTGCAACAAACCTCCTTCTGGTCCTTCCCTAATCCATGTCTCAAGACTGCCATGGGGCAAGGTTGGGTTTATTATTAATGCCAACAATTTCAAAACACAGACAATAGAAATTGGTATGCCTCCCATCAGTCACTGAAACATAAACATGAAATTCTTAAGCAAAAAGGTAACAGTTACATCAAATGAAATCACGTTCTAGTATTTACCTCATATTTGTGTGCAATTTGAAAGAAATAGGCAAAAAACCAGATCTGAATTCAATAGACAAATCATTTGGAAGTCTTTAGAGATAACAGCATTTGGAGGTGGGCAAGAAAAGCAGTTGGGAAAGAAAGATGCAGAGGCCTGAATATAATTAAATAACATCTGTGGGAACACAGATTGTGGACAGAGGAAGCAGACACTAGATTAAGGAGGCATTCTTCTGGGGGAAAAAACTGGGGAAAGTTGAGAGATCTAGACTAAATCATTAGTATTTAGTATTATCGTAAAATGGGAAATAAGAAGGGAAAAATAAAAAGTAAATAATTAGTTTAGGCTACATCTGTGGTTAGAAGACTTGTCCATTTTCTCAATATTGATTTTCTAAGTCATACCATTATCCCTTCTGCTGATTTAGTCAGGTATATTGGACTCTCTCTTTTTTTTTATTTTGTCCCAGCTCTTCAATAACAGCAACTCCTGTTACATCAGCAAACTTCCTGAACAAGCATTCTTGCTCTGTGGCTGCCCCACTCCCACCCCGGCCCCTAGGCCCATGGGAAGGGTGAAGGTTCCCTTTTGTCTTGAACTATATAAAAATGTCAAACAGGGATTTCCTTCTTCCTGGGGTAGAATATTCACATGTGCTGACCACTTACTCACCCAGAATGCAATTCCTGGGACCATATTATGGTCCCGCACTCCATTAAGCCCTAATCAGATAGAACAATCATACTAAATACAAGGATCAGGCAGAGTTCTCTACATTTTGTAGGCAATAAAACTATGTTCCAGGTCTGGGACTAGAGGAGGTGGGTTTATGGGGAAAGCATGGACACAGAGGCCAACCCACCCTGGTCTGTTCCTGGACAGTTACTCATCAAGGCACCTGAGCTCATGAATTACTCTCTCTAAGCCTCAGTATTTTTCCCATCTACAACATACAATGACCTTTAATTCTGAAGATAATTCAGGCACTATGAGCAAAGTGTCTCACGTGGTGATAGCACATCGTTTACACCCAGTAAGTGACAGTCATCAGCAGTAATACTGGTATCACAGAGCCAAGAGATGTCATGGGAAGAACAAAGACTAAAATCCAAAAATGTGTGCTCAAATCCTCCCTCTGCCCCTGAGGAGACAAATGATTAAAATTCCAACTCAAATTCTCCATAGTTACAAAATAGTATAATTATATTTCCTAACTTAGAGGAGTACTAACAGAAGTAAATAAAGCAGTGCATTGCCTAGTCAATTATGTGTTCAGGGAATGGTAATCTGACATTTGTTCAGCACACATTTTTTGATGCCAGGATTGCACTCTTCCCTGTAGTTATGGTTCTCAGTAGCCCAGAGACTGTGGCTGACTTTACTGCTACAAGTAGCAACACCAAGAAAGGGAGAACTAAAACTCAGGTCCTTTGAATCAAAGTCCTGTTTTCCATAAGGTCAAAGAGTTAAAGTCCTGTTTTCCATAGGGTCAGTACTCTAGCATATAGGCACAGGCAATGACTTTCTCAAGTCATTTCTCAAGTATTTCCTGACCCCTATATCTCAGGAAATAATCCCAATAGTAAATAAATGGGATGGCACCCAATTAAAAAGCTTCCAGACAGCAAAGGAAATAATTAGGAATGTGAAGAGAGAACTCACATGATGAGAGAAAATCTTGGCTAGCTACTCTTCTGACAGACAATTAATATCTAGAATATATAAAGAACTAAAAAAATTTATACAAAAAAATAAAATAACCCAATTAGTAAATGGGCAAATAAATTAAACAGTCACTTCCCCAAAAATAAATACAAATGGCCAACAAATAGATACCAAAAATGTTCAACATCATTGGCAATTAGGGAAATGCAAATTAAAACAACACTGAGACTTCACCTCACACTAGTCAGAATGGCAGTCATATGGAAAGCAGTAGGGAGATTTCTTGGAAAATTGAGAATGGAACCATCATTTGACCCAGCTATCCCTCTCCTCCATCTATACCCAAAGGACTTAAAAATAGTGTACTAAAGGAACACAGCCACATCAATGTTTATAGCAGCACAATTTACAATAGCTAAACTGTGGAACCAACCAAGATGCCCTTTAGTAGTTAAATGGATTAAAAAATGTGGCATATATACACAATGGAATATTACTCAGCAATAAAAGAGAATAAAATCATGGCATTTGCAGGCAAATGGATGGCGTTAGAAAAGATAATGCTAAGTGAAGTTCGCCAATCTCAAAAAAAAAAAAAACAAATGCCAAATGTTTTCTTTGATATAAGGAGGCTGACTCATAGTGGGGTAGGGAGAGGGAGCATGGGAGGAATAGACGAAATCTTGATAGGGCAGAGGGGTTGGAGGGGAAGGGAGGGGACATGGGGTTATAAGTAATGGTGGAATGTGATGATCATTATTATCCAAAGTACATGTATGAAGACATGAAAAAAAATACAAATAATAATAAAGTCTAGAAAGGATGTGGAACAAAAGGAACTTTTAGACTGTTGGTGGGACTATAAATTAGTACAACCACTATAGAAATCAGTATAAAGTCACCTCAAAAGACTAGGAATGGAGCTATCATATGACCCTGAAAAAAGTCATCATGCTACAGTAATACAGGCACACCCATAATTATAGCAGGCCAATTCACAATAACCAAACTATGGAACCAGTCTAAGTATCCATCAATGGATAAATGGATTAAGAAAATGTGAATACACACATACACACACACACACACACACACATACACAATGGAGTTTTATTCAGGCATTAAAAAATGAAATTATGCTATTTACAGGAAAATGGATAGAACTAGAAACCATTGTGGTAAGTGAAATAAGTCAAACTCAAAAAGGTCAAATGTCATGTGTTTTCTCTCATATGTGGAAAATAGAGTTGAAAAAGGAAAAGAATGATGAGGGTCAGGGATCTCATGAAAATCAAAGGGAAATCAGCAGAGGGAAGAAACCAAGGGGTGGGAGATAGAAAGAAGAAGTGCTGGGTGACATCGGCCATTGTGTGCATATACAAATATGTAACAACAAATCCCATCAATATGTACAACTATAATCCACCAATAAAAAAAGTTCTGTTTTCTCCTTTGTGTAATAACACTAATCTGCAAGGGAAAGGGAGGAAGCCTGATTCCCAATAGAATAGTATAACTTCAACTCTGAGTAACCAAAAGAATAAATAAGGAAGACTAAAATAGAAAAAGAGAAAGGAAGATGGGGAGAGAGAGAGACAGACTCTAATCCATATACAGAGAATGAGCTGGTTGGGATTGGTAGAACTGATGCTGATTCAGTGTCCTTTAAACTTTGATGATGTTTCAGTTTTCAACTAAAAAGTATGTATTACTTTTATCATCTGAAAACAAAACTTGTAAATAAAATATATACTCTAATAGTTGGATCTGGAATATATCCCAAAGGCTCATACGTTCAAGACTTTGTCCCAAATGGTGGTCCTATTGGCAAGTGGTGAAAACTTCAAAAGGTGGCACCTACTAGATCATTGGGGGAGAGTCTTTGGTGCTGTTTTTTGCCCCTGTCTCTCCTTTCCCTCTCTTTTCTGGCTGCCAGGGGGTGAGCAACTCTGCTCTGCCACCTGCTTCTCACCACGATATGCTGTCTCACCACAAGCCTACAAACATCAGAGTCAAGGGACTATGGACTGAAACCTCTGAAGCTGTGAGCCAAAGTAAATCTTTCCTCCTTTAAGTTGACTTTCTCAGGTATTTTATCACAGCAATGGAAAACTAACACTTGGCCTCTAAAACCAAATACAAAAAAAAATATATACTATGGCTCACACGAACACCACATGAATTTAGAAAATTCCTTACCATCTTTTCCACAATGTCACTCGATGTAGGTTCCAATCACAGCAGTAGACTCACCTAACTTTGCAATTCCTTGGCTGGGCAAATGAAAATTTGAAGATTTCTGAGAAGAAAAAGCAGATGGCTGCTTTCAAGATATAGTGGTGCATATGAGAGTAAGTAGAGAAAATAAGCAGGAAGCTAAAAAAAAATTATCAAGTCAATTTGGGGGAAAAGTAGCGAGTTCATTAGGAAAAAAAAATGTCTTTTCTGGTAGCAAAACTATTTTGAGTCATATTTCCTGAACAAGAAAATAAACAATTCTTCTTGAGTTATGGGATAATGACCTTGTGCAATAATTTATGAGGCTTATATTGTAGGTGTTTACTTTGAAATATTCAACTACTACTTGTAAATTAAAGACAGATGCATGTGGTAACAGTTTGCATAAAGGGGAAATGCGGTCTTCCTGCTGCCTGTTTTTCTAGCTGAGAACAAGAAATGCCTGTGTGAGAAACCAAGGAAGTGAGTAAATGTGCCAGCCATTCGTTCATAACCAGGAAGAGAGCACACATTCATTGGACCTGATATTTTACCTCCCTGCTGTGAAATGCTGTATAGCACCACAGCCACATTGAATAACTCAAAGTATAAAAGGAAACCTGTCGTGTTAAAACTAAACTGAAATGTCCCCCGAGAATACTTCCGGTTTCCCCAAACCAACCAGGGTTGGCTCTCATAAACCCTCCTCTGCTTAAAAGCACCACCTTCTACAGAAATTGCTCTGGAAAGGTTTTCTACATTTTTCTGAGAGAAGAGCATTGTCTATAATCACTTCAAGAATTTTATTATGTAGCACAGAAGCTATTGTTATCTTAAGGAGAATAGTCCCCTTCCTTAGATGAGTAATTATTTAAAGATAAAATAGGTCTGATTTAACAAGTAATTTTATGAGAGATCATATGCCATTAGGAGCATGCAATTCTTTTTTTTGGGGGGGGGGGTGCCAGGGCCACTTGACTATTGAGCCACATCCCCAGCCCTATTTTTTACATTTTATTTAGAGACAGGGTCTCAATGAGCTCCTTAGCACCTCAATTTTGCTGAGGCTGGCTTTGAACTTGTGATCCTCCTGCCTCAGCCTCCCAGCCACTGGGATTACAGATGTGTGCCACCACGCTTGGCAGGAGCATGCAATTCTTTTATCTACTGGCTCCATTGATCCCACATATGTAATCACAAGATGCCATGACCACCCTCCCCCATACTGAAAGAGTCTACATTTACTTCTTCTAGAGTTCAAATAGGCTCTGCAAACAGGTTCCATGGGCCCACAAAGCAGTGCAACAGTGGCATCTCCCTGTTGTTTCTTCTTCCTCTTACCCCACTGTCTCCATCCTGATGAACAAAGTCATTTGGAAAAGCCTACCACCCTTAAACATCACGAAATTGACTCTGTCCATGACAAAAGAGCCACATCTGAATGACTCTAAAATGTCCAGACCTTAACATTCTGAAATGTGCAGGATCCTGTGCAAACCTAGGGAATATCTCCTTCTCCCAACTTTATATCATTGCTTTTGAGTCCTGCAAAGTCTCTCCTAAATAGTTCTGGTAACTCCTAGCCTTTACTTCCTGCCAAGAGTAAATACCATGTTTCTCATGAAAATGTGTTTCAAAAAACCATAATCAGGCTAGGGGTATCACTCAGTGGTAAAGCTTTTATCTACTCCATGTAAGGCCCTGAATTGGATCCCCAGTACAGAAAAAAGAAAGAAAGAAAGAAAGAAAGAGAGAGAGAGAGAGAGAGAGAGAGAGAGAGAGAGAGAGAGAGAAAGAGAGAAAGAGAGAAAGAAAGAAAGAAAGAAAGAAAGAAAGAAAGAAAGAAAGAAAGAAAGAAAGAAAGAAAAGAATCCCAAACCCAATTCATGGAATTTGATGGGGATCAGTTGCCATAATATTTCTCCATATTCTACCAGTCTCAAATAAAACCTTTCCCTCTTTCACCAATTATGGGAATTCCTTGCATGTTTCAATAGATTTAAGAACCTGTTGGACTAGGGGAAAAAGAGATGAAGTCTCAGAGGAGGAAGGTGCTGTTGAATGAGGGTGTTGGGCTCAGCTCAGCCAGACTAAAGCCCAGATGTAAGTCTGAGAAATGTTGGGTTTTACGTATCCTAATCAGGGAAAGACTCAATGTTAGGATCATTCCTCAGACAGGACATCCGCCCTCTACCTGAAACAATGTATTATGGATTTCAGAATTGCTGAACTCTTAAATAGAAATTGAGTAAACTTGATTCCAGACCTAACTCTGTCCATCTGTAGGCTTGTGTCTATGGACAAACATGATAGCCAGCACTTTGTCTTGCCCACAATCTCACTCTGACACTCTTCAACTCAGCTCAAAATCCTTTGTATTCTCCCTACCATCTATACATTTAAGATGATAACAGCTATTTTATCTACCTAATAGGGCTATACAATTAAAGACATATTGTATGCAAACAAGTCCCCAGGATGTCCCCCTTCTTACAACTAAAATCACATCCTAATGAAGTCTGATAAATGTAGCATGGTGGCCCCTATCCAGGAAGAGGGCCAGGCTAGGTTGTCAAATTCTCCAGTGAAGTGCTAGGTATCTTCTGCAGAAGCTCCTTCACAGTCAGGTTATATGAGCCTCACATCTTCTAGATAATCTGCTTTTATCCTACCACTAACCAGCCTTCAAGAAAAAATTTTAAGGGGCTGGGGATGTGGCTCAAGCAGTAGCGCGCTCACCTGGCATGCATGTGGCCCGGGTTCGATCCTCAGCACCACATACCAACAAAGATGTTGTGTCCGCCGAGAACTAAAAAAATAAATATTAAAATTCTCTCTCACTCTCTCTTTAAAAAAAAAAGAAAAAAAATTTAAAATGTGTTTATTATTATTTCCATGCTAAGTATCTTCTACTATTTAAAAAAAAAAAAAACCTACAAAAGACTACTACCACTATCGCCCAAAAAGCCACAAATTCCTGAGAAGGCCCTGGACCCTGTACCTCCTGGGTTTCTGATGACTAAGGAGAGCAGGATCCCCTGCTGAGCTTCATTGGACAAAACACAAGAGCAAGAAACAGACTTTTATTGTGTTAAACCACCTGAATTTGAGAGCTAATCTGTAATCTCACTGTAATCTAGATTGTTCTAAAAAATTTAGACTCATGATAAAATAAATAAATTAATAACTCCCTTTGGATCAGTTTTTACATGATAATTTTAACTATTGCTTGAGTTAAGAATATACTGAAAAACCATGACCACAGCAAACGAAAAACCTCATATGTCAGGGATGAGGACCCTGGACCCCAGCCCCAGCTGGATACCCTACTTGCTGTGTGACCTCGGTCAACTCATTATATTGTATAATCCTTATTCTTTTTCTTTAATAAGTAAGGAGAGAAGACTGGATGAGCTTAAATGGCTTTCAGGTCTTGCATTCTATAAATGAACTTCTAGTTTCCTGTCTAGGAACCTGCCCACCATCTATAACTTTCTTTCTGTACCACTATACTTTTTTTTAAGCTAAAAATTACTGTCAACTGCTTGGGACACAACCTATTTATAAGTTTAGGTTTACACTGAGGTTAAAACCTCATTTACCATCGGCTTGTTTATAAAGCCTGTATTTTTATGAAAATAGTTCTACCTTTAGAATCATGTTTCAACAATGCAATGAACACTTCCACAATTTATGCAAATTAAGCACATAAAATTTTAACTCAACAGAATACAAAATTAGATTCTTCATAAGTGAGCAAACTAAACTAAAATTAGATGCACTGTAAGGTAAGGATCTAATTCAGAGTAATTAAGAAAATTTTCTAAAAAGAAATATAAGTGAAAAATAATGAAACTATGGTATGTTCAAAGCATATTGAGTAGAGATTGATGTGGAATTCCCCATATGATAGGGAGGTTATCCTTTTTAATTCATAAAGGCCCAGTTCTGGCTTGATTCTTATACCATAGAGTTTACAAAGAACTTTAGAAAAATGGTATTACAATGAGAGATCATGCACGAGTGTTTCAGGAAGGTATATGGGAGAGCCAAGCCTCTTTGTTTGGATATGAATTAAGTTTTCTTCTCTGGTTTTGGAGTTGAACTTCTGGCTTGTGCTCAGGATCTCGCTCTAACATTTGCCTTGGCTGTAGTGCTAAGCTTCAACTGCATCAATTAACATCTCTTGCTTTGCCTGATTCATTTCCTGCTTGTCGCCTAACATTTTACTTGAATCATTTTCAAATTCTCTCTTCTGAGAAAACCTATACTTATCCCATGAGATTAGGCACCGACATAATCAAGTCATGTTTGTTCATTCTTTCTTACTGCTTAGATCTGTGTTTGGGAAAATAAATACCTTTTACTTTTGAATAATGAATAAAGATTGCAAATTTGTGCAGGTTGATTTTGTCATAAATGCCGATTACTATACCTTGGTTGAGTAACATGTACACACACACATATACACACACACAACTAACAGAACAGGTTGTATGTTAGGATTAAATGAATATTAAAAATATAGTACTTTCTCAGAGTTTATACTATGTATAAGTAAACATATACCTATATTTAGTTTCTGAAACAAATTTATATTTTATAGAAACGTAGGGAAAATAAATGTATTTGGAATAATATTTAGGAAATATTTATCAGTTTTACTTTTTTTGTGTCTCTCTCTTCATGACCTTTTACATTGGTCAGCCAAAACATTCATATGTTTAGAAGAGATCAGTAGTTATCGAAGAAGGACATAAGGAGAATGAACAAGGCAATCTTCATCAAATTACATTTACAAGATTTTACCAAAGGACCAGGGGTTCAGGAGCCAGCACTGTTGAGGGAATGGAATTTCCAATTCCTTTGTCTTCTCTAGCATGACTACTAACTACCAAACTGGGAAACCATTATCTACTGCTCAGAGAAGAATGTCTTTCTGCCTAAGACTTATAAAAATGTAGAAGTCCTGGTGCTTTAAAATAAAATGTAGATAAGATTTAGGGGAAATGAAAGAAATGCCTGCCCCTTTCTGGTCCCAAGACATGGTTGGAAGAGGAACAAGGAGAAGCATGAACTAATCAGATATATCAACCTAAGTTTTCCCTGAGACCCAGTGAGGGGTGGGGTCAGAGTTAGGGAGACATCAGGGACCTCCAACCCCACCACCCCTCCTCTTCCTAGAGGTTCACGGTGGGGGTGAAAGTGCCAACCCTCCAATCACTTGGTCCTTCTGGTGACTAACTTCAGCTTGAGGGTATCTAAGGGCCCCACCCCAATTCATATCATTAATATTTCATCTCTTTGTCACATGATTGAAAGGGCTCTGCTATGGCCCAACAATAAAAGAAACTCCCGCCATTAAGGAAATCCCAAGGGTTTTAGGAAGTCTGAGCCACATACTGATGACAAAGACCAAATAGATTTCTTATTATAGGACATCATATCTTCTTTGCGCCTTTTATTTGGTTATAGAAGCACATGTCAAGGTGAAGCTTCCATTAAACTGGGCTCTTGAGAGACCAGATGAGCACATCCTCCAGCTGACCCAAAGGAACTACGGACAGAGCATGGGCAAAAAAATAAACCTTCTTTAAGCTTCTGAATTTTTAGGTTGATTGATAAAATATAACGTAGACAATTATGATTGATACACATAAGAACGGTAGAATTTTGCTATTTCTATTTTTTAATGTTTTTTTAGTAAATTCAAAGAAATATTATAGAATGGGTTTTAAAGTTTCTGTTTGATTTAAATAATTTTAAAATTATAAGGTATTAGAAAGACATGCTCATATATTTAAAAAAAACTGAAGAAATTAGGTTTAAAAACCTATTGTAAGTGCTGAGAATTGTTACTAAATATTATTTAGTATTCTGTGTAAATTAAGTTTCAATGGAATTTTGTATTAAGGGGATATGGACCATTAAAGCAATTGGGCAGAAAATTTCTTCTATCTAAAAATTAATCAAGGTAACTAATCATGAACTTTTCCAGATTGTATGAGACAAGGATTACAGGAAAAGGTTATAACCCAATGTCTTGAGAAGCAAAATGTATTTGTAGCAGACATCATTTTGCCTTTCATTTATTTTTATTAAGATTCTTTCCTTTATATTGTGAAAATTTGCCAACATATAAATGTTGGCAGAGTGAGCCCCACTGTACCCATCACCCCCTTCAACACTATCAACTCATGATCAGTCTTAACTTACATCCATTTCAACTCACTTTGAATTATTTTAAAGTAATCCCACACACTATATTATTTGAATAATAATTCATTTTTATATGTGCTTCTAAATGATTAGAATTCTTTAATTAATCATAGGCAAAAAATGGACAAAGGAGTTCCTCGATATTATCGAAAATCCATTCACTGTTCTAATTTGCCCAGTTTTCCTTATGTTCGTTAGTTTGTTTGCACTGGCATTCAAACAAAGGCTACAGGCTGGCTGATTACAATTGATTGACAGGTACAGTCTCTTCGGCTCTAAGTGTTCCATCTCTCTCTCTTTCATTCTCCTTGCAATTTTTGTTATTGAAGAAACAGAGCCATCTGTCCATCCTGGAAAGTTCTGAATTGTAGCGATCGGGTCATCAAGTGTCAATGAACAGTTCCTCTGACCCTTTATTAATCATAAATTGACAATTTGCACAGTAGTTAGACTAGGCTTAGTCACATTCAGGTGCAATTTAGAGGAAAAACTATTTTATTTATAGTTGATACTTTCAACACAGAAATTAATGTGCTTATTGATTCTCAAACTGTCCTTTCTTTGCTCCAACGCAGCCTTTTCAAGCTGACCCTCAATCTGTGTGTCACGACACTAGTAGTCTTGATGGGTTCCTCATTTGGGGAACAACAAAGTGATCAAGTTGGCAACCTAAAATGCAAGTTTGATGCACATTGAGCACAACAACAGAGTTTACTAGAACCCAAATGAGGATGCTATCCTAGGGGACACAAATTCTAGCCACTAAGAGTAAGTGATCCCCCAAATGGCATGTGATAAGAAGGAAAGGGCTTTTGCTGAGGCTATTTATTATCTTTATGGCATTAGGGAGTCGAGGTTGTGCTAGGTTGGAATGACCTAGGTGACTGTGGTCTCATACTTCATGTTTCCCTGGGCTAAAGAATTGTGTGACCTCACTGTGTGTGTGTGTGTGTGTGTGTGTGTGTGTGTGTGTGTGATTTTCAATCCTTTTTCCAAGGGTTATGGATCTATTCCTACCCCAGACCTGAGCTTTGCCATTCTCTAAGAAGTCTAGTTTCTGTTACAGTTTGAGTATTGGTCTTTCTCCAAATTCTTATTTTGCAACCTAATAGCCAATAAGGAAGTGGAACCTTTAGGAAATTATTAAATCATGAGGCCCCACCCTAATGAATATGATTAGGCTCCACCCTTACAAAAGCGGTGTGAGAGAGCCCATGTGCCTCTTTTGTCATGGCAGGACAGGCAGATGTCTCCATCTCTGAAGTGGAGTGCAAGTTCTCACCAGATACTGAGTCTGCCAGCTCTTTGATCTAATGGCATCATATTTTCATATAACCTAAGCACATCCCCCTGTATACTTTAAATCTAGATTATTTTAAATACCTAGTACACTATAAACACTGTGTACTTTATTTTTCAGTGGGTAATGACAGAAAAATGTGTGTACATGAGTAGTACAGACATGATTTTATTTTAATATTTTCCACCTCTGGTTGGTTGAACATCTCCTTACACTGTGAAAATACCAATTCTTAAGGTCAAAGGCTAATTAACTCATTGGCTCGTCACACCGTATCCACACACAGTCTCAAAATAACAAACCAACACTACTATAAAAAATTCATGATTTTCCAAGGGCATCATTCTATCTGATCTTAAGGTGTATCCCATAAGGCATGTAGATTCCAATTACTGTGTTGTTAAAAGACATTTCACACGGTCATGCTGTCAAATACACGTGTAGTTAAGTTCATTTGATTCATCTTACTTTTTTTTTTTTTAAAGAGAGAGTGAGAGAGGAGAGAGAGAGAGAGAGAATTTTTTTTTAATATTTATTTTATTTTAGTTCTCGGCGAACACAACATCTTTGTTGGTATGTGGTGCTGAGGATCGAACCCGGGCCGCACGCATCCCAGACGAGCGCGCTACCGCTTGAGCCACATCCCCAGCCCTCATCTTACTTTTGGCTTTTAAAAATTGTACTTTACAATTTAATTTTCTTTTTAATTATGCAAAAGATTTGCAATGTTTTAGAAACAAATCTATAAAATAGGGCACATCCAAGGAAATCTAGCTTCTATCCCTAACTCCTCCACTCTATTTCCTCCTTCTCACTTTACATAACCTTAAACTTTCAATATTGAACTTATTACTACATTTTAATATAAATGTGTAAATATATTTATTTCTCTAAAGAGAAATCTTAGATCCCTTTGGATGCTTTGTACACACATTCCTTCATCTTGTTTTTTCATTAAAAATATATTTCAAAGGTTGATCTAAATCAGTATGTAGAGATATTCCTCATTCTATTTAAAAGATAAACAATGCTCTCTCATCTGATTATGCCACAGATGAGTCAATAAGATCTCCATTAGGTCAAAATTTTGATATATATTGCCAAATTTTCTTCCATAGGTGTTGTAAAATTTCTCAAGCCCTCTGGTTAAATATGATATTTCCTATTTCCACACAATCTACCAGGAGATTATTTTAATCTTTAATAATTCTGAAATCTAATAAGTGAGAAAATCTGTTCCATTGCAGTATTTTTTTTGAGATAATAGTGAAGATTTTTATTATCCAAACAAAAGATCATAACAGAAGAGACAAATAAATGAGCTGTTCTGACAATTTTAGACTTCAGAACTTCTCTATGGGAGGTCAGCTCCTTCTAAAATTCTAGCCAAAACAGAAATAGCAAGTATCTGAGACAGTGTTCAAGACAAATGTACACAATGAGAAGAAATAAAAATGTGGTTTCTGTCTCTAAATAAAATACAAAATAGAGCTGGGGATGTGGCTCAGTGGTCAAGTGCCCCTGAGTTCAAAACACAAGAAAAGAAAAATGCAGTTTCTAAGATAAGTGTTGCATAAAGATATGAGGCTCATTTTGGTGGAAAATGCTTTTCTTCTTTGGAATACTTCCACCTCCTCCCTCCAAAAAGTTAAGCCCTGATCTGGACAAAGAAACTGAAATAATTGACACTAATTCCACATGAATTTCAAGTGTATAAGTTAATTGCATTTACCATCTTCTTTACTCCAAAAAAATTTTAATATCCCAGGAAAGAGGTTATAGCTCAATGGTAGAGCATTTGCCTGGAATGTACAAAGCCCTGGGCTCAGTCCCCAGAATGACAAGAGAGAGAGAGAGAGAGAAAAAGAGAGAGAGAGAGAGAGAGAGAGAGAGAGAGAGAGAGAGAAATATCAAATCAATAGACTTAATTTTCTCCCTTTAGGAAGTTTCAACCAAATTTGAGTTAAACTAACCTAACTTTAAAGTGCAAGAAAGGCTATGCAAGATTGCAAGATCAGTGTTTGTTCTGTAACATGTAAATAAGAAGCATCCCTCTAACAGCAATAGCCCAAGAGGTACCAAGAAGCATGAAGAACTGGCTATAGGACAAAGCAATTATTTGGGTTGACCAAAAAGCAAGGAGACCACTTTAGGCCTAGAATAGGGGGACCCTGCCCAGTCTGGCTGTTCATTGTACCCAGACCCTAAACAGTTCTTAGTTCCCCCTACCTAACTAGGCAGGAGCACAGCATCAGCAGAGTCAAGAAGGCCACAGTCACCCAAACTTGTCAGCAGACACCTCTACACCATGATGTGTCAATGTTTATGCTAAAGGCAGTAAAAAGAAATCTAGGTTTGGGAATAGCATCAACATTATTTACCTAATAAGTGATGATCAAAATCCTGGTAAATGATATGAAATAGGGTAATAATGACCCCTAGACATCACTGCTGAGATTTTTCCCATGTGCTAGGACTTGGACCAGGTAAGACTATAGAGAGGAACCAGAAGAAAAACAGCCTCTGGGCCTCTGCTTAGGGGAAGAGCGAGGGTGTTGCTTAGGTAGACTGGGCTGATGTAGGCCGCTTCTCGTTCTTTGTGATTGCTTCACTCTGCAGCTTTAGTTTGGACTCAGAGGTCTCAGTCCAAAGAGAGCCAGCGGCATTCCTCAGGGCCCCAGGTGAAGCCGAACATCATGGAAGAATAGTGTGGCAGAGGGAAGCAGCTCACAGATGATCAGAAAGCACAGCCCATTGCAGTTAAGCTGCATTCCCTATTATAAATATTGTTTTGCATACAGAGGCATTTGCATCTTGCTTTCCCTGAAGCCAACATTTATACTTTAAGCCCATTGTGTTGCTATCGTTATTGTTATTGTCTTTTTCTCTCTTTCTAGAAGTGTTTGGCTATTAAGGATATTCATATTTTCTTAATATGTTACAAATACTTTTCCAAGCATATTACATTTCTCTTTGCATTCCTTATCTTTCTATCGCTGTGGTTTTGTCTTGTTTTGGAAAGGGATCAATTGTCACAAAATACTAATTTTTAAAAATGTGATCAAATCATCAATGTTTTTCTCTTATCACTTCTGAAGTTTGAGTTATGCTTAGGAAAGTTTTCCTTACTACTCAGTTACAGAGAAATTTCTCTATACTTGTCTTTTAATTGAATGACATTATATTTTTTACATGAAATCTCTGATGTATTTGTAATTTATCTGGAGTTCAATGTCATGAATAGATCTTTTTTCTATAGTATAGCTTTTCAGTAATTCCAATGGCACAGATTAAAATTGCACCTATTACTCATTTATCTGAGACGCTGCCTTTGTTGTGTGATTTAATGTCATTCCTTACACAAATCTGTTACTAGATTTTTCTATTTTGTTTCATTGTTCCATTTCTATGAACCAGTACCAAACTTCAATTACGACGGCTAATTTATACTATCTCAATATTTAGTAGGAAACACCTCAATGTATTGTTCATCTACAGAATTTTCCAGTTATTCTTGTTTATTTTCTTATAAATGATGGGGGATAAAGCCTGATGATATTTTTATACAGGTTATATTATATACATAAGTCATTTTTAGAATAACTGGTATATTCATGATGTTGAACATTGCTGCTCATAAACATAGTATGGCTTTCCACTTATTCAATTTTTTAATCTTTCAAGAGTGTTTTATAATTTTCCTGATACAGAATTTTGAAATTACTTATTAAGTTATTATGGTATTTTTCTTTTCTCTTTTTCTATCTTAAACAGAGTCTTCTATTTCATTTGTATTTTCAAACTGGTTTTTGTTTGACATGAATAGAGGAAGCTTTTTGTAACATGCTACTTTATATAATTTTCTTGCAAAATTATCTCATTATTTAAAGTAACTATTTCTTTTTTTCTTTGAGGTTTATCAAATATATAATCATATTATCTGCAAGTAGAAATGTTTGTACATTTTTAAATCTTATGCCTATGATTTCCTCCTATTTCATTGAGTAATTCTCTTAATATATTTATATATAAAACATTTATTCATATATATTTATAATAATATATTCCTTTAACATATCGTCATTTTCCTGATTTTAACAAAAATCCTCCAATTTTTCATCATCAATTACAATGAAAAGAACTGTAATAACATTACTGGTTGTACAAATGGATTGATCCACCTTTGCATTTCTGTAATCAACTTTACTTGGTCAGTTTCTTAATGTATATTGAATTGTATTAGCTGATATCTTAAGATTTTGACACAAATACTAATAGATTACTCTCTCAAGTCATACGGAATCCTTCAGAGTAAAAAAGCTCTTTAAATTCTGTTTGTTCTGTCATCAATAGGCTGTTTAGACTTCTGTCTTTACAAAATCAATTTTGGTAAGCCACATTTTTCTTTAAGATAATTATTGAGGTCCGGGTTTTAGCTAAGTGGTAGCTCACTGGCCTAGCATGTGGAAAGATATGGGTTCAATCATCCCCAGTAACAACAAAAAAAAATTCCAAATAATTATCAATTTTTAAATTTTTTTCATAAACTTTGCTTTGGCCAATGAAATTTTGTAAATGTATCCCAGTTGAGACTTGAGAAGCTCCTATACATTGACGTTGTCTCCCTTGTTGTTGTTGAAACTTATCTACCATGTAAATGATTTCACCTGCTAGAGAATCAAACCCAGAGGGGAAAAAACAAACAAGGTATACAACTGTCAGCCTGCCAACCCTGTGAATGAATGAAAATGTCTTAGAACAAACAGCCTCCAACTAACTGCAAAGCCCAACGCAGATCAGCCATGCCAGCCCAAACCAGTCAAGTCACAGGGAAAGGGGTTATTATTTTAACATGCTAAGGAGGGTGGCTGTTATGAAGCATAAACTGACTGATAACAGAAAATAACATGAAACTGAATTACAATATTCTACTCTACTATTTAAATAGAGAAGTCACTTGAACAAGACTGTCCCAGACAGCCCAGCAAGCACTTCCTGATTAGTATCTAAAGCCATACCTGGTCTGGCAAATATTTCCCCTAATCCCCTTAAGCCCCTTCCAATCCCTCATCCCCAGAAGTCAACAGAATTTTACCTGAAACAAAACTTCCTTTTTTTTTTTTTGGTGACTTAGACCTCTTTGGGTCACCAATCATGAGACTTCACAATGCTCATGTCCCTTCAGTCTTTGCAAGTTCTTAAGGACTGAATTTTGCTCTCTCAAAATTCAGATACTAACGTAACCATTACCCATTACCTCAGAATGTGACTGTGTGTTGAGTCTTTAAAGGCATAATTAATATAAAATTATATAATTAAAATGAATCTTAATCCAACATACCTTTTAAGAAGAGAAGATTGGACATAGGCACACCCAGAAAAAAGACCCTGCTGATTCCTCAAAGCTCCCAGTCAAGGGGATTCTCCACAATTGTGAGAAAACAATATCTGATGTTCAAGCACCCAACTATGTTGCTGTGTGGTAGCCTGAGCCAACTATTAGAGAAATAAAAGTCTGCCTTGTGTTGAGGTCAGCACAAACCTGGACATGGATTCCACCCCAGGGGGCTATGTATGCAAGCAACTTCTTTTGTCTACATGTTTAAATAGAAATCACTTATTGAGAAAGATCCAATTACATAAAAATCATGTTCAATAAGGAAATTATCCATTGCATATATATGCTTTTTTGGAGACTGATATTCAAAACACAGTAGCAGTAGTTAAAAAAAATACTACTAATAAGAGTAAATAAGCTGATAAAAATAAAACCTGGTTACTAAGAATACACTGTTAGTCTAACTTTGCACTGTAAGCTTTGTGACCATTTTTTTTAAATTCTCAGAATTAAAAGAAGTGGTTTTCATTAGCCCCATTTTATAGATAGGGAAACTGATTCTCACAGAATAAATAATTTATCTATAGTAGCTCAGTAAGCAGCAAAAGCAGACTTTAACCAAGGGCCTAATTCTACAACATTTATTCTCTTTCCATGGTAGTATACATCTTTTTCCAAAAAAAAGTTTTTTTTCTTCAGTACATTTTTATCAGGAAGAAGAAATGTAAAAATGATTTCATTTAATACAACTGCTTAAATTGAAAATTACTTAAAAGTTTGCCCTAAGAGGAAGGTAGACCTGTAATCAGCATAAGACAAATCATCTTTATCTTTCACAGAAATAACTATAATCAAAGCTGTGCTCATATCTCAGTGATGCTGACCTGCTCTTCAAAGACTTGTATTTCAAATTTGAGCTTGGGCACAATTAGAAGAAAAAATGGAAAAATGCTTGCATCTGCATTAGCCAGAATAATTCTCAGATTACCTGCTCTAAATAATTTTGTACTGCAAGAGCACAATCTGTTTTCCCCACAGTAAAAAAAGAAAGAAGTTTTAATTTAAAACTTTAAGAGAACATAAGAATTACTTTCATTTCTTTTTTATTGGTGTATTATAATTATACATGATGGTGGGACTCATTATAATTATGCATAATAGTAGATATAATATTTGTATGCTATATTCATACAGGCACATAACATAATTTGGTCAATCTCATTGCCTAGAACCTTCTCCTGCTGTCTGCCCCTCCCTTCCTCTGATGTGCTTACTGTTCTCTACTGATCTCTCTCCTACTATTATAATTATTTTAATTAGCATGTTATAATTATATATATACAGAATTAATTGTGGTATATTGGTCCACGGACATAATATAATTTGGTACATTTCATTCCTCCGTTCTTCCCCATATTGTCTTGCCCTCCGTCCTCCCTCTTGAATCTACGTCCTTTATTCTACTAGCCTCCCTTCTAGTTTCATGAGCTCCCCACTTTTTTATTCCTCTTTCTTTCTCTCCTCTCTTTCCACACATGAGAGAAAACATTCAAACCTTGACTTTCTAAGTCTGATTTATTTGCCTTAGGAGATGTTCTTCAGTTCCATCCATTTACCAGCAAATGACGTAATTTCATTCTTCTTTATTACTGGGTAATACTCCATTGTGTGTGTATATACCACATCTTTTTTGTCTGTTCATCTATCCATGGGCACCTAAGCTGGTTCCCTAACTTGGATATTGTGAATTGTACTTCTATAAATATTGTATACACCGGTATCATTATCATATGCTGATTTCAGTTCTTTTGGATAAATACCAAAAAGGAATGGGAGAGCTGAGTCATATGGTGGTCCCATTCTTAGTCTTTTGAAGAATCTCCATACTGCTTTCCAAAGTGGTTCATCTAAACTATAATAACGTGAGAAATGGTCATGAATGGATTCCAGTTTTTAGAAACATTGAACAGTAATTTAAATATACTATTCATATCAGCATGTTTGAGAGAGAGAGAGTGTATTTGTTTTCCTTGAAATGTTTCTATATTTTCCTTACTTAATCTGAGAGGATTTGTTCTATTTAAGATATGGAACAGAGGTCAGAGTGATACGATGTAAGAGTCACAAGCCTAGACATCTGGGTGGGAACTAGAAGCTGAAGAAGGTAAAGGTCAGATTCTCCCCTGAGAGCCTCCTTCTGCCGGTTCTGCCGGCACCTGACTTAGCGCATTTAGACTAATTATGGACTTCTCCACAACTTTAAGATGACACATTTGTGTTGCATCAAGCTACTAAGTTTATGGTAATTTGTTACAGCAGCAACAGGAAATTAATACAGCTGCAGATTATCTGTAATACAACCTGCAAAACAATCTGCAATACAACCAGATTGCCAAAAATTCAATAGTCAACAGTACTTGTACTGCCAGGAGTAAATAGGGAAACTCACACACTGATAACAGAAGTTCAAAACCACGCACTTAAGAAAACATTAGTTAGTAAAGTGAAAATATCTATATACATTCTACCCAACAATTCTCTTCCAAAGAGAATTGTATGTATGTATTCTAGAGAAAATCTTGCACAGGTGCACCACGAAAATATGCAGAATAAACTTTATAAAAGCACTGTTTTTAATAGCATGCATAGTAAGCATGCCTCCAAATACTCACTGAGAGTTGATTGTACAGAACTAATGCTATGGATTCAAAGAGTGGATTGCCATGTCTGAAGAAAGGGAATGTACTCAAGCTATATGCTGATTCCAGATGTGTACCTAATACAGCAGCACATAGAAGACATGGGTGACAAGATTCCATGTAGAAGGATTCAAAACAGACAGGACTAAATTAATGGGTAGGAGTACAACCAATGGGCTAAAAGGCAAAGGAAAGCAATGAGAGGGTGAATGTGAAACAGGCAGAGCAAGGAGACACTTCAAAGTGCTATCATCAGCTATACTGTTGTCTATAACATCTGAATTTGTACAATTTCACTCTTGATAATAAGTAATACTCAGATATAGATATATTATAGCTAAAATCTGTCTTTAAGAGAAAAAAAATAAAATTGATAGGATTTATCTCTACAGATCTATTTGGTATCCTTTGAAGGATGCAGAGATACAGAATCTAAAATTCTTTACAACCATTACCAACTCCACCTAGAAAGCTATTGCTGTGTTATTGCAATAGTAGGTAACATTTGAAAAATTTTAAGACTATTACTAGAAATCACTAGTAATAAGTGTTCATTCTTCACCCTTTTCTTACAAGGTTATTATTAGGCACCCAAGGTTTGGGGTTAATTTTTTGTATCAGTATTTTTGATAATCTAAGAAAAAGTAAATTTGCCATTTTTTTATCTTGGATTTTACATAAGGATTTAACAGTAATGAGATTCACACTTAAGTGTCAGTTGTACCTACCCATTGCACTTGTTTCAGTTATAATTAAGTTTCTTTCCAAATGCATCACAGGGAAGAATAGCTTATGATTCCTTCACCTGGATTTGAACTATGAGGACATTAGAATCTAAGAAATATTTTTTTAAAAAATATGATAGACTTGAAGTGGGGAGGCACCCTCTTACTTTTTTAAGAGAGAAAACTTAGTTCCAAAGACGTAGATGGATTAATCAAATAGCAATGTTGTTGTGGATGGATGGGTCTGGAGTTTCCATGCTACCTAGAATCCAAGGTCCAGGGCAGGTCCAAGTTGTAGAGGTGACAGAAGATGTAGTCCGTGGCTTGATGGAAGTTCCAGAGATAGGCTACACCTTGAATATGACCTTCACTCATGGATGGCCTGATGTCAAACATATTATCCATTCAGCTGAGATCAAAATGGAATGTAGTGAAAGGGGCCATTATTTACTAAGCTTTGCCCTAGATAAGTATTACAAGTTTTTAATTGACTAGCAAGCTTTTATTAAAGCATAAATAAAAAGTAGACAGATGGCACTGAAGTTTTCCTGAAAGGTTTCAAAAGACCATATTCTTTAGAAGAACTGAGACTTCCCTTGGAGCGAAGCAATAGGTTAGTAGGCTCCAGAGAGAATAAATAAAATGGTCTGATGTTCATCTCTCATTCTTAGTAAAATATTGATGGAGTACCACTGTCAAAATCTATTTGGCAAACAGCACAGTATACCTTAAATTGCAACCCTTTATATTTCTGGACATGAGCAACATGATCTTTCAAAATGTTCCAAAAAAAATAAGTGTAGAAAAAACTGAAAGAATATTGAATCCTGGTTCATGATTTGATAATAAAACAATCAATAGCACATTTAAAGAAATGTTGTGTATGTACACGATCTAGCAAAGGCCAATGAGCCTTCTGACAATCCTTACATATGCACCATTTCTGCTCTCTTTCCATTTCCATTAATTTCAGAAATGTCTTTGTGTTTGTAGTTTTACAAACCATGATTAAATATTCTGAGCATTTTATTTCTAACATTCATAAGCTTGAGCTTTGCCAGTTTAAATCCAATAGCTATAGATAATCCAGTCATAATATGCATCTTTATCAAATATATAAAAAGTATCCATTTGGGATGTTAGTAAATAAAAAGATTTTATATTTATATTCAGTGCAAAATATTTTACAGCAGTAGTACAGAAACACTTATGAACATGTTTTGTTTTTCGTTTTTCATATACAATACTCCTTTCAGAGCTAAGCTTTAGTTTATAATGTTCTTATTTGCAAAAGACATAGAAAAAGTCTGATAAAGCTTTCAGTAG
This sequence comes from Spermophilus citellus, assembly GCF_964194105.1. NCBI lineage: Eukaryota > Metazoa > Chordata > Mammalia > Rodentia > Sciuridae > Spermophilus > Spermophilus citellus. Next base: position 5,983,530 of record NC_138194.1, read on the forward strand.
GAAATTAAGGTTTCTGTTCTCTTTCAATTTCTTGTACTTTACCAATTACACTAATGAAGCATATAAACCCAGGAAGACAAATCCATCTAAGTTTAATAAAACATTTGAATTCGTTTTGTAAGTTTTAATTGTATTCATATTTTATAATAGTAAAATTTTTTCAATTCATAGAAATATTACAAAAACAACGTTACAGAGTTCCCACTACCTTCCACCCAGTTTCCCCTATTGGTAACCTACTAGTATGGCACATATATTATAATTCATAAGTCAGTATTGCTACATTATTATTAACTAAAATCCACCCTTAATTCAGATTTCCTCCATTTTTACCTAATATTTGTTTTCAGTTCCAGGATCCTATCCAGGTCACCACACTGTATCTGTTGTGTCTCCTTAGTCTTCTCTTGGCTCTGATAGTTTCTCAAAGTTTCCTTGCTCTTAATGACCTTCACAGTTTAGAGAAGTACTGGTCAGGAATTTGGTGGGTTACTCTTCAAATGGCCTTTGTCTGAGGTTTTCCCCTTGACTAGACGGGGGTTATGTTTTGAGGAGGAAGATCACAGAGATAAAAGCCATTTTTCCCACATTGCATTCCAGTGTAAACACCATCAGCATGATTCGTCCCTGGTGATGTTGAACTTGAACACATGGCTGAAGCAGTGTTTGTCAGGCTACTCCCTACACAGTTATTGTAGTTTTTTCCCCTTTCCATAGTGTGCTTTTAAAGGAAGTCACTAGGGGTGAGCTCAGTGGTAAAGCCTTTGTCTAGCAAGGGCTCTGGGTTCGATTTTTAACCCTGTAAAAAATAAAATAGAATATAAGAAAACTACCAGGTACGGCCCACATATTAAGCCTATGGACTAACACTCCACCTCCTTCAAGGCAAAGGATCTATATTGTCATTTTGAATTCTTCATGTGAGATTTGCTTATTGTCTCCCATCTATTTACTATTTTATGTAAACATGGACGGATATATATTTACTATGGATCATAGTCCAATATTACTTAACTTTATCACTCAAATTCTCATTTTGATCAACAGGAGCTCTATCATTAGCACTTTACTATTTTCTGGTGCTATAGGTGTTCTTGGGTCATGTTGTTTATTTTCTGCCCAAATTCTTGAATCAGCCATTACTACAAGGAGTCCTATTATTCCAAAATTGTATTAGAAACCAAGATTTGAGAACTAGGTGTGCTTCTTACTTTAAGGGTATCATTGCATTCCAGTTGACAGGGCAAGAAATTATTTGTGTGCACTGATGTGTGAAGATACATGTATAGATCAGTGTTTCTATAATCAATCACGTGTATCTATATTAAGATAAACATGAATTCACACTGATTTCTCTAACTCCTACTCATTATACCGTGGATCATTCTATCCTCCTTTTACATAATGTGACTTTCCACTCCAACAATGAGAAATTCACTTCCTAGCATTTGTCATTCATCTATTTAATGGTTCACTTCCAGCAATGAACATCTGTAGCAGTATCAGAATTGTTCATCTATATCCCCACAGGAAACACCTTTATCAACTGGAGTATCATACTTACGTATGGCTTCTTTTACCTTGAGTCTTACAGACTTATTTCTAAGGCTATTTAAGTCAGTTGCCCCCTCCATGCATGTGCACTCACCATTGGCTTTATTTTTTAAAGAAAATGGAAGAGGGAAATAAATAACCAGTAAATATTGATACTTTGATGTTTCCACTTACCAATTAGAAAAATGAAACAGAAATTAATTCCTCACACAGGTCACAGTTCTAATATTTTATGTGTAAAAAAGTCTTTGAGAATAAGAATTGGGCAGGACTGGAAGATGACTATTTTCTTATACTTCAAAGAGAAATTTTGGAACACAAAAGTTCAGGATATTGATTTTATTTAAGCTGAACTCCCCAGCTGTCACTTTGTGTCAACAGACCAGCCACACAAAAGCAGGGCATGAGACAAGAGATTTTTTTTTAATGCTTAGGGAGAAGGTGTTTTACAAGACTTCTGTGGACTCCCCAGGATAGAGAGCACATCAGAGTAATTTATCTTTTGCATTCAATAAAGTTCACAATCAAATAGATACTTTTAACAAATAGATCTATTTTATCAAATAGATGCTTTGAGTTATTGTAAAATCATAGCTTAAAGCTTCTGTAACTACCAAATTTTGGGAGATAATTTATTTGCAAATTTGAGTATCAAAGTAATCTAAAAATTTAAGCATGGTTTTGATTAGAAATGAAGATTCTTACTACTTAAAAGTAAAGACAGATAATGGTGGGCTAATTCTTACCATCTCTAATTAGTGGGTGCCTGCCTCGGGCTTTGTAGCTTTTATTTTAAATAGTACTTTCTCAAAATTAATTTTTTAAAAAACTGTATGATGTCTAATGACCTGAAACCTATTTTAAGGAAAGATGAATAAATTAGTCATTTATGTCGCTGAATATATATTTATCATGATTCTGAAGGAATGAATATGTTGAATATATTAATTATGTAATGTATGTTGTCCTAGCTCAAGGTAGAACACTAAAAAATAACAACAAAATTGAATTTTGAAGAGACCCTACTTTCCTCACTAAATGTTATATGGTCAAGATTTTTTTTTAACTATCTTGAAGTATTCTAGTTGGAGAATTTGTAAGACTTGAAAGCTGACTTCTTTATTGGAAGTTCTTTGGAAGTGCTACAATTGACTCCAGAAAAAAACCTTCTGCCTTCATCCCTAGTCTTCAAATTTCATTTACTTCTCTTTTTATGCACAGAAGGAGCCAAAGAAACAAAACTGCTTTGCTACATTTAACACTGAACAATTGGCAGTTCAAGAGGCTTTAAGCTATGATTTCACATCTATTTCTAATTCAGAAAATCATTGAACTGATTGATTTCTGTTGAAATTCAACACCTTATCTCATAGACACAGTGGCCTATCAACTACTTGAAAGTGATAAACTTAGTCCTTGTCTATATTTATTTTGTCAGATAATAAATATGGCTTTAAATATAGCTTTGGTGCTAAACTCTAGGTGATGGGGAGATGCTGCTAATCATCATCAGAATCATCAGAAAAGACTCTGATAACACCTGAATGATCAAAGGAGAAGGGTGCAGCAGTCAACTGTCAATGCCTGGAACCAGGAAAGAAAGAAGAGTGGCAAATATATGTGTATTTACCTTTTTCTACTATATAATATTGACTGTAAAACAATTAACCACTAAACATTAAAGAATCAAAATAATAAAACTATGTTATTTTATATAATAAGATTTTATAATCTTTTGTCTTCAGTGAAACTGGTTCCATATTTGTGCTCGAGCCATGGAGATTTTTCCTACTCCTGATGATAACCCAGGACTATCAAACATGTTAATGACATAATGACACATATGATACAATTTTTCTAATTAATTCTTCTTGAAATCCACATTACTGGATTTTGAACTCCATGAGTCATCTCTTTTTAAAAAATAATTTTTATTTGTTCTTTTTAGTTATACATGGTGTATTTTAACATATTATATACATACATGGAGTACAACCCATTCCTATTAGGATCCCAGGCTTGTGGTTATCATCATGTGGAGTTACACTGGTTGTGTACTCATACGTAAGCATAGGAAAGTTATGTCCAATTCATTCTACTGTCTTTTTCTATTCCCATTCCCCCCTCCCTTCCTGTCATTCCCCTTTGTCCATTCCAATGGACTTCTATTCTTCCCTCCCCCACCCCATTGTATGTTAACATCTACATATTAGAGAGAACATTTGGCCTTTGGTTCTAGGAGACTGGCTTATTTCACCTAGCATGAGAGTCTCCACTCATAAGTCATCTCTTAACTCCTCCCAATGCCACAACTCTAAATTTTAAATGGTTGCAGGGTTACGAGCACAGAACTCATCCCATTTGTATGGGCACATGGCTTCCTGTGCTCCTTATAAGGAAATCCAAAGTCCTTTTGATGATCTCCTGTTCCTCAGTGTTCTGAACCGGACCAATTCTCCCACTGTCTGTCTGCCTTTCAACAATTGAACCCGATATAACTCAAGCAGGGGCTTCTCAGATTAAGCCAAATCTTCCCAAGACTCTGTACATTTATTGATTTTTCTGACTTACCTGAGGCATTAGTACAGCCCACTTTATCATACATTTATTTAGTTCTACTACAATGTCATTTCCTTGGGGAGGATTATGCTAAAGCAATCACCCCATCTTCCTCTATCCTCTTCCTCTCACCTACTTTTCTCTAGGATTTATCACAATTTCATATTATACTGCATTCTCATATATAGTCATCCCTCGGTATTCATGAGGGATTATTTCCAGAATGCCCCTCAGATACTAAAAACTGAGAATGTTCAATTTCTGTTCATAAAATGATGCCGTTTTTGCATATAACCTACACAATCCCCTGTATGCTTTAATTCACCAGTTGATTACTTGTAATACCCAATATGATATAAATATAAGGAAACGAATCTCAGGATCTGACAAACTCAATAGCTCTTCTGCCTCTGCCCTGTGTACTTGGGGCTTGTAACTCCATTTTGAAAGAACTAAAACTATGTGAGCAAGAACCACATGCTCTGGGGGTGAGGGGAGACCACAGGAAGCTGAGTGAGCTGTCAGGTATAGCTAAAGAACATCTCTGCCTCCAGGTGCCTAGTATTCTGAAAAGCCCTTCTGCAGTCTCCTCACCACGCTCACAGCCCTGCCTGGGTGACTCACATGTTGTTTGGTTCAAGAACCGTCATCACAACTATTTTCTCAAATAAAATTTTTGCATTTAGAGAAATAAGGCATTTCATTTATTGGAGGTCAAGAAGAATGTCTTGCTATTCATATCCTTAAATATGCAGCTTAATGAATCTTTCTGAATCATTCCAAGTGAGGGTAAAATCTGAAAATCCCTCATTCCCTTTCTTTTCTGGATTGTAATGTGTGTCCCAAGTGGGAGAGAAGTCCTGGTGGCTACTGGCAGCTGATGCATTTAGATTAGAGGCTACACCAGGATGACAGCATATCTTGTGTACAGGACCAGGTTGCACAGGAAATGCTGAGACTCAAACCTGTGCCCAATGGAGGAGTCGAGATGCCTATAAAGTGACATGATAATTATAACACGATCAGAGCATGTATTATTTCACTGAGTATTTGACAAACCTTTATCAGCTCCTTGGATTTGCTAAATAGTATGGAATTTCAAATGAGGGCTTAATTTTATCTCCTGTTCTCATGTTGCTTACAGTCTGGTGAGGTTAATAAGGAGCCTTCCAAGACCCATAGGTATTTCAAATGAGGGCTTAGTTTTATCTCCTGTTCTCATGTTGCTTACAGTCTGGTGAGGTTAATAAGGAGCCTTCCAAGACCCATAGGTATTATTAACCTACTTAATTGCATTGGGTCACTTATTAGGGCACAGTGCAGTTTGAGTTATTATAAATAAGCCACGAAATCTAGTGTGACCTAAGAAGACCTTCTAAGAACAGCATGAGTAAGATGTTTACTTAGAGTTTGGGAATTCAGTCAATCCAAAATTCATAAGATGATTAGGCTTTATGATTATGAGAAAATTGTACCACTATTTAAAACCTCCACTTATTACTTAGCATAAAGCTCTTTCGTAACAACAAAAGAGGAAGTGAGATTGTTAGAGGAAGATGTACATAGGATAACTGTTATAGTTACACATGTTATTTTTGAAGTCTGTGCTAATTGGGTTCATCTACACTTCCATCAGAGACACCAAATTTTCAAGTTATGCAGTTTTTTGTTTGTTTGTTTGTTTCCTAAAAGATTTCAACATACTGTGATTTAGTCTTCCTACATATTCTCTATGCCAGAGTTCAGATAGGTGAGTGGAACATGAGCTGGAGAATAGAGACCCTCCCTCCCCAATAGCATTCTCTCTTTTCCTGACCTCCTCCCTCCATTCATTGCTTGGCCCCTTCGTCTCCAATGACTAGCTGGCTAGGAATTTGCAAATGTTGACATTCTAAAAAGATATCTACTTACAAGTTTGGGCTGTTAAAGCAGCAGAAAATGAAGGATGTGTGTAATCTGTGAGTAAACAAAACAAGTCAGTATCATTGAACTACCCCTCAACAGATTGATTTGTGCCAATTTGGGGAATGGAAGAATGATCACAGATAAGGTAAAAAAAAAAAAAGCATACTTGACTAGCTGTGTGATTACAGTTCAACTGGGAAAGCTATTGTACTAAGTGCAGATAAGATGTGAATGATGAGATGCATGAGTGAAAACACTGAAAATGAGAGATTTGGTGACAGAATGCAAGAGGGTGGCTTGCGTGGTTGAATGAGCTAAAATTCACATCTGTACCAAGAGCATTTGACATTTTGTTAAAATTTCCCTGTAATTCGCAGGTGATTTCCCCAAACGTCAGAAATACTTTGCTCATCTTTAACATTAATACCAGATGACTGAAAACCAGAAATTCCTACCTGAAATTCCTCACCAAACATTTACAAGTCATATCATACACATTACACAGAGTGAAGGAAAATATACACATCAAACCCCAAGATATACAAGTCTGTGCACCTACTTTAAATGTATTGTAAATAGAGGGAAATGGCTATTATGTGTTGGTACCATCTGTGGCTCAGAGACCTAATATTCCCTCCTTGTCCTTTTCTCCTTGCTTTCTCTGCTTGTTATCTATTTTATTCATTAGCATCTCCGCTATATGATGGTGGAAAGGAGGAGAAAAGTTTAAGTTAGTTCATTTATTTTCCTGGCCACTAATAATCACAACTGGTTTAATATTTGATTAGGAAGAGGTCTGAATGAAATTAGAAAATTCAGTTATTTATGTCACCTCTGCTTTTTGAGTCCAGAGCAAATGAGAACCAGTGAGCTCCGTTCCAAAAAAATGGAGTATAGTCCTATTAAGTTCGCACTCTAATGTTCCAAGTTCACCTCACTGTGAATAGTTTAAAGACATTCCACATATTTTGTACCATATTTCACACTGTCTACAAGAATATGGAAGGAATGTATGTTAAACCAATATTCCACATATGATATTAGCAAATTCTAACAGCATAATCTTTTCCAAATATTTTAAAATCTGAAAGTAGGTAGATGTCTTGACCCAAATAAAAATAAGAGCTCACATATTTATTTCATATAAGTGGATACAGCATCATGGTTCTCAAGTATAGATCAGTTTTATGTCTGGAAAGGACCTGAACAGCTTCAAATCCTCTCTGCATAATGACCATGCTGTACAGTGTAGGCCCCTCCCTATTTACTGATTCCATATCCAGGCATGCAACCAACTGCAGATCAAAAATATTTGGAAAAAAAGATTGCATCTGTACTGATCATATACAGACTTTTTTCCTTTCCATCATTCCCTAAACTGTATAATATAACAACTGTTTACATAGCATTTCCATTATATTGGGTATTATAAATATTCCAGAGATGATTTAAAGTCTACAGGAGGATGTGCATATGTTACACATCATTTTATATAAGGAACCAGAGATCTGAGAATTTGGGGATCTGTGGAGGGTCCTGGAACCAATCCAGGGACCAAATGATTACTGTAGATAACTATTTGGCAATCAAGAGTCCCACAGGAAATCTTTTTATTCTGTTCAGTGTCAATAACAAAATAGGAAAATCGATTCAGTTCAGTTCAATTAAACAGACAGTATCTGTGTGTTCTTCAGAGTCTTGGCTTCTGGGGGGGGGTTGTCCTTGTTATTCCCTGATATTGATCAGCTCCAGCTCCCCCATCTCTGTGTTAGTGACACTGCTGCCTTTACATTTGCTCTAAGGGTAACAGTTTCCTGTACCTGTCAAAATCTAGGTTGACTCACCTTTCAGTTTTTGATTTTTCAATTTCTGTAGCACTTTTGTATATAGAGCCCTTTATTAGATTCCTTGTTTTGCACTAGTCCCTGACTCATGCATTTGGGAGTACTAATACTTCAGTTATTAACAAGTTGTAGTGATAAGCATTGGGGGCGTAGATGTGTTAGTCAGCCTTTTGTCACTGTAACTAAAATACACAACAAGAAGGAAAAGATTAATTTGGGTCATGGTGGGCCAACTTCATTGCTGTGGACCTAACATGAGGCAGAACATCATGGCAGAAGAGTGTGGTGGAGGGAAGCTGCTCAACTCGTGGTGGTCAGGAAGCAGAGAGAGAAGAAAGGGCTACAGAGAAAGTGCAGCCTTCCAGGTCTAGCTACCCAGGGACCCACCTCCTCCAGGCATGTCCCACTTGCCACCCAGTTAGTCCATTCAAACTAGGAGGATTGATTGGGTTACAGCTCTCATAATCCAATCATTTCACCTTTGAATATGCCTGCATTAACATAGGAGTTTGGGGTAGGGGAATAGCCTGCATCCAAACCATAACACTAAGAGATAAACTGGTGCAGTGTTGTGAGCAAGATATGCCATCAACATAGACCAGACACATTTGTGTCATTCCACAATGTCGGCCATTATTGAATAATAGTGAATTCACAAACTGCATCGATTCACTGAATACTGGATATTTGGTTCACTTGCTAGCCATGGCAGGAAATCACAGGTTCTTTTATTCCATTTTAGTCTTAATTACTAATATCTATGCCACTCAAATCATACATAATGCTTTACACAATTGTGTGTGTGTGTGTGTGTGTGTGTGTGTGTAACACATATTACAGAAAAGCTAAGAAAGGTTCACAGTAGCCAGAGAATTTCAAGAGGCCTCACTGAGAGCAGTCAGAGAACAAACAGAAATCCAAAAGGACACTTCAGGTAGTCAGATTATGAACCAGCTAGAGAACTTGTTCTGGGCACAGAATTTATTCTAGGCCAGGTCTAGTTGGCAGACAGTTTTGAAGTGGGCTGCATCAAGCAGGGAGATGGAACTGAACTGAAACCCTGGGGAAAGAGTAAGGAGTTCACTCCCTATCTGCCTGGTGATACACTTACTGTATGATCTGATAAGATGATGGACTGGTATGTGCCACAGTACGACTATCTTAGGTGCTCTTCCTTTTATGTGTTTCAGGTAAGGATTTGCATCATTCAGTGGCCTGGTGTGTTTGATAAACCTGTGGGCCTGGTTTCTCTCATATGGGTTTGATATCTCCCTGCATCCATGTGCTTCTGATTCAATTCAGTAAGTTCAAAAGTAGTTGTTTTTTATTAGTTGTTTTATTTATTATTTATTTATGAATATGTGCTTTATTATTGTGCTATGTAGCTGAGGTTTATTTTTGTTGATAAATTCTGTAACTCAGGAATTCTGTAACATGGAATAACTAGAAACATAGCCTACTCTCCACAGTATAGTATCTGTTTTCAGTGATTTATTTTTATTTTAGACTCTGTTGTAGTCTGTCATTTACACAAATACAGTAAAATACTGCATCCTAGCAATGTCAAATTGCTATAAAAGTTCCTAAACAGTCTTTCACTTTCTAAACTCATGTTGTCCTAAAGCATTCAAATAGTTCATAGGCCCCTCCAGTCCACAGATGGCTCCTGAGTTGCACTAGTCTAGCAGACAGCTAGGGAAAATGGAAAACAAAACAAAACAGAAAAACAAATGAAACCAAACCCCCCAAACAAACAACTAGCCTCAAGATCAAAAATACAGGAGGAAGTTGGAGTGGAATTCCAGAGTCATGGGTGAATCAGTGGTATAGTCAGCCTCCCGTATCCGTGTGTTCTGCATTCTGGGATTCAACCAACCATAGATCAAAAACATTCAGGAAAAGAAATTATATCTCTACTTAACATGTATAAACTTTTTCTTATCATCATTCCTTATAGTACATTACAACAACTATTTACATAGGATTTACATTATATTAAGTATTTTGAAAAAATGTGGAGATGACTTAAAATATATGGAAGGATGTACTTAAGTTATGTGCAAATACTATGCTGCTGTATATAAGGGACTTGAGCATCTGTGGAGTGTGGTATCTGTGGAGGGTCCTGGAACCAATCCCTGATGGACACTAGGGGATGACTGTATTTGGAGACATCATATGGACAGATGGAAACCGACTGGGGACAGAATGTCAACAGGCACCATAATTTGGCCAATGGCAGGCAAGCAGGTATTCTGTGAAGAAGAAATAAAGATGGCGGGCAAAGATTTCAGAAGGAGGAGGAAGAAGCACAGGCTCAAAAGCATGCCATATGGGCCCATGAAGAGAGGCTCCTATCCCTGTATACTTTCCAGGGACACTTAGTTCAGTATGCTCTGATCAAAGCAGATACAGAAATAAATTATACTTTTTAGAAAAAACTATAATCACAATAAGTAGCATAAAGGGGTTGGAATAATTGTTTTGGATAATTTTCTGTTACAGAAAATACTGCCATCATTGATGATACCAACAACTATACAAGAGAACTTTTTGCCATGATAAAAATGTTTTTATCTTGGCCATCCAGAAGGACAGTTATTGGCTATTGAGCACTTTGAAAAGTAAGTATGTGACTGAGAAAAATTTTAATTTATCAGCATTTAAAATTCAAAAAAATTACTAGGTGCTGTAGCATACACCTGCAATCCCGGCAGCTTGGGAGGCTGTCACAAGCAATTATCATTGGCACAGTCTGAGGCGCAGTTAGATTCAATCAAACCTATTTTATTGATGCTCATCACACTTCAGACACTCATCCTAATCCTAAATCCTGAAACTACACACAAGGGTGCCAGGTGCTCACCTGTGACTTGTCTTAAGTCCAGGTCGCTGGAAATCTATCCTGGCCAGGGGAGTCTTGTGTAGTGGGGACAACAGCAACAGAGATCTCGGTCTTTCTGTCCAGCTCCTGTTAGTCCCATCTCCCCCCAGAAGTATGGGTTTTAAGTCCTAGTTCAGTTATGCTTACAGCTGATAACTGGGTAAGGTCTGGGGTGTATGCCCCAGGTGCAGACTCTTACATCACTAACTTAAGTCTAAGTTTCGCAGTTTATCTAAGTTCTGTAGTTCACATTACACTTATATCACATTACACATTACAATAGGCACACTGCTACAGTCATTTACTCATTCACTCAACACACACACTAATTAATAGAATCAACAGTGAATAATCCTATAATATTTCTGATACTCCCATCAGAGGCTGAAGCAGGAAGATCACAAGCTCAAAGCCAGCCTCAGCAACTGAGAAAAGGCTTTAAGAAACTTGGCAAAACCCTGTCTCAAAAAATAAAAAGGTCTGGGATGTGGCTCAATGGTTAAGGCCTCCATGTTCAATAGCTGGTATAAAAAAAAGAATGTTTTTAAAAAACTAATTAAAAGAATTATTTTTTGGGGGGTGGGTGGGTGCTAGGAATTGAACCCAGGACCTCGTGGATGCTAGGCAAACACTCTACCATTGAAACACATCCCCAGAGAGAAGATGGGAGTGGAGGGGAAGGGAGGGGAGGGGGGGATAGTAGAAGATAGGAAAGGCAGCAGAATACAACATACACTAGTATGGCAGTATGTAAAAAAGTGGATGTGTAACCGATGTGAATCTGCAATATGTATACGGGGTAAAAATGGGAGTTCATAATCCGTTTGAATCAAGTGTATGAAATATGATACGTCAAGAGCTTTGTAATGTTTTGAACAACTAATAAAAAAAGGAAAAAAATAAAAATGCAGAACTCAGTGATACAATAAAATATCTTATTTTGAAATTCTAAAAAAAAAAGAAATTTAAATGAAACTCAATGATTCTGAATGCCCTCAAAGTTTAATCCATTTTAAATTTAAATAGTCTCCCATGGGTAGTGATTATCTCCTTGGATGGATGTTGTGTGATTCATACGCAAGTTTTGTTTAGAGTAAAAGATATATAGGCTTTGGGGGTCTCTTGGACCAGCCTTTCAATCTTTTAATACTAACTCTGTGCCCCTGGATATTTTACTCAACTTCTCTGGGTCTGAATTTCTTGTTCATAAAATGAACATCATAATATTTATGTTCAGGGCCCTTGTGAAAACTAAAAATGAAGCATGCGAATTGTCTAGCACAGACTAAGGATTTAATAAATGGCATCTATTAGTAGTAAATGGTATAGATCAGTATTCATGAAGATAACTTAGTTATTTGGATTCCTCTGATCCTCAGCCTGACCGCTTGCAGTAAACTGTGAAACAAGCAACCGGAGATAACCCCCAGGGGCTGTTGCTAAGGGTGGAGTGGCCTCTGGGTCTAGTCACTGACAATGCTTCCCAATTAGCAATTCTCTTATCAGCCTTACTGTGAGCTGTCTTTTTTCCTTCAGTGTGATTGCTTCTAGCAAATCCTCCTACTCCTATGCATTCCTCTCCTTACTGCTTTTTCTATAACCATGGAAGAAGGCTGTAAGGGAAAAAGACAAATGGAGATTGTTCAATCAATAACTTTAATTTTACATACAATTCTAAGTAAATGGAGCCGATCTGAGGACTGAGGGTTTCTTAAGTCTTTTTTCTGTGGGAAGAAGAGCACAGATTGCCAGAGCTTGTTTACCTTAACCCTGACCAATTGCTGCAATCTCTTGGGACAAGTTTTTTTTGTTTTTGTTTTTTAAATATAAATGCCTATTCCTCCTCCCCCAACCTGGAGACCTGACCCTGTTGGAGCACTCCAGGTGATTCTGTACTGTTTGAAAATCACTAGGTTATGCCATGATTCCAGGGGGGTTGTTCTGGACAGACAGGGCTATATGACCTCTAGTTTACTTAGAGATCTTGTACCATGCTTGGGCAAGCAAACAGCTCAGACAATACAGGGATCCAATCCATAAGCTTTGGGGGAAATCTGAATGTTTTGGCTGAAATTCCCCCTGGGGAAATCAGAGCCAATCATTGGAGCAAGTGCCACTCAGAACTGGGCTCAGAACCAGAATGTATTTTTTCTTTCCTTTTCCTCTTAAGCTGCCCTGTCATGATTCCAGAGATGGTTCACTTCTTTGTATTCTCCTTTTGTGGAGCTCATATCTGTTTATGATGAATTATTATTCAGTTCATGAGCTTTTATACATTTGAAATTTCACTAGTGGTTGACACACTAGGTACTTACCCAATTAGAGAAAGACTCCTGAAAACTTTTATCTCCTATCTTTTCAATATCACATTTTCTCATAAGAAACAACTCCAGCAATTAGATTATGACTAATACATATCTTCATGTCCTTCAGCCCATTCCCACAGGAGGACTAGGGCCACTATTCACAGTTACCTGTGAGTAATGTCTAATTAACATACTGGTTAGTGTATGGATGATTGTTTGGGTACTAATCAACTACTATTATATACTTTTAGAGAAAAAAAAAAAATCTCTGTGAGACAAAAGAATTCCAAGCGTAGGTCAATGGCCCACTTCTGAACAATTCTTAGCACAAGAAAATTCCAGTAGAAAACAATTTAATTTCAAGAGTGGGGGGCTTAGGATGGTAGGTTCACATATATGTATATGTTGAAGATATAAAATAGATTTATATGTAGTATAAATATTTCATACATGTGTATGTTTATATATATATATATATATATATATATATATTATATTTTACTGGGACAGTATCAGTAACTATATGATTACTATATCTCTTTTACTATGTGATTTGGGTTTTTATAGTGTATGTGTGGAAAATAAAATTAGAAAAAGAAAAAGACATGTAAATAAGATATTTTATAATACTGTGTGTACTGGTCTTATTTTGCATTCAGGTAGATGAAATCATAGCTTCAAGCTCAGCAGCTTCATCTGTTTTACCTATTTCCTTAATAAACCTGAGTTCAAGTTGTACCATTACTGGTGAGACATTGATGGCATCCTCCTTCATGATTTTAAAAATGTTTGAACTCCTCTCCACACCTGGGGTGAGAGTGAAAAGTTCTCAGAAACTTCTCTACATGTATCTGAATTTTATCACTCTAATAGGCTGTTAGGTCAATACTATAACTGTTGATTCTGTTTCTTAACCAAGTACACTAAGAATTGCATCCATAAAAATTGATTCCTCACAAAATACATGTCTTCCCTTCTGAGTTAATTTGGTTCTGATTCTATTTATTTATTTATTGAGGGTGTGGGGATTGAAGTACTGATCTATATCTCCAACCCTTTTACTTATTTATGTATTATTTTTGTTTTGAGACAGTGTCTTGCTAAATTCCTCAGGCTGACCTTGAACTAGAGATTCTCCTACCTCAGCCTCCTCAATAGCTGGGTTTGTGGGTGTGTGTCGCTATACTCAACAGATTCAGGACTCTTATTGATAGATTCAGATTTGTAACACTAATGCAGTAGAGTCTTGTAAATGTAGTTTTTGGTTTTTGGACTCTGAATTTCAAGAAGTCATCCTAGTCAAAAGTTGAAGGTGTGTGAGTAACAAGGACTATATCCTGTGGTCACAAGAGGCAACTGTATGAGGAACTTTCCTACATCTACCACCCAGTAAAGCATTTGATACTTATCATATTTAGACAAAAGTTATGGTTTCTAATTTAGTAGTGAGTATATCTTGAAACTTCCAGAGAATTGAAGATAATAAATTCCCTATTTTTTGTGAAAACCAGTCTGTTTTATGAAGACTTCTCTTATATACCTTTCTCTTTTAACTTTCAAATTCCCCATCTTCCCCCTTCTTTGCCCAGGTTACAGATTCAAGGTTCCTTTTCTTAATATTTTTCCTGTCCCAGGAATAGTCACTCAAGAATCCCAGGTAATATGATACAGGATAATTTGTGTTCCATTCTTCATCTCCATTTCACTTGGGAAACATAATTTTGTAGAAATATAAATATGCACAGGAAATTTTACAATGGGTCAGTAAAGTTTAATAATGTATACTCTCTTTTTGTAGAGCTAAAGTGTAGCCATTTTTTCCCCTTGTTCTTAGGGAACAAGTACTTTAAAACCACTGAAGTCAGTGTCTTTTGATACCAAAGTAATACTGAACATAGGTCCTGGATTTAGAATGAGCTCACAGCTGTATGTGCTAGTGATGGGACCATGGGAAAATCATTTTTCTGCTGAAGCATCAGTTTACTCAACTGAAAATTGGAAAGTAGTAATTAAACAACATTATTTTTTGAGGATTAAAAGGGATTCATTAACAAAGAAATTGCTTTAGCAAATACTTGTGACTCTTAGTAGAAATATAGTCAAAAGATGGTTGTTAGAATGTTGGAGCCACTACTAACAATGTGGTCTTCTGAAAGTTAATCTTTCTGAATCTCAGTTTAGTCATCTGCAAATTGAGCATCACAATGTTAGCTGGTCGGATTTGTATGAAGACAGTGATGCAAGACTGTTGCTCATTTTGTCTCTTTCTAAGCTTGTTTCAAAATCGAAACAGGTTAAATATAAATTCTTGCAATATTTAACCCAGGCATTTGCTGAGGGCCAGCCAAGACTGCGGCAGGCATTAATCTAGTGGGCTGAAATATTTCAAATGTGTCCAGGAATAGAATACTGTTAATATCCTGTGATCCATGAGTTCTGAAATTAGGGCACTTAAATGGACATTTAAAGTAATACTATTTCAGGGATAACATTTCTTACCCCTTAGTTCAGTTTTACATATTGTTGATAGTGTTTGATCACCTGGATGTTGACTGGAGTTTAAATTATAAGCTGACAGTTAAGTGTAAACATCTTTTATACTACCTCCAAGGATTTCAAGGTGTCCAGAAAGTGTGCTTTTGTTTTGTTTTTGGTTTTCTGAAAGGTGTTCAAATATTTTGGAAGCAAAGTATAAAAATTTGCCCAGAATCCTGAGAATGAAACAATAGGAATTGAGGATATTAATTTGCTTTTCAGGTTTAGGTACCCAGAAAAATGCACACAGACGAATGATTCACTGCAAAATATTTCCGTGGCCAATTTGATGTCTCCTGGGAGTTCTTTAGATGAAGCTTTAGAAAACATGAAATAGAATTGCATTGCATTACTCATTTGGCACATTCTGGCTAAATTTGTTAGGAGAGTCCTAGAATGTCATAATCAGAAATACTTTTTAAGTCTTTATACTTCAAAGATACTTCTTTTTTTATCAGTATGCTTTTAAAAAAATCTCTTAAGTAGTACTCATTTATTTGGTTACCTTATAAACAAATGTAAATACAACTTTAGTACACTGCTGTCTTAGAATGAAAAGAACACAGAAATTTATTATTTCTTACATTTCTAATACTCTGCTGTGTCTGCAATACTGTTAACTTAGATTATATTCCATTATAAAAGGTACTAAAGAAATTACTGCTTCACTTTCAACAAAATCAAAAATGATGGTGAAAACATTCCCATAATAAACCCATAAGGAGAAGATCGAAATATTCAGCCCTAACACTCAAGAAAAATCCTTGGTTTGTAAATTTTGTGGTCAATC
Organism: Spermophilus citellus; assembly: GCF_964194105.1. Lineage (NCBI taxonomy): Eukaryota > Metazoa > Chordata > Mammalia > Rodentia > Sciuridae > Spermophilus > Spermophilus citellus. The sequence continues at coordinate 5,999,907 of NC_138194.1, forward strand.
AATATTGATTAACAAGTGTAAAAATGCTAAATTTTAAATCAAGGAAGACTTTTAAAGTTCTAGAAGAATCATTATAGTAGCACTTGAATTTTACCTGTGTTTATTCACTTGCATGATTAAAAAAAAGTTTGGAATATACTGTATGTCATTATAGCACTTTACCAGCATATAAATGAGATATTGATGACTGGTTTAATGATGTTTTTAGCCAATATTTTATTCTTCCTTTTATTAGGTGCTACTCAAATCTTTTAGATGGTTAACACAGTGTTTCCATGCATGCAGTTTCCTTTATTTCTTTCATTACTTTTAGTTGTTTCTCCAAGGTTACTACTTTCATTATTTTTCATTTGGTAAACAAAGAAGATCTTTTATTTATAGAATCTTCAAATGTTAAAAATGTATTTCTGATGTTTTGCTTCAGTTTTCCACAACAAATGATATTCATCTGCTGATTTCTGGACCCAGAAAAAAAATAGTAGCTTAAACAAGATAGGCATGAATTCTGTCTCCCAGAAAGAAGTCTAGTTGTAGGGAGTATTATTGAGATGCAATGGTTGTTTTGTGACATCACCAGGGATCCACCCATACATAACATACAACTTCTACTTTGGAGTTGGCCCACAACCTAAGATGGAGTCTATTATGGTTTGAAGATATTCCCTCAAAAGCGCATATTCAGAGGTGAAATGATTGGATTTTGAAAGCTGGAACTTCATCAGAGGAAGTTTTTTGGATTTCTTGGATTTTCTTTCCAGTTCTAGGTGCCCAGAAAAATGCACACAGACAAATTATTCACTGCAAAATATTTCCGTGGCCAATTTAATCCATTTGCTGGATTAATAATTTGAATAGACTACTGGACAGTAACTCTAGGCTGGTGGGGCATGGCTGGAGGAAGTAGATCACTGGGGGCGTGGCCTTGGACTCATCTTTGGCCTGGCTCCCCCTCTTTCTTACCCCCTCTTCCTCTTCTCTCCTCCTCCTTCTCTTTCTTCTTCTTTTTCTCTCCTCCCTCCCTCCGTTCTCCTCCCCTCCCTTCTCCCACTCTCCCTCCCTTCCTCCCTCTCTCTCTCTCTCTGTCTCTCTCCTTTCTGGTTACACTTAGGTGAACATCTTTCTCTACTATCCCTTCTCCTTCTGCCATGGATTTCTGCTATATCTCAGGCCTAGAGATATGGAGTCAGCCAACCATAATTGAGACCAATGAAACCAATATTACCTCCACTAAATTTGTTCTTGTCAGGTTTTTGGTTACAGTAATGAAAAGCTGAGTAACAAAGATCCTATGATTCTATTATATTCAACTTCAGGAAACAATGAAGTAAAGAGAAAAAATGAGCCCATTTCATTCTATTTTAAGAAATTTATCCACAATGCCCTCTTAATATTTTCAGTTACATGACATACATGTGTGCAGAAAAAGTTAACCTAGTAGACCTGAGGATTCTATCCTCAGGAAAGTCAATTTTCAAGGTTGGCCTTTGGCTGGAATCTAGGAATTTGAACTTCAAGAAGGATCCTACCATTTCCTAACCAGTAGAAGTGGCTCACTATTCCTAAAGTTGTTTTTTTTTTAAATAATAATATGGTTTATACTGAACACTTGCTTTACTTTTAGGCTGCTGGAATTTTGATATTTGCTAGAGGGTGCTTAAGTGACCAGTGGCCAGTGAAAAACTTGGGTGTGGGGTCTTCAATGAGCTTCACTGTTAGACAACATAGCATAAGAGATGTCATACTTTAGTGCTGGGCAAACTAAACACACTGTGTGATTCTACTGGGAGGGGACTCCTGAAAGCTCGAGTCCTTTTTTCTCCCAGAATTGCCCCGTATACATTTATCATTTTATTAATTTTGCTTGTATCCTTTCACTATAATATGTCATCATGATCATGATGATGACTTTATAATGGATACATACTTTTTTATAGGTATAGGAATATACTTAGATGGATTAACACTCATTAATGATTATAGATTTAAAAAAAATCCCACTGTGTATATTCCAAAATGAAAACAGATAAATAGACTCAACTTTCACTTGAAGAAGTATGTGTCAAAAGATTAACATTTCAACTGAAAGTCCTTATATTGTGGGTGCCTTGTGGAGAGCTGTTTTATCTAATTCATACTTGTATTATCAGAATTATACTATCAGGAATTCATTCAAGCAGAAGTTATTTTGATAATGATTTCCATTTCAGGTTTGGTTATTTGGACTAGAGATACCAAGATCAAGAACAGTCCTTGACATAATGAGTTTATAGCTTAGTAAGGCAAAATAATTGTATTTTAGGACTGATTTCTAAGAAATAGACAGGGAGAAGAAAGTTCAAGTACTACTGGAGCAAGAATGCAGGAGAGGAAAAGAAAGAAGATGGGTAAGGACATGATTTTGAGAGGTTAGCTCCCATCTGGCACAGCAAAGGAATTCTGGGCTGCAAATTATGGTTCAGAAAGTGTCCTAACTGGAGTAAGGGAGCAGGGCTCTCATATTCCACATCAATCATTAATGGGCTAAAAGCCATTGAGTTGAGGAGTAATCTCAATGATTTCTAAGACTTCATCTTTGAGTGTAAAGTGACTCCATGGCCTAAGGACCTTCTTTGAGAAGCAAGGAATCCTTAAGAGGTACATATAGAAAGAGCAAAGAGTATAAGGGAGTCAGATGAATACATGTTACTTGCTCTAATTATAACCAGCTACTATTGCAATATGTTGAGTGCTCCCTTAGAGGGAATTATCAGTGCTATGGCAACAAAGAGAGCAAGGCATGATAGGTCTTTGTGGGAGAGGGAAAGCTTCCTAATAAAATTATTTATAGAGTATTAGAGGACATTAACTAGCTACCAAATAAAGGAAAAAGGAGAACTTTCAGGTCAAAGGAACCCAGTGTATAAAAACACAAAGTCATAAGATCATAGAAGAACTGGAACTGTTGAGAAGAAAAATTCCCAACATTAAAGTCTGTCTTGGTTCTAATATCAGGGGATGAAGTATAAAAACATTCTGCAAACTTCTAAAGAAGTAAAATCCTCTTGCAGTTGTTTGAGTTCCTGTGGTTAAATTCTGTGTTGTGTTTTAAAACCAAACCCTTTTACCATGGGTATACATTCAGCCAAGCACTTGCTTACTTATAAGCATTTGTCCCAAGATGTATTTTTTTCTTTCACTCTGGTTTGCATTAGTGCTAGCAGGCCCTGTCCTAATTCTCCATATGCACAAAAGATAATGCTGTTAAAGATAAGCATTACATTTATTTGATTTCTTTCATAGTTTATTTACAAAAGAGGTGAATCAATTTAGCTTAACTCCAAAGAAAATGCCAAAGGAAGCATTTGTGCATATTTATTAGTTATATGTGTTGATTCTGTTTTTTAAGAGATCTAAACCTTGTGTTCTCTGCTTTAAGGCCTATCTAGTGTTGGGAGTACACAGGTCCTCACCTCATCATTTCCCTGTTTCCAACTCCTCTGTCACTATGAGTTGTTCTTCATCACCATCTTTGTTCTGACTGGTGAGAAGACCGACCTTGAGTCCCTCTTGCTATTCTTCAGACTCCTTTTTTAATTGTTCCCAGGAACGTCTTATTTATAATTATCAAATAGTAGCTCTAATTTATGGGAAACTTTTAAAACTGTATATTATTATAATTAGTGGTATTGGTGATGACGCTAGTAATTATGATCCCTAATAATCACATTAGAAAAACACTGTACTAGAAAAAATGTTATATTCATAGACTATAAATACTTTAATGTTAAAATTTTATTGCCTTGTCCAAAAATTGTGGTTCTTTTGATAAAAGCACATTTAGAAGCAAGTGTAACATGTTGTTATAATTTATTATAGTCTGATACAATTTATTAAAAATTTAACCTGTCTGATCTAGAGCCTGATGCCATTCAGAATTTTCTTTTTTCTTTATTTTTTGTATTAAGTGATTTCAAGAAAAACCTTTTTCCTCTCTAATTTTCCTTGGTATCAATGCAGGAGATAAGAATAAACTTTATTTTCAAAATACTAATGAATGCGGTCTGTTGAGAGGTACTAACCACATGCATTCTTTTATACTCTTGCAAGTAGATACCTGTAGCTGGCTTTTCAGGTTTACCTCCCAGTGGTTCTGGAGGCAGATCATCCCAATAATTATAGACAATCCAATGGATGATGTTTATCTTGTATTTTACTCTAGCTTCCTTCTATCAGTGAATGATTTTCTTTCAAAGCACAAATAAGGATGGGACAAAGTTCAGATTTGTTTCTATAGATTGACCTGAGTATGTTTGCTTTAACTCCTTGGTAACTGATAGAAAATATCTTCAACTCATGAATCTCCATTCACTAGACATTAATTAAAGGAGGAAATCAGAAGTCTCTCATCATGGTTAAGCTGCAAGTCCTGATTGAATTTGTAACATCTGTGCATCATGCTTTTAGAATTCAATCAAGTTTGTCTGTGAATTATGCTCTGGGTTTTTAATGTTTTCCTAAGATTATCTCAGTCAACATTGATTTTATTTAAAGCTATATAAAATCAGTCATGTTTAGTAATATGATTTATCAAAAATCAAAATACATAATCCTCTTTCAAGAATTGGATAGCCCTTAGCTAAGAGTTAGGTTCTGTAGTCTAAGATGATCTCCATTGTTATTCCTTCAGTTTACTAGAGAATTAAATTAAAACAATATGTCCTAAATTTCAATATTTTCTCTTTTTGTTAATGTTATTTTTATGGAGATGACTATTTAATGTTTAATAGGATATAAACATGTATATTTAATAATTTATATCTAAATATCAGATATCTATAATTCCTACTGTGGGACTAGTAATTATCTCAAATGTCTACTCTCCTGTACTTTCAAAGTTGTGGAACCATCGAATTACAGCAAGAAGATGCCATTCAGAGTAAAGAGTATCTTTCCTAGTCATACTTGCGACTAAGGATGGGAATATAAAAATGATGTAAGCAGAAATATTAGGAATCCCAGAAACTTCTGTGAAAGACAACTAGCAGTTGCTTTCTGTCCCTTTTCTTTTCTTCTGCTAGGATATGGAAAGTGGATCTGTGATTGCTATTGTGGACCATGAGTTCAAGCAACATCCTGTAGAAAGGCTCTCAAAAGAGAGTGCATACCTGAGTACTCAATGAAGCAGGACTAATCCATCAGTGAAGCTAGCCTGCCTCACTCTCTAAATCTTTTACATGGCATAATCTAACTTTCCTCTTGTAAAAGTCACCATAAATATCTCTATCTTACTTATGATTCATCATTAGCATTATATCCCAAAACCTCTCAACTTTCAACTCAAGTACATTATTTTACACAATATGTGTACATTATCTATAGCACTAAGTTCTGGGACTTCTCTGTTGAATCATCCATGAAGTCTTGCTGTGGTACTTAACTTTTTTTTTTTGCTTCTCCCAAAGTTATCCCATGGCAGCATAGCTCAGAAGAATCTCTAAGAGAAGACATTAAAATAGAAAGAGGAAATGGTAGTTTAGGGTAAAGCCCAGAAAAATTAAACTAAAATAAATTTAGTGTATTACATTAATTCATATATATATATGATATTTAAGCTATATATTTATATATTCATTTCAGTGTAGTTATAGTTTAATCTCTACTGGTTTTCTACTCATAAGTTTCTCAATAAGAAATTCCCTTTTAATTTTCTCTTTGAGCAATGACTAGGTTTCCACGTATTAATAATCTTTTGTTTATTTATTTATAACTATACTGATTTAATCAAAATAACATGGCCTGTACTATCTCTACTTTAAAAAAATAATTAGGGTTTTCTTTGTTGTCAATGATGTGATTAATTTTTGCAAATGTTTAATAGACATGAGATAAAATCCATTGTTCTATGAGTGGAAGACTATATATTTCTTGGTTAAATATTTTGTTTATATTTTTTAGCACTTCCCTGGCTTTTTAAAATTTTAATTAAAAAAATATTGTATTTTCTATAACTGTCTAATTCTCAAAGAGATATACTGGAATTTCCCACTGCAATACATTATTTTTCCCTTTCTAATTTTATTTGCTTTATTTATTGTACTGAATACCAATTAATAGAAATATGGTTTTGTTTTTTAATTTTAACATTACATAAAGCAATGGTTTTCTTTTTGTGTTAGTCTTAATATATGTAAAGAATTATTTCTGATTGACTCATCTTATTTTAATAACTATTACCATTCCATCCATGCCTTCTTTTCCAATCTTGATTTCTAATCTTTTATTTTTACCTCACATTTTATACATATATAAGTATGTATATATGTATAATACATATATAATGAATTTGGAATATATATATGGCATATACAAAATACTATATGTACATTTTTTATCTACATGCAATGCAAACTTCATAAAATCATGTTTTAACCTATTTTGTGAATGGGAGAGTTGGGAATCAAACCCAGATGCTGTACCACTGAGCTGTATCCACAGCCATATTTTAACTTTGTAATCCAGTCCAATAGGCTTTTTAAAGGCAAATTCAATGTAATCATATCTAGTCTATGACTGACATACGCTATTCTTAATTTGTAGTGTCAGTTGCACAGAATGATGGCAACAGTACTTAATAATGCACTGTATATTTCAAAATTGCTTTAAAGGTAGATTTCAAATGTTTCTACCACACACACACACACAGACACACACACACACATACACACACACACACAAATAAAATGGTACATGAGGTAATAGATTTGTTAATAAGTTTGACTTAATCATTTCACCATGTAAATATATATCAAAACAACATATTTTATTTGATAAATATATATTATTATTATTTATCTATTAAATAATACTAAAATGAAAATGTTTTATTAAAATAAAAGTGAAATAAAAACATTCTATTTTAAATTATATACTTCCTTTTTATTTTCGCCATATTTTTGCTTATTCTTTACACTTTTGCCCCCTTATCTCATTTTTTCTTCCATTAATGAAATTATGCCTTTTCCTATTATTTTAAACATCATTTATGTCTCTGGCTATTAGTAAAACAGATACATACTATTTTTCCACAGAAACACATTCTTCTCCATTTAACTATCCCAATGTTTAAGATTCCATCTAACCATCCCAATGTTTAAGATTCTATAATGTTATTTCCTCTTCTTCCTTCCCCCTGACATTAATTTTAGCTCTCCTTTGTATTCCATTCCTACCCAAGATTTTATTTTCTACTTTCTGTATGTCCTGTGTTTCATTACAAAATTCTACTTCATTTTATGAACTTATTTACAATAAACCAAATATTTTTTCAGGGTAAAATAAATAAAATGCAAGTAGGATTTCAAAAACAATTTTCAAAAAGGAAAACACTTTTACTGTTCTTACTCTCGGCACTATTCATAGTGTTTATATTAAATTTTATGTATCTCCTTGTGTGATTGTAATGAACATATTATCAATATGTTTATAAACATATGATCTTTTATATGAGTGATAATATTCTCTTCTGTTAATTTTTAAAAATATATTTTTAGTTGTTGATGGACCTTGATTTTATTCACTTATTTATATGTGGCGCTTAGAATCAAATTCAGTGCCTCACACATGTGAGGCAAGTGCTCTACCACTGAGCCACAACCTCAGCCCTCTTCTGTTAATTTTTAACATAGTGATACACTTTGTATTTAAATTTCTTAAATGACTAATTTAGTTCAGTTTTAGGACTCATCAATTTTAACCTCCCCTCCATTATTTGATATTTACATTGTTTCTCATGTTATACGGCAGTATGCTAATTTTTCTGCATTCTGTTGCAAATATATAAGATCAATTTTACCAGAAAGCTAGTCTACTTCCATAACTATTTTTATCCTGAACTTACTTTTGTATTCTGAATTTTTCCAATCAACTTTAGGATTATATTGTAATATACAAAGAAGGCATGGTATTTTCATTAAAATTTAGCTATTTCTTAGATGGTATCTTAGATATCTGTTTGCTTAAAGAGCATTAAGGGGTGGAAAAATGGTAGACTAGAGGGAAGCAGTGATTCCGCCTGGGATTCAAGCAAGGGGAATACTGCTTCTCAGCAAGGTGGGTGAAAGGGGGACTTCATTAAAACTCAACACTAGACAGCAAGAGTGCCTTAGAGACTTAGAAATTTGGGGTACATTAAACAAGGAAAAGGGACAAAAATTAAGCTGAGCTGCTAGGGGGAGCAGCAGAATTGGCGCAAATGGAAGGAAAAAGTCAAGAAACAGGAAGGAGAGTCTTAGTGTGGAAAATCCTGAGATCAAAGAAGCAGCCTGTCCAAGGCTGATCCAAAGGCTGTGGAGCACATAAGTTGGTACATGAACGATGCCACCTATTTAAAATGGTCTGTGGAAAGCGGAGGCAAAAGCCACCATGAGCTAAGAACACTGTGCCATCTAACAGATACAGGAACCAAAACTCGGACCTGGGAAAAAGGGCTGGCTCCTATATACAGTGTAGGCAGATACCACCCACGTGACCTAGACTGAGCTTAGCAAAACAGGGAGAAAATTGGGCATGGATAATATTTTCCCTACAAGTTGGGGAGTCTGCAGAGAATCTGGCTTTCTCAGCCCTTTGATTCTAGGGGATTGATAGGACCAGCTGCAGCAGGTTGGGAGTCTGAATGGGGGCGGGAGTGTATATCTGCACTCAGAGACTAACTTCAACCCAGAGACTCCTGGAAACTGAACAGGAGAATGTGACTGCTTGGGGGTGGACCACAGGAGGCCAAGAAGGGTGGTATCATGAGCAACAGAAGAAGTAAGGGACTAGCTGCCCCATCTCATGAGTGGATCCCTGGAGAGACTCTGGGGAGATCCCTGGTACAGTGTCCTAGCTTAGATTGATACCTGAGGGGCTCTAAGGTATATTGATTTAATATCTTCAGATAACTAGCCACTCAAATAAATCACGTGGGGCCTCACTAAACCTAAGCCCTGCCCCCAAGACTACCACCTACAGGAACTCATCTCACAGAACCAAGCTGCAGCTTCACCCTGGTGTGGAGCTGACAGTATTTCCTATCCTAACTTCATCTTACCACCAAGAAGGGAAGCAGAGAAATTTTTGAACTCCAGCTGGCATCTTGGTGAGCAACCAAAAAAAAAAAAGTTTGACAGCTCATGGCCTCTACTCTTGTAGCCAGTACATATCTCAAGAAGAAATGGAAGGAAAGAGTAGGACACAGCGAACAAATATTCTCATTAACTATTTTTATCTATTGCAGTGAAAAAATGACTCCTTAATTTCATCAAGATTATTTTTCTCTGTGTATGCTGAAAGATTCATGGGCACATATATATTTATACATATTTGTTTCTGTTTTCTCATTTCCTCCATTTTTTCAAGGTAGTTATTTTTCCTTTCTTTTGAGAGGTAGTGTTTTTGATTATTATATTTTGGCTTTGTTTTGTTTCTTCACTGTCCTGTTCCACTTTTTACCCTTCCCCCCCTTTTTTTTTCCTAACACCAAATTCTATTGTTATCTCTTTCACTCTTCTTTTAATTCATTATTTCTATCTTTTCTCCTCCCCCCATAACTGTCACATCCTATACAGCTTTTGCATGTCCCACATTCACCTATCAAAATTGCAAATCCTTTTCTGCCCACCTATCTCTTTTTTTTTCCTCTGTATTCTTTGCATCTCTTAGCACTAATTGGTCTGTGCAATGCCAGCCCCTATCACTAATGCTATAGCAATAATACTGTGGAAGTCAAATATCCCATCTATTATCTGATTTTATGCCTGACATAATATTGATCCCTTACTGTTCTTACTGATGGAAATTGCTAGTCCTACAAATTCTGTTTATTATGCCAATTAGCTCTGTAGATGGCATAATGGGAACAAGAACTTTATTGTTATACAGGTTGTTACTACTATTTGGTTCCAATTAACATTATAAATGCCATAATAGGAACCAATAACTTAGTTTATTCTTAGATAGGTTATTACTATTATTAGGTTCCCCCTAGTCTGTGAAAAGGGACACTAGAAGTTAATGGGTTAGAAACTCTGCTGCTTCTGATGCATTTGGATAGGTGAATAGACACACAAACAATATGAAAAAGCAATGAAACAATCCACCCCAAGCAACACAGAATGCCTCAACAATAGACTGCATTGATACCACAGTAGAGGACATGTCAGAAAACTAATTTAGAAAGTGCATGCTAAATTTATGTATGAGGTAGAAGATAATGCAAGGAGTGATATCAGAGAGAGAATATAAGAAGTGGAAGATCACTTTAATAAGGGGGTAGAGATCCTGAAGTAGAATTAATCAGAAATCCTCAAAATGAAGGAATAAATAAACCAAATTAGAAATTTAAAGGAAAACACTACCCAAAGAATACACCACTTGGAAAGAGTTTCAGGCATTGAAGACAAAGTATATGATATTAAAAATAAAGTTGATCATGGAGAAAATAAGAAACTATAATTAGAATTTTAAAGAAATAATGCATAACATTAAAAGGCCAAATATGATTTATAGGGATAGATGAAAGCTATGAAGTACAAACTAAAGAATGAAATATTATCAATGAATATTATAATATTTTCAATGAAATAATGTCAGAATTTCCCAAACCTTAAGAATGAAATGGAAAATTAAATATAGGAGGCATACAATACTTCAAATACACAAAATTATAGCAAACCCATTCCCAAGTCACATAATTATGAAAATGCCTCACATAAAATGATAGAAGTTTAAATGCTGCTAGAAGAAAATGACTGGTCACATTTAGTGGTAAATTATTCCAGCCCTCAGCTGATTTGCAACCTAGAACCTTACAACTAGGAAGGAGGTCTTGGAATAGTATATATTAAGCTCTAAAAGATAATACATGCCAACCAAGAATACTATATCCAGTAAAATTAAGCTTCAGAAGTGAAGATGAAGTCAAAAACTTGCATGATAAACAAAACTTACAATGAGTTAAAAACTAGAAAGCTCCACTTCCAAACATATTCAATAAAATATTTCATGAAGAAGATTGGAGAATAAAATGAAAACCAGCAGAGAGCAGAGGGAGAAACTACATTAGAAGAATAGTCAAGCAAAACAAATCTAATTCAACTTAAAATCTAGAAATAAAATAATAGGAAATAAATATCTCTTAATAATAACACTGGATGTAATCGGACTAAATTTGTCAATCAAAAGACATAGGCTAGCAGATTTAATTTAATCCATTAAAAAACAAGACCCCCAAATATTCTGTCTCCAAGAGACTCATCTCATGGGCAAAGATATCCACAGACTGAATATGAAAGGATATAAAAATATTCTTCATGTGGATTCATAACAAGGGGTTTCTGTTCTCATTATCAGATAATGATGACTTCAAGCCAAAGGTAATTAGAAGAGACAAAAAAGATTACTTTGTACTGCTTAAGGGAAGCATAAAACACCAAGAAATAACAATTGTAAATATTTATGCTCCGAAAAATGGAGCATCTACATATATCAACTAAACTTTTCTCAATATAAAGAATCAAATAGACCACAACACAATAAAACTGGATGACTTCAACATGGCTGACTTAACAGTAGATAGATCTTCTAAACAAAAACTTAATAAAGAAGCTACAGGAATAAAAAATACAATAAATAATTTAGACTTAACAGACTGATATAGAATATTTCATCCATCAATGACTGAATACACTTTCTTCTCAGCAGTACATGGAACACTTTCTAAAATAGACCACATCTCCAGCCACAAAATAACACTTAACAAATACAAAAAGAGAGCTAATACCCTGTATTCTATCAGATCAAAATGGAATGAAATTAGAAATCTATGGTAAGATAAAAAATAGATACTACTTTAACAAGTGGAAACTAATTCACTATTGAATGATAAATGAATATCAGAAGAAATCATGGGCAAAATAAAAAATACTTAGAAGCAAATTAGAATATGGATACAACATATCAAAATCTTTGGGGAACTATGAAGATAATTCTAAGAGGAAAGTTTCATAGCATTGATCTCATACATTAAAAGAATAGAAAGATATCAAATAAATAATTTAGTGTTATACCTCAAGTCCAAAGGGGGAAAAAACAGAATCAAAACTGAAATCAATAGAAGATAGGAAATAATTAAAATCAGAGCTGAAATCAATGAAATTGAGATTTTAAAAAATGCTAAAAATTAACAAATCAAACTTTTGGTTCTTTAAAAAAATTAACAAAAATTGATCCCTTAGCTAAGCTAACCAAAAGAAAGGGAGAAAATTCCAATTGTTAAAATTCATAATGAAAAATGAAACACCACCATAAACACTATTGAAATACAGAGTATAATTAAAAACTATTTTAAAAATATATACCCGAATGAGATAGAAAATCATGAAGACATTCAGAAATTCCTAGAAACATAGGACCTACCCAAATTGAACCAGGAGAATACAGAAAATTTAAATAGAGGAATTTTAAGTAAAGAAATTGAGGTAGCCATCAAAAGCCTACCAAGAAAGAAAGGCCAAAGACTAGATAGATTCTCAGCAGAGTTCTACTAGACCTTTAAAGAAGAACTAATACCAATCCTCCTCAAATTATTTCATGAAATAGGAAATGAGGGAACTCTTCCAAACACTTTCGATGAAGTTAGTATCACCCTTATATCAAAACCAGAAAAAGACACACCAAAGAAAGAAAACTTCACACCAATATCCTTGATGAACACAGATGCAAAAATTCTTAGTAAAAGACTGCTAAATCGCATACAACAACACATTAAAAAGTGCACCATGATCAAATAGGTTTCATCCCAGGAATGCAAGGTTGGCTCAACATAAGGAAATCAATAAATGTAATTCAGCACATCAATAGACTTAAAGACAATAATAACAACATAATCTCAATAGATGAAAAAAAAAAATTGACAGAATACAACATCCATTCATGCTTAAAACACCAGAAAAAAATAGGTATAGAAGGAACATACCTAAACATGATAAAAGCTATATATGATACACCCAAGGCCAATATCCTTCTAAATGGGGAAAAAACTTAAAGCATTCCTTCTAATAAAAGGAAGAAGACAGGGATGTCCACTTTCACCACTTCTATTCAAGAGAGTCCTTGAAACTTCAGCCAGAGCAATTAGGCAGAAGTAAGAAAGTAAAGGGATATAAATAGTAAATGAAGAACTAAAACTATCTATTTGCCAATGACATGATTCATATATAGAAGACCCAAAGAATTCCACCAGAAAACTATAACTCATAAATGAATTCATTAAAGTAGCAGAATACAAAATTAACACCCCCAAATAAATTATGTTTTATACTTTAGTGACAAATCAACAGAAGAGAAATTAGGAAAATCCATTGCATACACGATAGCCTAAACAAAACAATGCAAAACACAAACTTGAGAATCAATCTACCAAAATAGAAATACAACCTCTACATTGAAAACTACTAAACACTACAGAAAGAAATTGAGGAAGACCTTAGAAAATCTATAAACCTTCCATGTTCTTGGATAGGCAGACTCAATTTTGTTATAATGGCCACACTACCAAAAGCACTGTGCAGTGTCAATAAAATTCGCATCAAAATTCCAATTACATTCTTCAAAAAATAGAAATAGAAGTCATGAATTCATCTGGAAAATTAGAAACCCTGAATAGCCAAAACAATCCTTAGCAAGAAAAGCGAAGCAGGAGGCATCACAATTCCAGATCTTAAATTATACTACTACTATAGTAACAGAAACAGCATGGTATTGGCACTAAAACAGATAAGAAGAACAGAATAGAATACACAAAGACAAATCTGCAAAAACTACAGCTGTATCATACTAGAGAGAATCACCAAAACATACATTGGAGAAAAATAGCCTCTTAAACAAATGGTGCTGGGAAAACTGGAAATCCGTATGTAGTAAAATGAAATTTAGTCCCTATTTTTCACCCTGCACAAAACTCAACCCAGAGCATCAAAAACCTAGGAATTGGACCCATAAACTGTACATACTAGAAGAATCCCAACATCGTGTGCATCCATAAAAATGGGATCCTAATTAGAATAAGATATAGTCCATGCTTGTATAATTTTATCAATATAATTTCTACTATTATGTTAAATAGAATCAAGAAAATAGTTAAATTTAAAAAAAACATTAAATTCTCTTATAGGAAAAACAAAAATGTCACTTATTTACATATTTCTTATTTGTTAATTTGTGGAATTTGAAATTAAATCAAAATAGAACCCGGAATTTCCCAGTGGAAATATTGCTAAAATCAAAACATTCTTCTTGCTATGCCTTTTCTTTTTAGGGGCCTATAAATGATAACTTTATAAACTGGCTGGTTAGGAATCATGCCATTTTTTATACATCCCATGCACAAATAAATGTTGAGTAAATGTCTGATATTTCTCACTTTTAATCAATCTCTTGTTAAAAATTACAATTCGTTCACAAGTGAAAACCTGGTTACATTCGTAATTATACTTTAATGATATGGGAAACTTTTAAAAGACTTTTTCATTGTCATTAGATCACATATTTTAATGCACATTCTGTGAAAAGAAGTACAATGGTGGCACTGTAAGATTTCAATAGTAAAGACTCAAATATTACTTTCATTCTCCGTGTTTCATCACATTTGTTTGACTAGAGGATTCTATCTACTATTTTTCAACTTTAAAATAAAAACAAGTAAAGTTATGTTATTCAGCAGGGACAAAATGTAAATCATTTTTACTTTCTATTTTGTATCAATTTACATACAGCATAAGCATGCAGCTTCACCTCCCCACCCAGTTTTATAAACTAAAATACACAAGATTTAAGTTGAATGCCAGTCATTATTGCTAGTAAAAATGAAGTCTTTTGCACACAGCTGTGTTTAAAAGAATGGTATTATTTGTAATGAATTTTCTTAGATATCTAACGTATTTGGGTAGTTCAATAGAAATGTGCTCCTTGAAAAAATTTACATATTTTATGAATTTTTTTATGTGAAGTGAATTATAGTTATCAAAATAGATAAATTATTTGCATGCTTAGCCATTAAAGCATAGCCATTAATTAAAAAAAATTCTTTTAATAACCAGGTATATCAAATTACACATAATCTAAATAAACCATTATGGTAACATGACTAAACTCTCCAAGTCAAACAGGAAATTTGAAATAAAATAATGAAGCATGTCCAAAAAAACATGAGAGTCTTCCCAGACTAATTAAGTAAACAGTGTCTAACAAAGTTTGGAAAATATGAAAGAAATTTTGAAATGTTTAACAAAAAAAGAAGGATATTCACATTTCTATTATGCTACTGATATGTAACTCCCTTTGTATTATAATTTAAGTTTCTCTCCACATTGATTAGACTTTTGATCTTAATTACAAGCACTGGGGCTGGAGATGTGGCTCAAGCGGTAGCGCGCTCGCCTGCCATGCGTGCGGCCTGGGTTCGATCCTCAGCACCACATACCAACAAAGATGTTGTGTCTGCCGAAAACTGAATAATAAATATTGAAATTCTCTCTCTCTCTCTCTCTCTTTAAAAAAAAATTACAAGCACTGTACAATAGTATGGGTACACTTAAAATTTTATAATTTAATTGTGCATATAGATTTAAGAAAGCCTTCTCATTAATTAGATAGGAAAGGCAGTGTTGTAGCTCTGAAAACAAATTTCTCGAATGAGTAATTGCTATCTGATTTTCTGTGGGAAAACCAACCTAAAGTAACAATCTTTGTTGATGCTTGCTCAGATCAGGTGGACCAAAACAGCAGGAAGTGCCTCCGACAGATTCCAAGACTCCAGTGTCTTCAATGAAACTTTGAGGATTACAAATATTCAGCGACACCAAGGAGGCCGATATTACTGTAAAGCAGAGAATGGTTTGGGGTCCCCAGCCATAAAGTCAGAGTGGATGTATACTGTAAGTACATTTCCCAGAAAACTGTAAGCCCAACACAGATTTCTTTTGTCCAACTTCTATGGCTTTCTCAAAAACTGTAGTAGAGCTCTATTCAAGAATGCAAGTATATAAGATATTGAAAGTTGTTTTAATACATTTCTGAGGAAAGAAATCTTCATTCAAAATTTGCATAATTTCTATGATATAATAGTACACATTCATTATAGAACATTTAGGAAATACATTGATAAGATGATAATAAATATTACAGATAATTCCATCAGTAGCTTAGTGTTTGATGTATAATCTTTATATATATTTATGCTTATATTTCTATATTCTTATGAAACCAAGGTTCATGCTCTATGTCCTTTAACTTGCATTTATTCACTTTGCTTATGTGTGAACACAGCTATTGTTATCTCTTTAGTGCACATCATATATGTAAGCAAAGTTATCTGAATGGGTCTGTGAGAACCAAAAATCTGTGTGGAGTCTTTTTTTGATCAAACCCTGTTGAACGCAATCAGTACCAACCTACAACAATGCTGTGCCACCTGAAAAGTGTTTGACAGATTTCTATTTGTTCTTAGTTGTGTTTTCCTACTTGGAAAATGTATTTAAAGTCTTCTTGGTCTCCTTACTTCCTTCCCCACTAAACAATGGTCTACATTCAGTTTGGTGTTTTGCATGGGTATATCTATCATTCTGTCTGTTATCTTTCTATAAGAAATTGCATTTAAGTCTCTAATATTAGAATATAAGGGAAGGCTGGGTTTGTAGTTCAGTAGTAGAGTGCTTGCCTAGCACATGTGAGGCACTGGGTTCAATCCTCCGTACCACATAAAAATAAATGCAATAATATATTATGTCCATCTACAACTTAAAAAAAAAGAATATAAGTTTTTCTCCTCATACATAAATAACACATGAAAAGTTCTTTTTTTAAAATCTATTTTTCTTCTTTTCCCCTTGCTTTTCTATCTATGTGGGATAGGGGCTACAGAGTTAGGAGTTACAGGGTCTGTGTGTCTGACCTATCATCTGAATCTCAGTTATCCAGGTGACTGGGAAGTAGGTACCTGAGCAACACTTGTGATTCATCTTTCACATTAGGATGGTTGTTGTTTCCCTCCAAGGTAGAAGTCCATATTTCATTCTCTCTGCTACCCTTCAGCCCCTGAGATATCACCTGGTATAATTCAGCCACTGTCATCCCAGGCACACTTTCTCCCTATTGTCTGGGTACATGGGTTGTAAACTTTCAAACATTGCCAAGTCCCTAGCCTCCATATATTTTCAGGAATATTATTCAGATATAAATTTAAATTATACTAAATTTTATTTAAATGGATTAAATAGTTCTGTAACATAACTTTCTAGAGTACATACCTCTCTTTTCTTGTTATTATAGTTTAGGTCATGAAGTTTTAAATTACACATCTCAATACCTTAAACACAGTTTTAAAATCTAAAAAAATCTCTAAAAATGAATAGATGGTTCTTTTGGTAACTTTTTCAGCAAAAGCTTATGTGAACTAGGTTGGTAGCAAAATATGACCTGAAATGACTTGAATAGAAAAATAGATATTATACTCCTTATTTACCCTACTTTGTATAATAGTTACATGTGTAGCTAAGAAACTGTTTGATCAGAGAGTTAGGCACAGATCCTGCTGGGCGTGTTATATAATAAGTGGTATATGTACTATATCATCTTTCTAAAGTCTAAAAACTTCTGAAACACACCCCCAATGAACTGTGAACTGTATTGCTACCACAATAAGTTTCATAATGAATAAAAAATTGTATTGTTGGGTTAAAAATCAAATACAAAGGGGGGAATCACTTTTTAGAGATTTATAAAATAATCTTTCTTTTTACTAAAATGATTTTCAGCATTATTCTGCATTACATCTACCCCTTTCTATCACCATATCTCTAACTGTTCAGATTGGGTTGTGCCTGAGTAGTTTATATTGTACAAATTGCTGGGAAGATAACACTTTTCCATCTTCCCAGCCCTGTTAATCTCATAAAGCTGGTATCATGCTCCATGCAGCCATGCCTGAAGGCATCAGCTCTGCTACCTTCTTCTCTTTTGACTTCCCTTGGGGTTTTCCCCACAAAAACTGGACTTGACAAACAACTTGTTTATGTTATTTAGGTGAAATGTCACTATGATGCATACCGTATTGAAGTACTATTTTCAGTACATTTTTGGTGGCTAGGATTTATTAGAAAGCTGTATAAAATTTCAGTACTATAGAATAATATGTTAAATTTTGGACTGAATGTATAAATGTGACATCTCTCTAACATAAATTTCACAGGGAATACCTTCAGTTCCAGTTAGACCTTTTCAATATGGGCATATAAACATACTTTTTACATAGATGTTCTTGTCCATGAAGGTTTGAGATTTGAATAATTATTTCATATAGTAAATTTTCAAACATGTTTGGATGGAAAAATGCTTTTGCAGTAGAGACAACTCGACCTATTTAAAGAATCCACGTGCTATAAGTATAACCTTGACTAAACAACAGAAATTTTAGGTTCAAATATATTTTCTGAACATGAGTATTAGTAATTTAAAACATTCCATATCATCATTGATAAGAACATGGCTAGCATATTAATGCTATATTTTTATTTTGTCATGTTTGCTGTGTAAAATTGGTTAATAATACTTAAAATTCATCTGTGTTTTGATTTTGACTTGTTATTGAACTGCTTAATTGAATAGATACTCATAAATTTTATAAGCTTTAAACAAGAGGACAACTTTATTTTACATAATTTTGTTTGAACTATTTTAGGAAATGCTAAAAAATGGTATCAGTTTTTCAGTTTGGAGTCATGGATTTAGAATCAACACCTGAACCCTGCATTTCTATTTATTTTTCTAAACTGATTCCACATGTGAAGCTTTCATCAACATTTGTAAAACTAGGAACACAAGAATGGGCATAGGATATAAAATTGTTTTTGAAGTCTATAATAAGGATTATATCTTCAACACCAAGCTCTATTATTATGTACAAATATGTTTATAATTGTTATATATTCCTGTTGTATTGACCTTTTTTTCATTATATTTTATCTTTATTGTTAATCATATTTCTTGTTTTAGAATCTGTTTTGTATGACAATAGTGTAGCCACTCTTACTTGCTTATGATTGTTGTTCACTTAATATCATTAATCCTTTTTTTTTCAGGCTGTCCACTGTAGAATGCCTACAGTTGGACCTCATTTTTTTAAATCTGGGATGATTAGTTTATGTCCTTTGATTGTATTGTTTAATCCATTCACATTTAATGTTGTTGTTGTTGTTGTTCTTATTGATTATGATGGCACAGTTTGACTATGTCTGAGGTTTTTTCTTTTCTCTATAGATTGTGTTTTTTGTTACTCTGTTTCATGTTTACTGCTTTATTTTCCTAGTGGATATTCTAGTGCTTAACATATACAGTGCTTAACATATACTGCAGACTTATATTAATTCCAGTGAGATGTAGAAAAATTATTCCTATATAATTCAATTTCCTCTTTCTCCTTTTTGTGATTTTGTGCACATGTTATATCTACATACCCTAACAAATCCAACAATTCATTGTGATAATCACTACTTTATGTAATCTATTGCCTTATAAAGGAGCTGAGGGAAGAAAGAAGAACAAGTATACATTTATAGAGTTTAATATGACATTCTTATTTACTGTTTCTTCTTTTTTACTTCTTCCCGTGGATCTGTGTTATTTTTAGTCCTATACAGCCTCACTCTTACCCACCTCCTTTGTGCATTTATTGTCATTTCATGACATCTCTAAATGTTGTAGTCCAGTAGTACAGGTGTTTGTAGCTGTTAAGTAACCCAGGAGAAGGAATGTTCAATGAAGAGAAAATTGGTCATCAAAATGCTCCTTCTTGTATGTAGCGTATTCATCAACTCTGCTCTTCAAAATACATCAAGGTTTTAAGTTTTCCAAATTTACTCCTGAGCCTAATATTAATGTTCTTCCATTTTATTTGCATTATGCAACTATGATGTTTTGGTAAATATGCCAAAAGTCAATTTTATATTAAGGGAGAATAGTCTATTGATATCCTATTTCAGTTAAATTCATTATTTTATTTGATACTCTCAGCAGCCCTAATAAGAATTGGTATATGTAACTTAAAGGTGAGAAAAACAAAGCCAAGAGATATTTAATAACTTGGCCAAACGTGACTCAGCTTCTAAGAAATGGAGCCAAACTTTGAATCCAGACAGGCTCTGTGTTTACATACTGCTTTCCATAGTAGGTTGCCTAATGCATATCTAGAAATTAATATGTAATAGTCTGTTATAGAAAAAAGGAAACCTGGATTGAAACTCTTTCTTTTAACTTAAAGCCCTTTTAGCTAGTGCTTTTTGTGGGGTGGGGGGAGGTAAGAGGGGTACTAGGGATTGAACTCAGGGGCACTTGACCACTGAGCCACATTCCAAGCCCAATTTTTTTTTAAAGAGAGAGTGAGAGAGAGAGAGTGATAGAGAGAGAGAGAATTTTAATATTTATTTTATAGTTATCAGCGGACACAACATCTTTGGTATGTGGTGCTGAGGATCGAACCCAGGCCGCACACATGCCAGGCGAGCGCGCTACCGCTTGAGCCACATCCCCAGCCCCAAGCCCTATTTTGTATTTTATTTAGAGATAGGGTCTCACTGAGTTGCTTAGCACCTTTTGCTGAGGCTGGCTTTGAACTCCTGATACTCCTGCCTCAGTCTCCCAAGTTTCTGGGATTGCAGGCATGTGCCACTGAGCCCTGCTTAGCTAGTGCTTTCTTGGGCTCTAGGGGAAAAATTAGTCAACGTGATGGAAGTCAAGTCTTTCAGTCTTGTGTCTGGAGTTACACGGATGATCCAAAAGCCTATAGTTTCCATAAAATGTTACTTTTAGTCATGGAACACAGTTGGTTATCATACATCAACTTGAAATTGTGTTTTATTCTTCCCTAAAGCTTTACATTTCAACATCCTGGCTGGAGTAAGAAGCAAAAACAGTGGTTATACTAAAAGATTAGTCAAATCTCAATGAGGTTCCCTCTTAAGAATGTATCCAAATTCCAGAGTAAATTATTGAACTATTCAAAGTCATTTTTGATAGTCGCTGGAGTTTCTTGTCTCCAGTCAGTGATATTTTAGATTTTTCATTTTATTTTTAAGCCAGAAATGATGCTGCCACATCTGCTGATCTCACTCTTTCCCTCAAATAGTACCTGACACTAGGGAGGCATTTGAGGCAATGAGGAAAGTTTTAGATGGAAGAGAAGAAAAAGGAAGAGGGAACAAATCCATGTATTATCCAGTGATATATCTGGGAAGCTCAAGGAAACCCTTGGCTTGCAATCAGACGATATGAATTGAAACAATAACTCTTCTTAATTGACGTCATGTCCTGTATATCATTTGTAGTTTAAGAGTGTGTGAGGTTTTTTTCTCTGTCTAGTAAGGATACAGACTGTGATGATTAATGCAATAATGTATGTGAAGAAGCCTGAAATAGGTTCTCAATAATATTCTTGAGTCCAAATACAATGGCAGCTAACCTATTCTTAACCATATGTTCTAAAAGAAATAGAATATAATAGAAAATCCCACAAAGAAGATCTTTCTGTGGTAATTTTACTCAATTTAGGAGATAAATATTTCTTTCTCTTGAATAGATTACCTTTTGTAATTATTAATTAGTTTTATTTGGGCTAATGTTAAGGTTTTACATATTCTAAAGATTTTTTAATTGACATAGTAATTATAGTAATAGTAATTATACATCTTTATGGTGTAGTGTGACAATTCAATGTATATAATCTATACTGATCAAATCATGTCAATTATAGCCTTTCCATCTCCTTATACATTTTATCATTTCTTTGTGTTAGGAATCTTAATGGGGAGAGGGAATAGAGGGAGGTGGAATAAGGGGTACCAGAATACAGTTAGGAAGAATAAATTCTAATGTTCTACAGCAAAATAATGTGACTACAGTTTGCAATAATTTATTACATATTTTAGAAGGATCTTTTTACACCTCTTTTTAGCCTATTATTTTCTCATACCAACTGAGACTGGGAATATTAGCCCACAATGACTTATAGGTTTTACAATTTTTGTCATAAGCTTAATAGAATATTTTCTAATTATTAAACATTTAACTTAAGATGTTTTTGTTCTTAATTTGCAGAGTATCACTACACAGCCAACAAAATCTCATGACTGTCTCAAATCTTGGCGTCATATTTGGCCCAACACTGATGAGAGCCCAGGAGGAAACTGTAGCTGCCATGATGAATATAAAATTTCAGAATATAGTGGTTGAAATTCTGATAGAGCACTATGAAAAGGTAGGCTGGATTTTTCCGTGCAAGTAGAAAGTGAAAAAATAAAAGAAACTGGATTGTTTCACAGGTAATTAGACCTACGCATATAACAGCACCAATGCCAAAAATTTAGAGATTTAATCGCTATAATCTAACAGTGGCTTGTCTATAAAGAAAAAAAAAGGCAAAATCATAAACAGAAAATTCTTTCATGGAGAGCAATGGAGATATGTAGTTTTCTCAACATTTATAATATGCTCCTATTTCATGAATTCTTAGAATCAGGGGCAGGGTGGGACTCAGACAAGCTTATCAGATATACAGAAATTAGTTAACTTTTACATCAATGTTTTAGCAGCAAAATTCACAGTAGCTAAACTGTGGAACCAACCTAGATGCCCTTCAATAGATGAATGGATAAAGAAACTGTGGTATATATACACAATAGAATATTACTCAGCAATAAAAGAGAATAAAATCATGGCATTTGCAGGTAAATGGATGGAGTTGGAGAATATCATGCTAAATGAAGTAAGCCAATCCCCAAAACACAAAGATCGAATATTTCTGATGATAAGTGGATGCTAATCTATAATGAGGGGGGAGGGGATGGGATGAGTGGCGGAATCTGGGATTGAGCAAAGGGGAGGGAGATGAGGAGAGGAGACATGGGGATAAGAAATACCATGGTATATAACCTAAACCAACACTATTGGTCAAAATAAATAAATAAAACTCTACTCCTTAAATTACAGATTTCCTATACTCCCTTATCTTTCTATATACATAAATTTATTGATAAACTTTTCACAATGCATGAAATTAAACATGCTACGGATGGAGTGTTTGAGCTCTGGAATCAGAAATGTAGGTTCAAACTCAGGTCTGTCGTGTTCCAGCAGTACAATTTGGGGGCAAATATTTAACCTCTGTACCTCAATTTCTTCATGTATAACAGCTTAATTTAAATTTTGATTTTTAATTTTTAAGAGTTGTGTGAAATAAATGAGATATTCCATTTAAAGCACTTAAAAAAAAAGAAAGAAATACCATGGAATGAGAGGAACATCATTACCCTAGGTACTTATATAATTACAAGAATGGTGTGACCCTACTGTTGGAAGGTGCCACATAGGAGTTGTGTGCCTCCTCACCTTGAGCAATGGAAATGCTGAAACTGGTTTCCACAGTGTGTAGAAGCTGAGTGTCAGCAGGGGAGTGGGTGTTACACAATGGGAATGGGCTGCCTTCTTGCTCCTTTGTAATAACTACCCCTTACCTTTTTAGGATGTAATATTCTACCAAACAGTTCCCCTCAACAAATAGGGATTCAGAACATGGCTCTTCTCTTTCTTTTTTCTCTGCCCCTCTCACTTCCCTTGCGGGAACTGGGGCCAAGGAGCTATCGCTGAACCCCAAGAAAAAGGTATTTTCTCACTTTGTGTGATTATTTAGTGCCAGCCCAGTTCACCTGGAGTGACCCTGAATGATTTAGTCCTGTGTCGCAGCACCCTACTTCATGTACAATAACAGAAGAATTGTACAATAACAGAAAAATTGTGCTCTATTTGTGTACAATGAATCAAAGAGCATTCTGCTCTCATGAATAACTGATTAGAATTAATATTTTTTTAAAAAACTTGATCTGGGAACTGTCAAGGAAACAATAGATGAAGTTTTTATTAAAATGTGTGCCCATATGAAAAAAGTATTTGAAAATTAATCTAATATAAATTTAATGATTTTAATGATCCTAATTTTTGTAAGATACTGAAATAATACACTTAAAGTAACTGAAGGTGCATCTCACACTATTTTAACAATGTATGTCAGTGATTGTTATTAATTCAATTCTAATTGAGTCTTAATTTGCAAAATTGTGGAATAGAAATCAAACGGTCTGGGTTCAAATCCCTGCAGGTAGCACTAATAGTTATGTGCCTTTGAATTTCCTTTGCTTTCAAATAGTTATACGGGTGGAGTATCCCTTGTCCAAAATGTTTGGAAACAGATGAGTTTCAGGTTTCAGAGTTTTTCAGATTTGTAATATTTGCATAGATTACTAGTTTAGCACCCCTAAAACATGCTCCAGTATCTGAAACTTTTTGTAAGTGCTCAGTAAGCATTCAAAAAGTTTCAAATTTCAGAACATTAGCTTTTGGGGACGCTTGGATTAGAGATGCTAAATCTTCATTAATGGCATATAACTCAGAGGGTTGCTATGAGGATTCAAGTAGCTAAAACATTATTGACACTTTCCTGGCACCTTGAAAGTGCTTAGCACCAGCTGTTGCTATTATCTGTAACCATGCTGTCCAACAGAAATACAAAGCAAGCCACTTAACACATCTCAGATGCTGGATGGCCACATGTGGCTAATGTCTAAAGTACTGGACACTATAAACAATGACCAAAAATATATTTCTGACACATTTTTTTCTTTCTTTAATAAACATCTAAATCAATTCTGATTTTGTCATTAACCTTTACTTCTTATATTTTTAAGTGAAAGAAAGGTATTAAAGGCCTTAATTTCATATAAAGTATTATTGTAATTGAGGTTATAAATTTCCTTGTTAAGTCCCCCTTCAATTTTTTGTTCAAAAATAATACTCAAAACACCTATCCCATATCAGAAATGTACCTTTATTGCTTAAGGATAAAGGACTTATGTGGGCACTGAATAAAAAGAATATAGACCCTGAGAAACCCAAAGAAAATCTGTAGGTTACACAGGTCAAAGGTGAGTACAAAATGATGGATTAAAAAAGAAATTTCTCAGATCAAAATGAAAATAAAACAAATAAGTTCAATGTATAAATTCTCCCAGATAAATGTTAGATAAAATTTTCTGATGTCAAGCTTCCTCCACTGATGACAAAGATACTATCATGGAAAAACACATAGACACACATGAAACATTTGTCAAGGTCAAGGACTGAGAGTACCTAGAATGTGAGGGACTGCACCTGGGGAAGGGGGATGATGGATGGTGGAGAGGAGCAGTATGGGGCAGATGACATCATTTAGACCCTCCACCCTGAGCAATGCTGCGGCCACTGGGTCCACATCCTGTAAGCCTCTCTTTATTATGGTCCCACAGCACTACCATATGCAAGTAAAGAAACCAGGTGTGAAACAAGCATCTTCCTCTTGGTTTTCCTACTGATTTAATCTCCTTTGATGATTCTACCACATCTAAAAAGCACTAGACTCAGTATACCTTAAGGCTATCTCCTCCCACGGTTTCTTTTCAGTCTGCACACTCAATAAGGCTGACAGCATCCATTCCCATCATTTTAAATACCCTCTAGATGTCAACACCTTCTGAGTTTGTATCTCCAACCCAAGCTGCTTCCCTGAATGCCAGCAACTTAAATTGGAAATCTATATACCTAGCTGCTCCCTAGAGAAGGTGACATAGATAATCAGTGAGCACCTAAAAAGACCAAAATCAGGGGTTGGGGTTGGGGTTCAATGGGAGAGCACTCGCCTAGGATGTGTGAAGCACTGAGTTCGATCCTTAGCACCACATAAAAAAAATAAACAAAATAAAGGTATTGTCTATATATAATTAAAAAAGAAATCTTTAAAAAAAAGACCCAAAACAGAACTCTGTTTCTCCCTTAAGTCTTCCTTTATCAAAATTAACATCAGCCACCAGCTGCTCTGATTTTCTTTTTAGCAATTATCACCACCAAGCATAATTTGTTTTATGTCTGTTTTTCCGTAGTAGAGTACAAGCTGCATGAGAGCAAGTATTTCTGTCACAATATAAAAGGACAAAAGGGGACTAATTTGTGCTATATGGAAACAGCAGAACTCCAGGGGAGCTATTTGGGATAAAGCTTGAATGATACCATGGAGCCAATCAGGACAGAATATGAGTCAGAATGTTTAAGGCAGAGGAAATGAAAATGCAAACTTGGAAATTTAAAAGAAGCTTGTAGTGAAACAGAAGGAACAAAAAAGAAAGCTGTGGGACTGGAGAACAGGGAGCAAGATGGAGACTACTGACAAGGGAAAAAGGGTAGCAGAGGATGGTTCCAGAAATTAAGTCCCGAGGACTAATGAGTCAAATTTACTATTTTAATATAAATGAAGAAGTGTCTGCCAAGATTTTTTTCCAGAAGGCCACAACTGAGCATTTCATATTTCCCTATGGAGTTCTCTTGTTATGTTAGTATTGGATCAAATTATTTTTTAACAGCCTGTATAAAATAGTGGCATTTGTACAAATTAGCTGTTGATCTAAAGAAAAAGGGAACTGTTGCTGAGATGGTGTGGACATTGAAGAGATGCTGTCATGAAGCTGATATAGCTTAAAAGCCCCTCTTTGTATTAAGGGTAGTCTAAATCTTTCCACAAGGATACCTCTTTATCAGAATAATTTAAGTATGACATTTTATGGGGAAAAAATCATTTCCCATAAAATATACATCTTTTTTGAAAGACTATGTTAATTTTTAAATTTTAAAAATCTGAATTTTAAACTAATAATAATTTTCTTAAGACCAATACAAAAGACTAATAAATTATTTCTTATATATGTGTCATTAAACCTATTCTCAGGGCACAGTGGTAAATACCTATAATCCCACCTACTTTAGAAGCTGGGGCAGAAGGATAGCAAATTCAAGGCCAGCCTGAGCAATTTAGGGAGACCCTGTCTCAAAATAAAAAGGTCTGGGAATGCAACCCAGTAGCAGAGTGTTTGCCTGACATGTGCAAGGTTCTGAGTTCAACCCCAGTACTTCAAAATAGTTAGCTAGATAGACAGCTGTTCTTAGAGTAACCAGGAGATGGCAGGTGTCAGTCAATATCTTAGAAGATGCTGCATCATGGAAGATGATTTTTCTAATCAAAAGTATGAGACAGAATAAATTCTATTTTCAACAGTTTCTGAAATGCTATTCTTTGATTCATTTTTTGTTTTAAAAAAGTGCGTTTTTAGTTGGCATTAGTAGAAATTTGAAAAAATAAAACAAAAAGCAAAAGCCTCAATACTTGAAATTAGAATGAACTAAGAAGGGATTCCATTTATAAAATCAATGTTTCTTTGGGCTTCTTTCTGCTAATAGTCATTAAGTTACCAAGATGACATATTTATTCTTCTTACTCACTACAGCCAATCACTGGTAATAAAAAAGAATTTATTTAAACTGTTAAGTACTAAATACCCTCTTTCATCTTTATGAGATTTAATATCTTGTTTACTTACTACTCTGACATCCTTAAGACTTTGGTCAAATCCAATTGATATATAACACTCATGATTTATCAATAAAAGACAATGATTAAATGGTCTTATAATTAACTTAAATAGTTCCTTTACACTTTATCTGTGTATCTGAAATATTCTACTGTACAAATAATAATTTTTGAAATACAAATGCTTTGCCATGTCTTTGTATACAATCTATTACCAGCTATACTATTATTAAATTATTACAGCATGATTTAACTAAAATGTGGATTTATCACTCCAATATTTAGATTTGTGTGCTTAATTACTGTTGTGCATATGATCATTGTTGAAATATATTCTGATGTGCTTTTATCTTATAGAGATTTTTTTGTCACATTGTACACTTTTTATCTTAGAACTTTAGAAACAACAGCAATTAAAACAATCAAAACCCACAGTTTGACTTCATTCATGAAGTAGAATTTTTCCCTTGCCCCAACATCAGATACAGGGTGGAAGGCAGAAATGAAGACCTCTTGGACACTAAGTCCTGAGTCAATCTTTGTCTCCAAGGCTTAAGTAACTCTGTATTCCTCAACCATTTCCTCTACCTAACCCCTGTCCTTTACCCTGTCATCACACCAGATGACCCTGGTCTCTCAGCTGAGCCTTCTCCATTCCTAAGGCTTATAACCCAGGTCAGCCACATCTGCCCTCAGCACTATCTGGACGAGCTCCACAGTTATACTCCCAATTTTGAGCCCAAATTCCTCTGGCTTCTCTCTTTCTCTCATTTTGTTCCATAAACCCTCAGCATAAGGAAGTAGCCATGATTGCCCCCTTTGCTTTTGAAATCTATCAGTACCCTTCTGCTTCAACAATTCCTGTCATCAACCAGGCCCAAATTTTATATTACACTAATCCAAGTCCCTTATCCAGGACCACGTCTTTTATGCCAACTATTAACTTGAATCTGACCTCCCAACTATACTTACTGCTCACAGACTAGCGTTGTGGGCATATTATCAGAAAAACCCAAGACAACATGGTAACTGGTCTTTTCTGAACACATTTACAATGTCTAACTTTAGTGGCTCTTTTTAAATTATTTATTTATTTATTATTTATTTATTTATTTAGTCTTTTTGTTACTCACTGACCAGCAGTCCTTTTACTCTTCTCTCAGCCTCTGGCTGTTGAAAACTTTCTACAAACTCTTGTCACAGCAGACACCCACTCCTTCCTCAGCTATTCTCCACCTGTCCAATCAAGCAGTTTACTGTTCCAAATTTCTATGAGGTTTTCATCAATCCCCTCTTTTTCTCCCATTTCAGAGGAAGAGGTTGGCCCCTGAAGCCCATGAAAGCCTCCTTGGTGCTATGGGAACATTCTCATGGTCTTCTTTCCCCACACAGCCTACAAGACCTTCTGATATTTTTCAATATTTAAAAATTATAACCCATGCTATTTGGTTTATTGTTCTGAGCCATTTTCACAGGATTTGAAACATAGCTTTACCCACTGAGAACTGTATATTCCTTGGCTTCCGCACCACTTCCAACTTAATTTTCACATCTCTGTAACTACTCTTTCCTGTTTCTGTCATCAGCTCCTCTTCTGGGCCACAAGGGCACATGCTACCCAGGTCTCCCTGTGGAAGCTGGATTTCTGTGCAGCTCATAGAGCTGGAGTGTGTACATGCTTAAAGCACTTAAGACAGTGTCTTTTTTAGGCTTCGTACCTCAGATCAAACTCATCCCCGCAGAAAATCATTCTCTGACCTGAAAATATATAAACCTAAGATAAGTTACATTATATGACTGTCTCTTAGACACTGGGACAAGACTCATGGTATTCTAATGCTTCCTAAAAAATATGGGAACCCCCAACCACCTCAATACATCAGGGCATTTCTCCCCTGCCTTATCTAATAATCACATGCCTGCCAAGTTAATCTCTCCTGAATCCATTATGATCTTGTCATTATTCTCTTCAAAAATTTCTGGCAATTCTCTCACTGCCTATAGTAAACATCAAAATGTCTTGGTCTAGCCTCCATCTGGCTACAACTCTCAATCAACCTTCTATTAAACCCTTCTAAGAACCATTAACTGATTCCATGTACTCTTTCCTATCTTGGGGCCCCTGTCCAAGTTCATATATATGACTGCCGTGCCCACAGTGTTATCCTTCTACAGCTGAGGCAATGCTCCCTGTGAGTCAAGACCCCCTTACAGGCACTCTCCTTTTATCCATTTAGCAAAATGGCACCACATTCCTAGGCTATTTAATCCACACTTGAGTATTCTGTGTGTATATCATCCAACAACATCAAAGATGACTGAAGATATAAACAAGTCTTTAACCCTCACTCTAACTGACAATCAGTAGCAGCATCACCAACTGAACATGTTTAGTAAGTTCCAGGTGCTATGATAAATGCTTTAAAACAAATGAGTACACACTGTTATTCTTTCCACATTACAGATGAAAACAATGGGTCACAGAGAGGTACCAAAACAAAAATGTGAATACAATGAGTCCAAAATTGCATTCTGAAGAGATGAATGTATTACCAATAATTCTGCCCTGATATTTCACAATAATAAGTTAATCTATCACTTGGAAAGCTTTCCCCATTATTCTCAGTTAGCAAAATCCTCTCCACCTTCACAACCTAACTCAAATGTCACCCTTTCAAGAAAGCCTTCCACTAACAAGCTGACAAAATTAGTTGCCCCTTCCATGAACTGCTTTTAATGCTTGAAACATGTCTTTATCATAAAACTAAGGTTACTATAATATAACCTGCAAACATTTGCTGAATTAGAATCTGTTTCGTAGTGGCAGTTTGTTTGATATTTTTAATTCTTGGAGCAATTATAAATGGCAAGCAAATAAAGACAACTTATATGTGTTCAACAAATGAAATAAATAGGGCAAATATTATCTACTAGAAATATTTGATAATTACAGTCACAAATCTTTTCCTGAATACATGCAGCATTTAGTACCCATATCAAATTATAAGGTCTAGCATGGCTAATTCAGGAAATCTACTCATTCTTTTAATATGCTGAAACAAAGTGATATCATTAAGAAATAGAAACATACTTACCAATCTTCGCCTTTCTTCTTCTACTGCAATAAGTAGCCTTGCAAATTCTTTTAGTGATTGAGCTATTTTTAAAAAAGAAAGAAAATCATTAATCTTCTTTCATTGCTAACATTTAATTACACAGAAACAAACATTAAAATTAAATTAGTTATTAATTTGTGTATATGTGGTTTTATTTGTCTAGCATAAAAACGATGTGTGTGTGGATATATATATATATATATATATATATATATATATATATATATATAAAATCCTAACAGCTATAGATAAGAGTTGTATGTTTCCCTGCATGTTGCAAATGAAAGTTTAGCAGATAAAGTATATTTTTCTTCAAAGACACTAGAAGAAAAAGTTTATATGTTAATTACATAAAATTTAAACACACCAATAAAAGTATAGTAACAGAATCACTTCTAAATAGTGACCCACAAATATAAAATATTTTAAATATGAATTATTTTTAAAATTTAAAAAAGCAATAAATCTTGCAGTATCTGAGGTACTTAGTTACATCCAGTAAGCTTCTGAATTCCAGAAGCCTAAGGATTGTAGATATTTGAAAACAATCTATATTCTGAAGGGGTCGCTGCTCTTTCACATCCATTTAGGTCTTTGCCATTCAATTAAGTGTGGTCAGAAGGATGAGTAACATGAGCATCTTGGGAGCTTGTTAGATAGAAATGCAGACTGTCAGGCCCCATCCTCACAATCTGCATTTTAACAAGATCCTCAGGTTAACTGACTTATATTAAAATTAAAAAGCAATGCTTTAGAAAACTAGCTGTACCTATACTGTCCTGTCTTTAATAGCAATTAGACAAGGAAAATCATCTAAATTAGAGGAGGAAAGAATCAAGTATTCAGAAACATTGTTAGAACAAATCCAAAGTAAATTAATTAATGGGGAGTAACAATAGTATAGTCTTCAAAAATGCATGGCTCAAATGGTAATTATGAAAGAGTGATTCATCCACATCAATGTTTATACCTAGACTTCAACATGAATTCTTAACTAACATCCGAATGTCTGGATTATAAAAATGGCAACACAAATAAAGTCAAAGCAAATCTTTTTTTTTTAATTTAAAATTAAGCCTTCCCTTTTATGTCCTTATTATTAGGCTCTTGGTCTCCTCCTTTTCCCATACAAGCAATGAAAACATTCTGGGCTACCAGAGGTCTAGTTAGTCTGCCATAGAGTCTACAATAAAGACAGGCAAGTGAGGAAAACAAATCCAGAGTCAGATCAGAACTCACTAAGGAAGAGAATGTTTTCCACTCAAAATATTAAAAATTTCAGGGCTGGGGTACCGCTCAAGTGGTAGAGCTTTTGCCCAGTATGTATGGTTCTTGGTCCCATCCCTGGCACAGCTAAATAAATGAATAAATATAAAATTTTAAACAATTAAATTCCATTCTAGGGTTTTTCTCTTTTTGGAACCACTAGGCTTTAACTCACTCATGGGAGGCAAGTGCTCTACCACC
This sequence comes from Spermophilus citellus, assembly GCF_964194105.1. NCBI lineage: Eukaryota > Metazoa > Chordata > Mammalia > Rodentia > Sciuridae > Spermophilus > Spermophilus citellus. The sequence continues at coordinate 6,032,001 of NC_138194.1, forward strand.
GAGTCAGCCTCAGTCCCCAATTTTGATGACAGTAAATGGACTAGAAATATATTTTATAGGTATAAAGATTTTCAGCTGAGTACCTAATAGCATATTATAAGTTTTGTACTTTTTTTGGATAAAGAAACCTGATGGAATAGTGTTGGAAAGGTGTCAATTGCCACCAAAGCTCTCTGAGGAAAAAGAGGTCAGCAAAACCCTGGATGATGGAAATATTAAAAATATTAGAAAGCCTGCAGAGAAAAGAGGCCAAGAGGTAAGCCAGCTCAGGCTGCAAGTCTGGAGGCAGCAGGAACTTCGAAGGGTGAAGAAATTGGAAGAAATAAAATTAGAGACTAGCTGAAAGTCTGTGTAAGAGGCATGTCAGGACCCCAGACTTCTAACTTAGTGACTCCCAACTTTTCTAATGAATGTCAAAACATTTAACCTCAGATGCCTCCTTTTACCAGAAGCTATTGGACAATGTGCTCTAACTAAACACGGGCATGAATCATGAGAAAAGAGGAGATGGATTCCAGGAAACAGGAGAACCAGGATAGCAGGGAAGCGGGTGGAACTCCCAGAGGACACAGAGGGCACCCAGGTCAACAGCTGCACCAAGGCCCACAGAGAATCTTGTGCAAACTAGAGTAAGAGTTGGGGGTTCTAGAAACATATGTCCAGAGAAAGGAACAAAGATCTGATCGATGTTCTGATGTATCTGAGGGTAGTGAGGGGAATTACAACACTGGAAAAGAGTTTAATTATAAATTAGCAAAAAACACATTAAAGGAAGGAAGGAAAATTCAACATCTTTTATTAACTCCCAGGAAAACAAATATATACAAATGAAACAATCATAATAAACTAAGTAGCTGAGTAATAAGTAACAGGTATGAAATTACTATAATATAAAAACTAAAAATGAATTTTAGCAAAATTGTCTTAAATGAGAGAATGGAGGGAAAGAAAACATAAGACAGTGTAAAGCTGAGACATGTGTGACAATAGGATGGCATCCAAAACTGAAAAAGAAAACTCAAGAGGCAGCAAGGATAATCATGGTCTTGGAAATAACAGAAATGACAAAGTCCAAAGTGGTCTTTCTGGAAAAGTTAAAAAAGCAGTAGGGACTAGGAGTAACAATATAGGAGACTGCTAGTTTTTATAAAACCTAATAAAATTTATAACTTTTTAAACAAAAAATATTTTTTGTACTCTGTAGCTTAAGATCTGTGAGGGAGTAGATGACATATGATAAAATATCCCAAAGGGTTAAATAATGTACAGCACATAGAAGTCTGTTGACAGCTATTTTGGAATAAAAATATAACTCAATTTTGGATTGGCAGGGGCATACCAGAACCTCCCACTTGGTCAATCCAGAAAATTAGGACTGGACAATGCAGTCCCAGGCACTGATGCCCTGGCTGCAGGGTCTTGCCTGTGACAGTTTCCCAAGTCCACTGGCCTCCCCAAGAAACTTCCTACTCCAAGAATAAATTATGGACTTGCCTTAAATCAGGTTTTTGTAATAAGCAAAGACACTCAGGTTCTCATTTTGCTCTTCTCCCTCCTTGTCCAAAAACGAATAATGTTGTTTTCTACTTTACTTGAATGGTTTTCTGGTCTGTTTCCCATATAAATACTATTTATAGCCTCAGTAAGATATTAGTTGATTATAATGGAAATATCTGAGGAGAAAAATTTTAACATGCAAAAGCAATTGAATGTCTGGTTCCCCACAACAAAAAACTACTCTCCCTCCAGCAGATTTTTGGAACTGGACCCAATTTGACAATTATAGTCCCTCTTTTTCTTTTGTTGGTTCTTCTGAGAAAGGACTTCAAAAAAATTGATTATTCTTTTTAAATATTATAGCCTCAGTTCTATAAAAGTCAAAATCTAGACATTCATGTTCATCATTTTTTGTAAAAGAAAATAACATAGCCAGGAACCCTAAATATTTTCCTATGAATTAGTAACAGTGGCCTACTAATTTCTTAATCCTATAAAATTTTCTCTAAAATATTTTTTACAATGATTTCAAAGTACTACATTAATAGTTTACTAGGGACAACATAACAGAAATTAACAGTCCACATAGTAGGCATGAAAGATTCAAGGTGTTACCATGTAAACTGAATTTTAGTAGAACAGGCTGAAGGGGATCCCCAGTCACTTCCCTGCCTTCATAGTATAATAGGAAACTACCAGAAGGCAGGCAGATCCAACCTGTCCAGTATAACCCAACAACTCACTAAGACAAGAGGCCAGTGTTAGCATGTCTGGTGCACAGGACCCACAAATGCCTTAAAAAAACCAAGAGAATTTCAGGGAATATATTCCACATCAGACCTTAGGCATGAAACAAATGGAATAACTCCCCTAGCAACTATCATAATGCTTTACATGGAACAGCTACTGGGTGTGTGTGTGAATGCTTGAGGTATTCCTTCTAAGACAGTTAGGAAAACTGACAGTATTTTTTTATAAGACACAAATTTCTAACAGTCAAGGATAAGCAATTTTCTGTGATGTACCACATTTTATTAATATGAATAAATAAGGCTCTTTACTATCCAATTTTGGGAATCCAGACTGACAGTTGGTACTTCCATTACAGATTTTGACCCTATGTGTGTTAAATGACAGGAGCTTGATTTAGCGTGAGCCATATTCCAAAAACAATACTTAGAACACAGTGGATTTTCAATAGATGTTCGTTAAATGAACTAATGAGTTTAACAATACATTCCCACAGTCTATTTGCTCTACGAGGAGAAACATGCCAGCTCTTACTCTAGAATTCAGGAAATACTACAAAAAGGATAGGCAGATACTTTGGAAAATTATGTTGGCTATCTAAACTCCTGCAACCTGCATAAAACTTTCCTGGCTAAATTCATCAATAATAACCTCTCCCCTTCCTGTCCATCCAGAGCATGCAATAATTGGAAAGCAATCAAAATACAGTTTCATATATAAATGGTAACTTTCCAACAAATTATCGGGGTCAAGAATACTGTTATAGGTTTCCTTTTTATGTCTACAACATAATATTGGAAAAACACTTTCAGAAAAAAAAATAAATCTATACATTAAAATGTATTTATGGCAGGTCCTGAGAGTATGAGCACTCAGGAGGATATCAGTTGAACTGCACCCTAGACAGAGATGAAGCATGCTGATGGCTTCAATATTTGCCAAGAACATAAATTCTGAAACATCCTTGGACCGTCTAAAATACCTATTTCCTAAATTAATCATTCTCAACTTCCTAACTTAATCTTAAATTCACCCTACTGCTTCTGACTAGAAAACCTGTTTAATGACTAAACGAGGAATAGGAAAGAAAAAAGAAAACTGCTCTCTGTTCATTGTTGATGTAACTCAACTATCTGATATACTAAGCATTATACAATTAAATGTTTCAAATCGATCAGCTTGAGCTTTATGCATTTTAAAACTCAGTGAGAACTGAGAAAGCACCTGTCTCACAGCCAATCAACATTTATATCATAATCAGAAAATGCTGTATTAAACTCTTCTCATAGAAGTGTTTCCTCAAACAGCCTATATACCCAAGCACAAGTGCAGATCAATCACAGCATGCTTTATTTAATAGAGTAAGCAAATCACTTATGACCTCCAGATATGCTATAGCAGAGAACCGGGTCAGCCACTTTGTTAAATCTCAAAGAAAACATGAAAATGTGTAAAAATCTATGAATGCCTGATTGAGCCAATGCAATTACATTTTATAAGTTCAGGTGATACCCAATAATAACCTCACTTCTCTATTTGGCTCTATCAGGCCCTTTCTTAGCATCTGTCTAGAATAACTTTTCATAAATAGTAGGAAACAGACAGTAAAACATCAATGCAATTTCACCAGAGTAGGTGAATTGGTCATATTCTTCTGGATTTGGCACACTGAGAAAAATTAGACTAGCATTAGTATACATAGCCAAATGACACCTGGCACTGCACTGTAAGTATACAGTGATTTAAGGGCCATCATATCACAAGCAATTCATCCCTGAAACTGACACTGATGAGAGAATTTTAATTCTTTGAATTTTTTAAAAAGAAAATCAAAGGTAGATATAGACTGCAGTAAACAACAGCTTTGAGAAATGATGTAAGCCATACACAAAGCAAGAAGAACAATCAGCTTATAGTATTCCTGAGTAATAAATGCCAGGCACCTAATTGGATGAAGTGGCATTAAAGTGACACTAACTTTCCCATGAAATATCAGGTGACTTTGGTAGTAATTAATACCCCCAATGATAGGCCATCCACTTTGTCTGCTTCATGGCAGAAACACAATTTTTTCTTGTTATTTTCTGGGAGCCACAACTTCAAATAAGGCTTTTCCACTCCATTTGTGGCTTCAAGTTCCATGGATGCCTAGTTGCAAAGCTAATAAACCAACAGAAAAGAAAAAAAAATCATGGGTTTGGTGAACACTGGCAGGTCACTGTAAATACATAATATTTCTCAGAGGCACCCATCTCTCATCTAACACTCCACAGCCCCTGGGAATCCAAGGTCTCAGATAGAAAACATGTAATTTAGTTACCTTTGAGGTAATTAAACCTGGCTCTCCATAATGTCCTTTTTGTAGTCAGACATTTTAATTGTCAAAAAACAAAACTTGCCAGGCACAGTGGTACAGATGCCTGCAATCGCGGAGGCTCAGGAGGCTGAGGCAGAAGAATTGCAAGTTCAACCTCAGCAACTTGGAGAGACCCTGTCTCAAAATAAAAAATAAAAAGAACTGGGGATGTGGCTTGGTGGTTAAGCACCCCTAGATTCAATCCCTGGCACATTCAAAATAAAACAAAACTCATATTCATCTTGAAAACAAGTCCCTGAAAATGAAGATTTAAATTCCATTCTTGCATCCTATTGATGCATCCCAGAGTCTCACTGCATGCAAGTGAACTAAGTTCAGGTAAGCAAGACATGTATCAAGTTGAAAGAGCCTGTTAGTCATTACTTGAGAGATTATTATAACTTTGTTTTCTAATTAAGTATTATAGCTCCGTATAAAATACACAATCTACAAATGAAAAGGGTAAAAGAATTAGACTTTTATCAAGCCAACTACACTCTGCAGAGTTCAGAACAACCTGGTCTCTACTTGGGACTTGTCTATTACCATGACATGTGCCATATTTTGTCCCAGCACTCAGACTGCACAGGACACATGTAAGTAATCTGTAATTTGCACTTCATTGGTTTATTATCAAGAGATTTCTTTATGCTTTCTCAGTTCCTGTGTATCCTCTAACTATACTACCCAGACCCTCTGCAGGGGTTATAACTTATAATCCAGTCTCCTTTTGAACGCTCAACTCCTGTTCCTACTGCCTCCCTCAAAAGCTGGGGTCTGACATTTCATAGGTTCTCAGGCACCCAAGATATCCTTAATTGGGTCTGTCAACATTGTTCCCAACATTGCCACTGCAAGTGTGGGATGAGAATCAGAACCTGTGACCCAATCTTCCACCTCTCACTCTCTTCTGGTCTGTGGATATTCAGTCTGGTTTCTCTCATCCTACTGGAGAAAAAAAGAAGAAAGAAATCTCCTGCAAACCAGAGACTTGGTCTATAAGAGAGTACAACACTACTTCTCCAGACCATTCAAATTATCCATGAAAACTGAGAATTATCATCTAGGGTACAGGTAACAATGGATGCACAGAAATAATTCTATGCTATATATCAAATAGTTTTTCCTTTTCCTGAGTGGACATAGGGCTTTGTAGTATAAATATATGTTTACCTTCAAACTGCCAAACTACAAGGTAGTTTGAGTATGTGTGTGTGTGTGTGTGTGTGTGTGTATGTATGTATACACACACACACACACACACATATGCATGTATGTATAAATATCAGAGTTTAGGCATATATATTATATATTAATTGGGCTTATATATGTTACATATAAGGACTAAAAGTACTGTTTAACAACAAAGTACTTGCCTAGCATGCCCAAGGTCCTGGGTTTTATCCACACAAAGGTGGAGTCTGTTTTATATGCATTTACACAAAAGCACACATTTTGGCAAATCAATAAATATAAATATAAAAGAATCTCCTTTCAATGTCACACCAAACTCAACTGGCATTTCCCTAGATTTCATCACACCCTTAATACTTCAGATGAATTTCATTTGAATTCTTGAGAAAACCTTTGAGATCTCATCAACATAACAAGTCTCACTGTGCATGCTATTGGTACAAGTTGCTTCATTTGCTTTTTTTGAAAGCACACACTTATGTGCTAATGAAAATCATGCAATTTTGAAGTTACCTTGATTTTTTGCTTGTTTTGGTTTTTTGGTACCAGGGATTGAACCCAGAGGCACTCAATCACTGAGCCACATCCCTAGCCTTTTTTTAGTTTTTGAGACAGGATCTAAGTTGTTTTGGGTCTCATTAAACAGCTATAGCTGGCCTTTGACTTGTGATCCTCCTGCCTCAGCTTCCTGAGCCACTGGGATTAGCTTTGCTTTGTTTTTGTTTGGTTTTGTTTTGTTTTTGTTTTTTTGTTTGTTTTGTTTTGTTTTGTTTTGTTTTAGGGGTGTTTCCAGAAGCCAAATCAACCCCCAATTCAGAAACCATTCCCTCAAGTGGGAGAACACTCACATTTTGGAGTACTTACAGTGGTGCTTGTTACATCTATTTTCTAAGTTAATGTCCACACAATGATATGCAATATTGAAGCAGAAACTGTCTTCATTTCACAGAGAGAAGGAGCATCGACTACCTTGACAGCTTGCCCCTTGACCCCAAAGCAAGTACAGGAAGAAGCACGTATTTAATTTTGATTGTTGAATTCCAAAGCCTATTCTCTTCCAGCAAACCATATTACCAAAAAGAAAAAAGAGTAGCGCCAGCCTACTGCCCTTCCACAGTTCAGGAGGAAAAGAACAGGCTTATCAACTTTAAAGGCAAACAGTCATAGAGCTGTTTGTGCTCCAAGAGTAATCAGGCGCAAAGTTTCCTGCCTTTATGGGAACAATCAGTAATTCATTGCTGACAGAAAACCACTTATACCTCGCAATCCCCCCAGACTCACAGTCATCGGAACTGACCTCCCAGCACCATTCACATTCCACAGCCTGAAGCACCCCATTCATACTCCTCTGAACCCAGTCCTCTTGCCACCCCCCAGTGAAGCTTCAACATCCGCTTCCTTGCCCAGCTTCTCTTTTCCACAGCCTCTGAAACTCCAATGACCTCCTGGCTGTAATTCGCACACCCACAAGGACACTAAAAGTTCAAGTATCTAACCCCTTTGGTTTTGCTTTTTTGGCAATCCTTTCATTCAACTCTAGTTTACTCCTAATCTCATTTCCCACAGCGGCTATCTTAAAAGAATGTTCTTCTTTCTCAAGAACCTAACCCCAAATTCCCCTCATCTTACCAGATGTACTGGTCTCCTGCTTCTCTGAGAGAAGTTCAAGACCCTCAGATCCACAGTCTCTATTCTTTCTCTTCACTTTGCCTCCCTCACACAAAAGCCACCCTCTTACTCTCTGAAGCCAGGGACTCTTCATTAAGCTTCTAGTCTTGCCTCTCTCCCTTCCCCTCCCCTCCCTGTTATTTCTATCATTGTTCCTTCCTCCTCACAAAGTTATTTCTTTGTCCTCTCCACCTCAAACTAATACCCAGGGACCTAGCATCCTAATGAGGTAAGAGGAGAAGGATGAAGGCGTGCGGGAGGAGATTTAACTGATTCAGGTCCTAGCACTGTGCAAAGCTCTCTAATGCTCCCAGCATCCCAAGAGAAAAATCACATATAAAATGCCCAATCTGGTCACCATTCTATTCATTTTATAGAGAGGGAAACTGAAGCATACCGGTTTGATAAACTGCATGGTCACAGAACTAATGACTTGGAGAGTTAAACTTTGAACCCAAGTAAGTCACCTGAAATGGACATACTTTGCCACTCCTCGAGACATAGCCTCACAGTCACTGTCCTAAACTAAAAAATCAATTACCTCCTGGGAATTTCTCCTAGGAAGTCTGTCTGAATCTCAAACTTAACAGGCCTCCCAGGTCCGTTCCCAGGTTCATATCCTGACCACATATGAACAAATAATATACTCACAATCCCATTCTCCTTGTAAGCTAAGTGATGAATTATCTTCAGTTCTTCCTTCCATACATCCAACCACCAAATGCTAATTTCTCTTCTCCTCCCTATTACATACCCAGTCACTTTACCTCTATTGTATTCCTTGGTTTCCCAGTTTCTGTGGCTCTAACTCACTGTACGTATTAATGCCATACATTAATAAAGATACATACAGAATAATATTCCTAGAGGGCATCTTCCAGGATGTCATTTTCCAATCCAAAATCTCTGATGGGTAAATAACATTCAAACTCCATCCTTCAAGTGCTTCAGGGCCTCCATAATGTAATCATAAGGTACCTTTGCAAGTGACTTAATCCAAGATGCTACTACTTCTAATCTAGAACTTCACACTTTGAAACTACTCAACAATCCTATAGCTTCCTATTTCCATGTCTTTCCACATATATCCTAGCTGCATATTACGGTAACCACTAGGTCCCAGTTCCTCTGTTTGGACATGTTCTGGTGTCCCCAGCCAGAAATCCCTTCTCTGGTTTGGAATTCTCACAACATTTTTGTCCTGACTATACCTAAAGTACTCAGCATGTGTTCCTTAGTATACAGTGATTATAACATGAAATTATTTTTGAACCCTTTTACTGAGTCAACAATAAAGATAATATTTTATTCAGTTTCACATGTTTTATGAGGTTTCTTTATACTCAGAAGACTTGTCATTGGTAGAGGATTCTAGAGAATCTAAAGTCCACATCAGTATAAACCACAGTTTGAAAAATCTGAGTTGTTTTGTTTTCACTCCTGGGAAATTTCTACTATATTTACACTGGCCCATGAAAATAATCTCAAATCTTTAAAACAAAGGCTTTTCTCAAGCTCTGGCTGATAAGAAATGACTGGGTTCTCCTACAAACACATGTGGTATCTACAGATTTGGTGGTTCCACTGGCACAGCACTGGGCATCTGGTGATTCAAAAAGCATGTATCTGGAATAGACTAAAATTCTAGCCCCACCCCCACTCCTATCCAACTGTGCCTCTGCATAAACCACAAGTCTATCATTTAAAGTAGTGGTCTGTAATGGGCTACATGAGACACCAACAATCTCCATCAAATGAATGGCTACTGAGGCACCAAGAGGGGAGTCCACCTCTGTTCAGTTCTGGGATGAAGCTCAAGAGTCAAACTCTAAGACTCTACACAATTGACTGTGATGGTAGGTGGTCCGGCAATTTCTAACTTTGGGGAAAAAAATAAAATATATGCTTTGTATGATAATTAAAGGTTCAAATTACATTTAAGAAGGAAACAATATATATTGCTATAAGATTTGTAAGGATCATCTCTACTTCCTTGCTTGAAGCTCATCAGTATCCCAATGGCAAAAATAGCACTTTCAGCTCCCGACATCTTATTTGAATCCCAAGAATGAAGCAAGACTCAAAAGTTCTTTTCTCCATAGAACCTTGAATCATGACTCACCAAGTATCCTAAATTTTATCATTAAAACAGAAATTACTCTAGATTAGCCCTTTTTCTTAGTCACAAATACCTAGATAAACATCTAAGGCAAACTTGTTTCCTTTAATTTTTTTTAGGCCTATTAGTCAACTCTGTTCTTCTTTTCCAACCTTCCCCACCATATTCTGTCTCTGTCTCCAAATCTCTTCTCCATTGCTTATATTTTTATCCTTGACTTTTGCCAGTGAGTTCCATTAATTTCTGGGAGTCCTGCCTCCCAACTCCTTTCAGATGCAATCTCCATGCCTATGGTCTTTCTGGTCCAAACATTTTATGTCAAAAAAAAGTGAAAGTATATTTTTTAAAATATTGTTTTGGTTGTCAATGGACCTTTATTTTTAAAAATTTATTTATTTATCTGCAGTGCTGAGAATCAAACCCAGTGCTTCACACATGCTAGGCAAGCCCTCTACCACTAAGCTATAACCTCAGCCCCAGAACTATACTTTTTGTCTTTTCATTCACATTTAGAAAAGTGCTTCCTTGATACATAAAGAATTTGGTGATCAAGGTAACCCCTGGTTCACTCTGAACTGGCAAAAGCTGTAATTCATCTTATATGAATGCCAGGATAAAGTTCCTAAAGGGCAACTTCAATCAAATGCCCTGAGTGTCTCTTGAGAATCTACATATTAATTTCGAGACTATAGAACAACGCCCTCTATAATGTTCTCTGGTTCTTATTCTCCAGCTTAGAGGATATTACATCGAAGTTTTCTTCAGTATTGCAATGATCAAAACAATGAAAATGAACATGCAGTCAGACTGAACCAGGGAAGAGAGAAGATGATCCGGAATAGAAGGGCAGACAGGGAAGCGGAGAAATGCTCCAACATTCTAAGTGCTTCAGGAGAAATCTAGTGCTTGTACAGTACAGCCTATATGACTCAAAAACATTTACTGCTTTTGCACCAAATGGTTTTATTCCTGGAACTGGATCAATATCTATGGAGTCATGTAAATTTGCTAACACAGGGAATGGCAGATAAAGCAAGGTTCATTTTATGGATAGTTTGCCATAACACTACTCTCTTGAAATAACAAATATCTAGATATTAAAATTTTAGAACAAAATTTAAATAACCTTCATTCTTCTTGTATCTCCATAACATAAGTGAATATATAATGAACTTACATATTTTGTCATATAACTCCTCTGAAAAGAATGCAAACCCCATGGGGGCAGGGCTTTTATGTTTTGTTTTTTTGTTTTTGTTTTTTGATCTGTTTTGCACACTGATGTGTCTTCAGAATCCAACACAGTACTTCACAAAACATAGGTGATTGGTAAGTGAATAAAAAAGTAAATCAAGAGTCAAATTCATAACTTAGGAGCCAGGTGGTCAGGGTTTTAGTACTGATATGACTTCAGAAAATCATTTCACCTCTAAGTCTCATGGAAAATGAGAGTATTAGCTCTCATGTTTGTCAAGTTCTCTTCCTACTCTAATAAGCTAAATTTAGGGTTCTAGGAAATCACAGCCTCAGGGCTAAGTCAGAAGCATCATTTCTAATCATTAGGAGAAACAATACCTCATGAAATTCCCTCCTTGTCCACACCTACATGTCCATAAAGGAGGTAAAAGAATGACCCCAGAATTAGAGAAACGCAGCTCCCAGACAGACATAAACTATTCCACACCAAGAAAAAACTGTGGAATAATACTATCTTCAAAGTTGGGGCAGAACTCAGCTTATACTCAATGGGGTTTTAATAAATTCCTCAAAACAAACTGAGAAACTACAAATAAAACAGGACCTTGTTATAAGCCATCCATGGGCTGTGTGTGTGGACTGTTGCACACAGTAGTCAAATGAGGGGATAGGTCTAGCACTGGGAACTCCCTGTAGCATTCCCTCAAGGATTGATCACATGATGCAGGTGAACCTCCCCCTCAAGCTCTGCCTAAGGTCCCTCACATCACATGATATGGGTGTGACCCGCCAAGATGTCAGTCAATCTGCTCTCCACAAGGCATCATAAAGCAAAACTCCACCCTTGAAACCTTACTCCTGCCTTTGATGTACCCCCTTAAATAAACCAACAGAGCCATTTTGTCTTTGTCTAGTTTGAGAACCCATGTGGACTAGATCTATCAGGGGTTTCACTTTTGTAAATATATTTCTGAGTGTTTGTGTTTTATTATTTGTTAATTATTAGAGATATTAAGAATTAGGGTGGCTTAATTATTTGTGATACTAAGATTTAGAGTGGCCATTTTGGGTGCTTGGATTCCTCTGGGCAGAAGAACCTACCAATGAGACAATGGCCATCTTCCATTGGAAAGAGCCTATATGTTGTACCTTGAGGAATGACCTTCATATCACCTCTGGCCTTTTTCCAATGAACAAAGTACAAACTTTGCATGTGATACCTACCCAGACCACCATTTGCTTTCTTAGTGCCTGATGTTTCAATAAGCAATAAAACATTTCTGCTATCAAAAATATTCTGCACCACAATGAAGTAAAGTTCATCCCAGGAATTAATGCAAGGTTGGGTCAACATATGGAAATCAATAAATATAGTGCAAGAATTAAAACCAAGAATTAATAAATGGGATGGAATCAAAGAACAAAATCATGGCATTTGCAGATAAATGGATGGCATTAGAGAAGATAATGCTAAGTGAAGTCAGCCAGTCCCAAAAAAAACAGATGCAAAATGTTTTCTCTGATATAAGGAGGCTGACTCATAGTGGGGTAGGGAGGGGGAGCATGAGAGGAATAGATGAATTCTACATATAAAAGAAGAGTGGGAGGGAAAGGGAGGGGGCAGGGGATTAGCAAGGATGGTGGAATGTGATAGATATTATTATCCAAAGTACATGTATAAAGACACGAATTGGGTGTCAAAATACTTTATATACAAACATAGATATGAAAAAATGTGGTATATATGTGTAATAAGAATTCTGACAGCATTCTGCTGTCATTTGTTTATTTATTTATTAAGTCTATAAAAATAAATAAATATTTTTTTTTAAAAAAAATTGACACCCATAAATCAAAGGCATTTCTGTACATCAGTAACAAATCCTCAGAAAGAGAAATTAGAAAAACCATCCTATTTGTAATAGCCTGAAAGAAATAAAATACTTGGGATTCAATTTAATGAAAGAGGTGAAATACCTCTACAATGAAAACTACAGAACACTAAAGAAAAAAATCAAAGAAGACCTTAGAAGATGGAAAGATTTCCCTTCTTCTTGGATAGGCAGAATTAATATTGTCAAAATCACCATACTACCAAAAGCACTGTACAGATTCAATGCAATCCCAATCAAAATCCCACTGACATTCCTCATAGAAATAGAAAAAGCAATCATGAAACTCATCTGGAAAAACAAGAGACCCAGAATAGCCAAAGCAATCCTTAGCAAGAAGAGTGAAGCTGTGGGCATTACTCATCCAGGCCTTAAACTATATTACAGAGCAAAAGTAACAAAAACAGCATGGTATTGGCACCAAAATAGACCTGTAGACCAATGGTACAGAATAGAGGACAGAGAGATAAACCCACATAATTACAGTTATCACATATTAGACCAAGCCGCCAAAAACATATATTGGAGAAAAGATAGCCTCTTCAACAAATGGTGCTGGGAAAACTGGAAATCTACATGTAACAAAATGAAACTAAACCTTTATCTGACACCATGCACAAAACTCAACTCAAAGTGGATCAAGAAGCTAGGAATTAAACCAGAGACCTTGCACCTAATAGAAGAAAAAGTAGGCTCAAATCTCCATCATGTTGGATTGGGCCCCAACTTCCTTAATAAGACTCCTATAGCACAAGAATTAAAGCCAAGAATCAATAAATGGATTGGATTCAAACTAACAAGCTTCTTCTCAGCAAAAGAAACAATCAGTGAGGTGAAGAGAGAACCTACAGAATGGAGCACATCTTTACCACAAGTACATCAGATAAAGCACTGATCTCTAGGATATATAAAGCACTCAAAAACCTTAGCACCAAAAATAAGTAACCCAATCAATAAATGGGCCAAGGAACTGAACACACACTTCTCAGAAGAGGATATACAATCAATCAACAAACATATGAAAAAATGTTCAACATCTCTAGCAATTAGAGAAATGCAAATCAAAACTACTCTAAGATTTCATCTCACTCCAGTCAGAATGGCAGCTATCAAGAAAACAAACAACAATAAATGTTGATGAGGATGTGGGGAAAAAGGCACACTCATACCTTGCTGGTGGGACTGTAAATTGGTGCAGCCAATCTGGAAAGCAGTATGGAGATTCCTTGGAAAACTGGGAATGGAACCGCCATTTGACCCAGTTATCCCAGTCCTCAGTTTATACCCAAAAGACTTAAAAACAGCATAGTACAGGAACACAGCCACATCAATGTTTACAGAAGCACAATTCACAATAGCTAAACTGTGGAACCAATCTAGATGCCCTTCAGTAGATGACTGGATAGGGAAACTGTGGTACACATACGCAATGGAACATTACTCAGCTTTAAAAGAGAATAAAATCATGACATTTGCAGGTAAATGGATGGAGTTAGAGAATATAATGCTAAGAAAGTAAGCCAATCCCCAAAACCAAAGGCCAAAAGTTTTCTTTGATATGAGGATGCTGACTCATACTGATGATGGGTGGGGGAGGTAGTATGGGAGGAATGGAGGAACTTTAGATAGGACAAAGGGGAGGGACAGGAAGGGAAGGGGCATGGGGGTAGGAAAGAGGGTGGAATGAGTTAGACATCATTACATGTATGAAGAAACAAATGGTGTGAAAATAATTTGTGTATAACCAGTGCCTTGAAAAATCGTGCTCTATGTGTATACTATGAATTGAAATGCATTCTGCCATCATATATCACAAATTAAAATATAATTTAATTTTAAAAAGAAAAAAACTCAAAAATTATGAATTATAATTTATTTATATATATATAATTAAATTATAATTTAATTATTTGTATGATTTTAATTTACTAAGACCAATCTAGTCATACATACACTAAATGAAAGATTCTGCCTATGGTTCTCTGGTTTGTGTGCAACTGCATAAAACGAACACAAATATCCATAGCTTCCTTTTAAATTCAGGCTGTCTACATCCAATTTTCTTTTGGTGATGCACACAGAGAAATGGCCAAATAAACATTTTAAGGAAGCTTAGGCTAAGCAAACTTCTTATATTTTTCAGATCAACCTTTTGAAAATGCAAATATGATCATCCACTTCTCTAATCAATGTTCTGCATGACTTTTCAATGCCTTTAGGTTAAAATAGCCTTTTTCTACCTGCCATACCTTTTACATGCCATTTTCCCCTTGGCTGTCCCCTTTCCAGCTCAAGGGCTGCACTCATCCCTTCCCTAGATCTGGAATGACTTCTTCCCTTCCCCTTCACCTACCACCTCTCTATGGCTGCTTTAAACATCACTTTCTCAGAGGCCTTCCCTCAACTTCTCACTCACCCAACCTGGATGTGTCTTGAATGTGTTCCCAATACAATATAATTTGCTTCTGTAGCATTCAACACAACTGTGAATTGGTTGCTTAATGTTGGTCTCCCCAAGGAAAATATACTTTACCCAAGTTATAGATAGTGTCTTAGTACTGGCTGGCATTGGAGTACTTATTCGAAGAATCTTCAGACAAAACATGCAAGCACAGGTAGGTCAAAAGAGTGGCAAGAGAAAGCTGCAAAGCAGGTTTCTGACTCTAATCCCTATGTCTTTTGTTTTAGCATATTGGTCTTCTGAAAGAGCAAAAAACTATACTCTGATTACTTTTCAGTAAGTCTCAGCCACCATACTGCACCAGGCTTTATATAGTCAAGTCCGGATGGGTCAGCCACTCAACTTTTTCCCACATCTATACATATCCAAGAAAGCAGTAGGAATATGGATCTGGGGGTAACCCATCAATTTGAGTAGGTGAGTTCATAAAATATCAGAATTTGAAAATAATGAGGGTCGACTGTATGTGACTACATCCAAGTTATAGTGGGCCACCATATTTATTTCACTCTGTAACCTTCTGTGTTGAGATTGTTTTTTGAGCTATTGTAAAATCACTAACCACAGATGAAAGTTCTTGAACTCCTTTCTACTCATTCTAAAATAATAAGCCTTTTGTTAAAGTTATTTTATCCTAAAAGAAGGATGCTGTTACCATCTTATCTATGAAGGAAAAAACTTTGCTATCTTTTACCATCAAGTCCCAGGAAGAAACATAACAGGAAAACGGGGGCTTGGAACATAACAGGGAGTCAAAAAGCACTGAAAAGATGAAAAAGCAGCAAAAAAAATATTTAATTCCAGTTTGAAACTGATTTTAATATTTACAAATACTAGAAAGCTTACAAATGTTTCAAATGTATGTGTGAAAATTATGTATGTGTAACTGTGTGTTTGGGTGTGTACATTAATGTATAAACTATTTCTCAAACTTCAGTCCATTATAATACTAAAAGGAATCATGCTAGGCATAGCTAAATGAGTACATATTTCACTTTACTCTTTAATATGACTCTAAAATTCTATTTATGTACCTTGAAGTGATCTCCTCCTAGGAAATTAAGGAGGTTTTGCAGGGAGGCTAGTCATTCAACAAATATTAAGCTTTGGCTACAAATAAAGCTGTAAAGCAGTATGCAGGATTAGAAATGTGAGTAAAATTTACTTTTTGACTCAAACAGCACATAGTTTGCTGGAGGAGATAGCCTGAGCACTCTGTGGAAACAGCCTGAGCTACTTTTAAAAAAAAATCATAAAAGAAGTTTCAGGCAACAAATGTATACCAATAAGTGAAAAGACAATTTTTTTTTCAGGCTTCTAAAATGACAAGTTTTCATATTATTGTTTTTCATCAAAGCCTGAAAGTTTAAAAACCAATTCATTTAACATTTAATTAAATCGTCTCTTTAGAATACTAGATGATATGATAAAAACATCCTTCTCAAGTATCATAGGAAGAAAGGAGTGCCACCTAAAATGTGCAACCTTTCCAGCTGTTTCAGTTCATATGTGTGGGTGGATTCTATGAGGGTGCAAAAATAAGGGTGGTTAAAAAATAAAGTGGATAACAATAATTCTATTGTCCAACAGAGACCTATTAAAAGTAAAGCATGCTTCCTCTGTCAAGTTCAAAAGAAATGTTATTTATGTAAACAACTTAGGCATTTTGAAATGCTTCACTTTAATAGAGGGCTTCCTGATTTATATAGCCACATTTAAATGGGGAATAAGAGGAGGATTTGCATGAACTGATGAATTTTCTTTCAATTCCGAATGAGTAGGTACTTTGTTTCCTTGAATTAACAAAATAGCACAAATCTCTTCAATTGTTGTTGATAATGGTATTGTTTTTGGTTTACAAATCCAATTCCAAAAATATGCCCGAAAAGAGTTTCAAGGCCACATAAACCTCTCGTTTCTGTCATGATTATCACTTGATAAGTATTAAGAGTAATCTGAATGGATATTTATAGCTTGTAACCAAATTCTGAAGAAAGTCTTAACAGAAGCACTTTTCAATAAGATAGCAGTTTAATTTTATTAGCTTCAGTTGAAGAAGAAACTGGGTTTTTATTTAAATAGAAACGAGTTCTTTTTAACTAAAATTATTAACAATCTTTTAAATGCATATTCTGGATGTATAATATACCAGTTATTTTTTAATCTAAAACACAAGTTATTATTTCTTTTTTTTTTTTTTAGAGAGAGTGAGAGAGGAGAGAGAGAGAGAGAGAGAGAGAGAGAGAGAGAGAGAGAGAGAGAATTTTTTTTAATATTTATTTTTTAGTTCTCGGCGGACACAACATCTTTGTTTGTATGTGGTGCTGAGGATCGAACCCGGGCCGCACACATGCCAGGCAAGCGCGCTACCACTTGAGCCACATCCCCAGCCCCAAGTTATTATTTCTTAAAATATTTCTACACTACATCAGAATTCCTTCAAAAGACGCAAACTATTGGTTACACCTCCCACCCTGGATTATAGTCTATTTATCATTTGGAAAACAGAATCATATATTTTTCCAGACACCTAACAGATGCATTCTCAAAGTGAGTACATTTATTTGGCTAAATGTTTGTGCATTAGTGCATTTTCCCCACACATATGTTCATATATTTCCATACAAAATTTATCTTTTAAAATGCAGCATGCTCTTGACTCTTAATGACTACTGAACGAATGAATGACTATTAAGTTGTTGCTATGTCTGCATATTTGCATTCAAAACAGAGTAAACACAAGAACAGGAATATAGGAGTTAGGTCAGAAATAGCTGGGTGATTGTCACAAAATGTATTTTGATACAAATTGCCTAATCGATTGCCTCATTTCTCAGCTGAGTTTAGAACTGTAACCTCAGTTGACAAGTGGTAGTGTGTTGCCTATCACTACCACAAGAATGTTCTGTTTAGGTGTGTCTGAAGGAATGAGGTCCCCACCTAAAATATTTACTAGCAAACTGACTCTCCCTCTTGGTAAATGTTTAATCTCTTGAGTGCAAAGCTCATACTGTCCAAGACTTTCCTAAGAGTTGCCCTAACTATCACACAACATCACTGACCAAGCTATTTATGCACAAAGGCAAATGGACTTTCCAATGGTTTCCAAGATTACACAGAATGAATAAACTTTGCCTCATATTAATGACTAACATTTTAATTGGCAGGCGTTCAGCTTGACTAACAATATCTGATTTTTAAAAAAAAATCTAGACTTGGTCTTATAGTGATTTCAAACTGTAGGCTATAAATACAAAAACGACACAGAGTAAGTTGCATGTTCTGCCTCTAGTATAGGTATAAATTCCAAAGAAATATACTAAGATGTGAAGCTTTCACAGTAATATCTTTGAACTTCGAGATGTTTGAACTGAACCCCTGAAAACAGTGTTTTCAATAGAATTTCATTTTCTGCATAGATAGCCTTTTGTTTCCTACTAGTAAGATTTAAGGCTATGCACATGATTCATGTTGGAACATTATCAATTCCCATGCAGGCATGTGTATCAGCACTGATGAAATAGGTACTGAGTTTTCACACTGGCATGCATGTTACTGTGTAACTACAGTTTAATAATGGGACATTTTATATCTAATATATCCCTATAAATATATTATTTGAGTAGGATTGAAGTTTATACCAGTTTTCCATCACCCCTCTCCCCTCTACCACCAATTTCCAAACCCCAAGTATCTAGCACTGTATTCCTAACTTAAGGTCTTTTCTCAGTTCAAAAATCCAAAGCAGTACAAAAATGGGGAGTGAGAGCAGCTGTGGGAAGTTGGATGGACTCAGCAGGCTGCTTCCCCCTCATCCTGAGCTGCAGTGGGAAGATGAAAAGGAGCCAGTGAACCCTCACCTGTAGCTAATTTATGCTTAAAGAAAAGAAAAGCAATGGCCTCTTGGTGCTCTCAGATGGAAAAGAGAGTGCTAAAAACAGAGACAGGATGCTCCCTGCTTGGCTCTTCAGCCCTGGAAACAAGAGACCTGCTCTGAGGGCCACAGGAATTCCCCACTGAGTCCTGGACAACTAGTCCCATTTTGCTTCCTTCCTAGCCAGCAATGTATCACTGGCACAAAAAAATAAAAAGCAAAAGCAAAAAAAACAAAACAAAACAAAAACAAAAACAAAACAACAACAACAACAAAAAAAAAACCCAGCAAGCACAAGGCCAAAAGAATATGGTCTAAAGGGCAGGGAAGATTGACAGTTCAGAAACAGTTCTACAAATCTAACAAACTCCCAGAACAGCTTCCACCAATGAGAGAATTATACTATTAGAGTAACACCACCTACTTTTTGTTATTTCACTCAAAAATCTATATTTCATCCCCTTCTACTGCAAGTACACTGAAAGCAGTCATCTTACTAGTCATCTTACTAGCCCTCTAGTTCTTCCACTGCCCTTCCTATTCCCACCACCACCATATCCATCAACAGACTGACTTCACAAGTCATTTTGCACTCACATGGATGACTTAGATGAGCTTTTTTGTAAGTCATCAAGTTTTGCACTTATGTCATCTGTAAGTCTCAAGACTACTCTGGCTGAGAGTTTTAGATATTACTCAATGCTAATAGGCACAGCTGTCTTACTTCATTCCTCTTTCATTAAATCAGAGGAATAAAGAAACAGCTGAAACTGGGGCTTCAACAAGCTATAGTAAAGTTAGCTGAAACTCTGTACCTTCTCATGCAAAACTGAAGCTGATTACGGTACACTGGAGTAATCCTCGCACTTCATCCACACCAGCCTTACATATTAGTGATATATTTCTCCTAGCTCATGGTTCTTGAACAACAGGCTGGGATAACCTCGTAATTCCCCCATGTTGGGAATGATTATTTGGAGTCTTCTATTATTTTATTATTATAGAATGTTTTATAAACCGTATACAATGTATTTAGAGGCTCCGTTTAAGAATAAGAATGCTGGATGGTGAGGTTATAGGAACATATCTGTATTTTCACATTAGTTGTTCCAGAAATAATTTTTGTTTATAAATCACTTTGTTTGTAGCCAAGGGTGGAGCTCAGCCTATGTTAATGTGCCAGGCATGCATAAGGCCCCAGTTCCCCAGCACTGCAAAAGTTAATTAATTAATTAATTAAATTGCTTAGCTCTGAGTTAGGTTTTCCTAACAAAGTTTTGGTATTTAAAATCAGATTCAAGTACACAGTACTTAAATAAGACTCCTGATCTAAAATTAGTAAGAAACTTTACTCCTGTATATTATTCATCATCTGATCTCCAAACTATCGTCTAACTTCTTGAGGCCCTTAAATATTAGAAATTAATTTAATATTAATTGCCTATAGGAAGCTTTCTGATCCATCCAGACCTTTCAAAACTAACCTGCAACAGTTGCACAACAACTGTTCATTTAGCCAAAGTGGAAAGAATCAAATAGACCACCGCAAGATCATTGCAACCCAGAAAAATCACCTGACATCTGCCTAGAATACTTAAGAGAAGAGTGACTAAAAACCCAACCTCTGCAATGGCCACAGACATGTGTGATTTCAAGAGAGATTTTAAATAAGATGCTTGAAAGAAATTAAAAGAATATGCATAAAGATATATATTGTCCTCTTAACAATAACAGGTAGGAGATCAACCAGAAGCAATCTGGATGTACTCCAGAGATTATTTCATAAATTCTTGTGTATGAACCTGATGAAATACAGTCAGGAAATACCATTAAAAATAATATCTGTGAAAGCCCAAAAGTATTCGCTACAATCTACTTTCCAAAGGAAAAAACACATAATTTTATGTCTTATTCTATTAAGACAAATATGCATATAATGTGGAAAAAATTAAAGTTTGTACAGAAAATTACATCATTTATTCAACAAAGTAACTTAAGTTCTATGATGAGTAAAGCCTTAGGTTAACTGCTAAAGTTTAAAAGGCTTAAAAAAGAAATAGATCTGGCTTCAAACATCATGGACTTTAGTTTTGCAACTAAAAAAATTATTGTTATATGAATCTTGCATTTTTAAAAATAATAATGTTAGTGTATTATTCTCTTATCAATATATTAAGGCTTTTATCTATTTATGTTGGGGACTAGATAATTATGACACAAATATCAAAAAGCGACAATCAAGGATTGGGTTTGTAGTTCAGTGGCAGAGCTAATGCTTAGCATATACCAGGCCCTGAGTTAGATCCCCAGCAGAGACAGAGATGGACAATGTTGATGGTGCATGACCACTAACACTGGTCTTCCCCAAGCATCCTATGAAGACAAAATAGTCATTCAGCTTAAGGATCATGTGGCAGGGCTCTCCCCCTTTCCTGGAGACTCCCTACCAGGTAAGTCTGGGCCACTTTTAATTCCAGACTGAGGTAGAAGTAGCTACCCATGATCCCAGAGACCAGCCACCTCTAAAGACCTTCAGAATAACTCACAGTCACAGAGGAATGAGCAGATAAAGTCATCACTGGCAGAAAGACCACCAACTTGTACTTAATCATGTACATCTGATGTAAATTCCACATGTAGAAACTGCTTGTCCAAGGACTGTGCACTCTGCCAAGTGATTTTTTCCAGGAGAATTCTTGGGAATATAAGGAAGCTAATGCCTTGGGATGAAGGTGAAACTCGTGCAGCTCATCTTCTCCTGACAGCCCTTCTTTTATAGGACTTTTGTACTTCTTTCTTTTCACAGCAAATTTTGGACTTGCTACCAAGATTTTTAAAACTAATAAAACACATTGTTTGGAAACACAGACATAACTGGTAAAAGTATAGGAAAAAAAATAAAAGTCATAGAAAGGAGAGGAATCTGATTGTGGGGAGGTCTAGAGGGTGTGCTATTCAAGTATGATCCAGGCACCAGCAGCACTGACATCACCTAAAAGTCTATTAGCAATACAGGACTGTGGGGATACAGCTGAAAAGTAGAGTGCTTCCCTAGCATGCCTGAGGCTCAGGTTTAATCCCCAGTACTGCAAAACAAACAAACAAAAAAAAGAAATGCAGACACCTTCCACACAACGTTTATTGAATCGAATCTGCATTTAATAAGCTCTCCATGTGTTTCATGTACACGTTAAAGTGTGAAAATAACTGTTCTAAGTACTTGTAATTTGTATTTTTATACTTGGAAAGTGGGCACACTTGGTATTATTCTCTAAAATCTCCACATATATTTGGGACATTCTTTTAATTATGAACCACATCTCTAATCCGTCCTATAAGAGGACCTCACATGCACAAACTGGTAAGTAGCAATCTTTAAAAGATGGGCAAAGAATACTACATGAACCTCATCTTCAAACAACAAAATCTCAGATATAGATAAAAGTTTCAAGATCACATAACTGAACCTCTGCTTTTACAGGAAATGAATCTGTGAGATTCAAAAGGAGTATGCCTTCTCTAGGGTAGGATTACTAAATGACTGTGGCAAAATCAGACTAGGGCTCAAGTCTCCTAATCTGCAGTTATGTTCTGTGTCCTGCCGGAAACTGGTTTAATACATCATCACTAATTAAACATGATTTGTTTTCTTTACAAACAAATGCTCAAGTTAAAAAGGAAATCCGTATTAAGAAAAAAAAAGTAAGATAACTCTTAAAACCTGTACCAAGCATATTTAATAGTAGATGCCCAATACATGTTTGGTTGAATTAATGACTTACTTTGAGGCAAAGACAAACATTGTTACCCAGATTTTCTCAAGAGGGTTGACCTAGGTTATAGGTTGATAAAGTAATTTCCTTGTGGGAAAAAACAGTCTTTAAATTGAAAAACAATTTATAATATTTTTCCACAACCCCCCTGCTCAAAATCACCCTTAGAGTTTATAGAGGTTTATTATTTAGGTGTGTGGATTCGTTGGAGCTCAAAGAAATAAATAAGACTTTTAAAATCATAACTTAGGATACTGAGGAATGGTAGTACTCACCAATACTAATTTCATCATCTGTTTCAGCATCACCAATACATTCAAACTGGAAGTCTTGTAGTGACTGGGAAAATTTCTGTACTGCCATAGACAGATCTGCAATTAAAATACATGAAAAAAGGTGATAAGGTGAGGAACTATGGAATACTGAAGAGTTTCCACATGTACTATCATGTAACTTTGATCCTAGTATCATATCAACCAAGGCTTTTAAAATACCAGTTTGGTGCCAGGTACAGTGGTGTATGCCTATATACCCAGCAACTTGGCATAAGAAGCCAGGACTGTAATAAGTTATATCTATCAAAACACTATACCTAAATCTATCAGGGGTTCACTTCTTTCTATCTTGTTTTGAAATGATATGCTATAATAGCTATGAAAAACTCAAGATAAAAAGGTGGTTTTGGATTTCTTTATTTGGGTCAAATATCATCAATAACTTACCAATGGCAAATGACAAATCTTTATCCTTGGATTAGCTAGGACATTTCTAGAGAAGTTAAATGGTCTGATTTAAGTTGTCTGACAGTCTAGCATAAAAATGAAGGAATGGGCTATGCACTTGGGCTTGGCTCTTTTTGTAGTGGTGGTGAATTTTTGCCTTTAAAAATTATTCAGTTATTCATGATTACACAATATATGCATATATTGAAACATCATGTGGTACCCCATTAACATGCATAAGTTTTGTGTTTTTATGTTTCAGTTCACGAAATCTTTTTTTATTCATTATATTTATTTATTTAGCTTTGGGTAAATTGCTTTACCTCCTCCTAACCCCTCATTCCCCCATCTGTAATATGGAAGTAATTAGAATTGTATCTTACAGAATTTTAAGATTAATTTTAACAGAAATAATATCTATAAAACATTTAGTTCTAAGTTGCCATTTTAAATATTCAACCATAAAATGTCACATAAATATTATTGTATTTAACCCACAAAGGAGAAAATAGTCTAAATTTCATTAGATACTTTTTGATGTTCCAAACACAAAATTGCATTTCCATTCTTATGTGTAAGGAATATGTTAAGCATCATGATACTTAAAAGGCATGCACTGACTTTTAAGACAGGTGTGGGCTGAGTCGGAAAGTCCCTGAAGGTCTTGGTGCTATTGCTCAAAACCACTTTTTCATTTGTCTCTATGTTCAGTGACCTTTCACACTATTTTTCTCGAATACACAATGTCTGACTGACATCCATCAAGAGGTGCATTTTATGAGGTTACATGCTATGTGAGCAACAAAATATTTCTGGCGTTGACATGGCTGAATCATAAATACTGTCACCAACACATGTTAAATGAAATGGTAGAATAAAGGCCATATATTAGGTCAAACAGTTCTGTAGAAAGCCTATTTTAAAAAACCCTACCCCATAGAAATTGTAGACTTTGATACTAACCCCATAAAAGAGTTCAGACTAATCTGCTGAAATTTATTTTTTTTTCAAATTCAAGAAACCGCATAGCAAAGATAGAATTCTAAATAAGATTTTTAAAAGCCTTATGACACACTTCAAAAGAATTGTGGCCATATTCTGAGATCTTTCCTTTTATAATAGAAAGTAGTCATACATCTGCCTGAAATGATTTTGTTTGTTATTAATTGAAAAAGATCTGTCAAAAGCATTTACCTGTTGCTGTCAAAGAAACCCATAAAAGACTTTTTCAAAGGTATAGATTTGTAGCAAGCAATGATTTTTCTAAGGTAAAACCCTCATTAAAATCATCTGTTACAATTGTGTAAACTCAAAGTGCTTTGGTAAATTTAGTCTATGTACAGAAGTCAACATTAATTCCGGTCTCAGTATAAATAATGATTTCTCATTCTGTCACCCTCTGAATATCTTCTATTATTTTCCTTTGTTCAGTGGTTTCCCTCATCCTATTTTCCAACTTCCTATTAATTGTGTATCTACCCAATTTTTACCAAAAAAAAGTGAATTCTGGGAAAAGCTTCTAGTTCTATTTCACTCTAGAATTGTGGTTTGCAGATTTGTAATAGACTCTTTTTTTCTCCATTGTTATTTCACAGGAGTTAAAATTCTTGATTTTTGCCAGTAAATTAAAGGACATGCTGATATTTTGAGTTGTGTACAACTTGATCTCTAGGATTTAGGACTGATATATTTCTAAGAGAGCCATGCTTTGGATATCACTTGCTATTCAGTAATAGATTTGCTTCTCTTTAGAATGAATGCATTGCATTACAGAGATTTGTTTGCCAAAAGCCTTCTTTTAGCTTTTATATTATTGAAGCAATTACATCTTTGTCAAAGAAGATTGCAGGGGGATAAATAATTTTGGAAGCACAAAGCATGTGGTTGGGTAGCAGCCTTTCTATCCTTCCTTTTCTCTAAAGAAAGAAATTGAGCTTGCAGGAGTACTATATGCATTTAAACACTCCTCAAATAGAAAATTTTAAATGTTATACTCCATGTATGTACAACACGTCAAAATACACTCTACTCTCATGTATATCTAAAAAGATCAGATAAAAAAGAATAAAACTACTTCCTAAATAAGCACCTTAACTATTTAAAAGCTCTGAGGATTTAAAATTGGGGTCAGAACCATCCTGACATTTTACAGTTGAGTTCTTGGGGCTGTGCATTACAGCTACATCTAATTGAATGAGGGTGAATGAATCATACCCGATCTACTTTAATTTGTTTCACCTTCGGGATCTAAATAGTTTCAGATGTACACCCATGCTGACCTATCTTGGAAATTTCAGCATAGAGATTTATTCCGGAAGTTTTAGTGTGTACTGTCTATAGCCAAGTGAGCAAGAAGTTTGTCTGTAGGTAAGGTAGGGTTTTAGGGACTGGATCAGCAAAGTTTAGATTGAAACTCACTGTTCTTTTAGGGATCCTACTTTAGCCAAGTGATGGAAGGCCACGACTAGAAAGAGTTTAGAATAACACTGACATCAAATGGATGGCCAGTGGGTCTTCCATCATTTTGTTAGTACACACAATGTGTTCAACTAAATTAATTTAAGCTCATGTTTAAGTTCTAAGGTCTGAATTTCCTTGGGGAAACAAAAGTAGAAATCAAGTCTGAATTCTTGTGTGGGTAGAACTCATTTCTTTGCAGCCCTGAGACTTATGTCCTTGTCTTCTCACTGGCTGTCTGCTAATAGCCTCAACTCAACAATGAATCAAGTCCTCAAGCTTTGACTCTGACTTCTTCTTTCTACTACTGGCCAAGGAAAACTCTGCTTTTACAGTGGCTCTTGCAATTAGATCAGGACCACCCAGATCTTCTCCCCATCTGAAGGTCAGTGATGCCACATAACATCACAACCAGAAGACATCACATGATATTTACCGGTTACAGGGATTAGAGCGCTCAATCTTGGAAGCCATTTGTAGATTCAGTCTACCTGTTGTGTTTTGAATATGTGTTGTCCTCCCAATCTCATGTGAGTCAATACAATAATGTTCAGAGGTCTTGACTATTATTTTTGAGATCATGCCCCAGATTATTGCAACACTTAGAGCTACTTTCAATTAGATTATGAGAGCTGTAACCTAATCAGTGGATTAATCCACTTGAATGAAATAACTGGGTTTTAACTGTGAGCAGGTAAGGTGTGACTGGAATAAGTAGGTGACTGGGGACATATCTTTGAGGTTTATATTTTTTCCCTGGCAAATTCTTTTCCTCTCTCTCTCCCCCACCTCTCCCTCCCTCCCTCCCTCTCTCTCTCTCTCTCTCTCTCTCTCTCTCTCTCTCTCTCTCTCTCTCTCTCTCCTTTCTGGCTGTCACATCTCAAGATTCTTTCTCTCCCATACCTTTCTGCCGTAATGTTCTGCCTCACCTCAGGCTCAGAGCCATGGAATTAGCATATTGAGGACTGAACCTCTGAAACTGTGAGCCAAAATAAAAGTTTCCTCCTCTAAATTGCTCTTTGGGTCACAGTGATATGAGACTGACTTAACACACTCCCACAGACTCAATGGCACTCAGAGGACATCTTCTGTTTAATTTACATGATATCTGCAGTATTTCCTCTTTTACTTAAATATGGTTTGCTAATATAATCACTTTTCCTGTACATATCACCTCCAGAAAACTGAAAATAGGTTACTGGGTTAATTGTTCTAATTCTGAATATGTCCATTTAATCAAAAGGTGTTGAACCATACTGTTAACTTTCTTGCTCTTAAATGGACTAAAGTACTCCAAATCTTAGTTTTATTATAAGCCTGGAGAGTATGCTGTCTTAGTTGAGGCTGACCTTTAGACTGTTATATTTGAGATCATGCTGCAGATTATTGCAACACTTGGTTAGAGCTACTTTCTATTATCAGAGGCTAATATTATTGCATGGAGTATGGTTCAGTGCACTAGGTTATGTCCCTGTCTTCTCACTGGCCGTCTGCTAACAGCCTCAGCTCAACAATGAATCAAGTCCTCAAGCTCTGACTCTGACTTCTTCTTTCAACTACTGGCCAGGGAAAACTCTGTCTGCTTTTACAGTGGCTCTTGCATTTAGATCAGGCTCACCCTGGTTACCAACTTGACCAAGACAAGGTCCTCTGGGGCTGGAGATGTGGCTCAAGCGGTAGCGCGCTCGCCTGGCATGCGTGCGGCCCGGGTTCGATCCTCAGCACCACATACCAACAAAGATGTTGTGTCCGCCGAGAACTAAAAAATAAATATTAAAATTCTCTCTCTCCCCTCTCTCTCTCTCTCTCTCTCTCTCTCTCTCTCTCTCTCTCTCAAAAAAATGTTAAAAAAAAAAGACAAGGTCCTCTGCCCATAGGGGAGGTAGCTTTTTGCAGATATGTACATCACTGTAATAAGATAAAAATATGCAAAGTGTTAAGCTGGAGGCCTGTGTGCAGGGCCCTCCCTTCTCAGTCTTCCTTAATTGGTTAATGATGGCATCTCTGAAGCAACATGATGGAATGTCAAAGACCGAAGAGGTTATTCACAGACAGGTTTCTCCTCTAACTAGCTGTTCAGTCATGAGTTATTTGCTTAACCTGTTTGAGCCCTGATTTATTAATACATTTAATGAAAATAAACAAACATAGCTCTTAGGTTTGTTGAAAAATTATAAATAAAACAACATATGAAATCACTCAAACAGCAATTACATTCCTGCCTCTTTCTTTTTCAGAAAAGGCTTTTATCAGCTCAACCTCATTTTGAGCTACAGAAATCCAGATAGAAGATGAACAATCACAGAGCTTTACTTTCAGGCTTATGGTAGTTAGAGGGAGGATCGACCCAGCAACTGCCCTACCAGCAGGCCCCTCAATCTTTCTTTCACTTGCCGGTTTTGATGAATGGTGCTGTAGAGGTAACTTAGAGTGTAGGTATGGATAATAAATATTGGCACTACTTTGTCTTTGATGCATTCACATTACTTGTAGATAACAGCCACATAATATATGATGACAGTTGTCTAAAAGAAACAATGATTTAATAAACAACATAGATCCTAGCCTAGCAAGGGACTTCAACACTGATCCTGAATAGGGTCACTTTCTTCGTCTCTCCAGAACTCTTCCTTGCACTATTAATTTGCTTAATAGACCTTTCTTTACAAACCAATAAAAAGAAATATTGCAGGCTGGGGTTGTGACTCAGTGGAAGAGCACTTGCCTTGCACACATCAGGAATGGGGTTCTATCTTCAGCACCACATAAAAATAAATAAATTAAATAAATATTTTGTGTCCATCTACAACTAAAAAAATCTTTTAAAAATAAAAAATAAGAGATGTTTTTCACATAACGTCTGAGCAGCTCCAGATTCTAATGCATAGGACCTTCCTGGGTAAGATACATATCAATGTACATGTTCCTTCATGTATTTTCGCTTGGGTTCTTTGTGAACTTGTGGAATTTACTCACAGATGACAGGTGTCAGGTTTAATTCCAAGAGGTATGAACTTCCTGTGTTTATAAGTAAACACCAGGAATTTGAGATGTCTAGCTCTTGTCCATCTCCTCATGAGTGACTTTGAAAAGGGGAACAGATTTAAATTTAAGATAAGGCTAGGAGAGCTGGATTGTGTATCTAAGTTGCCTAAATTTTGTCAGACTGTGAAATTTAACTATAAAGGTTATTCAGAGTTAAGTAAGTCATAGGAAGCTCACAGTAATGTGCTGGTACTGAATTTATAAAGAATCTCAATCATGAAAAAAAATCTGATTTCAGTGTTTCTTTTTCTATTCTTAATGATGTTTAAAATATTAAAATTTTCAAGCATTGAATGCATGACAAATTAGCTCCACTCTTAACCTTTAAGTTTACCTGAAACCTCACAAAGCACTGATCACTTCAATTCTACTTCATGGGTGCTCAATAACAATTTCATACAGAGCAGTGGAAGAAGATATGGCTATTTCTGTCATTTTTATCAGTGGGGAAAATTTTTAAACTGCCTTTTGCCTTTTCACAGAGATGATTTTATAGGTTATAGATATGTATGCACAAACACAGCAGCCCCATCCATATTCATAACCTTGATTTCCAGGGTTTCGGTTACTCATGGCCAACAATAGTTCCCAACTATTACTACAGTATAGAGAGGAGTTAAGATATTTTAAAAGAAAGGCCTCATTCACACAATTGTTATTTATAGTACATTGTTTAATTGTTTTGTTATTAGTTGCTGTTGTTAATCTCCTGCTTTGTCTAATATAAATATAAATTAAACTTTACCATAGAATCTCCAGGGTTGCAAACTCATCATGCATTCAGGAACTCACTGGAGTTCTTATAACTTACCTCTTATAAACAAGGGAGACAAAGTATGTTTGTGTGTATGAATATGTGTTTTAAACATATGTTGTACAAATATGTATATAAAATGCTAGATATATGGCATCTATATATATTTACTTATAGATATATTAAATTATATCTGACTCTTCCAGAAAGTTTTCCCTGACTTTTTGAGAGTTAATCACATATCATGTTTTTTTTGCACCATGTTCTTGTTAACCCTTTATGAAAGTACATTTCTCAGGCTAGTTTACATTATTTCTTTGTTGGAAAATCTCTCCTACAATTTAGTAAACTCATCTGGGATACCATTAGCTTTAGAATTCTACCACAAATATACAGCCAGTGCCATATGTAGTGAATGCTCATTGACCAAAATGAACTTGTGATCAGAGTGCTAAGCAATAAATTTAGGTGTCTGAGTCAATCAGCCAATCAGTGCACACATAGATCTTAATTGGCATCTATACAGTCTAATTCACTGTTAGCTTTCTTGCTCTAAAATGGACTAACATGCTGCAAATCTTAGTTTTTATTATAAGCCTGGAGAGTATGCTGTCTTAGTTGAGGCCAACTTTTAGATTGTTATATTTGAAATCATACCCCAGATTATTGCAACACTTGGTTAGAACTACTTTCTATTATCAGAGGCTAACATTATCATTTGTAGCTTACATAGGCCAAGGGTGATCCTCTTTCTTGTTTCATTCTCACAAACTATGACTGCTTTATTTGTGAAGAAAGCATCTTTCATAAATAGTAAAAGCAAATATAAATATAAAATGGCAAAAATATAAACTATTTTGGTAAGACAATGCCAAATCATAAGGTTAAAATGCACTAAGTAATTTATCTGCAATATGAGTATTTAGCAATACTACATATTTTCAACACAGACTATAGGCAACATAAGTGATTTATCTAATAGGCTTCACATTAACCATGGCTACATATTTAAATATATTTCCCTTTTTAGAAAAAAAAGAAGCTACAGAATCATTCTACCTCCTAAACCTCTTCATTTAAACTCTTGTGCTTTAAAACATACCGAATTGTTTTATTCTCTATACTTTAGGAAAAAAATCATTTCTCTGTAATTATTCACAGTTGCAAGAAGTTTAGAGTAACCATTACTAATCTCCACTTAAAGTTTAAGAGTTTAATGCTGGAATTGAAACACATGTCTGTTTTATAATTCTATGCTTTCCATGCTACCAATTATATCATGACAAAGCTAAGCTATATAAGCTGCTCATATATCAAGATATTGGACTTTTCAAACTTTCAAACCACATGCATACATACTACAAGCAAATATTATTTTAGTTTCTTGGAGAAAGTGGTTATGAGGTAGTATTCAAAGTTTGTGTGTCATGTGTTGATTGACAAATCTCCATCCACAAACGTCTTTGAAAAAACTTGGATAAGTTTACCATGAGTAAAAGTATACATTCCAATCTTAATTCTTTAATTTAAATATTCAAGCTAATAAATATCCTTTCAGACACTATGTGATACTGAACATTTAAAGATACATTTTCAGGAGCAATAATGTCAGTCTCACAATGTACTTTATCCTTTAAGACAAAACAAACAAAGATATCTGCATCTTCATGGGACTTTTTGTTGCCCAGGGCAGGAAATCTATCGTGGTTTCAAATTACCTGTGGGAGATAGGATCATTAACTCCAGAAAAGGAGACACTAATGGTAGAGAAAGAAACTTCATTCATAAGCAGTTGACATTTTATCAATCCAGGTTTAGACTAGTTCATGAGAAGCTTCACAGATATTAGTAGGAAGATGTGGTTTTATTTTAGCTGATAAGTATCCTTCAAGCAAAACTGGTACCCCACGGGGTTAAAAGGAATTGTGGTTTGCATCACAGATTTAGAAACTTGAGAATTATTTTATTTTAAAACTTATTGATTTTTATGAGATTTATAAGGCAAATTATCATATTTGGAATTGTTTATACTAGTTTTATTACACAGCTAGTTGTGATTGAAGACTGTGGGAGAGGGGCTTCAATGGCTTCTCTCTTAACTCAGCCCAACTCCCCATTGCTTATTTTTGAAAATTCCTGCAGACACTCCAGTCATCATATGGTTATTAAAACCCCATGTAAAACAACCAGAACATTTATAACTTGTTTCCCTGTGGAATATGCCGAGATTTCCATAATAATGCAAAATAGATTTGGCTGACTTGTTTTGCACTTCATAAAACTAACATTAAAGCAAACCAACATCAACGAAAACAAAGAAAACAAAGCAGTTTCCAACAATACATGAACTAGTATACAGATGGCTTTGCCAATTTGGTGACAAAGAAAGAAGAGATGAAGAACCCAAAGCTCAAAGAATGGACGTTCTCTGAAAATGGATGAGAGGACCAAGAAGTCAGCAGAATGATCACCGTAGCAATTGTGTTCCTAGAGCATGGAGGCCCAAGGAGGAAGGACAGGCCAGTGATTGGAGCCAGAGGGGCGGGGCTCCAGTCTTGCACTAGATCTTACCTAGTCATGGGCCACCTGACAGGTTGTGTTCCCTTTCCAAAATGCACGGTTATTTTTTCCAAGGATAAAAAAAAATATGACATTTTTTCATTTATTCACTTACACTGTGTGTGTATGGACTGCCTATTGTGTGCTCCCTACTGGTCTGATGCTAGAAAAATATGGATGAAGAGAACAGAGAATAACAATAAAGAGAAAACCAGAGCAGAGTTTCCGCACTTGTGGAACTTACCTTTTCATGGGGGTTTAAAAAGAAAAGATAAACATAATACTTAATTAAATGCACAGTATGTTGAGAGATGAAGAGGAATACTGTAAGATGGGAAGCTCTAGAGAAATTTGTTATTTTAAGTGGTGTAGTTGGAAAGAGCTTCACTGTTACAGTAACATTGAAGCAACATTTTTAAGAAGAGAAAATGAATATACATCGTACCTTGGTGAAGAATTCCAGGCAGAACACGAGCTCACACATTTTGGCCGCTATTCTGCTGTGTGCCAAAATATGGGTACTTTGCTTGCAGATGCAATGTCCCATTAGGATAAACTGGGTGTTAAGGCTAAATGAGAATGGATTGAAGGTTGTCCCTTTAACAGGGCAGGGAGTCAGAGACCTCCCCCTGTGGGAGATGGCATGTTGGAGCTAGACAGTGCATGGCATGTGATCAACATCCATCATACATGTCATTGTTGAGGAATAGCTCAGAAATACTATTTCAGAAATGGAGAGGTGGGGTTTGAAATGACTAGATTAGCAGTTCCCTTAATGGATAAATCAGACAGGAGGACAGGAAAAAGAAAAGAAAAGAAAAAAAGAAAAACCTAAAAATGCTATTTTGAATGACTGCTTTAAATTAAACAGAACCACAAACACCAGGCTCTACTGATTCTTTTTCCAGGTTTTCTTATTCATGCAAAATTTCTTTTTTATTCTCCATAAAACTCCATGCTGAGAAAGGCTGAATTGTAGAAATGTAGTTTTTTTTTTGTTAAGTTGAATATTAAGTAGGTTATTCTGTATGCCAATATGATCTAATACTATTGTATTTTTTACTTTCATTTCTTATATGTAGGGAAATGCTTACTATGAGCATCTAATAAACTTCTTTGGCTATTTCCCCACTGGTTATTTAATGGGAACCTGCTATGAGTCATTTTATAAAACAAATCATTCTCAAGTGCTTGGAATGCTTAGAGAGTTGTATGTTGAATTCTTCTTTTAGTATAAGTAACACCTGTTTCTTTTCTTTTATGGGGGGTACTAGGGATTGAATTCAGGAGCACCCAACCACTGAGTCACATTCCCAGCTCTATTTTGTATTTTATTTAGATACAGAGTCTCACTGAGTTGCTTAGCACCCCACTTTTGCTGAGTCTGGCTTTGAACTCTCCGTCCTCCTGCCTCAGTCTCCTGAGCCTCTGGGATTGCAGGCATGAGCCACCATGCCTAGTTCACCTGTTTTTTTGTTTGTTTGTTTAGCAGGAATAATAGCTCAGTGCGGCAGGAAACAAACTCTAGTCATATTATTTCTTTTTCACCTTTTCTTCTGTCCTAGCTAGCTCTTGCTTGGTCCAGCCCAGAGAGGAGCTCTGATGGAATAATCATTGGAGAGCACTGCACCCACCATTCAGGAAATGAGAGAGCTGACCCATTG
The DNA here is from genome assembly GCF_964194105.1 of Spermophilus citellus. Classification (NCBI taxonomy): domain Eukaryota; kingdom Metazoa; phylum Chordata; class Mammalia; order Rodentia; family Sciuridae; genus Spermophilus; species Spermophilus citellus. Next base: position 6,065,983 of record NC_138194.1, read on the forward strand.
GTTCCTCTGTTCCAGGACTCTCACAGGAGTAGAGAGGATGGGTTAGCAGCCTAAGCTAAACAGGTCATGGTCACACCATGACATTGGGAACACAGGGGAACATTGCTCCATCTCTCTGCCCTATGTAAATCCACGTGTTTGAATTTTGTTTCCTGCTTTCCTTCCCATGGCTTTCTCTTGCATTGGATTCAAATTTTCCCTTCAGTTCAATACTACCTGATCCTGTCTTTACCCGGTTTAGCCACACTCACTTTTCCTGTGCAAGATGAATTAGAGAGAAGTTTGGCTTGTGTGCACGTGTAGCAGAAGCCACATTGAGGAAATGAGCCAGGAAGGTAGACCTCTCATAGGCAGACAGGCTAAGGACCTCAGAGAAGGAAAGAAAGGGAGGAGAACCTCATGCCACCTTAGAAGGAGACATAAGGTCTGGAGAACTTCCTGCTACTTTTTGCTCCTGACAGCTTCAACTGAAATGGCTCCTTCTTAGCTAGAACACCTGTTACTATTCCTAGAAGCTTCAACCACAGCAGCTCATCCTTAGCTAACCCTACATCTACCCCTAGCAACAGCCAAAAGCACCAGATTTACCCTTACCTAAAGAGCTTCCTCTCCACAACACACATTCCAAACCACAAGGTTGGACCTGTTCTCTTAATTATATAGATAAGGGATTGAAGTTATGCACTTCTGATTGGCTTATTACAATCAAAGTTTAAAGAGCTTGATTGGTCTACGCTAGCATCCCTCTCTAACATAATCCTCACCATCACCTGTCAGATATGCCGTTAAAAATTCCTAAAAGACAGGCACCCATTGACATCCCTCTCTTGGGACCCCACCATCTTCAGGAACTCTGCTTTCTGTCTTATACTCTATAAATCTTGTTGCTTTGGTCTCACCCTTGAGTAATGGGTTTCCTTCTTCAAATTCTTGAGACAAAGAACACACCCATCCATGCTCCGTTACAACATTCAAATTTTCACTGAATTATTTGTTGTTCCACTCAAATTGCTCTCGGAGAATTCATACTTACTACTTGTACCTGATCACTTTAATAGAGGGTGCACCATAACAGCAAATCAGGCTAGAAAATTCAGATTTGCATTAGTCATTATCCAAATAGTTGGGCTTATAAAATTTTCACCTATCTACCCACACTGCAGGCCATGGAGATGCCTAATTTCCAAGATTCATTGCTTCAGTTTTTTCCTTATTTATCATTGCAAGTTATAGGATTGTGTGTGAATGTTAGTCTTAAACCAGAAAGCTAGTTTTAGAAGATTTTGTTAGTACTTAATTTAGTCAATAGAATGATGTATTATGCTAATGCCTTAGTTTCACCTGCCATGATGCTCACTTGCTAATACTATGAAAAATTCTAGAATTTGGGAGTCAAATCAGTGATCAGTTTGGAGGAGCCATCATATGCCAGACTCTAGATATACCACCGTGAAAGGGACAGAAGTGTCTATCCATATATAGCCTTCAATCTTAGCGGGGGCGAAGGAGGAATAACCTTAAATTTTTTCTCCACTTGGGTACAAAGATATAATTGGTTACAAAGATACAATTTTATTGCCATTGTCCTACATTATATGTTTCATCTATTTTTATTTTTATTTTTGCTTGTTTTTACTATTCCTCCTCATATTTAATCTTTGGATTTTTCCAGGGCTTGACCTTTGATTTTCTTCTCTATTTAAACTTTCTTTGGGGACAAGACTCATGGCTTTTCTATTATCTCTAACGTTGACAACTTCAAGTTGATACCTGATGCCTCAACCCCTTTGCTGACCTCTTGATGCACATAACATATAAAACTGCCTACTCAGTATAAATGAAGGCATGCCTAATAGAGATCTCAAAATCAGCATTTCCAGACAAAGTTTCTTGATCTCCCCAGATCAAATATAGCTGTCTTCAACTCTGTATTTGGAACCTCAGTGCTATGAGAAGCTCAGGTCTACATTTAATTCCACTTTTATGTGTGCATGTGTAAAGTTCACATCCAATCCATCAATGTATCCTGACATCTCTATCAATAAGATATAACCAGAATCCAACCAGTTCTTGTTGCATCTTCTATTACCACTGTGACTTGAACCACTAAACTATGAGGATTCCAACATCTTCTGCAAAGCAGTGAAGTTGATGAAGTATAATGAATGAGGCTACTGCTTTGATAAACACTATACAATGACTTCTTATCTCAAGATAAAATTCAGCATCCTTACAATGATCCACGAGAGGCCCATAGTCCAGCTCTGGTTACATCCCTGCTCTCACCTCCTGTATCTGCTCTCTCCACATCTCCATTTTTTACTCTATACTGGTCTCCTTGTTGTTTTGCAAATATGTCTTAGGTCCTTTGTACTCGGTTGTCCTCTTGGACTGTATTTCTACATATATTATATATCAATGATCAAATGTTATTTATCAAGCAAACTTCCTGATCAACCGAACTGTAAATGGCTATTTGTTCTTTAAACACCCTAACACTATTCTATTCATTATTTTTCTTCACAGTCTATCATTATGTGACATGCCATATATTTATTAGCTTATTGTCTCTTTCAAGAATAACAGTTTCATGGTGGAAGCATCTTTGTTGGTAATGTTCTCTTAATGTATCCTTAGCCCAAGAACAACAATTGCCTGACATTAACTCACCTGAATAAGTACTTACTGAATGTATGAATGAACCTCTGGGTTCAAACATTTACTCCTGTTCATATCTATACAAGACTCTGAGAAATTGAACTTTGTTATCTATTTTCTCAATTCTAAAAAAATGTATAATAATTGGATTTAGTGTAGATGGTTAAGATAAGATTTAAAAGCAGTAATTTGTGAAGTTCTTAGAATAGTTTGTGTAAGCACTTAATTAATACATAAATAAATAATCATTTAATAAAAATAGTCTATATAAGTAATAGTGAATGTATAAATAGTATAAATAAAAATGTACCACATAAATTGGTTGGAGCTCAGATATCAACTGGTGCCTCTGTGCCATACTAACATGACTAAAAGAAATCAATATTTTAACCACAATCCTTTAAATGTCAAGGTATATTGTAATTTCATATCTTCTTCCTTTCTTAATCTGGCTTCTATCCATACTGTTCTCATTCATTTGAAAAATCACAGTCAGGCTTCCACAAATTTCAAAAGAGAAAAATGTACAAGACCCTATGGAAATTAAAGGGAGGGCATTCTATTAAAGGGTGGAATGTTCAAGACATGGCCTTTCTGTTCTCTCCAGCCCCTGTCAGTCACTGGAGCTGTCTGCTACCTGAATGGCCAGCATCAGCTCTGAATCTTTCACTACATTTTCTCTCCGACATCATCTTATTTATTTCAAAAGTATGAACAAGTTACCTTTTTCTCATGTCCTATACACAAAATTAGCTAAACTCATCAGGATGTTCACAACAGCAGGACTCAAGGATTAACAGATTATCAGATGACTAAGAAGACACATTATTATTGAGGAAATCCTGCTACTACTATTTCATGCAAATTACTGATGTAAGAAAAAATTTTGCCTCTTTATAGCATTTGTTTTAAATTTTCCCCAAATAAGGTCTCATAAAGCAATATACTTTTTTCCAAACAACTTACAATTTCACAATGAGGCAGTAGAAACAAAGCCCTAATCCTGAATTTGTTGATTGCTCTTAGCTCCTTCTGAACTCGACCTCCGAAGGAAAAACTGAAATATTCATATTGATCCTCAACAATGATCCTTTTTCTTCCTCAGTTCCTATTTGTGCTTATACATACCATTCAATTTTATTTTTGTGATGGGTTATCAATCAAGAGAAACTTCCAAATCACCCATAAACTTTAGACCTGACAGTGTTAAAAATGTGACTAGTGTCAGGAATAATAATTTGATGAAGGAACAAATGTTTCTCTGGAGTGACACTAGAAGAGAAAATATGTTGGGGTTATGCTATTAATATTCTATCCTAACCCTACCTGTCACTTTGCCTTGTTTGTATACATCATCTCTTTTGAAACAATTCAAAGATCTAGTGAGTTTGGGAGGAAGAAGATAGCTAGTGAATTTAAAACAAAGAGAAAACAGTGCCCTTCTAAAAAAGACCTCAGAGACTGAGAATTTGAGAACTTTCTTTCAATGGAGTTTTTTGAGTGTCCTCTTTGTTTTTAATTTTAATTTGTGTGTGTGTGTCTCTGTGTGTGTATATGTGTGTGTGTGTATGTGTGTGAGCATCATTTTTGAAACAACCTCTGGTTGAAACCTAGAACCCTGGCTTTGTGTCCTAGTTAAAGACAGTTTTCTGTTACTATAACAAAATACCTGAGATAATCAACTTGAAAGGAGGGAAGATTCATTTTGTTTATTTTAGGATATCTAAGTTCATGGTTTCTTGGCTTTGATGCTTTGTGTCTGTGATAGCACAACATATCATGGCAAAAGTACATAATAGAAAAGGCCCATTCTTATAATTGTAGCCAGTAAGCAAAGAGAGAGGAGGGGTGCAGGGCCTCATTATCCCCTTCTAGGGCACACCTCCAATGCCCTAATTTCCTCCAATCAGGTTCCACTGCATTCTAAGTGTCACAGGCTGGGGACCAAGCCTTTAACAGATGAGTCTAAATGAGGATATTCGGATCCAAACTATATCAAAGAGTAAGATATTTTTTTTTATTTTTCAGAAACGAAAAGTAGAAATGAGAATTCCTTTAACTTTAAACTCTTTTTTCACTTTCTAATGAAAGTGGAGTTGGCAGACCAACGGTCCCAGTCTCCTCAGTATGCCTTAAAATGGTGCTGAATAACATTTTGATAGAAAGTTTATGGAAGTTTTTGTTTCACAGTCTGTTGAAGTTACTGTTATCTCAAACATATCCCAAGCTGACAACTTATTACTGGAATAGATGTGATTTGGAGACCCAAGGCCAATAGTTGACTTCAAATCACTTCAACTTTCTGAGTTAATTCTTTACCTATAAATGGGAATAAAGGTAACTATATCAAAAGGAAACACTAGATTGTTTTTCTGTGTGTAAAAATATATGTTATATATAATATATTGTATTATAAAATTATAATAATATACAAAGCTATATTTCATTATATCACATATAAAATATATGATATAATATGAATAAACTATGATACACAATAGAATGTAAAATATATTCAATATTTTGTATTTTATAATATGTATATATAATAATATATAATGGAAGTGTATATGTTATATAAAATGCATATTTTTATAATATAGATATTGTTTATATCACATATAAAATATGTGTACATAAGACATGCACAAATAAAATACCTAAAACATGCATTATGTAACATATTTTGTATTATCATCCATAAATATATGTTAGTTACCTCTATTATCAGAACCAGCTTTGCCAAGTATGGTGGCACACACCTGAAATCCCAGTGGCTTGAGAGGCTGAGACAGGAAGATTGTGAGTTCAAAGCCAGCCTCAGCAAAAGAGAGGCACTAAGCAACTCAGTGAGACCCTGTCCTCTAAATAAAATACAAAATAGGGCTGGGGATGTGGCTCAGTGGTCAAATGTCCCTGAGTTCAATCTCTAATACCAAACAACAACAACAGCAACAACAACAACAACAACAACAACAAAAACAGCTTTGTTGGCTTAAATAACTTCACTAAATTGAGTTGTGCAATACATAAAATAGTTTGGGTTAGATTAATGGTTCTCAAATGGGGCAATTAGGAGTTTGTAATTGTCTGAGACACTTTGGTTACTGCCATGGGGGAAAGTTTGCTACTGGTACTGAGTGGATAGAGGCTAGAGAAGCTGTTAAACATTTTACAAAGCATAGGACAATCCCCATAATAGACTTTCCAGGTCAAAATGTCAATAGCACAAGAATTAAGAAATTCTAGATTCCTGAAAATATTTATCAACACTAACAGTTTTAAAAATGTGTCTAAGATGGTTGCTTTCATGAATTACTAATATTTGCTGAATACCAACAGCTTCCTATTACAGTTAAAGAACATCTCAAATCTTGGCCATGACCTACAGAGCTCCCTGTGATCTGCCATGGTCTGCTTCTCTGGCCTCATCTCCTGTTACTGTCCTCTGCCCTCACTCTGGTCTGGCCTCACTGGCCACCAGCCTGTTCCTTGAACATGGCAAACCCGCTCTCTCCTCAGGAACTTGGCTGTTCACTTCACTGTGCTGTACATCTCTCCAGGTTGTGCTTGTCTCCTTTTCTCATCTTATTTCCATCTCTGCTCAGATTTCGCTTCATCTGACAGAGGCTCCCTGTTTATGTGATGTGATTGCCACCACCTTTCATCTTTGTCTATTTAGAATGACTCATGTTTTGGCTACAGTGTATTCTCACAGATACATACTCAGTGTGTGGTATGGAGAAGATACTTAATAAATATCTGTGAGTACATGATTTGAGCTGCCATGCCAGGTACTTTTAATACAAACAAGATGAAGAAAAGTTAACAAGTTTTACAAAGATTTTCTCCCAATAAATTAAAAGAAAATATTTTAAAAATATTATATCTACAAGTATAATGCTATTTTCATTAGGGAGACAGAAATTGACCAGAAAAGGTTCAACATTGTATTTCTTTTGGAGTTCAGTGATTGACAGAATGATACTTTTTGTTCCTTTATTTTCTTTGTCTTGGTTTTGTTTTAGGGTGTAACTATCCCCCTGTCTCTTTCTCTGACCTAGGATGTGAAAGGTGAGGTGCCCACATGCTTTGAGCCTAAGGAAAGCAGGACCAGGTAGGTATTAGTTCTGCTTGTGTTTAGTTTTTGTCCCTAAGGCAAACATTTGACATTAATTAATTTAACAATTTTCTGATCAGTATGATTTATTTGGTGATTTATTTGTCTTGCTTTGTTTACATGAACCCAATAATTGCTGCTTATTAATACACAAAGAACTTCTTAGTGTGTGGTTAATGAAGACACTCTAAGACTTGAATTATTCTAAGATTAGGATATAGAATCTTCACCTGAAGACTTTGTATATATTTTGTGGATAATATTTTGGCTTTCATTGCCAGAAATATCTAATTGTCTTTACCAGCTTACCTGTAGACACATGAACCAATAACTAATTATCCAGTTTTCTTCCCTGGGGTTAACCTGGCCCTACTTATGACTACAATAATATCTTTTTTTAGCTGGAGATCCCCTATCCTGTCAATGTTCTTGGCCTGCTGGAAGCATAGGATTTTTAGTTTCTTTTAAGGCCAGAATTCCATTAGTCACAGACTAGAAATAAAAAGATTCACTAAGAAGATATTTTAGGCATCATTACCCACTTCTAAATTATTTATATTACCTAAAGTTTCTAAAATAAACTTTTTTCTGTATGCAGAAAAACATATAAAAATAAACCAAAATTCAAGAGAATGAAAAGACAAAGCACAGAGTAGGAGAAAATATTTACAAGACATATCTGATAAAGGACTTTAGCTCCAAATATATAAGTAACTCTTAGCAATAAAAAATGAAAACTACAATTAATAAATGAGAAAAATATTTGCACAGATACCTCACCCCTGAAAATACAGATAACAAATGAAAAAAAAAAGCTTAACATTATATGCCATTATATAATTAAAAATTAAAGCAATGGTATAGCAATATGTGCCTATTAAAATGGCAAAAATCCAAAACACTGGTGACACAAAATTCTAGTGAGTAGTAAGAGGAACTCATTCATCTCAGTGAATAGACAAACTGTGATACATACATACCCTAGAATAGTAAGTGCTAAAAATGAATGAACTACCAAGCCATGAAAAAACATGGAGGAAAAATAAATGCATATTACTAAAGGAAGAAAACAATGTGTAAATCCTGTGTACTGTATGATTCTAACTACATGACATTCTGGAAAAAGCAGAACTACAGAGACAGCAAAAAGATTAAGGATTGCCATGTATTAGAGGGAAAGCAGGTGTTGATGGGAAGATCATGGGATGTGTAGATCAGTGAACTATTTTGTGATATTATAGTGGTGGATACATTGCATCATACATCTGTCAACACCTATAGAATGTATAACACCAAGAATGAACCTTAACGTAAACCATAGATTCCGGCGATATATATGTAGCTCCCTTGATGGTTACCACATATACCACCTTTTACCTGGTGTTGATGGTGGGGGCCACTGTGTGAGGTATGTGGAAATGGGAACTAGAACTTTCTAAAAATTTTATTGTGGATCTAAAACTGCTCTAAAAATAAAGAACTGCTAAAAAAATATAGATATGCTATAAGAATGATATTTTCTCTCCCCCATCTGAGTACTGAGAGGGAATAGCTACCGCGCATTGGAGAGTAATGCAAAAGGAATCTGGCAAACAAAAGAGAAGAGAAAAAAACAGTTTTTGATAAGACCAATTAAATGTCAAAGTGGTCTTTTGAAGTGGAATGTTTTCACTGAGGTGGCCTGATAAATGATGAAAGTATGAATGTTTTCTTGAACAGCAAGGTAGGTTCAGCTCTTTGTTTCTTCTCATGCTAGGTGTATGGTATGTTCTCAGTGGAGGGATGCTGCTGCTTGGCTTTCCCAGATTTCTGCGAGAATGGGGTGTTCCTGGCTCACTTTCCCACAAGGCTCAGACCAAGGATTTTTCCATGGTACAAGGGCAATGGGTAGTTGTGATAGTTTGCTTTTTAAAGTGAGTTAGTAAACATTGCCATTATAAAATCATTAGGGAAGAGGTTATGTCTTAGTTTTGACCATAACACCAATACCAGGCACAATATCTGCAAATAAAACCTCGGTAAATATTGAAATTCACCAACACATGCACATCTGTTTCTTTTTCATTGGTGCATATTAATTATACAGAATGATAGGTTTCATTGTGGCATGTTGGTGCAAGCATCTAACACAATTTGACCAACTTACTCCCAAGTACTTCCCTTGCTTTCCCTTCCTCCCTCCCTTGTTCCTCTTCTTCTGTCCTATGGGTCTCCCTTCTACTCTCATGAAATCCATTTTCTTTTCCCTCATGAGTTTCCACATATGAGAGACCACTTATGATAGTTCTCTTTCTGAGCATGAGGTTCTCTAGTTCCATCCATTTTCATACAAATGACAATTTTACTTTTACCTATGATTGAATAAAACTCCATTGTGTATAATATATATACTACATTTCCTTTATCCATTTATCTGTTGATGGACATCTAGCTTGATGCCTGATTCTGTAACCTGGCTATTGTGAATTGCACTTCAGTGAACATGAATATGCATATATCTCTAAACTATACTGATTTCAGTTCTTTTGGATAAATGCCAAGGACTGGTGATGCTGGGTCACAAGGCAGTTCTACTTTTTAGTTTTTTTTGAGGAAGCATTACCCTCATTTCCATAGTGGCTGTACTAATTCACATCCCCATCAAGGGTGTGTAAGAGTTCCTTTTCCCCCACATCATTACCACCATTTATTATTATTTGTATTCTCAATGCTTGCCATCTAGAGTGTAATGAGGCTAGCTTTCATTCCATTTCCCAGATGGCTAAAAATGTACATTTTTCATAAAATTGTTAGCCATTTCTACTTCTTCTTTTGAGAAGTGTCTATTCAGTTCATTTGCCCATTTATTGACCATAATTTTTCTTTTGGTGTTGAGGGTTTTTTTTGTTGTTGTTATTGTTCTGTATATATTCTGGGTATAAATCCTCTGTTGAAAGAATTGCTGACAAAGATTGCCTTTCATTCTATAGGCTCTTTCTTCATACTGTTTATTATTTATATTATTGTACAGCAACTTTTAATTTGATGCCATCATACTTGTTGATTCTTGCTATTATTTGCTGTTAGAATCTTATTCAGGAAGTTGTTTCCTGAATCTATATATTAAAATATTCCCTTATGTTTTCTTCTAACAGTTGTAAAACTTTTGGTCTTGTACCTATATAAATGATTCATTTTGGTCTGACTTTTGTACAGGATGAGAGGTAGAGATCTTGTTTCATTCTTCTACTTATGAATACCCAGTTTTCCCAGCACCATTATTTAAGAAGCTGTCTTTACTTCACCATATATTTTTGGCACCTTTTACAAGAATCAGATGACTACAGCTATGTGGGTTTTTCTCTTTTTCTTCTATTCTGTTTCGTTGGTCTACATGTCTGTTTTTATTCGAGTAGCATGCTGTTTTTGTTACTATGCCTTGGTAATATAGTTTGGATTCAGGTATTGTAATGCCTCTATGCAAAGCTGTTTTTTCAATGCCCATTAAATACTTATAGAATCAATTAGCCTTGAACTAGAAATCAAACACTAATGTTCAAAATAATATTCGATCTATTTTCATTATCAAGACTTTACTAAAAGTTCTGAGTCTCCATTTCCTTATCTGCAAAGTGAATAGAAATCTACCCGGCCTGCCCCTCTAACAGGTAAGAGGCCAAGATGGTGAAAACGGCAAGAGATTGATTTTTAAGCTGCTGAATTAAATGCATGATGAGACATGGCATGTCACCCTGACATTGGCCTAGAAATAAAAACAAAAGGAGTGAGGATTGAAAGGATTTGGAGAAAGCTTAATTTGCTAGTATAATAGGTAATTGAGAGAAATACTTAATACACTATTTAAGGTAGTGAGTCAGACCCCCACACCACTCCTACCCTGAAAGATATGCTCCGCTTTCAAAGAATTCTCAATGAAACTGTTTTCCAAAAAGTGGGTGTCTACTTAGTTAGGATATACATGTAGACTCAAAGGTTCATTGCTTTAAGCATAGGGAAGAGTTTTCCCCAACAATTTTTCTGGAAGTTTATCAGAGATTTTTTTTTTTTTAATTTAAGTTGAGACTCTGAGATAATCCCTGTCTGCCAGAAAACTGAGCTAAAAGCCTGTCTGGGATGCACACAAACTCTAATCCAGCTTTGTGTGTAATCATATCAGAATCAGTTTGGACTATATTAAACCCCCACAAAAATTAGTCTGTGTTTTTTTACAGTCAAATAAATACATTAATGGAGGTAGGACCAAGCCAAAAAATTAATTTCAGACAGCACTATGGGGACAGAACTGGAGCAGGAATCCAGCATTCCACTTCAGAGTAGCAAATGTCTTATAGGTGATTATATTTTAAGGATTAATTCAAAGTCATTGGAAAGATCAAGTATTTTATTACATGTTTCCATTCCCTCTCTCCAAGTGAATGGGCCTGCCTGCATTTTAAATTAGACAGATGAAAACTGGTGAGAGCTTGCTAATGGATGTCAGAATCTTAGCTCATCTTATTCAAGTGTTTCCTTATTTCTTCTTTACTTCATCAAACATTACTTAAATGCCTAAATGGTCCAAACATCTGTAGTTTCATAGGGAATCATAGTAAATATAAATAAACATTGTGTATATGTGTGACCTGAAATGTTTACTAATTGTGGAATGGGAGAAGAGCCATACCATTAAAATAAAACATTTGGCTCTCGGGCTAATTTCCAAGACAAGTGTGAAAAAGTGTCCATTGTCTGTATTGTGTCTTCATACTATGTTGGATCAGGAATATAAAGTCTCTAGAGATTTAACTATAGTATTCTATTCTACTCAAATCGTCCCTATTCTCATCTTGATACATGCTGAAGATTACATGCAAATTGAAGAACAGTTTGAAATAGACTGAAATGAATATGCTAATTCATTCAGGAAGCATTTATCAAAAAGTATGATATGCCAGTCACAATGATGAGGACTGGAGAGTAAAGCAAATAAGATCATTCCCCAAAATTCACTAGTTTGAAAATAAGCATCAATTGAGGAAACAGCTTGTAATTCAGTGTGATGGTACAATTACACGTATTTATCCAAGGTGCAGAGGATGCACAAAGGCATATGGAAGAGGGTAAAGCTTATAGGACTGGATGCTCAGAGGTTTCCTGGAGAATGATAAGCTTCTATTTGAAAAGAAGAACAGGGGTTGAGCTGAGCGCAGTGGCACATGCCTGTAATCTCAGCAGCTTGGGAGGTTGAGGCAGGAGGATCGCGAGTTCAAAGTCAACCTCAGCAAAAAGTGAGGCACTAAGCAACTCAATTCAGTGAGACCCTGTCTTTAAAGAAAATACAAAATAGGGCTGGGGATGTGGCTCAGTGGTTGAATGCCCCTGAGTTCAATTTCTAGTACCAAAAAGAAAAGAAAAAAAACAAATAGGGATTGAAGGCCATGTAAGCTCTGTCAGTGAAGGATCTGCAAGCATCAAAGAAAAGAAGTCTGCAAGAAATTGTGACCTGGGAAATACGATCAATCAAAGATGGCACCGACAAAACTTGCAAAGAAGCACAGTGATAAAGCTGTTTTCGGACATTACTAACTTGAGTAGGACAGATCACTTTCCTTGTGGGCCATGAGCTATAATCTACATGGTATCATCCACATTCTCTGCCCCTCCTTCATGACAGTTACCTTTGTGATTATGTAGTTATGGTATGGTTAAAAATAGCAATATCCTTCCCCAAATGTGTACATCCTTAATTTATAATGGAATGTGTACCATAAAGAGTAGCTCAGAGACCATTTTTCTCTGCCTTACCATTTCCTGCACCAGCGTCTTTCTTATTTCCTTATTTTGTAAAAACTGTTTCATCTCTTCTCATTTTTTAATCTTTGCATATAATTATTTTAGTCAGCTTTCTTCCTGCTGTGAATTAAAAGCCAAACTAGCACAATTGTAGAGAAGGAAAAGTTTATTTGAAAGCTCACAGTTTCAGAGGTTTTAATCCATGGACTGCTAGCTCCATTGTTCAGGGCTCAAGGTGAGGCAGAATATCATGGCAGAAGAGTGTGGCAGAGGGAGCCAGCTCACAGCAGGATCAGGAAACAGAGTGAGAGAATCCACTCTCCAGTACAAAATATATACCTCAGCCACATCCCCAATTAACCACTTCCTGCAGCCACACCCATCTGCCTTCAGCTGCCCCCAATTAATCCCATCGTGGACCAATTCACTGATGGGATTAAGACTCTCGCGGCCCAATCATTCTTCCTCTGAATCTTCTTGCATTGTCTCACATATGAGTTCTTGGGGGACACCTCATATCTAAATTATAACAATGATCCTCTGTGTGACTGCAAACCAAGTGGAGACTTTTGTATAGCCAAGTGATTTTCAATCTGTGCTCCAGATTCCCCTAGACCTAGACTGTGGAAACCCGTCAGGAGTGGCCTCTGGACCTCCAGGCTCACTTCCTTCACCTGATCTCTAGCAGCCTTGCATGGATCTGTTATATAGATTGGCAAGATTTCACTTGGAAGAGAGAATTTTTGTGTTTCATTAAGTTTTAAAATCACTCCATCTTATCTGATTCTCATTGCTGGAGGAAAAATTGAGGTGGACAGAGGAGAAGTGACAATATCAGCAGTACTTAGCCATTCAGACAGAATTTCATACAAACATAGGTCTCCTTTTCTCACATGTGCTTCCTTTCCTCTAAGGGTATTGCAGGCAAGAATTCTCTCCTATCTCATTGCCCATCGCAAGGGAAGAAATCTCTCTCTGGCAAATGAGTAATACTAGGGTGTCCCTGTGCCCCAATTTTCTCTTAAGAGTAGATGTGTTTCCTAACCTTCTCCTTTTAGCTTAAGTCAGAAATACTTTTTCCATATTTTCTCTGGGCTATCTTCAATTCAAATGAGAAAACATTAACTAGAAACTTGCAAAATATACTCTTTTCAGTCTTAGAGACAATATATCCATATGTCTCCAAGACCGAGTAAATTTTGTAAGCTTATAGTTAATATTTGCTAAATTGAATTATCAACACCTAGTATGTGCCAGCCCAGTGATATGTCATGTCTCAGTGATTTCTTTCAGAATGAAGCACACAGATTGGCAATCATCTGACAATTCTTTGCTAAAACAGAAGCTATGTTACAGGCATGTTGCTATTGATTCAATTGTGCTGTTCAAGTCTTTATCCCAATTATGTCAGAATGCACATTCATTTGGAAACAGGGTCATTGCAGATGTGATATACTATGTTAAAATAAATTTATGCTGGATTAGCACATTCCTCTAATCCAACATGACTGGTTTCCTTATAAGAAGATGGGCATATGAAGATACAGAGGCAAGGAAAAGACCATGTGCAGTTGGAGGCAGGGATGTATCTATATATCAAGGAATGCCAAGGATTGCCATCCATCACCAGAAGCTATGAGAGCAGCATGGAACAGAGCCCCCAGAAATAACAACGTGCTAACACCTTTATTTTGGTCTTCCAGCCTCCAGAACTGTTTGAACCATTATTTTAAGCCATCTAGTCTGGGGTACTTGGTTAGGCATCCCTAAAAAATTGATAAAGTTCAGAAGCCACTACTAACTACCCAGGGAGTCCAGGCATACCACTGAGAGCAAGTGACATTTGAGCTGGGTATTAAAGGGTAGGTAGAAGAGTGGTGTCATCCAGAGGGAAAAAAAGAGGTGGTATATTCACAGCAGAGAAGACAGTAAGAGCAAAGAACAGGATTTGGAAAGTTCTTCTTGTATTTGAGTAATGCTGAGTAACCCTGCATAACTTCATCATGGACCTAGAGCATGGGGTCTTTAGGGGAAAGAATCACAATGTTACTTTTGCAATAAGTGAGTTTACTTAATTCAAAAAAACTTCAAATTTGGGAATTGCTTTATTTGCATGAGCATGCATGTGTGTGTGTATGCATGTACACACATGTGTGTTTAAATGTGTATCTATCCCCAGATGGTTTGTCTTTTTTTATTTTAATTTCTTTTTAATTATGGCAGCTATTCAACAAACATGTTTTTGTTTATCTCAAAGTAAGTATACAGTTTCAACATATGGAGTATATTTTGTTTTACTTCAGTTTATCTTAAGAAATCAGCTTTCCTAACTCTTGTTGGCAGTGGACCCAAAAGATTTCTTACTTTATATTTTCCACTTTACTTTTAACTATAGCTTTTCTCTATCTTCATCCCTTCTCCTTTACCATTCCTACCTTCCCTTACCTTTCCTTCTGGAATGTCATGACAGATTCCCCATGTTGATGAATTGCCTCATTTAGTGGCAGGATCAAATAGCTCCTAGGTCTGTAAATATTTAGTTAGCCTAGAAAACCCACAATCTGGAAATAATGTTAAATAATGTTAATAAGCAAGTCAGGGAGAATATTTCTTCTTTCATTCAGAGAATCATGAACCTGACATTTGAGTTTCTTCATATCCTGGGTCCAACCTAATTTATCAACCTTCTTTTGCCTTTTCAAATATCAGTGCATATAGCTTTCCTGGTTTTTCCTTTTATTAGCTCAATTTTATCTTCTCAGCCTCTGTATACTCCACTTAACCTTTCAGGTACAGCTCCCATGCCCGCGACCCTCTTTCAGACATATTTTATGATGCCCTAAGGCAAACTGATCATTTTTCTTCTGGATTCTCCTGGAACTTTGTAACATTCTTTGTAACATTCTTTTATCATTGCTTTATTGAAATTGGGATTTATTTCATATATGTTTCTTCCAATAGACCAAGGCAAAAAATGTTTTCTACTTTTCTTCATATTTGTAGTATTTGATGGCATGGTTGACACAGAGTGGGCTCCATAAATTAACACTGAAGAAATTAGGCTGTGAAAAGAGATTGCAATTTTCCCATGAGGAGTAAAAAGCTAATCTTTAATAATTATGCAGCCTTTCTCATAATCATTTACATACTTCCCAATTTGAAGAGCACTGGAACTGTGAGCAACAGGGTACTAAAGGCAAAAATCCACTATGGGCACTGAGTATAAATAATATTGATAGCAGAAGTTATCCTTTCTAGATACTCACATTCATGTAGTAGAAACTGGGCATCCTGTGAATGCCGCATTCAGTGTAGAAGCACAGCATACTTCTGCAGTGACCTTAGACAAAAGTGTTTACTAATCATGTCAATTCTAAAAAATGGAATTGGTTATTCTATGCTGAGATGATTTCTGAGGGTAAGAGTGCTGCAGCAATGCATGAGGTCTGCCACAAGTATGAGATAAGGGGATAGAGGCATATGTAAGGTTCACTGAGTGTGTCTGCACTACCCTCATAGGGTCTTTGATTTTTAAGCTCCCGGTACATTACTTGCCATATTTCACATAATCCTTAGGATCTGTTGAATGAAAGATATCAGTAAATAAATGAGTGATTGAAAGAAGATTACCTACTCTGTCGAAGAGCAGAAGTGCAAATTCACCAGCTTGCTAGGTACAATGCTATAGTTCCTGTTCCCCATTTGTACCATGTCTTTTCAATGACCTTGTGATATGAGAAAGTTGCACAATTGTATCACATGACCCTTAATTCCAGAAGCTTAATTCTAGCCTCTATGATCTTGATAATGGTCTTTTTATCTTTAGACATTTCTCCATGCAGATCTGCACTGAGTAGGATTGCTGGCTTTTGGACTAAGCAAAGGCTCTGATCATAACTACATGCCTTCCCCCAACTACTTCCTTCTAATAAGGGGCTTTGAAATTTCAGTAAGATAGGCCAGTAAGGAGAAGAATGTGGTGAGGGTAGAAGATGAGGAGAGTCATGGGCCCAGGTAGGGAGGTGGAAGAGGGAGTCAGCCTGGGTGATAGAGAAGCTAGGAGAGGAGGAGAATCAAAGGTGGAGGGGTGGACCACAGAATTTGCAAGCTCCACTGAGCTCCTGCCTTGTGTCTCCATCTTTGGTCCTAATGGACATATTGAATATATTCTTGTTCCATAGTAAGAGTTCTTTTTTATGTCACTTTCCATTCTCAGGCTGTGGCACTGGACCCTAGGTTAGGGTGTGCTTCTGTCACATCGGGACTATGGAACTTTGTTATCCAAGGGAAATGCTTATCTTTCTCCATGTGGGTTTTCTCATTCTCATTAGAAAAGTGTTGTGGGAAGAAATTAGGACTACAGCAGTTTTTTTTTAAATCTCAGATGTTGCAGAAACATACCTTGATTAGTATCTTTACATTGTCCCTATGGGAGTTCAGTATTTCTCAAGCAAGGAAATCCAATGTCAGAAAAGTCAAGGATCTGTTTTAGAGAGCACATTTATCAGAGGTCTAGAACCCAGGTGTAAATTTTACTTTAGTCTATTTTTATTGTCACTTCCCATACCCTCATCCCAGATTTGTTTTGCTGCAGGATTTGTTTTACTGCAGGAGCATTGACACTACCCACCCCACCACCAGTCACAGACAACATTCCCCTTCTCTTCCTCCTCCTCATCTAGGGGTCAGATTCTCTGCTGTTCTCCAGCCTGTGAGACAGCCTTCGCTTCTCTGGCTCTCCCGTCTTGAGTCAAGATGCACAAATGGAAATCCAAACCTGATCCAATGGATGCATGGTGTCAGTCTGAGGGTAGTTCCTTTAGAAAGAGCCAGACACTGCCTATGTAAGGATTTGAAGCACATGTCCATCCCAGAGTTAAGCAAAGCTCTGCACAGAATTGTCTCCAGCTCTGCACGTGTTGAAACAGAAGTTAGTCTAAAACCCAATTTCACACTGTGAAAAGATTCCACTTTATGCTAAAACTTGAAGAAGCATTTGGGGGAAATGCTATAGTCTTTTAAAACAAGAAACCAACAAATCTCCCACTAACCTTCCCAGGAGCACTGAGCTTTTCCATTAGGAAGCCCTTTCCATCAGCTGTGCCTCTACTTCCCTTTAAACTACAGAGCAATCATATGGGGTAGAAAGAGTTTGTCCCAAGAATTGCCTCCTCCCACCCACCTGCACCTCCACTAGCAGTACTTAGGTCCTTCAAAAGCCTTCATCCTACCTTCACTTGTGTGCTCAAAGCACATTTTTCAGGGGCATTTTCCCCAACCACTTCTTCCTCCCCACCTTCTTACATATAATCTTAGAATCAAGTTTTATTTTCCAAAGTATTTCAAACCAGTTTTTACTAGGAACTGGTTAGTCACTTTTAGTACAATTACTTTGATATTTGTCACCCTATTAGGCTAGACATCATTTCTGCAGTTAATTTACTATTGCATCTGTAACGTGTGTCTAGCCTATATAATAGCTTGATAAGTATTTGAAAATGTGATGATTGAACATCACTCATCTCCCTTTTACAGTAGAGAAATTTGAGGATCAGAGCAACATGCGTAAGGTCCTGTTATTAATAAAGTAGAGTTTTTGGAGTCAGTGAGGTTTGAATTCAAATTTCAGCATTGTCTTTCATTCATGTGAGCAATTTTTTTTTGGCCTTCAGTTCTTTTATCTTTTGCCTGTTAAATTTAAATAATAGAAACTTACAGGATGCCTTTTAAGTTCTACAAGAGATAAAGTGCTTGCAAATTATTAATACACAAATAACATATTAATAAATCCACTGTGAATCTTTCAGTTCTCTTAGCTGGATTTCTGATTCGGGTTGTCATCTGGGTCAGCAGTGTCTCCCAAAGTCTCATGTGCTAAAGGCTTTGTCAACTGGCTGCTGTGTTATTGGTAGGTGATGGAAGCATTAGACGGTGAGGTCTTGTGGAAGGAATGACACCATGCAGATTTGCCCTTGAAAGGCCTAGTGGAACCACATCTCCATCCTCCCTCCTCACTCCCTGCCCACCATGAAGCGAGCATCTCTACTCACAGTGCGCTCCTGCTGTGATATACTGTGTATACTGTGCTTCCACAGACCCCAAGCAGGGAGGCCAGGTGGACTCAGACTGAAACCTCTGAAGCCATAAGTCAAAATAAATCTTTCCTTCTTTGAAGTTGATTTATATATATATAAATCAACTTCAAATATATAAGTCAACTTTAAATATATATAATATATAAAATATATTATATATATATTACATTGGCAAAAAACTGACTAACACCCAGGTCTATGAACAGCAGATTTCTGTTGTTCAAAAACTTGAACATCTCTTCTGACACGTGAAAAATCTGAAGCAAAAGGAAATCCAGTGCTGACGGCAGTTGTCTCTCCCTTTCTTTTCTCCATCATCTCACAAAAGTAACAAGAGTGATTATGAAACAAATTTTTCAAGGCAGAAGGAATGGGAGCAGAACTAATATTTATTTAACTTATTTAGCATCTTCCCAGAAACATGTACTAATATATGTTGCCTTTTCATTTTATTTTTTTCAATTAAAGGTTTTCTGAATGACAGGCCCAAGATGGGAATGCAAATATTCTAGACAATTGAAATGAGCAGCAAAATCAGACAAGGAGCTCACAGTGTTTTGACTGGTAGACTTTGTGGGGAGGCAGTGAAGGAAATAGCCAATAGGGTCGAGATGGATGTCATCAGAAGAGATGGCTTATACTGTTAGAAAAGAAGAAAAGAAAAAGAAACAAAACAGAGGAGAATGAGCATCACATTTCAAGAAAGGTTGGACTCCGGTTTCTTGACACTTAATCTTGTATTTGATCCACCAGACCACCTGAGGTGTTCTATGATGTTATTATGCCCAATCTATAATTTATATCTCCTGTATCATATTCCTACATTATTAAAGATAGAGCTCAGACCAAGGATATTTATAGAAATTTTAGTACTGTAATAGCAAGGGAATATAATAATACTATACTTCAAGGATTCTGTTTCAGGCTAAAAATGAAAGGATATTACAAAACCCAAACATATGTGATTTAATATATATTATTTAATTCATTCAGCTTCAAAACTGTTTTGATACAGTTACATTAGAAGCAGTAATAACACATATTTTAAAAGTTAGCTGGGGAGAGCTGATTGCAAACACTGACATGGAAGTGAGATGGTTATGTATGAGCAGGTAGGGGATCAAATTGAAAAGGACCAGAATCAAATCCTGTCTGTGCCACTTAAGTTGTCTTTAATATTGGGGCTAAAAAAAATAATGCAGATTGTAATGCCTGTATCACATAGTAGATATGAAGAAACACAACTGAAGCTTTTATGAATAGCATCTATCTACTGATGTTTGCAATAGATTATAAATTTAATAAATGCTTCTTTTTTCTGAAGGCGTTTGTTCTAATTCCTCGATACTTTTTTTAAAAAACAGAGAAAATTGATAAATTATCCTTGAAATACTAAGTGATGTGCAGCTACCATGCTGCTAGAAACAGGAAAGTGCATGTGCTTTGTTACTGGCATGGTCTCATCTAGTGTACACCCTGACCCCTGCCTCTTCCTCCATGGTGACCTTGGCTATTCACACGAAAACTGACTAGGATGAGGTCAGGGTTTCCAAATTCCAAAGGGGATGAAGGTTGTACACATACTTCCATGTATGCTGGAATCTTCAGGAAGGAAAGACTTGAACTTCTTTACTCTGCATGTACAGACAGTCCACGCACTATCTTTACTGTATCTATAGCACTGGCAGAAACCTATTCTCCATATTGCATAGTAGGGATACAACTGGATATCTATCTTATTCCTGACTTGCAAGGGAAAACACTTATTTGTTTTATCTATCTATCTATCTATCTATCTATCTATCTATCTATCTATCTATCATCTATCATCTATCTATCTATCTATACCATTAACTGAAATGTTAACTGCATGATTTCTACACAGGCATTTAATTAGATTAAGGGATTTGCCTTATATTTCTTGATTGATATTTTTTTTTTCAGAATACATGTTGGATTTTAACAAATCACTTTTTTTCCTGCACCCACTGAGATGATCACATCTATAAACTTATTTGTGTAGTTAATTAAATTGGTGAACTTGAGTGTCAACGTATTAAGCTGATCTTACATTCTTGAGATAACACCATTTAATTTTGGTTTGTGTCTATTTAAATATATATTTGCTTTGCACAAGCAAAGTTTTGTTAAAAATTTTGAGATATATATTAATTAAGGATATTGTTTATAATCTACTTTTGATTTATTACTCTGATTTTGATATCAAAAAGTACAAGCTTTATAAAATGATTTGTGGAGAATTTTTGGAGAAATTTTTGGAGAATGGTATTATTTCTTTAAATATTTGGTATAATTCACTATTGTAGTGAATTTTCATTCTGGGTAGTTCACCATTGAGTGAACAAAATACATGTATGAAGATGTGGAAATAAATAAATAAATAAGAGCTTCAATTTAAAAATATAGTGCTATCTAGGTTTTTATGTTTTCTTTTCACAAGTCTTGGTATTTGTTGTCTTTCAAGGATTTTCCAATTCATCTAAGAAGTCAATTTCCTTTGCATTAATTTGTACATAATGTCCCTTTATAGTCATGGAATCTGTGTTGATATCACTCCTGTCATCATAATGTTAATTTTTTTCTCCCTTATATGCTTTCAGTCTGGCCAGAGATTTATCAGTGTTTTCATTTACATTCAATTCAAAATACTGAATTTCCTTGGCCCATTTGTGAAAAGACACTTCTCAGAGGAGGACATACAATCAATCAACAAGTACATGAAAAAATGCTCACCATCGCTAGCAGTCAGAGAAATGCAAATCAAAACCACCCTAAGATACCATCTCACTCCAGTAAGATTGGCAGCCACTATGAAGTCCAACAACAACAAGTGCTGGCGAGGATGCGGGGAAAAGGGTACACTTGTTCATTGTTGGTGGGACTGCAAATTGGTGCAGCCAATTTGGAAAGCAGTATGGAGATTTCTTGGAAAGCTGGGAATGGAACCACCATTTGACCCAGCTATTCCCCTTCTCAGTCTATTCCCTAAAGACCTAATAAGAGCATGCTACAGGGACACTGCTACATCGATGTTCATAGCAGCACAATTCACAATAGCAAGATTGTGGAACCAACCTAGATGCCCTTCAATAGATGAATGGATAAAAAAAATGTGGCATTTATACACAATGGAGTATTACTCTGCTTTAAAAAATGACAAAATCATAGAATTTGGAGGGAAATGGATGGCATTAGAGCAGATTATGCTAAGTGAAGCTAGCCAATCCTTAAAAAACAAATGCCAAATGACTGCTTTGATATAAGGGGAGTAACCAAGATCAGGGTAGGGACGAAGAGCTTGAGAAGAAGATTAACATTAAACAGGGATGAGAGGTGGGAGGGAAAGGGAGTGAGAAGGGAAATCGCATAGAAATGGAAGGTGATCCTCAGGGTTATACATAATTACATATAAGAGGAAAGGAGGGGTAAGAGTAAAATAATACAAGTGGAAGAAATGATTTACAGTAGAGGGGGTAGAGAGAGAAGGGGAGGGGAGGGGAGGGGAGGGGAAGGGGGATAGTAAAGAATAGGATAGACAGCAGAATACATCAGTCACTAGAATGGCAATATGTAAATCAATGGAAGTGTAACTGATGTGATACAGCAGTCGGTATACGGGGTAAAAATGGGAGTTCATAACCCACTTGAATCAAACTGTGAAATATGATATATTAAGAACTATGTAATGTTTCGAACGACCAACAATAAAAAAAAATACTGAATTTCAAAATTCCCCCTTTCAACTCTTTTCAACCTATAGATTATCATTTAGAAGGAAGTGTTTCCATTATTTAGGGATTTTTACAGTATCTCTTTTTACAGTATCTTTTTTATGCATTTGAAATTAATTCTATTGTAACAAAAGAACATACATTTTATTAATGGATCTTTTACTTTTTAGAGTTTTATCCTTTTGTTGGTGCCTTCAAATTCACTAATCTCTTCTGCAAGGTCTAATATGCCATTAATCCCATCCAGTGTATTTTCTTTGACTAACATTATTGTTTTCATCTGTAACAGTTCAATTTGATGAAATTTTTGTCTACTATGTGTCTCTATGAATATTTTCAATATGTCCTCTGGCTTCTTGAATATATAGAATACAGTTATAATATGTATTTTTAAAATTATTTCTGGGTACCAGGGATTGAACTCAAGGGCACTTGACCACTGAGCCACATCCCCAGCCCTATTTTGTATTTTATTTAGAGACAGGGTCTCACTGAGTTGCTTAGCTCCTCACCTTGGCTGAGGCTGGCTTTGAGCCTGCAATCCTCCTTCCTCAGCCTCCCAAGGCACTGGGATTACAGGTGTGCATCACCACGCCCAGCTATAATATGTATTTTAGTGGCATCATCTACTTATGCCATGTCCATTCTGTATCAATTTCAATTGATTGACTTTTCTCCATGGAAAAGTCTTTATCTAATTCTTTCAGTGGTTCTCAACCTTGGGTTCTTTTCTCATGTGCATAGGCGAATATTCAGCTGGGGACTCAGAGACCCTTTAAAGATCTCTAACATTCCCTTTGGGTTACCAGTCTGGGATTCTGCTTAGTGAACTATAGCTTTTCTGTTTTTCCTGAACTTCCTACTTTATCTCCACAACTCAGGGACACAATAAAGCTCCAGTGGGCTCCCTCCTCCCCTATTACATCCTGGAACCTCTCTGGTCAACAATCTGAAGCAACCATAAGGTTCACCACTGGGTCTTCCATTTTCAGTTATCATTGTCTTTGATTACACGTCATTCTATATATTGTAGTTTCACTTATTTTAACCAATTTCCTGTTTTTGTTTTCCCCTGGTATTAGGGCAAATCCTGTTCCTTTTACTCCTTTTGATAGAAAGGAAATTAACAAATTATATCTGTTTGTTAGTTCCAGGGCTGTCATTTTCTTACTTTGAAAAGTTAGTAAGCAAGATAAAATGTTTTATTGGTCCTAATGGAGGTTTAATATCTACTTTCCAATTTTTTAAAATTAGATGAAACAGTATAAATGAGTAGAACCAATTGGAAGTCACATAATAAGAGCTTACTTTGTAATAAAGCAATATGTTTTATGATTTCTCTCTTTTTTTAGAAAGTTCAACCATCCTGGAAAAACTATTTAAAAATCTGAAAAAAATACCATGGGAACAGTTTAATCTGAAATTGAAATTTAAATGTTCGGGTATTTCTTCTCTATCTTTATTTTCCTAGAGGAAAATAGGGTAGTCTATGGTAGAAATCAAGAATGATAGGAAAGTATTTTGCTGAAAGAGCCAAAAATTATATTTCATGTTATTTTCTTTTTGTGAAAAATTTTAATAACCAAATATAAAAGAATTATGAAAAACAACTTAAAATGTTTCCAATGTTTATAATGATATATATCTGATCATGACACTTAACTGCTTAACCCTTCTAATGTATCCTACTGAATTTTTAATTTGAATTTATCATGAATCATGTAATGCACCTTTAATATTTATTTTAAAAATTGAAGTCTGCATGGCCAATGAGATCCACCATGATCCAACTCTTGCATACCCACCTCATGGTACCCTTTACCCTTTGCACTTGTGTAGTACATACTTCGTTCCCACAGCGAAGCCTTTCCTGTCATTTTTTTTTCTGCTAGATTTTTTTCCCATAATTGCGATATGAATGGCTGTTCTTTAGATATCCAGTTTCACTAAAATATTACTTCTCTGGGAAGTCTTTTTCAACCATACCAGTGAATGTCCCATTTCCTCACTGCGGTAGTCAGAATTCCCAGATAACCCACAATGACACAGTCTAATACCTTCCCTCTGAATGTGGATGGTATCATTAAATATGATGGGAAATTACTGCCATGAAAAAATCATGTTATATAGCCCAAGAGGTTTGTCAATATAGTTAAAGTCCTTAATCAGTTGCCTATAACTTAATCCAAAGGACAATTATACTGGATGGTCCTGACCTGATCAATGGCTCAAGATCCTGAGTCCTTCAAAACAGATTTTATTTATGTGGAAAAAGCCAATAGTCATTTTTTGAGAGTCTCTGAGGGGAGTCATAGGGCATGACCTGAAGGCCACCTCAAAGAGCTGAGATTCCCTCCCGTCAGTAACTGTTACCTTCTAAGGCTACAGGGCTCATTGCATCCGTTCAGCAAAGAATTGAAGAATAGAACACACAGACAGCAAGCAAGAAGTAGGTTGATTGCTAGGCAATAAATTTATGCTGCTTTAGATTACTATATTTCTGGTGTTATTTTGGCAAAAATAGAAAATGAATACAATTAGAGTAACTCTTATTATTTACATTCCATTATTTTCTTTTCAACATAGCTTAACATACTTTGAAATTATCTATCTGTATTTTGTTGTTTACTTTATTATTAATGTCTAGAATATACCTTCTACTAAAAAACATTATTTTTTTGGTTGTCATTTTACTACATTGAATCTGGCCATTCTGGTTGTTTCAGAGTTGACTGGAGAGAATTATAAGTCTGTTTGTATTTTTTGTAAAAAAATGAGAATATACAATGATATACATTATATAATATTGATATTCTTAGTGTTGCAAACTAATTTTTTTTGTTTTCTTCAATTTACTGAATAATTAAATATAAAGGAAAGACTAAGAATTATTCGAAGAAAAGGAGAGACCAGGCCAAAATTTCACATAATTCAGAGGAATGCAGCTCTGCTATTTTTCAAATAATAAAATTGTTTATGGAAGCCAGACAATATTTCAGTGCAGAATTTTATTTTACATCTTGAAAAAACTTTTTTTTTGTTGTTTGGATTTCACCCACAGTAGTTATTGTGACCACATGTGGTCATGGTGCCAGAGTATTCCCCTGTGTGTGTTTCATGCCCAGAGTGATTCTCTCATCCAGAGCTTTCAGCAGATCTGCCTGTTTGGTGAATTTCTGCTTTTTATCCTCCAAAGGTAATCAGCAACTGTTTTTGCCATGGAGAAGGAGAACAACAAGATTTGTGTTCATTCTATTCATGGAAAAATTGAAGTATATGATGTTCTTGTTTACATTTGCTAAAACAGCAAAATATTTTGCTTTTTGTTTTTAAGCCATCATACTTCCAGGTAATATATTTCCTTGTGTAAAAATTTTTCAAGCCTGAAACTCTGACCTGCTATACTCATAATATCTTATAACTCTTAATATCTTATAACTTGGAAAAAATTGCATCTGAAAATGCTTTGAATGAAACTGTATTGCAACATCCAACCTCTAATGTTTCTGTAGAAATATCAGTATTTTTTTTGTATGAACTAAAAGATTCTAGAGATCATTTCATGTGAAATAATATATCTTCCATTGATCCTCATTGGTACTTAAAATTATAACCTTAATCCATTTGTATTAGTTTTATGTTTTTTTTTGTTTGTTTTATTCTACTCAGAATTTACTGCTGAAAAAAGAATGGAGGTAAATATTTGAAGTTCCTCGTGCCTTTTCATTTTGTTACCTGAAACAGAGATGAAATTAACCTGGTCTGTAGAAAAGTCTATTGGAAGGAAATATTCAAGTAGTCCTGGTTTCCTATCTTGGTTTAATCTCTCATTATAATGATACTGAAAATAAAGTATCCTCAAATGATAAATAAAAATAGACACAAGATCTGTAAAAAAAAAAGCTGTCAAACTCTAATGAAAGAAATCATATAAAAGCCAAATAAATGGAGAGATAGCCAATGTTCATGGATGAACAGTACTCCATAGTCAGTTCTTCTCACTTTATCTTTATATTTAATGCAATCCAAATCAAAATCCCAACAAGTTATTTTTCAGATATTAGTACATTAATTCCAAAGATTATATGAAGAAGTAAATGATTGGAATAGTCAAAAAATGTTACGGGAAAATAAATTGAGAAAACTGACATTGTCTCACTTCATGATTGACTATAAAGCTAAAGTAAGTGACAGTCTAATATTGTTTCAAAAATAAACAGTTGGAATAATGTAACAGAACAGAGAGCCAATAAACAGATCTACCTAAACATAATCAACAGATCTTTAACAAAGAAAATACACTAGAGAAAAGGTAACATTTTCAACAAATAGTGATAGAGTAACTGAACATTCACATAAAAAAGAATTTAGATAAAGCCATTACACCATTCATAAATATTAACTCAAAACAGATAATAGACCTATGTATGCTATTTCAAACTGTAAAACTGCCAGAATATAATATAGGAAAAAGAATCACAGGATGATCTTAGGTTTGGTCATAAAAATACAAGCCTATGAAAGAAAGAACTGATAAGTTGGATTTCATTGAATTCCTGGGCTGGGGATGTGGCTCAAGCGGTAGCGCGCTCGCCTGGCATGCGTGCGGCCCGGGTTCGATCCTCAGCACCACATACCAACAAAGATGTTGTGTCCGCCGAGAACTAAAAAATAATAAATATTAAAAAATTCTCTCTCTCTCTCTCTCTCTCTCTCTTTCTCTCCTCTTTCATTCTCTCTTTAAAAAAAATTCCTGTTCTGGAAAGGACACTGTTTAAGGAATGAAAAGTCAGCATAGAATGGGAGAAACTATTTCAAAAGACGTGCATTTCTGACAGAGAATTGTCACCCAAAATATACAAAGACCTTGTAAAACTCAATAAGAAGCCAAATAGCTCAATTTTAAAATGGAGAAAAAATTTCAATAGATACATGAAGAAGAAAATGACTTGAAGAGATCCTCAGCCTCATATGTTATCATGGAAAAGCAAATTAAAACAATTGTGAGATATTCTTATAGAAACCTATTAGAGTGGCCAAAATCCAGAACACTGACAACACCAAATGCTTTCAAGGGTATGAAGGAAGAAGAAATCTTATTCATTGCTGGTAGGCTTGCAAAATGGTTGCAGCCTCTTTGGAAAGATAATTTGGCAACTTCTTACTATATTAAACATACTCTCAATGTACATCCCATTAATCACCTTCCTCAGCACATTCCCAAAGGAGTTGAAAACTCATGTTCACACAAAAAGTTGGACACAAATATTTATAGAAGCTTTATTCATAATTGCCAAGATGTGGAAGGGTCCAAGGCATCATTTAGTAGGTAAAGGGCTAAATAATTTGTGATATAGGCACACAACAGATTATTATTCAGTGCTAAAATGAAAGGAGCTCTCAAACCATAAAAAATAGATGGAGAAAATGTATATGTGTACAACCAAGTTAAAAAAAAAACATAATCTGAAAGTGTGCATACTATATAATTTCAACTATTGGGGATTCTGAAAAAAAGGCAAAACTATGGAAATCATAAGTAGATCGGTAATTGCCAAGGATTGGGAGAGAAAGAGGGTTTAATAGATGGAGCGCAGAGGATTTTTAGGGGAGTGAAACTATTTTGTGATGCTATAATGGTGGAGACAAGGTCATTATACATTTGTCCAAACCCATAATACAACAGCAATAGTGAACTCTACTGCAAACCATAGATTCAGGATATAATGATTTGTCAATAAAAGTTCATAGATGTAATAAATGTAGTGTTCTATAGTAAGTGTTAGAAATGGGGGTACCTAGGCATGTCTAGAGTAGAAGATATGTGGGAACTCTCTGTATCTTCTTTTCAATTTTGCTGTGAACCTAAAGCTTCTCTAAAAATAAACTATTAAAAAACAAAAACAAGGAGGTTGAGGATGTAGTACATCAGATAATGTAAAACAAAGACTAAAATAAAATATGATTATTAATAGTTATTATTTTATTTTTAGGTGACCTGTTAAATATTTATTGACTCTTCTATGTACAGTTTATTGTAGACACATGGAGATGGAATGAGTTTGTTTTATGCATCTTGAAAGATAGAATTAAGAAGCAACTGATGAAACTATGGGGAAAATGAGTTCAATTTACATTAAAAAAAGAAAAAAGAAATTATTTAATTTTAGCATTATTATTTTGGTTATTTATTTACTTCCTATAACCAAATATTGTGATAAATGTCATTATGCATTATCTTAATAAATCTTCACAACCTAATATTTATTTTCATTTTTAAGACTCTTACCTTAGCGAGATAACTATTATGATTATCCTAATTTAAAACTCACTAAAGTTTAATAATAAGAATAAATCACGTATTACTTACTAGATAGGGACTTTTGCTAAAATGAGTGCATGTATGACCTCATTTAATCTTCACATAAATCTTATGCTATAAGTATACTTCTTTTTAGTTTCCTAAGTAGGAACAAAATGTTTAGCTTAATGACACGCAACTCTTTGGTTCCTTCCCGAATTTCCTCTTTCCTCTTTTCCCACTTTCTGGCAACAGCAGAAACATCCCCACAAATTCAGAAATGTAGTCACACTTTGAAGACAGCAGAAGTACTGTAGAGGCCTGGATACCTGCATGGCCTTGTGGAATGTAAACAGCTTCCCCATCCTTGATCTGCCATTGTAATATGGCTGATCTGATATCTATGATATCTGAGGGAAATAATTTTTTTAATCTTATTTAAACCACTGTAGTTAGAAGTTGATTTATTACAGGATGATGAATTGTGCTCTAACAGATATGCCACCCATGGAATGGCTTTTTCTTAGTATTTTGGGGATGACTAAAAGGTTGTTGAACCAGACAGAACTAAACTAAAGTTAGAGATGAAAGGAAATTCTCATAGACAACATCATGGTTTTGTTACAGTTGCAGAATGATGGTTTATCATTCCTGTAAGAAAGAGCTATGTGTTGAGGGGTTCTCAGTGATGCAGCTCATATATCTAATTTTGTCATCATACCAGAACAGAACCATCTCATGACAAATTAAAATGGACCAAGAATAGGAAGCTGATGTTTAGAAATATCACATTTTGAATTTGCAATGAGAAATCATTATCGCACAACCAGAGACATTTAAGTTGTTCATGTAACCAACTTATTTTCTTCATGAAGTCAAGACAAACAGAATGCCAAATTATAATCAGAAGCTACTGCATGGTTTTAGGAAAACTGGATATACTCAAAGTCTATAAAATCAGCCCCTTGAGTCCCTGTAGACAGATATGCATGGGAAGCCAAATCTTAATCAGAAGTTTGCTTCACAGACATGGAATCAGATGTAGGGAGTCTGATGATTCATATGTCAAATGTGCATCTCCAAAAACAGTGCCTTTGCCAATGGGAGCAAGTATACTAAGAAGTCTTACCTCAGATTGATGTCACTATGGTAAACCATTCACATTTCTAGACTTGGATCAGAACAACTCAAAGTTTAAACAAAGGCTAAGGATCCACCTCTGCTTCTACAATGTGTATGAGTTTCCAAGGCATTTTCTGTCCCCCACTTATTTTATGCTTACCTCTCTTATGACATTACTAACTTGTCACATCGTTGCTCTAGAAAAACAAGTTGGATTACTGCTTACGTCTCAAAGGCAAATTTTGTTTCAATCATTTACTCATTGGAGGAACCATCATTGGAGCTATATACAAAAAGGAAAAAACCTTCTGAGAAGTAAATTTTTCAGAGAACATTAGTTTACCAGAATTGAAAAACACCTTCCTTATCTTACTGTAAAATCTAGCTTTGTTTCTTGTTAGATTTCTTAAGGGGGATCCAACATGGCGGCCGGCGAGGAAGTAGCGATTCCAGTGTCTCCACATTAACGGGATCAGAAAGACCCATTGGAACAGCTGCAGTCTACCTACTGATGAACTTCTAGCAAAATTCCGTTAAGAGGAGAACTGCCGGGAATTGGTAGGTTTATTAGAAGTGACAGTTTGTCCCAGACAAGTGGATCTTGGCCGGCCACGCAGGTGCAGAGGGCCCAGTCCCGCAGCCACCAGCCGGTTCTGTGGGCGGCCAGCAGCCCGGAGCAGCGCAGCACGCCCGAACCTGCAGACGGCCCCCCGCCATCCCAGCTCGCCCGGGAGGCTCCGTTCTCGCTCTGCGAGCGGCCGCCCGCCCGCCCGGCTCTTAGCCACGCGGCTGCAGCTGCCCGGCTCTACAGGCGGCCCCCCAGCGGGTGCAGAGGTCCAATCCCATGGCCACCAGCCGCTTCTGCAAGCGGCCGGCGGCCCTGAGCGGCGCGGCCCGCCCGAACTGGCAGAGGGCCCCTGCCATCCCAGCTCTCCCGGGAGGCCTGCTCTCGCTCTGCGAACGGCCACCCCACCCACCCGGATCTTAGCCACGTGGCCACAGCTGCCCGGCTCTACAGGTGGCCTCCCGGCGGCCCGGCTCAGCAAGAGGGGTCCCCGCCCGGCCTGCGGACAGCCCCTGCCATCCCAGCTCCCCTAGTGGCCCCGCTCTTGCTCTGCAAGCGGCCACCCCGCCCGCCCAGCTATTGGCCACTCAGCCTCAGCTGCCCGGCTCTACAGATAGCCCCCGGTGGCCGGGCTCAGCGAAAGGGGTCCCCACCCGCCCGGTGGACAGCCCCTGCCATCCCGGCTCTCCTGGCGGCCCCGCCCACTCTACAAACGGCCACCCCGCCCACCCGGCTCTTGGCCACATGGCAGCAGCTGCCCAGCTCTACAGGCGGCCCCCGGTGGCCTGGCGCAGCGAGAAGTGTCCCCGCCTGGCCCAGCAGACTGCCCGTGCCCTCCCGGCTCTGCTAACAGCCCTACCCTCCAGCCCCGCGAACGGCTCCCCACCCCTGAGACCACGTGAAGGGAATCTAACCAAGCCTTTACGAAACAGCGAACTGGGAACTAAAACCAGAGATTGTGTCAGACCAGAGACAAGGCAGTTCCACCCCTCCCTTCAGACACTCTGGCAAGGAGCCAGGGGCCTGCCATAGCAGAGAGGGGAAGTCACCAAAGATCAGCCAAAGAGATTCCTTCCCAGTGGAATCTACTTTAGCAGGTGTGTGACTCCCACCCACACCAGATACAAACAACCTGGAAACTTCAAAATCTCTCCGTGGGCGTGACCGTAAGGGCCAAAGGACTCTTGACCCCCAACTCCCCCTACTGCCAGTAATGTGGGCATGACTGTAGGGGCAGAGGGAAGCAGAGAAGACTCCCCACCCCCAACTCCCCCAACCGCGAACTGAGAGGGTGTGACGGTAGGGGCGGAGGGAAACAGAGGACACTCCACACCCCCAACTCCTCCTACCGCCAGCAGAGTGGTTGTGATTGTAGGGGCTGAGGGAAGCAGAGGGAATCCTCGACCCCCAACTCCTATTACCACCAGCAGCGACACCAATGGTCTTAGCCGCCAGATTCTGAAGGTGTGCCCACCAAAGGGGTCGGGAAAAATTAAACAATTGACTCCCAGACCACAGCCCCACAGCACTGGGGCTTAGATGAATGACAGAGAGAGTGCTCAGTCGTTAGGGAAATAGAGCACTCGGTAGGGCTGAAAGTGTAACCAAATCCTTGGGGAACTGCCTCTGGTGAGAGGACCTGGCTGGCTGGTAGGAGGAAGGGGAGGAGGGGCCGTAGAAGTGAAACGGCTCTGGACCAACAGGATTGAGAGACTCCCAGGAACCACCTTACAGGGATTGCTGTTGACACATCGAGGGCAAAACTCAGCCCGGAGGGCATAGCTTTGCCTACGGGAAGAGAAGAAAATGGATCTCTAAGACCTAATTTTATTTCCTATTTCATTTTATTTTTTTTCTCTCCCTTTTCCCTCTCTCTCTCCCCTTCCAAGTTTTATTGCTCTTTCCATTCTCCTCTATGCTATCTATCTCCCTCTCCTTCTTTCTTTTCAAGAGCACCTACCTTCCCCTTCCCCCCAACTTTCATCCCAAGCATCACGTCCTCCATTTCGTGTAACTGTCTAAATGCAAATAGGTGAATGTTTCGAGGCTGTCTATAGTGCTCCTGAATACCTAGCTCCTACCAACACCCTGATCCAATCGACGGTTAGTATCCCCCTTCAGTAGAGCAATCTTCTAAAGTAGCCAAGACATACTAACCCTTATACCTGCATAGCACCTAACCTAAAGTCCTAAGAATAAAAAACACATGACTATATGCATACAAAATCCGGAAGCCCTTTATAAATTCAATGAATCAGCTCTAAAGTACAATAAAGCCCAACATCTATAGCCATAATCTCCCACCACAAAGGAGAGACAACAGAGATAAACAAAGCCAAAACAAATGTATAGGAGAAAGCAGTTTCAAAGCAGTCAAACAGAGCTGGAAAGTAACATGAACAACATGAAAAAAACAAGGGAAAAAAGGATTACAGATAATGCAGGACAACTTAAATCCACAGGAGTACCTAGAAGCATCAGAAACATGGACAGGGAAAGAAATCAAGGCATACCTAACTCAGATGGAATGGAATTTTAGAGAAGACATGAGACAGCAAGTCCAAGAATTGAAAGTATATTTTGAAAACGAACTAAACAAACAAATTTAAACTGCAAAGAACGAGCTTTACCAGGAGATAGAGATATTTAAAAAAAACCAAACAGTAATTTTAGAAATGCAAGAAACCATAAACCGGATTAAAAACGCTAACGAGAGTATTACAAATAGGCTAGATCAAGTAGAAGTCAGAACATCAGATAATGAAGACAAAGTTTATCAACTTGAAAAGAGTATAGTCAACACTGAAAAGATGCTTAAATCTCATGAGCAATCTATCCAAGAGTTATGGGATCTCATCAAAAAACCAAATTTGAGAGTCATTGGGATAGAAGAAGGCACAGAGGTTCAAACCAAAGGAATGCACAACCTATTAAATGAAATAATCCTAGAAAACTCCCCAGAGATGAAAGATGGAATGGATTGCCAAATCCTGGAAGCCTACAGGACCCCAAACATCCAAAACTGTAATAGACCAACTTCAAGACATATAATTATGAAGATAGCCAACATACAGAACAAGGAGAGAATATTAAAGGCTACAAGGGAAAAGAGGCAGATTACATTCAGGGGTAAAACAATTAGGTTAACGGCTGATTTTTCATCACAGACTTTGAAAGCGAGAAGATCCTGGAACAATGTATTCCAAATGCGGAAAAATAATGGTCTCCAACCAAGAATACTGTATCCAGCAAAATTAAGCTTCAGATTTGACAATGAAATTAAAATCTTTCACGATAAACAAAAGCTAACAGAATTCACAGCCAGAAAACCAGCACTGCAAAGCATTTTGGGCAAAATTCTACAAGAAGAGGAATGGAAAAATAGTGCCCAAAACCAACAGTGGGAGGTTTCTCAGTAAAGGGGGAGGAAAAAAATCAAAAAGTAAAAACTAGCCAAACTAAAATAAATAAATAAATAAACATGACTGGAAGTACAAATCATATTTCAATTGTAACCTTAAATGTTAATGGACTAAACTCACCAATCAAGAGACACAGGCTAGTAACCTGGATCAAAAAAACAAACCCAACAATATGCTGCCTTCAGGAGACTGATATGATAGGAAAAGTCATACACAGGCTGAAGGTGAAAGGTTGGGAAAAATCATACCACTCACATGGCCCTCGGAAGCAAGCAGGAGTGGCCATACTCATATCGAATAAAATCAACTTCAAACCTAAGTTAATCAAAAGGGATAAAGAAGGACACTATATCCTGTTAAAAGGAACTATCCACCAACAAGACATAACAATTATCAATTTATATGCACCAAATAATGGTGCAGCAACGTTCGTAAAACAAACTCTCCTCAAGTTCAAGAGTCAAACTGACCACAACACAATAATTATGGGTGACTTCAACACACCACTCTCACCATTAGACAGATCCTCCAGAGAAAAGCTGAATAAAGAAACTATAGAACTCAATGACACAATCAATAACCTAGACCTAACCGCCATATATAGAATACATCAACCATCATCAAGTGGATACACGTTCTTCTCAGCAGCACATGGATCTTACTCAAAGATAGATCATATATTATGCCATAGGGCAACTCTTAGTAAATATAAAGGTGTGGAGATAATACCATGCACCATATCTGATCATAATGGAATGAAACTGGAAATCAATGATAAAAGAAGGAAGGAAAAATCCAGCATCACATGGAAAATAAACAATATGTTACTGAATGATCAATGGGTTACAGAAGACATAAAGGAGGAAATCAAAAAATTCTTAGAGATAAACGACAATTCAGACACAACATAACGGAATCTATGGGACACAATGAAAGCAGTTCTAAGAGGGAAATTCATTTCCTGGAGTTCATTCCTCAAAAAAAAGGAAAAACCAACAAATAAATGAACTCACACTACATCTCAAAACCCTAGAAAAGGAAGACCAAAACAACAGCAAATATAGCAGAAGACAAGAAATAATTAAAATCAGAGCGGAAATCAATGAAATCGAAACCAAAAAAAACCATTGAAAAAATTGATAAAACTAAAACTTGGTTCTTTGAACGAATAAATAAGATCAACAGACCCTTAGCCATGCTAACGAAGAGAAGAAGAGAGAAAACTCAAATTACTAACATACGGGATGAAAAAGGCAATATCACAACAGACACTACAGAAATACAGAAGATAATTAGAAAGTATTTCGAAACCCTACATTCTAATAAAATAGAAGACAGTGAAGACATCGATAAATTTCTTAAGTCATATGAGCTGCCCAGATTGAGTCAGGAAGACACACACAATTTAAACAGACCAATAACAAAGGAAGAAATAGAAGAAGCCATTAAAAGACTACCAACCAAGAAAATCCCTGGACCGGATGGGTATACAGCGGAGTTTTACAAAACCTTCAAAGAAGAATTAATACCAATACTTTTCAAGCTATTTCAAGAAATTCAAGAAATAAAAAAAGAAGGAGCTCTTCCAAATTCATTCTATGAGGCCAACATCACCTTGATCCCAAAACCAGACAAAGACACTTCAAAGAAAGAAAACTACAGACCAATATCTCTAATGAACATAGATGCAAAAATCCTCAATAAAATCCTAGCAAATCGAATACAAAAGCATATCAAAAAATAGTGCACCATGATCAAGTAGGATTC
Source organism: Spermophilus citellus (assembly GCF_964194105.1). Lineage (NCBI taxonomy): Eukaryota > Metazoa > Chordata > Mammalia > Rodentia > Sciuridae > Spermophilus > Spermophilus citellus. Next base: position 6,101,557 of record NC_138194.1, read on the forward strand.
ATCCCTGGGATGCAAGGTTGGTTCAATATACGGAAATCAATAAATATTATTCACCACATCAATAGACTTAAAGATAAGAACCATATGATCGTCTCAATAGATGCAGAAAAAGCATTTGACAAAGTACAGCATCCTTTTATGTTCAAAACACTAGAAAAACTGGGGATAACAGGAACTTACCTCAACATTGTAAAAGCTGTATATGCTAAACCTCAGGCTAGCATCATTCTAAATGGAGAAAAACTGAAGGCACTCCCGCTAAAATCTGGAACAAGACAGGGATGCCCTCTCTCACCACTTCTATTTAATTTAGTCTTTGAAATACTAGCCAGAGCAATTAGACAGACAAAAGAAATTAAAGGCATAAAAATAGGAAAAGAACAACTTAAAATATCACTATTTGCGGACGACATGATCTTATACCTAGAAGACCCAAAAGGGTCTACAAAGAAACTACTAGAACTAATAAATGAATTCAGAAAAGTGGCAGGATATAAAATCAACACACATAAATCAAAAGCATTCCTGTATATCAGCAACAAAACTTCTGAAATAGAAATGAGGAAGACCACCCCATTCACAATATCCTCAAAAAAAAAAAAAATACTTGGGAATCAACCTAACAAAAGAGGTGAAAGATTTATACAATGAAAACTACAGAACCCTAAAGAGAGAGATAGAAGAAGATCTTAGAAGATAGAAAAATATACCCTGTTCATGGATAGGCATAACCAACATCATCAAAATGGCAATATTACCCAAAGTTCTCTACAGGTTCAATGCAATGCCAATCAAAATCCCAACGGCATTTCTTGTAGAAATAGACAAAGCTGTCATGAAATTCATATGGAAAAACAAAAGACCCAGAATAGCAAAAGCAATTCTAAGCAGGAAGTGTGAATCAGGCGGTATAGCGATACCAGATTTCAAACTATATTACAGAGCAATAGTAACAAAAACAGCATGGTACTCTTACCAAAGCAGGCAGGTGATCCAATGGTACAGAATAGAGGACACAGAGACTAATCCACAAAATTACAACTTTCTTATATTTGATAAAGGCGCTAAAAGCATGCAATGGAGGAAGGATAGCATCTTCAACAAATGGTGCTGGGAAAACTGGAAATCCATATGCAACAAGATGAAGCTGAACCCCTTTCTCTCGCCATGCACAAAAGTTAATTCAAAATGGATCAAGGAGCTAGATATCAAATTAGGGACTCTGTGCCTGATAGAAGAAAAAGTTGGCTCCGATCTACATATTGTGGGGTCGGGCTCCAAATTCCTTAATAGGACGCCCATAGCCCAAGAGTTATATACAAGAATCAACAAATGGGACTTACTTAAACTAAAAAGTTTTTTCTCAGCAAGAGAAACAATAAGAGAAGTAAACAGGGAACCTACATGATTCTGAAGACACAGAAAAATGCCTTATGCTGTGATGTTTCTCTAGAATTTGATAGACCAGTTAGTATCATACTGCAATAAAACACAATGCGTTCTCCTAGATTTTAGTATACCATTGCTTTCCCAAATCAGAACCACTTTCATTTAACTTACATATTTGACCAACTTCTCATCCTTAGAGATTTTTCTAGCTTTAGGTAGAAATATAGATAAATATAGATTAATACAATCTTTGTGTACTCAGGTTTACCCTATTTCTAAGATGTGATCTACATTTGTAACTGACATTTGAGAGTCAGATCCCTGTTTTGTTCCTTGTATAGTATTTTTCTTTGGTGAATTTGTTTGTGGTCCCATTTTTCTAAAACCAAGATCTAGCTTTGTTATTTTCAAGCCAGTTAGCATGTACTAAAGATGTGGCCCTGGTTCTGTCTAATGCCAGAGACAGTCTTACTCACTCCTATATTCCCTGATACCTACCAGCAGTCTGGACTCCTATCACTTGCTCTGGACTCTCACCCTCTTAGTAAGTCTGTGTGCACTTCCACCAACCTTTATCTCATAGTGAATGCTTTCTGAGTTCTGTTTTATCATTAACCCTTTGCATTTGGGGTCATGTCCTAATACTGTTGCTTCTCTCTTTCCTACGTGCATCTTCCTGAGAGCCTTTCTGTTTCCCTGCATCCCATTGCATCACTAAACCTCAAGCAGACAAATGACACACAGCACTCCATAAATCCTGACTGCTGAACAAGCAGACAAATATTCCATTCTGGTCAGTGTATGGGGTTGCACAATCCCACATGCCATAGAGTACTACTGGCACATTCTCTTGGGGAACAGTTCCCCCTTCCTGGAAATAATCACAACCAGAAGCACTGCATTTTGCAACACCCTGGGAAACCACTTGAATCATTCTGTGAGAGTAAGGAAGATATCAAGTATCAATCCTGGAATCAACTTTTGTTGGAACAAAAAAAAACTCATTTGTGCTGTCGTCATCAAAGCAATTTCTTCTTGCGTATTTTGAAGAAAAAAAATGTATACTCTCATATGGCTTTACATATTTAGGTACACACTTTCTAAATTTCCCTATCAGAATTGTGAAGGCATCCAAGTAATGGAAGTGTCACATCTCCAGGGAATTTTTTAAATTAACATATTTATTTGAACTTTAACACAAATGCAAAATCCTTCTCTAATTTTTGGCTTCATAAAAAGCCCTGTATCTATCTCTAGGTTGTATTTTGTGATGTTCGTGTTTCTGAAGGCCCATGTTACTTGTACTATTGAACATTAAAATTATAAGAATTATAGATAAGTAAATAATCATATGGATAGACACATGTATAGCAATATGACATTTTACAAAGTGCATTTTGCCTTTAATGTTTCACAGAGAGCCTCAAAATATACCTGCAAATTAAATAATATGCTCATTTCTGTAGATACAGAAGCCAAAATATCAGGAGGCTTGTTTTAGTAAGCTTTTTCATCACTGTGACCAGAGGACCCAACAAAACAACTTAAAAGAGGAAACATTTATTTTAGCTCACAGTTTCAGAGGTTCACTCCATAGACAGCTGATTTTATTGCTCTGAGCCCAAGATGAGGCAGAACATCATGGTGGAAGGTCATGGAAGAGGAAAGATATCAGTCCATGATAGTCAGGAAGCAAAGAGAAAGTTCTGCTCTCCAGTGTATATTCCTACTAGACTGTGAGTAACTTCTGAGTTGGCCCAGTCTTATCTTTATGCTATTTCTATCCCAGATACTTAAGAGATATCCAATCAAACTCGGTGGCTTAAACAAATAAACGAATAAAGGAATGAAATATCTCAACTGCATTTACACTCCAAAAGCAGGCCCAAATTTTCCTGCTATTTCACCAGATCCCATTTACCAACCTCAACCTCCATATCACCCCTTTTTTGTGTTATGGTAGGTTACTCTTGAAACGTGAACCATATAAAGACCTAAGTACATGTATGAAGACACGAATTGATGTAACTCTACTTCTTGTACAACCAGAGAAATGAAAAATTATGCTCCATTTGTGTACTATGAATCAAAATGCTTTCTCCTTTCATGTACAACAAATCAGAATAAATAAATAATTGGAAAAATAAGATTGACAGAAGCCAAATTCTCAACAAAGCATCCCACCTGGTAAATAGTAATATTTTGTTTTTCACCTATTCACAAGAAAAAAAAAATGTTTGTTTTCCAGATAATGTGGAAAGGAAATTTCTGCTGTTTCATTTTAACTGACTTTGGAGAAGGAAGTAGCATAAATTCTGAAATAGCTGTCTTTGAAAATGAAGTTGAGATAGTTCATTCCTTTATTCATTTGTTTGTTTAAGCCACAATTTGATTGGATATCTCTTAAGTATCTGGGATAGAAATAGCATAAAGATAAGACTGTGCTAACTCAGAAGTTATTCACAGTCTAGTAGTAAAAACTGCATAAGCTTAAAATAGAGATACTCAAAAAAAGTTGTAGGGACTTAGAGAGAGAGACTCTCACTCTAGTACTCAGTGAGATGAAGAGCCTTCTGGAGTCAAAAGTCACATGAGGAAGGTCTGTGAGAAAAATACTGCTTAATAAGCAAGGAATTCAGGTTGAAGGAAATCTCTACTGTAAGGCTTAGTAAGTGAAATGATAAAGAATGCTCTGGAGTTGGTTAGCTGTGTAGAATGAAGATCACACAGCAGTTGGGAGCTGGCTGAAGACCATGAAGAGAAGAATCACAGATATTACCCTGAGACTTGTCTGCTTATTCCATTGAAGGAAAGGGGAAGTAGGGAACTTCAAAGGTGTGCAAGTGGGAACATTGAAAGAATTTCTGAAATCTTCTGTCTGTCTTCCTGAACTTGGTTTCTACAAAGTGGATTCCGAGAGGAGGGTTTTGATTTAAGTAATTTATTTGGGATGTCATTTCAGAAATCAAGGTGAAGGAATGAAGAAGGGAGATAGAGAAAGGAGGGAAGCCACTGATAGATGTCAAATACATGTGTGACCACTTCGAGGTTTGGAGTTTAATTTTGCATGTGATTCACTGGGAGATGCAGAACGTTCCATCCCACTGCCCGACCAAGAATGGAGAAGCTAAGGTATTCGTGCATGCACTCTGTTCTTCATCCTCTGAGAGTCGCTTTTGGGCACTAACTCTCTGGAAATTTTGACTTGATCTATACAAAGGGCACTCTCCTCCAAGAAAGCCTTCAGATGGAGAGATGAAGCAAATGTGACCTGTTTGGAACCACATCCAGGCAACCTCTGAGATGGGCCAATTTGATAGGATTGGGGTCATTTTTCTCCTTACAAAATATGAAACAGGCTATTCTGCTTGGGAGGCACCACTGAAGACCCCCTGGAAGAGACTATGAATTTTAAGTCATTAGGATTTTCTTCCTTGTCATCTCCTTAGGTGAATCTGTGTGCGTGGTAAATCTGAAACATGCCCAAATCACATCACGCATCATGGAGTCCTGCTGTCTGCTGAGAGGGTTGACTTTTTAAAGCTAGGCATCCTGATTGCAGCCGACAGACTTCCTTTGAATGCCTGCACGGCTTGGGGGAACAAACAGCCTTGTAACTTGTCCTTTCTGGAACCTATAGTATCAAGGAAGGAGGTCTTCCTCATTCCAAGACCTTCCTCTCTTTTGTTGCTCCAGATAGCAAATGACATCCTTGTGTGGTACATTAAGATCTACTGTGTCCCCCCAGCAGCCAGAGGCCTGCTCAGTGTACACCCTGGCAGTTCTCATTATGAGGGATAATAGGCAACATGTTTCCTTAAGATTTGTTATCTTTTCTCACTCAGCCACTGCCAACGTGTCTGCTGGATATTCACTGGGCCCTGTTTTGCACCACGGTGTGGAAGGCAAGATAGTGGAGTGTCATTTCGTATGGGATTCCAGCTGCAAGCCCAACATCTGCTGAGTATTCCGTAACTTTCTTTGAACATAATTAAATACAATCACCAGCCTCCCCCTCAGCCTCCCACTGTCTACCCCATTAAAAAATGGGAAGAATCCACCATCAAATCTATGTGTGAAAAGGTTGAGCAGTGAGCATAATGCAGCCTCAACTCGTCCAGCCATTTCTACTGAATATTTGAATCATTATTCTCCTAAAATATCCTCTGCAGTTCTTCTTCCCTTCTTTTCTCCCTCCCTCCCTCTCTTTTCTCGGTCTCTCCGTTTCTCTTTCCTTATCTCACCCCTTTCTCTTTCTCTCTTTGTCTTTTTTTTTCTAAGAGGAGGAGTGTTTACATTGTTCAGAAAACTTTGGAATCAATCTATCTATCTTTCTTTCTTTCTTTCTTTCTTTCTTTCTATAAACAAGTACTAATTTGTTACATCCCAGTATTTAGGCATGAAGGCATACAAGACCTGCCCTTATGAATTCAGAATTATCATTTGTCATTTAAAACAATCTCAGAAACAGAACAGCATGGCGAGAGGCGAAAGCATTGGCTTTGGGGTAAGATGTGTCCAGGTATAAATGCTTCTTAACCATTTCCTTATTATTTGACTTTTCTGGGTCTGCTTTGCTCATCTATACAATAGGAATTATAATTTTTCAGCCTCACTAGGCTGTGGTGATGTATAAACTAGTTAATAAATCATAGCACATAACTCAACACATTATAGTTCTGCTTGTTTTCAAACTGTCCCAGATAGTTTTTGAAAGGGGTTAACACTCTGTTAGTTCCATGGGTTTGGAATCAATGGCAGGTGATGGCATGAGTGGATGTGTGCATTTACTCGGCATAGACTTTGCAAGAAGAGATGGATGTGGAAAGCATATCTGACTGTCTGTGGGCAGGGTGATATGGCTCCACGCTCATGGAAGTATAGCATAGCCGAGGCAGAAGGGGTCTCATTCTGCATTGACTAGGAAGTAAATCACTATAAGCACTACACTTTAGGCATACAATCTCTGAGGGCTGAGAGTTCGCTGAAAGTCAGGTCTGAAAACTTCTTTCACACTCTTTCCTCTGCTTCACTACACTAGAGTGTCAATTTGAGATCACAGGCAGCCAATCCAAAGTAGAAATGAAGACTATGCTACCCTGTTCCCATCTCTCTCCCACCAGGGTATGTTCTCCTACATGCATTTTCTTTCCTTAAAATGGTTAGTGCACAATTATTATATTTTATGGCACAGAATATTAATTATTCACATAATGGCTATCCTCTTCCTCTTGTTTTCTGAAAATGTTTCCTTTCCATATAGAAGCAGATGTTTTTCTTTCCCAACCTCTCCTGGAGCAAGAACGTGGGTTTTGAATGGAGAGCTGCTGATGGTGCATGAGAGGATGTGTGCATTCACTAGACATTTACAGGTTGTTCATTAAAAATAAGATAAGTGAGTAGGGCATGGTGGTGCTTGCCTGTAATCCCAGGGGCTCAGGAGGCTGAGGCAGGAGGATCGCAAGTTCAAAGCCAGCCTCAGCTACTTAGTGAGGCCCTAAGCAACTCAGGAACACCCTATCTGTAAATAAATATTTAAAAGGGCTGAGGATGTGGATCAATGGGTAAGAATACCTGGGTTCAATCCATGGTACCAAAAAAATAAAGAAAGAAAAAGAAAAAGAAAAACCAGAGAGAGAGAAGGTAAATGAGAGAATAAGGGAAGTAATCTATACTATTACTATCTTGTTACATTTGTTTATATGTCTTTGCATATATACACACAGTGTGAGTTCACACGTGGATGTGCACATGAATATACATGGTCACTCAAAACTAGTCTTTTGCAATCTGTTCATATAATATTACCAGTTTTCTTCACAAGTTGAAGACTTTCTACTTTGTTATTTGGCTATGCAGTAGTTTTGTATATCACTAAATGAACATTTATTTAGCAACTCTAGTTTTCATTATCCAGATTATTTTAACTTACAAATAGCATTTTCATGATTATTCATAGAACTGGAGGTACTTATATTTCCCACAAAATGTTATTTTCTAAAAACATTCTGTTTATAATTGTCTCACTTTTCTGAAGAGCCTAGAAATAGCAAGTCTCTTTTGGGCAGCTTTACATTTTACAAAGCACTCACATATTCAATGTTTCTCATGGTCCTCACAGCTTTCTTTTGAGAATGATAGCTGTTACAATTCTAGTTTTCTTTAGATGAGGACACTTGATTGGCTTTCTTAAAAGCCTGGCAGTCCATAGTAAATCAGGAGCTGAACTGTAGATTTGGAATTGTTCTTTTCTTCCTCTTTTCCTGTTATCTCTCTGCCTGGATCCACCCTCCCCACCTCCTTGTTAATTATCTTTCTTTTTATTTATTTTTATGTGGTGCTGAGGATCAAACTCAGGGCGAGGCAAGCATTCTACCACTGAGCTACAAACCCAGCCACCCCCTTTTTATAATTAAAAAAAAAATCTGATCTCTGTCTTCAGTAAGGGGGAATAGCAAGTAAATTGGCATTTGTATCAGCTTATGGAAAATGTAATAATGGGAGGATGGAGGAGTGACTCTTAAATCATTCAGGAATGTTATGAAATGCATCCTAGAAAAGGCAAATTTAAAGACAGATTTACTTCATATGGAAGTTCCCTCTAAGCAACTATAATCTCACTTTATTTCCAATATTTGCAGTTGCAGTGTTGCATTGGTAGAGGGCAGGGTTCTCTGTTCTTGGACAATCAACACTCAATCTTACCCTAAGCTTCTTGACTATACCCTTCATCTTCCATTATATGTACAATCCATTGTTTTAGGAATACTTATTCTCACTTCACATAATCTCCTAAACTTTTCTCTGTCTAGTCCTCCTCATTGCTTGAAATCGAGTTTGGAAGTTATATCCTTTATGAAAGTATCTTCAACTCCTATGGCTGTACCTGGAAAATACAAAATACTCACAGCATATTGGAGCAGACTATAACCCTCATTCTGCAAGATTTTCCATTGCATGACCAGAATGAAAAAAACTCTAGACTAACTACTAATTATTGTGGCTTCAACCAGGGAGACAGATATTTGGTGCATGGTCATGGCCAAGGGGGTGTTGTAATGACTAAAGGAGAGTGAAAAGATAGATAGCCTCTGAGGACATGGTTCTGACCATTGTTTTTTCTTTTGTTTTATTTCCTCCAATATATTTTTATTTTTTCATCTTTCTGATGCAGTTTTAGTATCAAATGATAATGGTGTTGCTGTTGAATTTTCTTAATCTTCTCAAAAGCACAGAAGAACTTCATAACTAGGAAAAAAATATCAGAAGGTGAATGAGGTGCCACTCAGAGAAACTAATTAATAGGGCTGGATAATAGAAGAATGCTTCTCAAATATGATTTTTTAATAAGTCCACTCAAAAGGCTTTGTTTTGGGAAGCCATTTCCTTAGATTCTTAGAGATTTCTGTACATACTTGGCAAGATTGTTACTGTTGGAAATAATATTTAGCTTTATATCAATAGATTTCACTGTAATTAAAATCAATCAAAGCCCTGAGAGGGTTTGGGGAACTTCACCTTCTTGGCACAGATCTATGGCAACAGAGAAAAGACATTTTGGTTGACAGATAAGCCATACTCCTACAAATATTACTCAAGATCTCAGGAGTTTTGGCTTTGAAAACAAAGACACTCAAATCTGTTGCTGAAGGATCTATCTATAAATGGGATCTAAGTTGCCAAACCATATGGAAGTCAAAAGACAGGCAAGTTACACAGGTCATTAAAGATGAAGCTGGAAAATGTAAATTGAAAAAAATAATAATCATCTAGGAAAACCTATTTTATTTTAGGAGACTTGCCCTTCCCTCACAGAGAAATCTGTTCAATTTCTCAGTAAATAATTGTGTTACTTATTTATTGGTGCATAACAAATTACCAAAAACATAGGCATTAAAACAACACATATTTACTACCCAACAGTGTTCCTGTTTCATGAGTCTGGACATAGTTTATCTGGGTTCACAGCAAGGATGTGATCCAGGTGTCAGCTGGGTGTGTTTCCATTGGGGGAGAACCATTTCCAAGTTCACACAGGTTGTTGGTGACATCTGTTTTGTTGTTACTGCGGGTTGATGGCCCTAGCTTCTTGCTGGTTGTCGGTGGGGGCTGTCCTTAGTTCCTCACAGTTGCTCACAGTCCCTGGGCATGTGGGCTTTTCCACAATGGTCCTTTAATTGTGTGAAGCCAGAAAAGCCTCTAAAGCCTGTTGGCTAGCAAGTTGGAGTGCTATATATCATAGTGTAATCTAGGGCATGGCATTCTATCCAAATCACCATATTGTATTGATAAGAAGCCAATAACAGTTTCCTCCCACAGATAAGGAGAGAGGATTGTGCAAGACCATGAACAATTTAGTTCTGGTTAATAAATACACAAAGTCAAATTTTTCCTTCAAGAGTTTTTCTTTTGAATGCGTATTCTTCCATAGATACTATTTTTTTTTATTTTTCCACTTGATTGGGTGTTTTAATTTCACCTATTATTCTAGAAAAACAGTTGACGATAATTTAAGACATCAGATTTTTAAGATATACTTTTTGCAAGTATTTCTCTTTAATGTAACTAATGTTTAAATTATTTCATTGTATTTGCTTCACAATGAAGAGCTTTTAAATTAAAATTTTTATTAAGATATTTTCCTTCAAGAATTTCTGTAATGTTATCTTCTCTGTTCGACATAGAAATTACATTGTTCATGTGCCAAAGTGAAAGAGGGAAATTTACTTACTCTTTGGTTAACCTTGATAACATAATCAGAATAGCCATATTAGGTGTAGTTTAAATAAACATATAGCACTTTGCTTCACACACATTGGGCATTTAACAAACATCAGTTTTGCAACTCCCAGTATTATTTACAGTGTGCCTACACACAAACACCCATACCTGTGAACATACACAAATTCAGAAACAGAAGGTCACCCATTCACATATCGTTAATTCAGAGACTGTATATGTTTAGGGTTTTCTGAAACTATCATATTCTTTTACACCCAAGAATGGGAGTCGGAGGAGGTCTTAAGGAATATTTGGATCACTGATAAGAAGATCTGTGGGTATGATACCCACCCATGACTGCGGAGACTAGTGTTTTGGAAGAAAAGGGAAGATACTCCCTTTCATTAGAAGGTAAGACCACCACGAGAGGAATTATGTCTATTTTGATTACCATTGTAGCTTTACTTACCATTGTGTTTTGTGTTCTTGGTACACAATAAATTTTCAATACATGTGTATTTGATTAATAGGTGAATTAACAGATAGTTTAAGAGGTATGGCTAGGAAACAGTGAGGATTATATATCCCATTAAAACTAAAGTTTAATCTTCAAGGCCCTTCCCTTATAGAGAACTTCTGGAGGTTGAAGAGTGTTTTAGGGGCAGTGAGAGACAGCCAGACTGCAATCAAGAAACATCTTTATGTAAGCATTTCTGTAAATTGTCCAAGGAGATCTTTTAAAAGAGTGAGTCCTTAATATTCAACCTTCAAGTAAAATTTCTACCTTATTTTCCTATTCTAAATACATAATCACTTTCTTTATATTTCTTTGAAGAAAATTTCTCAAATATCTAAGCTGAGACACAAAAATACAGTTATATATTCCAGGGAGTGTATATATTCAGGGAAATGGATTAAGATCACCAAATTGAATGCTTGTTTTTTTAAAAATAGTGCTTATTCTTGTCTTCATCATTCCCTTGCATAAAGCTTCTGGAGTATTGTGAGAGAGTAAATAGTCCTGTCACATCTCCCAGACCATGAGAGGACTCACCAGGGGTGTATTAGCTAAAGGAAGTAGCAATCAGTGAGAAATCAAGAATCACTCCCCATTATGCAGCTGAGCAGTTTAACACTCATGGAGGGAGAGACAAGCCTCAAGGTTGAAATTGACCATGAGAAAAAATATGATAACTAACATGGTAGACTGAGGAGATACAAATGTGCATTATGTGCTCAGCCTATAAAACATTGTCACTTTCTATGAGAAGGGTATCCATTCAACATAGGATGTTCATGTGGGACAGGGGAAGGGGATGAGCAACTATGCTTATACTACGTATTTCCTTCTCTGGTTCCATTACATTAGAACAAAAGAAGCAGTCACATTCCCTCTCCCAGAAATTTGTAATGAAGCCTATGAATTCCCTTCTTTTTAGGTGCATATCAATTCTACAAAGTTTAGCAACAACACACATTTTAGTGTAGTGGGTTTCATTGTATCATATTTGTACATGCATTTAACATAAGTTGATCAATTCCACTCCCCTTTTTCCCCCTCTCTCTCCCCCCCAATCCATTTCCTCTACACCAAGTCTCCTTTCTACATTTGTGATGTTCTTGAATTTTTCCCTTGCTCTAGGTTCCACATATGAAAGGAAAACATATGATACTAGTCTTTCCTCATTTGACTTATTTCGCTTAACATCATGATCATGGAGCCCATAAATTCTTAATGAGAGCTGAGTGGGACAAAGGACACAGACAGATGTGAATTTGTAAACTAAGTGATGCCATTTTTAGCCCTAAGAACTCTAAGTTAATCAAGTTGGGAAAGAATTTTATAAAGGGAGAGAGGAAGCTAGATGGAGCTAGAGATAGACATAAACAGGTAAGATAGAAAAATAGATGATAAAGAGATAGATAGATAGATAGCAGGGAACGTGAAAAAATAATTTCAGAAAGAAGAAAAGGAAAAAGAACTATCTGGGGCTCAAGAGAAATATTCAGTTATCAGGTTTTTTTTGTCTCAAAGTCTAGCAATATACTGTGCTCTTTAGTTTTATTATATATACTTTTTACTTAATAATCAAACCCTTTGTAGTCCTTAGTATTTTTTCTCAAGAAAAGTTCAACAAAAAAATTGGCTGAGTTGCCATAATCAGTTTGTAACTAAACTGTGAGCATTAAGGTATTTTCCATGGACATTATTTTTGTGAATTTCTATTAACTCCATTTATCAGTTACCATTTGCTGCAAACAAACCATTCAAGATGTTTAGCTTAAAATAGAATGTTTAAGATCCTGTCCCACATTCAGTAAGCTGAGCACAGCTGGGTAGTTGTTCTGCGGTCCCATTGGGATCATATATGTGGCTGCCATCACCTGGATGTGTAACTGGAGCCCAGTGATCCAAGAAGGCTTCACTCACATGTCTGGTGATTGGCGCTGCCTCTCATCTGGCCACTGTCCACATGGCTTCAGTGTTCCAAGAATTCACATGCAGAAGCTACAGGGCCTCTGAGGCCCTCTTCAGAGGTACAAAGTCACTTCGTCCAAGTGTATCATAAGCCTAGCATTAAGTTGAGGGTTAGGGAAATAGACTTTCTGATAGAAAGGGCTAAAAGAACTTAAGGTCAATTTTAATTCAAACCCTTAGAGCTGAATTTGGGACAGAGTCTTAAAGAAGTTCCATTCAGTTGTTTGAACAAGTACTGGAATATATAGAGGAGCTTATATACACCCGTGAATTATCCAAAGAAACTTTTAAAAGAAAATGTTGACTAGTTCCTTAACCATTATGAGACTATTTTGCTTGTTAGGAGCACTGCACATTGTTGGCTCCCTTTTAAAGTCCTTTTGTACATTTATGTGTTTGTGCAGAGACATAGAAATACTTGAATACACATGTTATTTACATGTAAATATGCTGATTCTTGCAAACAATCTAAATTAAGTATGGTTCAATAGTGAAAATAGGTAAGATTTTAATCCAACTTCTTCATTGTGATTATATAAGAGAGGAAAGCAAGTTTTACAAATATAGCCCTGAAAGCCTTTCCAAAATCCCTTATAGCACATAGTTTTGGCTTCTTCCATCCTTTGTTGATACGGTGTGTGTGACAAGGACCACACAGGATTTTTATCTACATACTTTTAAAAATCACATAAAAATAAAAGGGAAGTTTGAACACTTTTTTCAAAGTGTTATTTACTGTGATTTTTAAATTTTGGCATAGACTAGCAAAGGCATGAAGGGTGTTGGTAGGTAAAATCATTACAGATCAGTATGGGAAGACATTAAGATTAATGACCCCCACTGCCCAGGGCCTCGCACTTACTTAGCAAGCACCCTACCCTGAGTTACATCTCCAGTCTCCACTGTTTTTTTTTTTAATATTCAACATGTGTTCTATTAACTCTTTACAACTTTAACTAGCACTGCCTCACTGGTCTTATATTTGTCTTAGTTCAATTTCCTGTGTCCTTAAGTATAGCATCAAACTACCTTGATCTGCATACTTTTTTTCTTTTCTTTTCTTTTTATTTTTAGAGTAAGGTGAACAATCCTGGTAGGTCAGAAGTAACTATAAGCTACAATGAGATGTAGAATATTGTTAGGAGATTTAAAAAGTCAAGCAATTATTTTTATGATGAAGTAAGGATTAAAAGAGAAAAAAAGGTGTGTTTCAAATAAAAATGGGATGAGCAAATCAATAGATTTTGAGTTGGCCATGTCACCAACTGCATCTATTAATATGTCACAGGCTATTGTATAGGGTTTTTTTTTCAGTTTTTAGAGCTGCAGTTGGCAAAATGTGGCCCTGGCTTCAAATTCAGCCCACCCCTGCTTTTATTAATAAAGCTTTATAGAAACACAGCCGTACACATTTATTTATGTATTCTCTATGGCTGCTTTTGCTCTACAATGACAGAATTGAGTAGTCTTGACCCTAAACATGTAACCTGCACAGCCTCAAAAACTTCCTACAAAACTTTTTCTTTTTAATTTATTTTATTTTTTAAATACACAATAGCAGAATGCATTACAATTCTTATTATACATAAAACTATTTGCAGAAAAGGTTGTTGGTACCTGCAAACCTTTGATTTCCTCTGTTTGGGTCAATGTAAATGAAAAGCAGTAAGACAGGAGATATCTGTGCTTTCTATGTATCAGAGTATTGTCAAAAGTTTTAGATTTGGATTTTAGTTGGCTCTTTTCTAGTTATGATAAAACAGACAAACGATTTTAACCTTAGGTTCCTCAGTTTCCAAATTCTCTGCTACTATTACCACTGACATTCAATAGAGTTAATAAACATTTTGAATAAATGTGAAGCATAAAGATGAAGTTGATACTGAAATGACTGTTAATCTTTGTACTTGTCATTTGACATACTTTGCAGAACTTTTCTTATCTTCTTGTAGTAGAGTACAAAGCAGAGCTTGGTATGGCCAATGGCTGGAAACTGAGTTATCTATGTCACCTGGGAAGAGGAACCATTTGGCAGGATCTTGGACAACGTGAGCTCCAACAAAGGGAATCCAAATTAGATGTAAATTTTAGTTAGTAACAATATTGGTTCATTTATTTTCACAAAGGTTGGAGAATAAAGTAAGATGGTAACAAAAGTGAGACCCTGGTGCAGAGTTTACAGGAACTAACTAGGCTACCTTTGCAACTTTTCTGAAAATCAAAAACTATTCCAAAATAAAAAGTTTATTTTAAAGATTATCTTCACAAGAATTCCTAGAAACTCATGTTTTTGATTAATAAATGGGTTTTCAGAGTCATATAAAGATGAATAAAATGTTACCTTTGTCATTGATATATTGTCTGTTTATTCATTTGTTAATATATTAATCTATTCAAGGCAAGATCACTGAATACCTAGCTGCCTTACAAAAGACCATGTACCAACCAAACCCTGTGCATATACAGGGTAAGTGTTGATGAATAACTCATAGACTTGGATCAAAACTTGTCTTTTCTTTATTTAAAAAAAAGGGATCCTTGGTCCTGTATGAATTGTACTTGCTTCTTATTTCATTAGCATTAATACAAAATGTTTATGAGTAGAATCCTTAGGTTTTTAACAGGCATTCAGACTGTATCCAGGAAACTCTGCAATGGGCATATATCTTAGATTTTCATCTTGCCAAAGGAAATGGATATAAACTTCAACTGGTCATCTTGGCTCAAAAGTAGAATACAGAGGTCATTGTTGACAGATGAAAATGCAATGCAGAAGGACAGAGAGCAGAGCCATGCAGCAGGATGCAAATCAGCAAAACTCCCCAGTGATAAGTAATTGGCAGCAGCCACGCTGTTGAGTGTTTCCAAGACAGAAAGAACTTCTTAAATTTCGTGAACTGTAAACATAGACTCCAGAGGAATTACAGACAGAGAATGAGGACTAAGCTCTGAGCAATTTTGAACTAAGAGATTCAGCATGCTCTACAGTCCTTACTAGCACAGAGATGCCTGAAAACAGCTAGGTTGATGCAAAAACATTGAGACATAAAGAAATGGAGCAGAATGTGCAAAGTAGAAGAAATTGACAGGGTTTCAACTCTTACTGTTGATAAATGTGAAATTGTTACTCTATATTGGTTATACTTTTTTGTGACTACATATACCTTTTACACAAAAGCACACATACACACACATACACACATACATTTAGGTAAACCATATAGCAAACTGGAAGTCTCCTTCCAAAATGTGATAGTAAGTCTAAAGTAAAAAATCACTCATATGAGTCACACACACACACACACACACACACACACACACACACACTGTGCTTCTGTGTTCTTTTTGACAACAGCACTGTGCATTTAGAATTATTATCCCCACTAAGAAGTAAGAAATCTAGTCCATGTAAGTTAAACAGCTATCAATATAATGCAGTTTATTATTAGCTTTGGATACAGATTCAAACTCATCTTCCCAACAAGTATAACAAAAATTTGGATCATCAGAGGAGGCAAAATTAATTATGGTCTCCACATCTCTTTTAGAAAGGAGTCTTAGCCAGAATTGTTCCTGAACAGTACACCGAGCATAAAAAGCAACTATTCTAACCAGTGAACTTGGTTAGCAACAAGAGTGGAGAGTCTGAGTCTTTGTCATAGTTACCTTTGACACTAAAATGGATGGACCCCATGAGGACCTCCATGAGAAAGAGCAACTACCAGAGGAATAGACACAGCCATATCTGAGTCCTCAAGACCTGTATGGTTTTGGTTTGGTTGGTTTATCTTGTTTCTCCTAACTCCTAACTTGTGTTATTCTTTATCTTCTCCACTTTACTGACTTTTGAAAATATGTCTGACATTAAAATTAAGATATCTGAATTAAGTAATATATAGGGTACATTTCAATGCTTTAAATAATAATAAAACAAACACCTGGGCTGCCAATAGTGAACTAACAGTTTTGTATCCATCCACCTATCCTTACCCATTTCTTTCCGTCTCTGCAATAAGTAACACAAACCCTGAATTTCCTTGCTTTTCTCAATAGTTTTGCCACCTACGTGTGTATTTCTACGTAATAAATTATTTAAGTATGGATGGTTTTGACCCTTGTGTAAACAGGATAATCATATATGCATCTTGAGATTCCCCCTTGTTGATATGTTGAATTCTTGCTTCCTGTGGTTACTATGCCCTATCATGAACACTTCAGTTTATTTACTCATTCAGTTGGACTGAGCATTTAGGATGTTTTCCCTTTATTTTTAAAAATCTTATTGGTTCTTTTTAGTTATACATAATAGTAAGATCTATTTTGACATAATTATAAGATTATGGAATGTATATTATTTTAATTCAGACACCAGTACCCCTCCTTCCCCTTCCTTTTCCTCTCCCCCTGCACCCGTTCCTTTATTGATCATCCTGCCACTTTTCCAGAGTTACTATTTTCTAGATTAATTTATTGTGGATGTACAAGGGTGAAATTCACTGTGGTGTATTCATATACGTACATAGAAAAGTCAGGTCAGATTCATTCTATCATCTTTCCTTTTCCCATCCTCCCTCCTTTCCCTTCCCTTAATTTCACTTTGTCTAATCCACTGGACTTTTATCCATCCCTCCTTTTTATGTGGGTTAGCATCCACATATCAGTGAAAACATTTGACCTTTTTGGCAGGGGGCGGGGGATTGGTTTATTTCATTTAGCATGATAGTCTCCATTTCCCTCTATTTACTGGCAAATGCTATAAGTTATTTTTTCTTTATGGTCAAATAATATCACATTGTGTATATATGCCACAATTTCTTTACCAGTTTCCACAAGTTTTTTACCAGTTTATCTGTTGAAGGGCACCTAGTTTGGCTCCATAGCTTAGCTATTGTGAATTGAGCTGCTGTAAACCTTTCTGTGGCTGTCACTGTAATATGATGATTTAAAATCCTTTGGATATATACTGAGGAGTGGGATAACTTGGTCAAATGTTGGTTCCATTCCAAGTTTTCAAGGATCTCCATCCTGCTTCCCATTTGGGTTGTACTAATTTGCAGTCCCACCAACAACGTATGAATATACCCTTTTCTTCATTCTCACCAACAGCATTCTTGATAATTGCCATTCTGACTGGAGTGAAATGAAATTTCAGTGTAATTTGATTTGCATTTCTCTAATTACTAGAGATGTTGAACATATTTTTCATATATTTGTTGACCATTCATATTTCTTCTTTTGAAAAGTGTCTAGTTCCTTTGCCCATTTATTGATTGAGTTTTAGATAGATAGATAGATAGATAGATAGATAGATAGGTAGGTAGATAGATATAAGTAGATAGATAGATATGTGTGTGGGGGTGGGTGTGTGTGTGTGTGTTAAGTTTTTTTGAGTGTCTTCTATATACTGGAATTAATGCCATGTCTGAGCTGCAAGTGGCAAAGTTTTTTCACATTATGTAGGCTCTCTCTCCACACTCTTGATTGTTCTTTGCTGTGAAGAAGCTTTTTAGTTTGATGCCATCCCATTTATTGATTTTTAAATTTTTATTTCTTGTGCTTTAGGAGTCTTTTTAGAGTTTTTGCTGAGAGCCATTGCCAAGTAGGAATGACGCATGGCATGACCCAGGTCGTTTGCAGTGACATTGCATGTAAGGTGACCTTGCTCAAGGACCAGGGCGGATCCGGGTTTAGGGTGGATCAGGGTTTAGGGCGCTCCTTGGGTTTAGGGCAGTTCCAGGTTTAAGGTGTATCCTGCTGGGAATAGGGCGTATCCTGCTGCCTCCAGGCACCTGCTCCTTGAGTTCCCTTTGAGTTCTTGCGGGATTCAGAGAGTATTTGGGATTCAGAGCCCGGTGGAGAGCATGGATTTTGCCCAGAACCTGTGTGTAGAGTGCCGGTGCCAGTTCGAGAATAAAGAGTTGCTGTTTGAATCTACAAGGTGTGAGTGGCTCGTGATTTTGTGCCCAGCCAGACTGTGGCAAGTTTCGGCAGTATTTTACTAATACTGCCATTGTCACTGAGAATATTCTGCTGTCAGGCTCCCTATCCAGAGCCTGTATTTCAAATTGACCTAAGAAATGTCCTAAAGACAGGAGCTGCTTGTGTTGTGGCATGAACATGTTCAAGTACACTGGTCATTTCATTGTTTCCCAAAGTATTTGCACCAATTTACACTTCTACTGGCAATGGACAGTAGTTCTCATTGTTCCAGATTCTCATTGAATTGTTATATATTCCCACTGCATAATTTTACTGACCCGGTCTATGTGAAATACTGGATGAGTAACTTTAATGTTTATTTTTCTGATAATATAGTTGAACAATTCTCCATATGTTTATGGTATTTTTTTTCTACTTCCAAGAAATGCTTATCTACATCTTTTCGCTGCTTTATTTTTATCTCTTTATTTTTAATAAATGGGAGCTTTTCATATATTCTGAGCATGAGATCTCTGTCAATCATATGTGTTACAAAAATACCTTCTCCTTGCTTGTGTTTTCTTTTTCCCTCTTCTTGTGGTAGCTTTTGATGACCAATAGCTTATGTGTTAACATGATTAACCCTACCTAGCTTTTCCCTTATGTTTTAATTTTTAATGTCAACTATAATTTATTTTGAATATTACTTTTGGGGGATAGCTTGCTTCTTTTAGGGGTGATTATTTTTGATTTGTTGAATTGTGTCCTTCCAACACCTAATGGTGATATTTATACACTAAAACCCACTTAAACTCAGCATTTAAGTTTTCTTTCAACTTAACATTCTCAAACATGATTCAGGCCCTCCCTCTACCATCCTCCTGTCTGAGCCTTCTTTGTGAGGTATTGCCACACCTAATTAAAAATTATTCTTAATACCTCCTGTGTCCAACTTGATAATTACTGTGTATGACTTAAATTTCAACTCCATCTGCCAACCTCACCTCACAGATGATACACTTTCTGGAAGGTTAGGAACCTCAGACCTTTCACTGCTTGTCAATTGAAGATAACCTGAAGTCACAGAAATCAGGCCCTGTGAGTTCCTTCATCTCCTCTGTGGAGGAACTTTTTTATTAGAAAAGGCCGTGGGGTGGGGTGGGTGGGGGCGGAAAGAGAGAGAGAGAAACAAAAGAAAAAAAAAATCTTATTAATCCCACAGAGAGACATAGCCATATCCGCAACAAGATGCCATCATTTACCCTGATTTTTAAACACACTTGAATGGATTGTTTACCTTAGAGAATGGTGCAATTAAAGATTTTCAGGTTTCTATCCAGCCATGCAATGTGGCTCTTGGCCCAGGCTTGCTCCTAACCACAAAATCTCCTGCCAAACAATAGGTACACAGAGATACTTGACAGGCCTTACTTAAGACACAAATGAGCTTATAATATTTTTATTCCTTCTTTATAAAGTAAAAAGTCATATTCTGGACTGCAATTTAGAAGCTGTAGATCCAATCTTAGCACGCAGGTCAGAGCATCCTCTTTAAGGCTCAGTTTCTTTAGCTACCAAACGTGTTGATATCAATTAGCAATTGCACAGTCCGTGTGTGTGTGTGTGTGTGTGTGTGTGTGTGTACACACATATATATTATTTACTAAATTAATGATTTCTGTAAATATAAATCACATGTTTTCAATTGATCAGCGAACTTATATCCTTTCTATTGGTTAATCAGTTTTATTCCTGAAAGTTTCTCAAACTGTCAATATTTGGGGATAGATATAGGAGGCATTTACCAAATTAAATAAATATAACTGTCTCTCTCTAGGCATTTCTTATTGACCTTGTTTTCTACCAAAATAGCTAACTCTGTGAAGCTGCATTTTCTATTTTTATCATATGCAGACACTAGACTCAGACCAAATTTTATAATATTATTTTCAATGTAAGTTGGCTTTGATTTTAAATTAATACAGCAAAATTCAGGTTCATTTCAAAGGATGTAACAATCTATACTAAATCATGTTTTACCTTATATATTTTCAGCCAAAGTTTTTATACCCTCTCCTCCTGACACTGTATAAAACCAATTTTTAAATTAAAAAACAGAAAGATGCTTTTTAAGTATTTTTTTCTATATGGAAAGTATGAATGCTCTTATGGGTGAGAACTTCAATAGCTACTGTACCTATTGATTTAAAATATTTGGTGAATATTAACTTATGAGAAACATGTCAGACTAAATATTGCCCCTTCTGTCATGAAACTCAAAATTTAATGGGAGAGAAAGATAATGGAATAGTTCAACTAGGCACATTTTGCAGTCTAGAGGTATCTAAAAAATGGAACTTCTTTTTCTGTAACTTAATATTTATCTCTATGCCCTCATTTTGCTAGAAGAAAATGACTCCAATTCTTCTGGACATTTCACTCTCTGTCTTTTGCCACTGATCTTGGGTCCTTGTGGGGACACCTCTATCGTCTTTAGCCATGGCTTGGGTACCCTAGAATTGCTGTTGTCTCAGCTTACTGATTCATTGGTCTTCCAGTTTTTCATTGCTTCTCTGCTATGTTTGGAGAGAAAAACAATCTTGTATTTGATTTACTATTTGTCTAGTCACCCTGTGCAACCATTTCTTCTACTGGGTTTTCTGTTTTCCTAGTAGTAATGTAATTCTAACTTCCCAAAAAGAGGAGAAAAGGAGGAAGAAAAAGATGGCCTGTGTTAATTTCCTATTGATGCTATGGCAAATTAGCCGTAACTTAGTGGCTAAAAATAGCACTTCAGTTCAGATGTACAAAATGGGTCTAATAGGCCTAAAATTGAAGTCTCGCCAGGCCTGCCCTGCTTCTGAGGCTCTAATGGAGAATCCACTCCTGAACTTTTCCAGTCTGTAGAAGGATCCTACATTCTGTTGTCCCTGACCCCATTCTAGCAATGACATCATTTCAACCTCTCTTTCTATCATCTCCTCTCTTTCTATGACTCAGCGCCCCTCATGTCTCAATTTGTCAAGGACCCTGGGATTATATTTGGCCTGTCTAGTCAATCCTGAATTAAATCTGCATTGCAAGATTCTAATTTAATCTTATCTACAAAATCTCTTTTGCTACATATGGTAAAATTGTCAGGTCCAAGGATTAACAGCAGGTATCTTTGAAGGACCAGTAACCTGCCATGCACAAATCCTATAGAATTACAAAGATTTGAGAAAGAAAGAAGGATAATTAGGATAGATCTGTTTCTTCTTACATTTTATAGAATCAAATATATTCCATTTTCTTCTTATAATATTTAATATTGTGAATTAATCCTAGTACTAAGAGAAGGTGAGCTTGCAGTGAATCTTGAAATCAAACCTGGAAAATTTTCCCGGAGTCAACCCTCAAGTCTATATTTTAATGTGTGTTAAAATCATCTGGGGAATCTTTGTAAAATGTAGATTCTAAGCTAGTCAATCTGGGGCAGTTACTAACATTCTGAAACATTTTGAATTTCTAATGAACTCCCGGATGACTGTGATATGGCCTGACCACCCTTTGAGTGACAGGACTCTAATCAATGTCTTTAGTGAATTATTAAGCAATTCACTTGAGCTTGAAGCAATTTTATGATTCCAAATGTCTTGTGAACAGAGGCAGAAATTAGTCATTATGAAGATTGAAAAAACCATAAATAAAGTTCAAGATATCAAAACTTATAGGGATCTTACATAGTTTTCTAGATTAATTGAAATTAAGAAAAGTGACCCAACTAATGAATAACAAGTCAAGGATATTCCATGATTTTTGTATTCTAGGCTGTCACAAGTGAACCAAGATGGCTAAATACCTTGAGAAGTAATTACCAAACTATATGAGATAGGATAAAAGGACTTTAATACAGTTTTCCATAGAGCTGATCATGCATGAGATGGGAAAATGTAGAATCCTTATAATGATATGTTTAGAACATTATGATATATTTTACCTTAATTATAAACAGCTCATTTATGTCATTTTATGATAAAGATTAACTTCAAAAAAAAACCCAAACATCTCATATACCTTGTTTTGGCAAGACACCCACCATACTGCTCTATGATAGAGAGGGAAATTGAGCCTGAGATAACAAGTCTCCAACTTGCCCTACCTGTCTATGAGATCCTTCCTTGGACACACCCTTTATAGTGGGCTCAGTGTAACATAGCCTCAAGCTAGCTCTTACTCTGATCCTTAATTATATAGGAACATGTATTTGCACAGAAGAGTTGGCACAGGATCTTACTCTAAAATTTTTATGTTTTATAAAACCTTGGTTTTTGTTCCCCCTAAGGAATAATCTAGAATCTGCACTGCACAAAAACAAATCAAGAGGAGAGGCAACTAGAATATTTTTCAGGAGTGTCTTGGGGGAATTTTACAGGAGAGTCAGTCATTTGAACATACATGTGCTTTTCCCAAAGAGGAGCTAGTGTAATAATCTTCTAGCTGCTCAAGGCTATCAAGAACAATTCTCAGCTTTAGCTACTTGAAAAAGATATGGTCTAGGCACTATGATTTTAAACTATAGGAAAGGGAACTTGCTTCCAAATATTTCCTCTCCTATTGCTAATACAAACTTTTTGTCTCACATTAAAAAAAAATTACAAATTCTAACACTCCTGGTAAGAACAGATTTATTTTACTTCAAAGATTCAATGTATCTTAATATTTCCAAATTTTGTAAGGACTAAAATGTGCACACTATTACACAAGACACTGGAATAGGAGTAGCTAAGATATGCTCTTAGCCCAGGTTTTCTATGAGCAAAGCTCAAGGAAAGAAAAAAAGCACTGAACTATATCTGGGAGCAGGGTTAACTCAGCTGATGCACATAAAGTAAGAAAGAACTGCAACAGGGATAAAGTAAGAAAGAACTGCAATGAGGAAAGATAAAGACAATTCTCTGAGTTACTCTGCTGGTCACTTCTTCACTATAAGCATGGAAGAGAAACAATTGGAGGTTTGCAAGGAATGTTTTATAGCACATAACATTTTATGTTATGGGCTACATAGAAAATTGCATCTCAGTTGGTTCACAGAAAGGAGAAGGAGGAAGGATTTATATGCCTGTCTCCCTCTCATGTCCTGTCTCACATTGGTCCGAGTTTACCCAGAGTGGTCTGATTCCTTCTAACCTCCAAATCACAGTATCTGACCCTTGATGGCCATTCAGTGAAGCAGATCCAATTGTCCCTAAAATGATATTTAACCCAAGCCCAAAGAACGACATGTGCCATGAATAGAGATCAGAATGGGTTTAAAAATAGGGTGCTGAAACAAGTAGTAGCAGTCTCCATGTTAAATGAAAGGCACACATGAGGTAGTCAAGGATACAGAGGTTTATGTCTAGCTTAGTAGGCTCTGTGCTACTCCATGTTTTTTGCTCAAAAAAATGTTTTTCTCCAAAATATCTTCTCCTCTGCTACTTTCTATGGCATTTTGAAATATATTTATGGTACTTTTTCAGAGATATTTCACTCATTCTGAAAAAAGAAAATCCCAAATCCATTAAAATACAGAATGACCTAAACTATCTTACTTAGTTGTCATCTGCTAGAGGCCTCAACTGATAAGATAATTTAAAAAGCTACAGGATCTGCTATTGAAGTTGTTCTGTAATTGACATTTGCTTTATTCTTCCTCCACTACCCATTCTAGATTCTCTTCATTATCAGGCAGCACTTTGCTGTTTACTACATTGTATTAGTCAGTTGTCTATCACTGTGGCAAAATGCATGAGAAAAAAATCAATTTAAAAGAGGAAAGAGGGGCTGGGGATGTGGCTCAAGCGGTAGCGTGCTCGCCTCGCATGCGTGCGGCCCGGGTTCGATCCTCAGCACCACATACCAACAAAGATGTTGTGTCTGCCGAGAACTAAAAATAAATATTAAAAATTCTCTCTCTCTCTCTCTCTCTCTCTCTCTCTCTCCTCTCTCACTCTCTCTTTAAAAAAAAAAAGAGGAAAGATTTGTTTTGGTTCATGGTTTAGAAGTTTGGGTCCAAGGTCAGCTATTGCTTTGGGCCTGAAGTGACCAAGACATTATGGTGGGGCAAAGTTGCTCATTTCATAGCATCTTGGAAGAAGTGGGGAGGGGCTGGGCACAAGATATATCAATCCAAGCCACACCACAGTGACCTACTTCCTTCAACTGGGTCCCACCTCCTAATTGCCCATTCAGTGATGAGCTAATCAACAAATCACTCCACTGATGAGTCAGTGACTTCATGATCCAGTCACATCCCAAAGAAACCATCTATGAACATGACTCCTTTGGAGACCAACTCTTCAAAAATTAGCCTTTGTGGCTCCTTCCTAATCCAACTGTAACTCATATCCTAAAGGAAAAATCTCTAAGACATCTTGTTGTCCCCTGATACATCTTAGCTGAGCCATCAACAAGCTGTTCTATTATTCTACCAGGCCAATTGCTTCTTGTGCGGTTGGATACATGTTCATAGCCCACTGCTGAATCTCCTTATTAATAAAATTTCACCATTCCCTGAGGCAGTGTTACATGGGAAAAGATACTAATGAGTAAATATTTTGTGAGAAGAATCCATATATGCAGTATGAATTTAATTAACTGAAAACAAGTATCTGCTCACTAGACAACCATCATATTGCTGGCTGCTCCCTCTGAAGAATGTTGTGAGTCTCTGCTGCTGGCTGGTTAGGTATTGTGTAGTTGCTATAGTGATAAAGAAATTGTGACATGAAATCTGAGATACATACTTTCATACTTATTAATGCCCTTTGGACCTGTTCAAGTCTTATCTCAAATATACTACTCTCATATCAATGGATTTGATATCTCAATAGACTTGTTCATATCTCATGGATTTGCTACTATGCAGAATCAGTGTTAGGACTTGGAAGATCCAATAGCACCAAGGTCATGATGGGCAGGTCAAGTCACATAGTTATTTAATATTCTTTGGTTAGGTGCTCAATCTCTGCTAGCACATCAGAACCATATTTAAATGAGAATTGTTTCCTACTAGTTAGGGCATGGCTTCACTCTGAACACCACAGGTCTGCAATGTGTCTTTCTTATGAGGTATTTCTAGGGAATTCTGAGAGCATACCTCCCTACCTCTTAGATCACATTGCTCAAAACAAAGACTAGACTTCAAACTAGCAGCTTCATATGTTACCCAATGAAGAGCTCAAAAGACCTTCCTTCTATTGGTTTTTAAACTTAAAAATACCCATTAATGGTGATAAATAAAAGGCACATCAATTCATCCTTGAAGGGGTTTGCTGAGATGCCCCAGATCAATGTACCCCTAAGATTTTGAAATGTGCAGAAGGTATATGTCTTATGACAATACCTAGGGTGCTCATTGGATTCAGTTAGCATGATGTTATCTATAATTGGCCATATTTAGTCCTTAAAATCATTTGACCGTGGGTATATGTTATACTGGGTTACTCATTAATCTCTCATTGGACAAAGTTGATGATGAATAATATGTGACAGAATGAATAGCATTTTGTTTCTCCAGTGCTCTGAGATTTTTTCCTACCATTAGGTTGGAGGTTATTTTGTTATTTTCCCTAAACTTTGGTGAGTTCTGAAGGTGAGTTAGGAATGCATTCTATATGAATGAAATGATTTAGAATTGGAGACAGTGCAATTTCTGAGTGACGGAAATCAGGATTCACATTCTGGCTATGAGATGGCACTAACACTCTGGGCACGTCACATGTTTATCAAAAAATGGACCTACGTCACTCAACTGATCACACTGTTAGGTTCATGTCAGTCACAGAAATAAAAGTATTAGAATACTCAGAGGCATTACAGATTTGAAAGAAATTATAACCTGGTTACTAAATCCCCAGCCTAGATTTCCTGTTGCCACACTCCAGCAGCATCTTTGTCTCTTTGTCTAATAACCACTCCTCACTTGTTCTACAGGAGGATTGAAAAGGATAAGTGAGCCTACTGTGAAGTTATTGCTGCATTCAGAAATGCCCATACTATGGAGCCCACATCATGCTGGGTAGGTAGGGAGCTCACTCTTCTGAATGGAGAGCTTGTTTGTGTCTTCACTATGCTGCCTAGAGGTAGAGTCATCAAATAGGGTACTGGCTTTACCATGCTTAGCTATTCACAGGCCACAGGCAGAAAAATAGGGAAATATTATAGTATTTAAATGTCCATAAAAGTGTTCTCTGTCCTAGAGAACTAGCTTCTGCCACGTATAAAATGAACAGGACCTACAAAGTAGTGATAGCTCTGAAGAGAAGATGACATTCTGGAGACAAAAGTCAATATGTTTATATTCAGAGTATTCATTTGCTTTATTTATTTATTTATTGTACCAGGGATTGAACCCAGCAGTGCTCAACCACTGATCCACATCCCCAGCCCTTATTTAATTTTTTGTTTGTTTGTTTGAGACGGGTTCTCACTAGGTTCTCTAGGGCCTCACCAAATTGCTGAGGGTGCTTCTAATCTGCAGTCTTCCTGCCTCAGCCTCCCAAGTTACTGGGATTACAGGCTCATGCTGTCACACCAGGCTCTGTATTTATCTTCTATTCTAGTGATGTAGTAAGAAAAAGAAAGTCCAGTTATAACAATTGCTCCACAAATGCACAAAGATAAGCTTGAGGAAGATAGACAAATTATAGAGCTATGCATGAATCCCTTGCATTTCTTCTCTAAGGACAGACTGACCTCATAAATCTGGGTGGAGTTTGTTCTACTAAAGTGATAAGCAATCCTCAACTGGTGTCTGGAACAATGGGACTCAGGAGCCCATCTGAAGTTGTTTAATAGGAAAATATCCCTCATGGCATCCACACTATCCTATCACAAGACTATCACTAGAAGGGATGAAAGATACTATTTTGGGCTCTGGTCGTTGATTAATGACAAAATTGTCTCACCAGATAAACCACTGCATACTTGCCAGGAAGCCATGTAAAGGATAATAATCAATGAGTAATGAGGATGTGTCTCTTTCTCTGTGTATGTATACAGATTTGGAAGGATACCTACTGACGGAGGTCTGAAGGGTGGGGACTTTTGGTCAGAACACTATGATATATTGATAATATTGTGAAGTTATGAGTACTTTGTATGCCTATTACATTTTTTAAATATGAGCAAAACTTTTGAAGTCCCATCCAAAGCTCACCAAGACTTGTCATTCATCTCACTTTTCAGATGAGTGAACCATGACTTAAGAGGGACAGTAACTTCCAAAGTCATATAAATCTTGCCAGAAGAACCAGCCAGCTGCCTGCCCTTTCTGATTCTGGGTTCTGTGACTTTCAAACAGGTAAGAGTTCTCTCTACAGTAGGGGAAGGGGAGGATAAGTGATAAAACCAAAATCTGGGTAGTGATTTAGTTAGTATCCACACTTCATTAATGTGTTTTCAGCAGCTCACAGGGCTTACAACATCCCAAGCAATCTTCTCATTTAATAGAAACTCTGTGATGTAAACAAAAGAAAATCATGGCCCATGTGCACCCCCCCCCAACAACAACAAATACCTGGAACAGAAATCCAAGCACTGAGGAGGAATCAAGAAACTCCATCATACAAAGTAGAATGCCTTTCCTAAAATACAGTTCATCACACTCCTAATCCCTAGCATATATGAAACAGGAAGTTGAAGGAGTTGGGAACAGGCTGCCTTCAGGTCCCTTTTGGTCTGAAAACACATCCTATGAGTCTGTACCTGCTGGGCTGGGAAGAATTCCAGTGTGTCCTCCCATGCTGCAGTAGGCTTCCTTGTTGTGTGCAGTCTGTGAGGCGCCATAGAACCCAAGCCCATGCTGATGCGTTGGAAGGTTGGATGCCTATTGGCTTTTCATAACCCCTGCATGAGGATACTGTAATCATAGCGGAGGAACAAGATTCATGGATTAGGTTTGAGCCAGCATCTCTCCATGGCAATGTTTGCAGAAAGGAGCTAGATACCAAGCAAAAGAAGAGTTCACAGCTCCAGCTCAAAACTCAGCAGCCAGGGACGCAAACATTAGTTAGTAAGGGAGGAGAAAATAAATAAAAGCATTCGGCAGATCTAGTACCACAGAATCTCAGAAAAATGTTAACCAAGAAAATTCTGAAGCAGATTTTATCTGTGACATGGACTAAAGTCAATGGCACCTAGTTCTCCTCTTCCAAGTCCCTTTACCTCTCTCTTGAAATTGAACTCATGGATTACATCTTTTATATTGAGTTTGGATCAACTAATTTGAGTTTTTTGTTTAGTTTTTTTGGGGAAAAAAAACATATGTGGAGCCTAGCATTGAGAGGGTAGAAGGCAATAACTGAAGAAGAGCCAGCTTCTAACTACTGAGATGAGAAATTTGAAGTCCACCAATGTGAAAGGCTATTCCCAAGGTTATTAGATCATTGGTTGAAGAACTCATAACAAGGCCTGCCATTACAGGGTGTGTATTATACACTTGGCATACAACATAGTTCATATGATGTTCTCTTAAAATTTCATCATAATCCATCTCCAAGAAATTAAGAATATGAAAGTTTGAGAAGTCATGTGCCTAAAGGACAATAAGCTGAAGAGATGGATTTCCATCCCAAGTTTATGATGTGGGTTTGAATTCCAGAGCACCCAGTTTGCAGACTACTTACTAAGGCATCAGGGCTGAAGATACACGGGCCCACGAGGTAACATGGCACAGGGGAAAAGGGAAAGCTGAGGAAGACGAGCTCCTTGCCGTGTTCACTCTCACTCCCTCCCTTTCCCTTCCTACTCTCTTCTTCTTCTCCTACTGTTTCACCTTCTCCTTCTCCTTCTCTCTCTCTGCCCCCCTTCTGTTAGGGATCACAGACCAGCTGGCTGTATAAATACATCATAGTAAATCCCACACAGTATACATTCACAAGAATGGGGTCCTAATTACAATAAGATCTATTCCATGCTTTTACAATTATATCAAAATGGATTCTACTGTCATGTATAACTAAAAATAAAAATTAAAAAAAATCAGAAGGAAAAATATATACTCCATATATTGGAATTATATTGTTCCACCTGTTTAATATTCAATTTATCTTCATTGCATTTGGAAACCTACTGATGTTTATGTGGTGTAAGGTCATTAACCATAGGAAAATCATCTTTCAATTTAGAGAACTTCATTGTTTTTGCTCTCTTTGGAAGCAGAACCTGTATGCAACTCCTCTACAAATGAACCCTTGTTGCCCTTTTCTTCTCTCTGAATTAGTGTGTTACTCATCCTGAATTTCAGGGCTTTCCATTACAAACCTTCATTCTCCTCATCCTAATTATTTCAATGTCCTGTGAATGAAAAGCTTTAGGCTCTCTGAATATTTATTTTCAGACATGTCCTCCTACCTTCTAGTCTCCAAGCCTTCAAATTCTCTTTCTTTCTAATATAGCAGCAAGGACTTCTTTTTCTACTTCTTTTTCCATAATTTTGCTCCAATGAAAAAATCTCACATATCCATCAGAATATAACATAAATCCTGTGTTCCATATATAGCTTTTCCTGTCTCATTTCCTCCAAACAAAATTTGCTATCTTCTTTATCCAAATCTAAATAGCCACTTCCTATTTTTCTGGTTAATTACCGCAGGTCAGGGTGCCTGAGAAGCAAACTCTGAGATGGAAATTTCCATGAAGAAATTTTACTGGGTAGTTCTCCAGGGATTAGCAGGTCAAGGGAGATGCAGAAAGCAGGACGAGGCAAAGGAGTTGGGCTGCAATGTTGCCTCTGCTGGGGCCACAGCCAACCCATGGGGAACTCTGTTGCTATCATGGCCCTTGAGAATTGTCCTGAATTATGGCAAGTGACCCTGGACCTTACATTCCTTTACCCACCAGTCACTGAGTATAAGAACCTTGGGTGAGGTTCCCGTCTTCCTTGGAGGGCAGTAGCAGAGAAGAAGGATTCTCCTGTGAACTGGCAGCTGTCAGTACTTCCAGGAGCTGGGAGTAAATATATAATATATTATATATTTATATTATATATTATATATTATATTATATTATTATTATTATTATTAACAACAACAAAAACTCACAACCAGCAAATACAATAGTAGCACTAAAATGTCTAGGTTATAAGGGTTAATAACCTTGCTCCCTAAACCTCTTCTCAAAAATTCCTGCTTCCAGTTATCCCTGAGATGCCTCACCTGATAAGTTATTATACTTCCTCCTGGCACATATTCACAGGCACAGAACCAGAACTTTCAAGTGAGATTTAAAACAACTTTGGCCCACTGCCCAGGGCTTATACTGTAGGAGAACAGAAAGCATCCTCCAAGAATTTTTAAAAGAATCACTGTGAAGAAGATGACCTGGGATGCAATTCATAAAATCATTTTCAGGAGACTTGCCACAGCCGTAAAATTGGGTGAGGGCATAAAGAAGGTTTTTATAAGAAAGCAACGTGTTCTTCCCTCATTCACCTCTGCTCCCTGCCCTATCTCATTACCAGGACAACACAATTCTCCCTGTGCATATACACACCCCCTCTGTGATAGCTTTAGCAGAGAAAGCACCTTATGCTGCAGCCTGTTTCTGGAAAATACTGTAAAACCCCTGCTGGCTGACCCAAGGCATGCATATGAATCTGTTTTCTTGTGCACCCATATGACTCCTTACTTGGTGGAGTTTCTCCTTCAAGGTCAAGCCTGAAGATCCTGGAAAACAGGGGCAGAGTGCAGGCCTGCAAGATACCTGCAAAATCGAGCCCTGGCCATGGTTACCTTGATTACTTACCTCCTTTGGATTCTTGACTTATAAGAAAAGATAAATATATCAAAATCCCATATCACCACTTACACCCTGACTTTATTCACTGCATTTTCAGAGAAGATCTATTCTATTCAATATGAGGTCAATTATTCTTAGATGTGGCTTTTGCTAGGTCAAACCCCCTGCTCAAAAGCCGTTAACAAATCCTAACGATCACTATAACATCGAATTCTCAGCCAAGTCTCCCTGAACCTCCACAAAGCAATTTCAAGCTGTTATTCAAGTTCTGTTGTCAACTTCTCTCAGATACAAGCCTCACATCCCAGCAAAATTGTCCTCTAATTTCTTCAGTTAGAAGTAACTAATTCCCAAGTTTGCCAAGTTAAAAAGCCCACTCCCTTCCAAACATGAATGTGCACTTTATGATTGCCCAAACCCTGAGATTTCAATTAGAGAAATTAGTCTGTATCTTGCTATTAGAAACTATCCAATAGATATCAAATTCTTGATACTCAATTCATTGGTATATTATCAGTAATAATTAATTCACAAACTGGACTGGAGAAGCCATGCATAAGTTTTCACATAGACCATATTCATATTTTACATTATCACTTAAGTTGCACAAGTTTGCACACCCAGACACCACTTACATTTTCACACTTCTACCATTTTTAAAGTTCTTTTGTTTTCTACTATAAAAATATTTTTTAATATACACTGGTTGATGTTCTACTAAGCATTGAAAGTTCAGCTCAATTCAAAGCCACCTCTTCCTTAAAGATTTCTGTTGCTCCATTTTGTAGTCCATTATGTTTCATGCCACTTTCAGCCCTGTATGGTTATTTGCATTCATATTTTTTTAAATATTCATTTTTTAGTTTTAAGTAGACACAACATCTTTATTTAATATCTTTATTTTATTTTTATGTGGTGCTGAGAATCTAACCCAGTGCCTCACACATGTTAGGTGAGCGCGCTACCAGTTGAGCCACATCCCCAGCCCCTGTATTCATATTTTATCTTGTCTCCATTAAGCAATAAGCTGGACAAGAGCAGAAGCCAGGTGTCCATCAATAATCTTTTGTTCCTATAATATCTACCACAGTGTACTGTACTGTTAATCTTAAATGAAGAATTGCAAGAACATTTGGCATATATGTGTTAATATTTATTGATAGACATAATAAAACACATTTATTTTGTTACCTTTCAGTTAAAGTTTATTGTATGTAGAATGTACAACTATTAACTCTATAAGTTGGAGAATTTATAAAAGAAAAAAGTGATTATGGGCATGTAATCAACTTCCAGATCAAATATGTAGAATAGTATTTCCTCTTAAGAAACTAGCTCTTCCCTTGCCCCTATCCAAATACCAAGTCAATTCCCAAAAGTAATCACTATTTTGATAACCTTAAAACATTTTTTGTTACTTTATATGAATAAAAGATGGTATGAATTTCTATGTTTATTTTTATTTTCTCCTAATTTTATTTTTACACTACTGGGGATTTATCCCAAGCCTTCTGTACATCAGATAAACACTCTATGACTAAGTTACAAGTCCATATTTACTTTATTTTGAGACAGTGTCTTGCTAAGTTCCCAGACTGGATTCAAACTTGCAATCCTTCTGCCTCAGCTCCCTAGTAGCTGGTGTTATCTGTGTGCATCACCCACTGATATTTTTACTCATTATTGTGAGTGTAAATTTTCCCATTAGGTTACTTTGTAAAATTAGATAATTTTCTCCATTATTGTTCTATATGAATGTAGAACAATTTATTAAGCTCCTTTAAAGATGATGGACATTGGATCCATTTCCAGTTTTGAATTATTATGAATAAATCTCCTTTGAACATTAATGTTGTGTATTTTGGTGTGACATGCATGTGCTTTTATGAATTTAGCTGGGGCTGAAACTGCCAAGCCACAAGGAATGCATACTCTCAGCTTACATGATATTACGTTGCAGTTTCCTAAGTGGCTTTATCCACTACAACTACCACCAATATTGCACAAGAGGTTCTGTTGGGTTACTTCTCTAACATGTATCAATGTAAGAGTTAAATGATTTCAGCCACTCAGGTGGAAGAGTGGTAGTAGTTTGGTGTGGCTTAAGTTAGCATTTCCCTAATGATAAATACTATTGAACACATTTTCTTATGCTGTTTTGCTCATTTGTATAACTTCATTTGTAAAGTGCCTATTGATATAATTAAGCTTATTATATTTGCCTAATTAATTTGTAGGAATTATTTATATATTCTGAATTCCAGTTCTTTTTCAGCTATATGGTTGAAAATGGTTTGCATTATTGCCCTTAATGGTGTCATTCAATGAGTTAAAATTTTTAATTTTATTAAATCTAATTCATCAATCTATCTTGTTATTGCTAGCAATTGTGTGTGTGTGTGTGTGTGTGTGTGTGTGTGTGTGTGCGTGTGTGCTCATGTATAAGAAGTATTCTCTTAACCCAAGATCATGAAGGTTTTCCTCTGTTTGCTTTTATATACTGTGTAATTAGGTTAAGTCTAAGGTATATCTTGAATTAATTTTGATGTGCCAGAAGTGTATCATTTTTTTTCATAAACAATTTTCCCACTGCATTGCCATGGTACTTTGCTATAAAATCATTAAAAATGTTTGGTCTAGGGTCTGGGGCTGTAGTTCAGTGGTACAGTGCTTGCCTGGCATGTGTGAGGCACTGGGTTCCATCCTGAGAACCACATATAAATAGATAAAATAAAGGCATAAAAATACAACAACATAAAAAAAGATTTTTAAAATGTTTGTTATATTTCTAGGTACTTTATTATTTTTTTCTTGGTCTAGTCTATTTATGCTAAAATTGTAGTTTTAATTAGTGTTTCGTTGATACTGTTTTGATTTTAGAGCAGCATATACATTCTAACATTTTTCTTTTTATAAATTTAATTTGATACTTTTGGACCTTTGAATTTCTGTATATTTTAGAAATTATCTTGCAATTTCCACAGAAGTAGCTACCTGGGGTTTATAATTAGAGTTTAACTGGTTCTATAAATCAACTTGTGGAGAATTGATGTTTTTAAATATTAATTATCCACTGAGTTCATCTCTCAATTTTTTACTATTCATTATGACTGTAAATTTTCCCACTAAGTTACTTCAATCTATGTAAATATTTTTAAAAATATGCTTCCATCTATGTAGATAGTTTAAAAATAAGTATTAATAATATTTTTCAGTAGGGAATGAGTTTTGTTAAATTTAGTCTGAGGTATGTAGTATTTTTTGCTTCTATCATGGATGACTTTTTTTTAATTGGTTGTTCAAAACATTACAAAGCTCATGACACATCATCTTTCATACATTTGATTCAAGTGGGTTATGAACTCCCATTTTTACCCCAAATACAAATTGCAGAATCACATCGGTTACACATTCACATTTTTACATAATGCCATATTAGTGACTGTTGTATTCTGCTACCTTTCCTAATGGATGACTTTTTTTAACATTCAATTTCTATTTGTTGCTAGGAAGTACAAATTTACTTAACTGAATTTTACATGTCACATCATATCCAACAATGCTGTATTCAGTCATTATATTTGTCTTTTAATCTGTAGAACTCTTTTAGATGTTTCATACACACAATTAAGTGGTTTATTGTCCATGCATAATGTTGTTAATATTCTTTTTGATCTTTATACCTCTTGTTTTATTGAATAGGTAATGATATTTTTAAAATGTTAATTGGAGGTGCTATTCATTTATCCTGCTACACTTTGGCAGAATTATTTAACCATAAATTAAATCAGGTGTTTATTTATTTATTTACTTTTTTCATTTTGGGTTTATCCTTACCAGGTAATTAGGGACATCTTTCTTTTTATTTACAAATGTTATCATTGGTGACAAGTTTTACTAATTTTTTTATATTTCTGTTGATATCTGCAAATGGTCTTTATGCTTTACATTTTGTTAATTTGTGATTCCAAATGCTCAACCAACATTCATTCTTGAAACCAACTCAGTTTGAGAGTACAGTGTTGTTTATCCTTCTGCATTTAATTTTCTACTTCATCATTTAGGTTGTGTAGCAGGCAGACTCATGAGATGTTGGCCTACAATTCATTTTTCTTTCTTACATGATTTTTGTCAGATTTTTTATTAAGGTCATGCTAGACCCATAAAACAAGTTGGCAAATATTTCTTATTTTTCTATTCTCTGGAAGAATTTAAGATTGAGTCCTTCTTTTCCTTCAATATTTGGCAGAATTGACCAATGGAGAAATTTGTGCCTTTAGATGTCTTTGTGGAATTTTTTCAATTAAGAATCCAGCATTTTGTTCATTTTTGCTATTTTTTTCTCTGCTAGCTTGTGTTTTAATCCAAACTGTCAAATGTATTACAATGAAGCCTTCCCTGCCATCTTTTCTTCTTCTATTTTAAATTTATTATCTTCTGTTTTTTTAAATCTGTGTGATATTTAGTGATGGTTTCCTTTTATTTTTCTTACTGTTATTTCGTGACTTTATCTCATGATAAATATGTCACAAATGTATCAAATTTCTTGATTTCCTATTGGTTTATGAATTTAAAAAAAATCATTTTAAGACAATCATAGATTTATAGGCTGTTGTAAAAACAGTACAAAGAGACCCTCTGGATATTTCACCTAGTTTCCCCCAGTGACAACACTGTACAATAATATAATTATCTTCTTCCAGCAGTTATAGACCCCATTCTACAGTCTTCTGTCTTGCAGTACATCCCAGGGGAATCTTCCTTCTTTATTTCCAGAATATTGTTTTCTGATGATCAGGCTTCCTTGGTTTCTTTTTTTTTAATTGGTTTTATTTTTTAAATACATGACAGCAGAATGCATCACAATTCTTATTACACATATAGAACAATTATTCATACCTCTGTATGTACATAAAGTATGTTCACACCAATTCGTGTCTTCATACATGTACTTTGGATAATGATGTCCATCACATTCCATCATCAGTTCTAACCCCCTGCCCCCTCCCTTTCCCTCCCACCCTTCTGCCCTATCTAGAGTTCATCTATTTCTCCCATGCTCCCTACACCACTATGAGTCAGCCACCTTATATCAGAGAATCAGAGAAAACATTTGACATTTTTTTTTGGGGGGGGTGGATTGGCTAACTTCACTTAGCATTATCTTCTCTAACACCATCCATTTACCTGTAAATGCGATGATTTTATTCTCTTTTATTGCTGAGTAAAATTCCATTGTGTATATATGCCACATTCTTTTTATCCATTCATCCACTGAAGGGCATCTAGGTTAGCTCCACAGTTTAATAATTTCGAATTGTGCTGCTATAAACATTGATGTGGCTGTGTCCCTGTACTATCCTGTTTTTAAGTCCTTTGGGTATAGTCCAAGGAGAGATATAGCTGGGTCAAATAGTGGTTCCATCCCCAGATTTCCAAGAAATCTCCATACTGCTTTCCATATTGGCTGCACCAATTTGCAGTCGCACCAGCAATGTCTGAGTGTGCCTTTTCCCCACATCCTTGCAAATACCTATTATTTGTCTTCATAATAGCTGCCATTCTGACTGGACTGAGATGAAATCTTAGAGTAGTTGTGGTTTGCATTTCTCCAATTGCTGGAGATGATGAACATTTTTCATATATTTGTTGATTGATTGAATATCCTCTTCTGAGAAGCATCTGTTCATGTCCTTGGCCCATTTATTGATTGGGTTATTTGGGTTTTTTTTTTTGTGTGTGTGTGTGTTTAGCTTTGTGAGTTCTTTATATATCCTAGAGATTAGTGCTCTATCTGATGTGTGAGGAGTAAAAATTTGCTTCCAAGATGTAGGCTCTCTATTCACCTCACAAATTATTTCTTTTGCTGAGAAGAAACTTTTTAGTTTGAGTCCATCCCATTTATTGATTCTTGGTTTTAATTCCTGTGCTATAGAAGTCTTATTAAGGAAGTTGGGGCCTAATCCTACATGATGGAGATTGGGGCCTACTTTTTCTTCTATTAGATGCAGGGTCTCTGGTTGTATTCCTAAGTCCTTGATCCATTTTGCAATGAGTTTTGTGCATGGTGAAAGACAAGGGTTTAATTTCATTTTGTTGCATATAGATTTCCAGTTTTCCCAGCACTTCTAAGTCTTCTAAGATCTTCTTTGATTTCTTTCTTTAGGATTCTGTAGTTTTCATTGAATAGATTTTTCACCTCTTTCGTTGATTCCCTAGTATTTTTTTTTTCTTTTGAGGCTATTGTAAATGGGGTAGTTTTCCTCATTTCCCTCTCAGAGGATTTGTCACTGATATACAGAAATGTCTTTGATTTATGGGTGTTGATTTTATAACCTGCCACTTTGCTGAATTCATTTACTAGTTCTAGAAGTTTTCTGGTGGAGCTTTTGGATCTTCTGGGTATAAAATTATATCGTCAGCAAATAGTGCTAATTTAAGTTCTTCTTTTCCTATATGTATCCCTTTAATTTCTTTCATCTGTCTAATTGCTCTGGCCAGTGTTTCAAGAACTATGTTAAATAGAAGTGGTGAAAGAGGACATCCCTGTCTTGTTCCAGTCTTTAGAGGGAATGCCTTAAATTTTTCTCCATTTAGAATGATGTTGGCCTAGGGCTTAGTGTAGATACCCTTTACAATGTTGAGATATGTTCCTATTATCCTTAGTTTTTCTAGTGTTTTAAACATGAAGGAGTAGTGTATTTTGTCAAATTCTTTTTCTGTGTCTATTGAGATGATCATATGATTCCTATCTTTGAGTCTATTGATGTGATGAATTACATTTATTAATTTCCTTATGTTGAACAAACCTTGCATACTGGGATAAATCCCACTTGATCATGGTGTATAATCTTTTTGATATGTTTTGTATTTGACTTGCCAGAATTTTATTGAGAATTTTTGCATCTATGTTCATTAGAGATATAGGTCTAAAGTTTTCTTTCTTTGATGTGTCTTTTCCTAGTCTTGGGATCAGGGTGATATTGACCTCATAGAATGAGTTTGGAATGCTGCCTATTTTTCTATTTCCTGAAATAAATTGAAGAGTATTGGTATTAGTTCTTCTTTAAAGGTCTTGTAGAACTAAGCTGTGTAACCATCTAGTCCTGGGCTTTTCTTGGTTGGTAGGCTTCTGATGGTGTCTTCTATTTTATCACTTGATATTGGTCTATTTAAATTGTGTATATTTTCCTGATTCAGTCTGGGCAAGTAGTATGACTTAAGAAATGTGTTGATGCCTTCAACTATCTTCTATTTTATTGGAGTATAAGTTTTCAAAGTAATTTCTAATTATCCTCTGTATTTCTGTAGTGTCTGTTGTGATATTACCTTTTTCATCATGTATGCCTGTAATTTGATTTCTCTCTTCTTCTCTTCGTTAACATAGCTAAGGGTCTGTAAATTTTATTTATTTTTTAAAAGAACCAACTTTTGTTTTGTCATTTTTTTCAATTGTTTCTTTTGATTTCATCTCTAATTTTAATCATTTCTTGCCTTCTAATGTTTTTGCTCTTGATTTGTTCTTCTTTCTCTAGCACTTTGAGATGTAAAGCAAGGTCATTTATTTGTTGACTTTTTCTTCTTTTAAGGAATGAACTGCATGCAGTGAACTTTCCTCTTAGAACAGCTTTCACCATGTCCCAGGGATTTCAATATGTTGTGTCTATGTTCTCATTTATCTCTAAGAATTTTTTAATCTCATCTTTGATATCTTCTGCAACCCATTGTTCATTCAGTAGCATATTGTTTAGACTCCAGGTGTTGGAGTAATTTTTTTTTATTTTGTCATTGATTTCCAATTTCATTCCATTATGATCTGGTAAAATATATGGTGGTATCTCTACTTTTTTGTATTTGCTAAGAGTTGCTTTGTGGCATAGTATATGGTCTATTGTAGAGAAGGATCCATGTGCTGCTGAGAAGAAAGTGTATCCACTTTATGTAAGTTGAAATACTCTATATGTGTCCGTTAAGTCTAAGTTATTGATTGTATTATTGAGTTTTATAGATTTTTTTTATTCAACTTTTGTTTGGAATATCTATCCAGTGGTGAGAGAGGTGTGTTAAAGTCACCCAAGATTATTGTTTTGTGATCAATTTGACTCTTGAACTTGAGAAGAAATTGTTTGATGAACATAGCTGCACCATTGTTTGGGGAATATATATTTATGATTGTTATGTCTTGTTGGTGTATGGTTCCCTTGAGCAGTATGTAATGTCCATCTTTGGCCCTTTTGATTAACTTTGGCTTGAAGTCTACTTTATTTGATATGAGGATGGAAAACCCCACTTGCTTCCACAGTCCATGTGAGTGGTATGATTTGCCCAACCTTTCACCTTCAGTCTGTGTATGTCTATCTCTCAGACGAGTCTCCTGGAAGTAGCATATTGTTGGGTCTTTTTTTTAAAAAAATTCCAATCTGCTAGTTTATGTCTTTTGATTGGTGAGTTTAAGCCATTAACATTCAGGGCTACTATTGAGACATGGTTTGTATTCCCAGCCATATTTGTTTAGTTTTGTTATTTAACTTGATTTGATTTTCTTGTTTTATTAGTTTTTCCTTTAGGGTACTACTTCCCTCTGCTGATTTTCATTGCTGTTTTTTGTTTCCTCTTCATGGATATTTTTCAAAGAACATTTTGTAGAGTCAGTTTTCTAGCTATAAATTCTTTTAACTTTTGTCTATCATGGAAGTTTTTTTTTCATCTTCAAATCTAAAGCTTAATTTTGCTGGGTACAAGATTCTTGGTTGACACTCATTTTCTTTCAGAGCTTGATATTATATTGTTCCAGGATCTTCTACCTTTCAGGGTGTGTGTTGAAAAATCTGCCGTTATCCTATTTAGGTTTCCCCTATATGTAATCTGATTCCTTTCTCTTGTGGCTTTTAAAATTCTCTCCTTATTCTGTATGTTGGGCATTTTCATTATAATGTGCCTTGGTGTGGATCTGTTGTGATTCTCAGGAATCACCAGCTCATAAAGGAACCACCTCAGCCCTCTTTTTTATTAAAACCTCTGCAGCAGGACTTGTCATACCATTGTAGAGACTATTCTACAGATATTCTTACATTCACTTGTAATAGTAATAGCAAGTGATTGTGGTTGCACAGCAATTTCTATGTAGCAGCCTCTGAATCAGTGCTTCTCAAGTTATCTGTATAAAATGATCAGCAGTCTTTTACAAAATGAAAAAATTAAGATGACATCATATAAAATAAGATGACTTAAAAAGCATTTCTATTTTTATGTTTAGATTTAATGGACACTTATTGGCTGTCAAGCTCTTTTAAAAATATCTAGTGTTTGTCTTCCATTTCTAAACTATCATGACCCTATTATGGGGCTGTAACTGTTTGGGAAGCAGCCCTACATGCATGGGTAGTGCTGTTCTAAAGAGAGTGCGTGTACTAGCATGAGTACTCCTCAAACAAAAAGGTAGGTGATTTTAATTTTTCCGTTTTAAAAACAAGGACAGTAAGGTATTAAATTACTTGTTTATGGTCATGCATCATATGAATGTTGAAGAAGATTTAAGCTCGAGATAAAGTTAACACTCTAAACCCTAAACTGTATGGAGGAAAATTAAGATTTGACAGTATGTTTCTAATTATGAAATGATCAAAGACTGAGTTACAAGATTTCTTTTTCTTTGTGTTACACTTTGTACTATGCAAAGTATCTTTGCATATAGTTTATCATTTTGCACTGATAAAAACCCATGAGTATAGGGGACAAGTATTATTGTTCCCATTTTTATAGAGAGGCCTTTGAGTTTCAGGTGTGTTCACTGACTTGTCTAAAGTAAAATATGGATTTGAGTTGAATGTCTAAACAGATTTACTTATCATCTTGTTTGACCATAAGACTCATAGAGTAGGAAACCTGAATTTCAGGCAACATTTAGTTTATTCTATTAAATATAGCAAAAAATTTAATAGGGCAGAAACGAAAATGGTGTCAAATATATACCTATGCTTATTTTAAAAGTAATAACAGGGATATAAATTGCTAACAACCAGAAATAAAGACATAACTGAAATGTAGAAAGCTAAGCATGTCTATTCCTCCCATGCTCCCTCTCTCTACCGCACTATGAATCAGCTTCCTTATATCAGAGAAAACATTCAGCATTTGTTTTTTGGGGATGGGCTAACTTCACTTAGCATTATCTTCTCTAACTCCATGCATTTACCTGCAAATGCCATGATTTTATTGTCTTTTATAGACAAACTCTAGGTAGGGCTGTGGGGTGGAAGGAGAAGTGAGGGGGCATGGGGTTAGAAATGATGGTGGAATGTGATGGACATTATTATCCAAAGTACATGTATGAAGACACAAATTGGTGTGAATACACTTTGTAAACAATCAGAGAAATGAACAAATGTGCTCTATATGTGTAATAAGAATTGTAATGCATTCCACTGTCACATATAAATAAAAAAATTAATTAAAAAAATGAACGCAGAAAAAGGTTTATGATTACATTAAATAGAAATGACAATACAGCAGAATGAATAGATTTTAAAAAGAAAGAAAGAAAGAAATCTAAGCATGTGGTCTGAAATCTTATTGCCTGTGTTAAGTTTATCATTGATTTATTCAGAGGCCCATACTTCAACAGAACAGGAAATATGGAAATGATAGCAATAGACAATAATGAGGGCTTCAAAGAGCCATGTTTTTAGGAATGTGTAACAGAAAAACAATCTATAAAATAATTTGGCAGATGATAAGATAGCTAACTCTCTCTACTGTGATCTGGATGAATTAAAAGTTGTTTCCTTAAGAAATCAAATTTTGAGTAAGTGTGTGTGTGTGTGTGTGTGTGTGCGCGCGCGCGCTCCATAAAAACAGAAAGAGAGAGAGAGATAGGCAGGGAGAGAGAGAGAGAGAGAGGAAGGGACATTTATGTTCACACTACCAGCGAAATCTGAAAAAATATACAATACAACTGTTGACAGGCAATATGTTGATGTCTAGAGAAAGCAAATAAGAAGTGTTCTAGAACATATTACTTTTGCCAAAAGAAATTCTGACTCAAAGCAAACAAAAAACCCAGTAATGGTTAACTCTTATAGGATTGTACAAATAAAGGAACAAGAAAAATTTAAACAATGAAAATTAAAAACTACAAAAAAATGCACAAACACTTTTGAAATTGCAAAGTGAAAATAAAGCTAAAATAAGTTACTCAATAGCATTAAGACCTTAGTGTAGGTATTAAATCAGAGATTAGATATACCTGGGGAAGAAATTAGTGAATGGAAAGATAGATCTGAGAAATCTGAGAGAAAGCCTAAGAGACATGCAGACAAAAATGACAATGCTCCACAAACAAATAAAACATATTTCAAAAAGAGAAAATAT
Source organism: Spermophilus citellus (assembly GCF_964194105.1). Lineage (NCBI taxonomy): Eukaryota > Metazoa > Chordata > Mammalia > Rodentia > Sciuridae > Spermophilus > Spermophilus citellus. Next base: position 6,144,197 of record NC_138194.1, read on the forward strand.
AGATATTGGTGTACATACAACAAAGTGAAAACTATTAAAACTTATCCATAAACACTGAAAGATATGGCCCCCTAGGGCTTTTAAAAATTATTTAGTTATAGATGGACACCATAATTTTATTTTATTGATTGATTTTTATGTGGTGCTGAGAGGATTGAACCCATTGCCTCACATGTGCTAGGCGAGCACTTTACCACTGAGCTACAGTCCCAGCTCATGGCTCTCTAGTTTTAAAAATCACATTATGTCTTGAACAGGATTAAAATACTGTTTCACTATGGCACATTTTTAATGAACAAGCAAAATGCCAAAGATGAGGAATAACATTTTAAACTACCACAAAGAAATATTGTTTTCAAGTGAATTTGATTAACAGTGAGCAGCAGCTCTCATCTCAACAAAGGCCATTCAGAGATAATTTTAGTTATCACTTTTAGTCATATTTTATAAATATTTTCAGATTATAAAAACCCTGCCTTTATCTATCCAATAGGTAGGTTTTGAAGGGTGTTAACAGAAAAGTGATATGAGAATATGTTTTTAGTTTCATTCCTTTGTAGTAGTACAATGTATTATAAAACCCTGGATTCAAGAAGAATCTCCTGAAATTCACAAGTCAAAAGAGAATGAACAAGTCACTGAGATTTTCTGAGTGTCCTGTTTACTTACCAAATAGAAAGATTTTATTTTAAATTTATTCTTCAAACATCATTGAGTTTTGTTCTTTGTTTTGTTTTGTTTTTTTGGTACCAGGGATTGAACTCAAGGGTACTTGACCACTGAGCCACATCCCCAACTCTATTTGTATTTTTATTTAAAGATAGGATCTCACTGAGTTGCTTAGCACCTTGCTTTTACTGAGGCTGGGTTTGAACTTGCAATCCTCCTGCCTCAGCTTTCCAAGCCCCTGGGATTACAGGTGTGGGCCACAGCAGGGCCAAACATCATAGAACTTTGATGAGATGCAAATTCATATTTATGTGAAATATCAATTAGCTGAGAAGAACGTAAACAAATTATATGTATACCCTGTTTAGGGTAACTATAAGCAATGTGGACATAAGTGTAATTATTCAGAAGACTCTTCACAAATTTATATTACAATCTAAAAAACAAGGATGAAAACTGCCCATATCTGATTCAGTTCTAAAGAGTTTTGTATTCATGACTTATAAATTATTTCAATATTTTGTAAAGGGTTTCTAGGCTTTCTAGAAAAGATGGGGGATGATCCATCTCAAACTTAGAAAAACAACATCCTTTTAAGTTCTTAATAATAGAAAAAATATATATAATGTATTTTAATATTTATAAAATATCTTGTAAAATTAAGCAGAAAGACATTATAATCATAGTTCAATCACAGTAAACTTTATAGCCAAAACTTTGTGACTAATAATTTCCTCCAAGATAATAACACAAAATTCTAAATATTTTAACAAAAGATGAACAATAAAATAGAAGATGTTGTTTATGCATGCAGTAACTGTGGGGTTTTACATATAATCAGTTGTAGAAGTGGAATTTCATAGATAATAAATTTAGGCAAGAAAATAACTCTAAGACTGTTTTCTAATCAGACCTAAAATATATATATGATTTTTGTGTTCATGTCAATTAACTTTTCCAATCAATACTAATTAAAGTGATTATATTCACTAGAGATTAAAATGCTGAAAATTATAGGATTTAGATGTGTCTCAAAGCAAAACATTCAGTTTGTATTGACTTTTTTTTTAGCTGAAATACCAGCTTCTAAAATAAAATGTAATTTGTATATACAAATACACAACTACACAACTGCAGACTTGTGTATATAATTCTGTTTACAATTTCAAAGGTTTAGAGATTGCCCCATCCTTCCCAAATGAAGGGCATCTATACACCCCTAGAGAATTGTAAGCCTCTCCTAGGTAAATCACATCAGCCCAAAGTAATAAAATAGAGAAATGCCTGTGTACACTGGTAATATCAGAGGTATGTACTAATCCCAGTGGTGGGTCCACAGCAAGGCATGGCAAATTCTGCTAACAAGAAGGTAGAGGCAGCTTCCAAAAGGAGGAGAGGCTTGGGCTGGATCCTACAGAATGAGCTCAGGGGTCAATAAGTCTCTCTGGGATTTCGCTTTCTTAAGTTGTAAACTTCTTAAGTTGTAAACTTCAGGGTGAGAAGATCTCTGAGGTTCTTCTCTTTTTATTTCATCATTTCATGGAACTCAAACATCACCCTGATTCCGAAACCAGACAAAGACACCTCAAAGAAAGAAAACTACAGACCAATATCTCTAATGAACCTAGATGCAAAAATCCTCAATAAAATTCTGGTGAATCGAATACAAAAACACATCAAAAAAATTGTGCACCATGATCAAGTAGGATTCATCCCTGGGATGCAAGGATGGTTCAATATACAGAAATCAATAAATGTTATTCACCACATCAATAGACTTAAAGATAAGAACCATATGATCATCTCGATAGACGCAGAGAAAGCATTCAACAAAGTACAGCATCCCTTTATGTTCAAAACATTAGAAAAACTAGGGATAACAGGAACTTACCTTGACATTGTAAAAGCTATCTATGCTAAGCCTCAGACTAGCATCATTCTGAATGGACAAAAGTTGAAGGCATTCCCTCTAAGATCTGGAACAAGACAGGGATGCCCTCTCTCACCACTTCTATTTAATTTAGTCCTTGAAATACTAGCCAGAGCAATTAGACAGACAAAAGAAATTAAAGGCATTAAAAATAGGAAAAGAACAACTTAAATTATCACTATTTGCGGACGACATGATTCTATACCTAGAAGACCCAAAAGGGTCTACAAAGAAACTACTAGAACTAATAAATGAATTCAGCAAAATGGCAGGATATAAAATCAACACGCATAAATCAAAGGCATTTCTGTATATCAGCGACAAAACTTCTGAAATGGAAATGAGGAAAAACACTCCATTCACAATATCCTCAAAAAAAATAAAATACTTGGGAATCAACCTAACAAAAGAGGTGAAAGATTTATACAGTGAAAACTACAGAACCCTAAAGAGAGAAGAAGAAGATCTTAGAACATGGAAAAATATACCCTGTTCATGGATAGGCAGAACTAACATTATCAAAATGGCGATATTACCAAAAGTTCTCTACAGGTTCAACGCAATGCCAATCAAAATCCCAACGGCATTTCTTGTAGAAATAGATAAAGCAATCATGACATTCATATGGAAAAATAAAAGACCCAGAATAGCGAAAGCAATTCTAAGCAGGAAGTGTGAATCAGGCGGTATAGCGATACCAGATTTCAAACTATATAACAGAGCAATAGTGACAAAAACAGCATGGTACTGGTACCAAAACAGGCAGGTGGACCAATGGTATAGAATACAGGACACAGAGACTAATCCACAAAATTACAACTATCTTATATTTGATAAAGGGGCTAAAAGCATGCAATGGAGGAAGGATAGCATCTTCAACAAATGGTGTTGGGAAAACTGGAAATCCATATGCAACAAAATGAAACTGAATCCCTTTCTCTCGCCATGCACAAAAGTTAACTCAAAATGGATCAAGGAGCTTGATATCAAATCAGAGACTCAGCGTTTGATAGAAGAAAAAGTTGGCTCCGATCTACATATTGTGGGGTCGGGCTCCAAATTCCTTAATAGGACACCTATAGCACAAGAGTTAATAACAAGAATCAACAAATGGGACTTACTTAAACTAAAAAGTTTTTTCTCAGCAAGAGAAACAATAAGAGAGGTAAATAGGGAACCTACATCCTGGGAACAAATTTTTACTCCTCACACTTCAGATAGAGCCCTAATATCCAGAGTATACAAAGAACTCAAAAAATTAGACAATAAGATAACAAATAACCCAATCAACAAATGGGCCAAGGACCTGAACAGACACTTCTCAGAGGAGGATATACAATCAACCAACAAGTACATGAAAAAATGCTCACCATCTCTAGCAGTCAGAGAAATGCAAATCAAAACCACCCTAAGATACCATCTCACTCCAGTAAGATTGGCAGCCACTATGAAGGCAAACAACAACAAGTGCTGGCGAGGATGTGGAGAAAAGGGTACATTTGTACATTGCTGGTGGGACTGCAAATTGGTGCGGCCAATTTGGAAAGCAGTTTGGAGATTCCTGGGAAAGCTGGGAATGGAACCACCATTTGACCCTGCTATTGCCCTTCTCAGACTATTCCCTGATGACCTTAAAAGAGCATGCTACAGGGATACTGCCACATCTATGTTCATAGCAGCACAATTCACAGTAGCTAGACTGTGGAACAACCCAGATGCCCTTCAATAGATGAATGGATAAAAAAATGTGGTATTTATACACCATGGAATATTACGCAGCACTAAAAATGACAAAATCATGGAATTTGCAGGGAAATGGATGGCACTAGAGCAGATTATGCTTAGTGAAGCTAGCCAATCCCTACAAAACAAATACCAAATATCTTCTTTGATATAATGAGAGCAACTATGAACAGAGCAGGGACGAAGAGCAGGAAGAAAAGATTAACTTTAAACAGAGAAATGAGATGGGAAGGAAAGGGAGAGAAAAGGGAAATTGCATGGAAATGAAGGGAGACCCTCATTGCTATACAAAATTACATATAAGAGGTTGTGAGGGGAATGGGAAAATAAACAAGGAGAGAAATGAATTACAGTAGATGGGATAGAGAGAAAAGATGTGAGGGAAGGGGAGGGGGGATAGTAGGGGATAGGAAAGGTAGCAGAATACAACAATTACTAATAGGGCATTATGTAAAATTGTGGATGTGTAACCGACGTGATTCTGCAATCTGCATTTGGGGTAAAATTGGGAGTTCATAACCCACTTCAATCTAATGTATGAAATATGATATGTCAAGAGCTTTGTAATGTTGTGAACAACCAATAAAAAAAAAAAAGAAAGGCATGCCCCTGAGCAACACAGGATGTTTAGGTTGTGACCGAACAATGACAAAGGAAAACACCAATCTGAGATTATGACTAAATTCTGATAAGAAAATTGTTGTTTCCAAACTATTAGCTCCAGAAATACTCAATTAACTTACAGTCACTACTGCTATGTGAAAGTGCACTATTCCCTGCACTATTTCTAGCACTGAATGTAATACTTTTGTCTTTATCAGTTTTAAAGTGGGAAAACTGTTTTTAATTCCTTAGGTATTTAACTTTGTAAAGAAGTTAAACATTTTTCATGGTTTTATTTATTTTACTTTATTTTTTGTAACTTTAGCTGTTTTTATGTGGTGCTGAGAATCAAACCCAGTGCCTCACACATTCTAGGCAAGCACTCTACTGCTGAGCCACAACCCCAGCCCCTCATGTTTTTATTTTTTTAGATTCTTTTTAGAGATCGTTCCTGTAAACTGCTGCAAGGCAATCTTGAATAAACCTATACTTTTTACTTACTCTAGTTCAAATACTTTTTTAAACTATAGTAATAAAGCTTTAAAAATATAAATATTAAATAAACATTGCATCAAAGCAAAATATATCAAAAACCTCATAGTAGAGAGCAGGACAATTTAGAGGATTAAGGGCAACATCAAGTAATCTGATGCCTTATTTACTCATGGAGAAACCAATGTCTAGAAAATTTGTCCAAAGTCACACAGCTTAAACCAAATGACTGTGAATCCACCTTCCTTAAGTCTAATATTTTTTCTATCATGTCTCTATCTCAGGTAATAATAGACATCTACTATGCTGAGTAAATGGTTGTCATTAGCAGTTAATCTACCTATCTAATAACTATTTCTGGATAAGAAAGAACACACATACATCATGAAAAAGTCCAGTGTGCATTAGAGAGGATTGCTGTTGCTTCAGCTACTTAGCATCCCTACTCTCTTTTAGAGGGAAGACCGCCATGATCTCTCCCAAGCGGCTGTTATTGGGACCACTATGACAGACCCACTCCCTACCAAACATGTGAGCAATACTGACCAATCATATTTAGAAACCCATAATGAAGTCTACACATAATATAATTTCAATTATATAAAATATGCATGCAGATAAATAATACACGAATGTCATTATTTTTTAAATATTGATATATGAAAAATTACTTTTACACTCATGCTGCTGACCTATCATTTCAACAATTTAAAAAACCTTGCCTCATATATTTTCAAATGTGAAAATAAATACTACCAAAATTTTCCTTTCTAAGGCCACTTATATTCACTTACTATAAGGTATCTGTGATTCTAAATGTTTTACAAATAGCATACATTATAATCCCTACAACAACTCCATGAGGGAAAGAGGCCACAGATCGTGCTGCACAGTTAGCAATCCACAGTGCCCGGTGAGGCTCTCCACAACAGGCCATGCCATTACTCAGCTAGTGTTTTGAATTGGTTAAACCCTGTCTCCATCAGTAGGGTATGAAACCACTCTAACGAAGAACAGCAAACTGTATAAGCACAGTATCATGCCTATTGCCTACCCTCCTTGGATTGTGATCTGGGACAGATTTCATCACCTAAGCAAAAGTAAATCTAAACTGTATTGAGACATAAAACAAAAGTGCACTTGACTTCATGAATGCCTTAGATGCTGCTGAGGCAATACTTTTTTCCAATAGTTAATAATGTTTGTTTGGATATTCTAATTATAATGCAATGTGTATTTACAATGAATAACATTCCATGTACGATGAACTTTATTAAACAAGTCTTGTCCTGTTATAAACAATTAGTATGAAAACAACTGAAACCAGAACCTCTTATTAGTAAGACATACCATGAATGAGTAATGACATCTGGAATCATACATTTTCTCCCTACAAAAATTTCAATTAGTCCTGGCAGCCATGAATTTAATTATTACTTTCAAATATTAATTATAACATTCAAAAGAATGATTTAGCAATGTTTCAAGATTCTGAAATTAGTGCCAAATAGTTTTCTTCAGCCCAATATATCTTAGTATTAATCTCTTAACAAAATACCCTCTAAATTCATAATTTCTTTCAATTTGCAACTGAAATTCTACAACAGGACATTAAAAGCTAAGGTTTCATAGTAAGCAATTATTATTGATTCCAGTCAAATGATCACTTTTCACTAATCTCCTACAAGACACTAAGTAATTAAGTGGGAGAGAAGATTATTCAGAAATTCTAAAGAAGTGCAAGCAAACTATCAATTATTCCAAGTTAAATAGGTTTCCGAAGCTGAGCATGGTGGTACACACCTGTAATCCCAGAAGTTTGGGAGGCAGAGGTAGGAGGATCACAAGTTCAAAGCCAGCCTCAGCAACAGCAAGGAGCTGAGCAACTCAGTGAGACCCTGTCTATAAATAAAATACAAAATAGGGCTGCCGATGTGGCTCAGTGTCAAGTTCCCCTGAGTTCAATCCCTAGTACCTAAATAAATAAATAAATAAATAGGTTTCTGAAACATGAACACTTGAAGAAGATGGCTGGAGAACAGTTTACTTTCCTGTATCCCTTAATTTTGTATTCACTAAGTTTTTTTTTTCTTTTTTTTTTCTTTTTCACTAAGTTTTGACTTTTTGTTAAGAAAGAGTTCATGTGAAGAACATCAAACCATACAAAATCATTACTACTCAAAATAATTTTTTCAATTTTGGTAAAAATTTGAAATATATTTTATTTAATATTCTAAAAATAAAACAACATAATTATTGTGTAGTTTGTATGAATTGTGCAGTTTTAAAAATATGTCAAACAGAAAAATGATAATCAGAGTTCTCTATTTAGTGGTGCTGGGAACTGAACCTACAACTTCACACTCTAGGCAAGTGCTCTACCACTGAGCTGCATTCCCCAGCCCAGAGTTCAAAACATTATAGTCAGTTCCCAATTATCCAAATGAAGCTCATCTATACTTAACAAGGTGAAGTTACCAACTGCATTTCATAACTAGGTGTCTCTCATGAATTAGTAACGACTTCCTGGAGAACTCCAAGGCAGCACAGCCACGGCCAGGATGCAAGTGGAGTGGAGGGGAATGAGTGCCAAAGCTATACTGTCCCTGATGCAGCATTTCTGGCAAAATGTTGGTGAAGGTGGCTTCCGTCTGACCCTGCGTCCATTCTCAGTCACCTGTACTCACTATTTAATGAGTATTCAGAGACGACAAGTTAATTTTAATTCAGTAAAGCATAATTTAAAAAGAAAATCAGGCTGAAAAAGTGTGTAATTCACATTATGAATTCCAAAGCCAAATTTTAAAAAAGTGTGATGTGGGGGAAATGCTTGTTGCTGCACTTTCTAACTGGTAATTCTCTGATAGTGACAGGATAAATTTCACTGTTCATTCTTCACAGGAAATTAAATTTTGTTATGCTTCTCTTTATACTGCTCATTGTGGGAAGAAAACTGCATTTTCTTGGTTTTTACTTTATATATAATTTATGGAAGGAAGCTGAACACTTCAGTGTTTCACTTTACAGGATACTGAACAGTAAAACCACCCAGCCCACACCCAAATCCCCTTGGGTAACATTAGCTTGCTGCTGAACATAAGCCAGAACATACACCACATGGCGACATTCCAGGGCTTCTCATGCTGATGCAGGCAGGGGACTGTGCCCAGGGGCAAGGGATTCAAATCCACAAAGCAGACATGGCACAGCTCCCCAAACCACCATTTAAACATTATTTCAATATTAAAATAGGTACAAATATATTAAAGGAAGACAAAATTGGCATGATCATTAGAAGAAAGACATTAGAACAATCTTCCCTTCATGGAAGGATCTGGACAGGCAGACACACACACACACACACACACACACACACACACACACACACACACAAACACACAGCCCTGAGAATCCAATGTTCTTCATGTGAGGGCACTTATGTGAAGGTAAAATCTCAGAGCAACACAGCACTGCTCCATTGATATGCATAAATTGAGGACTGAATCAGAAAATGTTAGTTACCTTGATTTTTAAAAGTCTAGAACAGTTGGCCAGGCAGGGGGGCACATGCCTGTAATTCCAGCTACTTGGGAGGCTGAGGCAGGAGGATCATAACTTTGCTTGACCCTGTCTCAAAATGAAAAGGGCTGGGGACGTATGTAGAATGCTTGCCTAGTGTGTACAAGGCCCTGGGTTCCATCCCCAGCACTGTAAGAAAAGAAAAAAGGCTGGGTCTGGGGTCTTCAGCTAATTCTTGTTAACAACTTAGATTCCAACAAAAAAGTGCATTTGGGGTAGAAAAAAATTTGTTTATTGAAGTTAAATCTGAACCCTACTGACACGAATAATAGCAAAACTGAACATTTATTGAGCATCTCCAAGAAATATAACAGTAAAACTTAGGGGTGTTACCCTTACATTACTTGCCAAGAATATTCCAAATAGAGGGACTCTGTGCTTGGTATTACATCCCCTCTGTCCACAGACGTGCCCCTCAGATATCTCCCCACTTTCCCACATGCCCATGCTTTCCCACCACTTTTCTAAATCAGCACCCCATCCCCTCCTATCAAGACTGCCATCCTTAATCACCTGACCTTTCTGTATTTTCACAGAACACAGACGTTTCTTTGTTTACCTATTAAGAATTTGCCCACTTACTTTAGTCTACACCCCATGAAGGTTAGGGCCTTGCACTCTGATAAGCTTTTCACTAATAGCATCCAAGCCTACCAGCAGCGCTGGGCATATATAGAAGAATAAATAAATATTTGGTAAAAGGCTGGGGATGTGGCTCAAGCGGTAGCGCGCTCGCCTGGCAAGCATGCAGCCCGGGTTCAATCCTCAGCACCATATACAAAGAAAGATGTTGTGTCTGCCAATAACTAAAAAATAAATATTAAAAAAAAATTCTCTCTCTCTCTCTCTCTCTCTCTTTAAAAAAATATTTGGTAAATAAATGATGACTAGACAATAACTATTTCCTAGAAATGTATAATAGGAAAATATGTATAATTCACAAAGATAACAGAATTGTACAACTACATAATAATGCAAGGTACTAAAGAGTAAAGCCAATCGTCTGTACTGAGCTTCCAGTACAGAAAGACATGCCCAAAGCCTCTACAGCAAGACCACAGTCTACCTCATTATACAGCACACCACACCACTCACTGAATCACCTTTGAAATAAGCGTGACACAAATGTGAAACTAACCACTGGTTGATATGTCTTTAAAAACAAAACAAAACTGAGCCTCACTAGAAGACATTGTAGAGCCCATTTAGGCTATATTAGGTTTAGATGCCTCTCAGGGTGATGGCTGCTATGGACTGACTTTATTCTACAGAATTCAATGTTGACACCCTAAGTGTGACTACATTTGGAAACAGTTTTTTAAGGAGGTAACTAAGGTTAAATGAAGTCATAACAGGACAGCCTTGATCCGGACAGGATTTATGTCCTTATGAAAGACAACAGAGAGCTCCCTCTCCCACAATCCAAGGGTGCACACAGGGAGGAGTAGCCACATGAGGACAGGGGGGAAGGCTGTCATCTACAAGCAAGAAGAAGGAATCTAAACTGCTGACACCCTGATCTTGGACTTCTGGCCTTCGGAACTGTAAGAAATGACTTTGTTTGAGTCACCCAGTCTATGGTATTTTGTCATGGCAGCCTAAGCAGACCACTCACTATTTGGGAGGTGGAAATGAGATGACCTCTAAGAGCCTTGCAGTCTTTCAGAAGCCCATTCTTCTTCCTGTTCAATACTGTCCATTTGACTCCCCATAGATCTATCTCACTTCAATGAGGATCTGCTCCAGTTAAGATTTGCCCAATTCAATAGAAGTCAACATTTCTGGCAAGGTTTTGTTGTTACTCTACATTTTCCCAAGCCACAGTAAATCTAAAAATGGGGCTACAACTGAGAGTTGTTGTGAGGATTCAATTAGTCTATGATAAATGTTTATAGTAGTGTATGACATAAATGCTATATAATATCACCTACTAAAAAAAATCTAATTTTACTCCCCAAAATAACATTAGCAGTAGGTACAATTAAACCCTCATTTCAGGAAACAGAGGCAAACAGAAGTCACACAGTTATTCAGTAGGGGAGTCAGCATTAGAAATCAGGCAGCCTGATTCTAAGGTCTATACTCTTAGCTCAGTATCTGGCCTACAATAAAAACTCAGCAAACGTTGTTGCTCTTACTACTAAAGTCATAATATAATATTAGTAAAGAAAGTAAAGTGGACACACATCAAGAAAGTAACTTCTTTTCCTGTGTTATTCTTATAAGGTCTCTCAATCTCTCAATTTTATGTAGGAGTAAAACTTTCCCTGCTTATATACAATAAAAATAGCTCTAGTCTTAAAATTCCAATAGTCTTGAAACTAAAAGTTTTAATAGTTCATATTCACTGTGCTTTGGATATGATTTTAGTGTGCTCCCCAATGGTTCACGTGCTGGAAACATGAACCCCAGTGTAGTGGTACTGAGGTGGTGGAACATTTAAAGGTAAGGAAATCTTCAAAGATGATTGGAGCATTGGTGGGGGTGTTGTCCTTGGAAGAGATTCATGTGATTCTTGCAGGACCCTGGTTAATTTCCATGAAAGCAAGTTATTTTAAAAAGAAAAAAAAAAACTGGTCCATGAACGTCTATGGCCTCCTGTCTGACCACATGATCTCTCCCTCTCAGGATCTCCCTCTCAGACTCACAACATCATCTGCCATGTTATGATATAGACAGAAGGCTCTGAGCAGAGCCAAGTAGAAGCAGACACAATGCTCTTGAGCCTCTAGAACTGCTAAACTTCTTTATAAAGTACCCAGCCTTGGGTATTTTATTTAGCAACAGGAATCAGACCAAGACAACATTTACTACTCCCAAGAGAGTCAGTGACTTCCCACAAGCTAAATCTGCTTTTGTCTCTGTATTGGCAGCTCATAACCACTCTCTCCTTGAAGCTGTGGTATCAAGTCTTGTTTATAAATTCATCATTGCAATAACTCCTTTAGAAAGAAGATTCTCAGGTAGATTTTCTTTCTTTTTTTTATCTAAAAATCCTGATTTAGTGGATCTTGAGCAAGGTATAGAATCTTTGCTTTTAATCAGCAACATATATGATTCTGATAGAAGTTGGCCCAAGGGTACAGTTTGCAAAGTCACTGTTTTAGAAAAATCTTTTAATATCTTTCTCCCCCTCTATACCCCAGAGCAACCCGTACAATACAGGACACATTCATTCATTCATTAAAATGTATTTTTTATCTATAAATACTAGGGGTACAGCAGTAAACAAAGTCAGAATTAACATACTTTGGAGTAGTCACACAAAACAAATACGTGAATGCATGTGTGTATGTACATGTGGCATAATAAGCCTGTCCATACAATAGGCTAGATTATTCTATGGCTGTGAGCAAGTTTAAAAATCTCAATGGCTTAAAACAACAAAGTTTTATTTCTCACTTACTTTAACATACCCATCACCTGTCTGCCGAAGGCTTTGTTCATTGTGGTCAGTCAGGGACTTTGGCCAATAGAAACAGGAAAGAGAGAAGTCAAGAATGACTCTAAAGTTTTTGGCCTAAACTAGGGGTGGAATAATGTTGTCATTTACTGAAATGGGGGGAAAAAAGGCAATTGTGGGATAAGGATCAGGAGTTCATTTTTGGACATGTTATGAATGAGGGGCCTACTAAACATCAAAGTTAAGCCATTAGAGTCTGGAGTTTATACCAGCAATGTGAATTGAAGATGCTTGAGATACAGGTGGAATTTAAGCCTGTGACTAAGAGCACCAAAACAGGGACTGTCCTCATTCTGCTTACCCAACCCAAATGGGAAAAACTGCTGAATTTCTAACTTTTAGTCTATGCCTCTCAAGTGAAACTTGATTAAAGAAACAAGCAGAAGAGTTACCACTCTGACCCCAAAGTCTAAGACCACAATGCAACTGGACCCTCCTGAATCTCCTGGCTGCTGAAAGAATCAGTAAAGTTCCTTTATTTATTCATATGAACCCCAACCACAGTCAGTTGCCACTCTCCCAATTTTCACATCTACTCTAAACTTGACCAGATTGCAAGGCAAAAAGAACATGTGATACCATTCTCTGTAAACCCACCTATCCTACTGCTACCTGTAGTGTATCCTAAACCTGACACTACCTGTGGCCACATTATAAAAATACACATGTAGAGGTCATTTCCGACAACATGAAGGACTAGGTGACCAGACCAACTCTTCTACTTAAGGCAACTAAATATGTTTCTTATTTTACTAAACCTTGCCTTTGTCCATGAATAAGAAAATAAAGAATGTTTAGATGAGAAACTAAAAGAGAGCAGGCAGCAGAAAAGTGAGGCCCAAAAGCAGGCTTTCAGAAACTAGATAGGGTGCCTATCAAATCCATGAGTTAGAACAGGAGTCAACAAACTTTTTTATATAAAAGACCACACAACAAATATTTTCAGTTTTTCAGACCATACAGTCTCCACTACAAAGACTCAACTCTCTAGTTAAAGCAAAAAGGCAATCACAGATAGTAAGTACCTAATAGAATGGGTGTTCCTGTGTTCGATTAAAATTTTATTTCCAGGGCTGGGGTTGTAGCTCAGTGGTAGAGCACTTGCCTAGCATGTGTGAGGCACTGGGTTCAATTCCCAGCATGGCATATAAATAAATGAATAAAATAAAGGTCCATCAACATCTAAAAAATTTTTTTTTAAATTTCCAAAATGAAAGCACTAAGCCAGATTTGATCTGCAAATCTGAAGTTGATTTGCCAATCCCCAAGCAAAGCATGAATTTTCCAGATCAGAAGCTAGGATGCCATCTCCAAGTCAAGAGTTTGACCAAGGCCATGAAAATCCTGCCACTAAGTTCAGATGTCAAAGAGACTTGTTCCTCATTATAATACTCACCCCCACCCCAGAACTTCAGGCAAAGAAACATACTATCTGAAACTCTAGTGCAAAGTTATAGGGAGAAGAAACAGACCTAACTTCTCCACCAAGACATTATAAAATCAATAGAACTTTCAAGTCTGATTTTACACTATATATGGTGGCTAAAAAAAAAAAAAAAACAGAGATAAGAATTAAAGTGATTCCAGAACGGTAAGCAGCTAGGTAAAGAAAATATATCTTTTCTGAAAGAATTTCTTTTTTTGGGGAGAGGCTCAAAGAATTAATAAACACAAAAGTTTCATTAAAGTTAAATCATCCATGGGGCTAGGGTTGTAGCTCAGTGGTAGAGCACTTGCCTAGCACACGCGAGATCCTGGGTTAGAGCCTCTGCACCACATAAAAATAAATAAAATAAAGGTAATGTGTCCATCTACAACTAAAAAATAAAAAATTAAAAAAAATTAAATCGTCCATACCAGGCATGGAGGCACATGCCTGTAATCTCAGCAACCCAGAAGACTGAGGTAAGAGGATGGCAACTTTGAGGCCAGTCTGAACAATTCAGCAATATACCGTCTCAAAATAAAAAATAAAAAGGACTAGGTTGAAGCTCAGTAGTGGAGTATCCCTGGGTTCAATTACCTAGTACCTCCAAAAAAACCCCAAACTTAAGTAGCTTACAGCTAAAAATCACTAAAACACACAAACACACAAGCAAACAAAGATACCATGGGCAAAATGGGGCAGGGGCAGGGGGTGTCTGCATAATCAGACCACACAGGCACAAAAAAAGAAAATCTGGTATAAGAATTACCAAACATAGATGAGTATGAGTATGTGTACTACATTTTTATGTTTCAAGAACAGAGGTTTTTAAATGAACAAAGAATGATCAGATTTTGAAATGAACCAATGAGACACTTCAGAATAAAAAGAGACAATACCAAATAAAAAATTCAAACAAGTTTCATAGCAGATTAGATACAGCCAAAGAGAGAGCCTGTGAACTGAAAGTCAAAACTGAAGCAACTATACAAAATGAAGCCCAAAGAAACAAAGAAATAGAAAACATGAAAAAGTCATTAATAGAGAAAGCAGAGTAAGAAGGTATAACACTTTTCTAACTTCATATTCAGGAAACAGAAAGAGAGACTGGGATAGAGGCAATATGTGAAGAGATACTGTGTAAAGCTTTTCTAGAATTCATTTTCTATGTACAGATTCAATAATCCTAATATATTAAGAGGGATGGATAATAACAAGCATGATCTAAAACAAACACACGGACCACATGTCCACACCCGCAGAACACATATTATTGTCAAGCAAAAAGAGAATAGTCACTAAAATGGCAATATGAATAGGCTATAAAACAAAAATCAAAATTATGGTACCATAATTTGGCCCCAATTCAATTACATTAGCAATCAAAATCAACAACAAATCATTATCTAGAAATTATGAATGATACTTCAAAATAGTTGTAGACAAGAGAAAGTAAAACAACTTTAGACTTACTGTATAATAAGTGTAATTTTTAAAAAATTATCTAATTAGTTACACATGACAGTAGAATGCATTTCAACACACTGTACACAAATGAAGCACAACTTCTCCTTTCTCTTACTGAACATGGTGCAGAGTCACACCCATAGTATAATCATACACGTATATAGGGTAATAATGTCCGTCTCATTCTACCATCTTTCTCATTCCCATACCCCCGCCCCTCCCCTCACAATCCAAAGTTCCTTCATTCTTCCCAACCTCCACTCCCATTATGGATTAGCAGCCACTTATTAGCGAAAACACTCAGCCTTTGGTTTTTCCGGATTGGCTTACTTCACTTTGCATATTCTCCATCCATTCCTGGCAAATGCCATAAATTCATTCTTCCTTAAAGCTGAGTAATATTCTATATGTACCACCTTTTCTTTATCCATTCATCTGTTGAAAGGCATTTTTAAAGAAACAGACCAAAATCGACTGATCAAAAATACTGTGCTAAGCATCCGGTTGTTTGTTTCTACATATGAAAAAAAAAATATTCAATACTTGTCTTTCTGTGCCTGGCTTATTTTACTTAACATGATGCCCTTCAGTTCCATTCATTTTCCTGCAACTGACATAATTTAATTCTTCTTTATGGCTGAATTAAATGTCCCTTTTTAAATATTCAAAAATGTCAGTAAAATCAAACCAAAGTACAGAAATAACAGGCATATAAAATAATGAAACAGAAAGCAAACACTATAAAGGATGAAATATGTCAGTAACAAAACTTATTTCTTTGAAAGAATAAAATGTGATAAGCCTCTAAAAAATGTATAAAGAAAACAAGAATGGAAGTTCAAACAGACAACAGCAGAAATAAGGAGGCATATGTAGACATAGCAGGTACCACTTAAATTAAACATAGATAAATATGTGATAAATCATTTTATGCTAACAAATTTCAATGCGTGTATAAAATAAACAAATTCCTAAAAAATAAAACTCAAAAAAATTAAAACCAGGATAAAAAAATAAAAGCCTTAATAGTTTTATTAGTATTAAATAATTTGTATCAGTAGCTAAAATGCCACACCCCTATCATTTTACAGGGTTGTTCAAAGAGTCAAGAAACAAAGCCAATATTACAACAATTCAAGAAAAAGTGGGCATATTTCTCAACTCATTTTATTATAGTGAGTAATCTTTTTTTCCCCCCAGTTTGGTTGATTTTTGTTTGTTTATTTTGCTCAAGGAGTTGGTCTTGGTTTATAGTGAGTAATCTTAAAGCAAAAACTTGACAGGAGTGTGGAAGAAAAATTATAGATCAAGCTCACTTAAGAATTCTGATATCAAACAAAAAATAAGAGAACTCTTAACTGGCATCAAGACATATGTTTTAAAACCTTTTAACATGTCTGAAACTGGAATGTACCATAACAATCTATGGCATCTTATAATTATCATTAACCAAAAATAAATAAATAAAAATTCTGAAATAGGGATGCATTTTACATCAATGGTATTTTTAATTTGGTGATAAAGTATTGGTCAGCCGAAACCAAGCAAAGTACAATTAATAATAATAGTAATTCATGAACACTGGAATATCAGTTAATATATCTACTACTACTTGTGCCTTTCACACACATACAATCCCTTAATTATCTCAGGAACATAAAACCATCAAATTCAACAACCATTTACTTCATTTAAAAAAAATTCTTACCCTGCCAGGAAAGAAAAGGAACTTCCTTAACCTGATAAAGGATGTCTGTGAAATACCTATTTACATTGAAAGCATTCCCTGTGGGATTTAGAACAAAACAGAGATGCCTATTATTACTAGTTCAATTCAACACTGTATTCCAAGTGCAAGCTAGTACTGTGTGGCAAGAAAAAGAAATAAAGGATTAAGGATAAGCAAGAAAGAACAAAAGTACCATTATTTATGAATGGTATCTTCTTCACATAGTCTGAGACTTTCCCTACCAAATATCAAGATTTATTACAAAACTGTAATGTTTAAGACAATATGATATTAGTAGAAGAACTGAATAACTAAATCAAAAGAAACTGAATGGCAACACAAAAATGAATCCTCACAAAGATGGGCATATGCTATATAGAAATATGAAGAGTTGAATGCATGTCCTGCATCCCATACTCAAAAACCAAGTCCTAATGAGTTGAAGACTCAAATGTGAAGGATAAATCTCTAAAGTGTTGAAAAGACAACCACAGCAGGAAAATCCAAGATGGCGGGCCAAAGGGAGGCAGCATTCTGTGTCCCTCCGTGACCCTCAACTAGTGGGAATACTGCTTCTCTGAGAGTGACAGAGGATCCTATTCAGCTGCTCTCGCTCAGAAATCACCAGTGCTGTGCCCCCAAGCAGGGCTCCAGGCCTCAGTGTTCGACTCCCGACACCCAACTCTCCAAGATCCACCCAACACAGGCTCACCACTTTAGCAGGAACAGCTACCAGCACCACTGCAGAACTCCCAGATGCTGCAGAACAGGACACTCAGCTGCTACCTACCCACAGGAACTCCGGCTGCCACTCCCCTGTGGACCCCCACCTACCAATGAGGGGCTCCCTGAGTCGCCTCCATATTGCGACTGGATCCGGCAGCTACTACCATAGTCCCTACCATAGTCTCTAGGTGGTAATCTGTCTGCACCTGGGGGCATCTCACAGGCTCTGAAGGCCACCAAAGCCACAGTACTGAATGTCACAGAACCCATCCTCATCTCTGAACACTTCGCACAACGCCATCGGCCAACTCCCCCCACCCCTCCCGACAACCACACGCTGGAAGTAGGTGGCCTCCATCTTGGCTCACCTTCCTCACCATATTTGGTGGAGGCAGCTCAGAGATTGGAACTCCAGCTGGCCAGGTACCTAGTTTCCAACTCCCTGCTCCTCCTGGCAGTGGTAACTCAGCACAGTAACTGTCCAACACAAAACATCTGTCAGTGGGAGGGAGGCGCAGTGCGACCAGGATGCCTGCCGCCCACGGGAGCCCTGGTGACAGAGGTCCCTCAATTGGGAACTACTAAGGGAGAGGAAAACGGTGCAAAGTTTGGAGACTAACAGAGAGACCAGGAATTGGGAAATCTCCAGGTAAGATAGGGAGAGAGGAGAGAGAACCAGGCGCTCAAGTCATACAAGCAGACCCCAAAAGAGGCCCTGTGGTGCAGTCTCCCTGCAGGGACTGGCGCGTGCAACAACTCACTTCCAGGAACCCTTCATCAGGACTAGTCTTCCCAACCTGGTTACCTTCACCATCCAGACAGCAGAGATACAAGCTAACAACAGACAACCCCACCCATTGCAAGAGAAGGGAAGCAGGAAAGATACTGATCTCTAAAACTATCAACAATCTTTGTTTCTCCCTTCAAGAATTTTTTTTTCTCTTTGTCTTCTCCACCTCCCATCCTCCTGCCCTCACAACCCCAACATATGTGAATCCAAGAACTTTGCATAAATTAGGATACTGAGTACTGTGAATAATATATTATAGGTGTGTTGTATATGCCCCTTTTTCCCTTTTTTTCTTTTTCTTTTCCCTTCCAATATTTACTATTTTAACATCCTTTATTTTTCTGAATTCATGTGTTTGTTTTATGTACTTTACTGTCTTCCCATGTACTTGTCTACTCAAAATTACTTCCTATCTATTTTCTTGCTACTTACTAACCCTCTTCATCAGATTTCTCTTTTACACTTCCTAAGATATGTTAACTCTATATCCTCACATCCTACCTCCTCAGCACATCATCCTATGCCTCACTCCCAGTTCATTGTCCATCGTCAGAAACTGTAAACCCTTTTACAAACCTACTGATTATATTATAGATAATAACGGAATTCAACATTTCTGTACATTGTGACCAACTGTAAACATTTTAATAGCAACAAATTGTTCATAGGTGGTTTATTGTTGATACTGGAATCTGTTAACACTGTCCTTCCCCACAAAGAAGAGGTATTGGAACCCTACAGGAGCACTACAAACCTATAGGGTAAAAACAGTAACGCCCTGAACCCATGGAGCTAGAAGGGAAGACACGCAAGCAACATGAAAAGACAAGGGAAGAAAGTGCCCCAAACAAATCAAGATACCACATTATTAGAATCCGTGGTGACCACAGCAGAAGAAATTACAGAGAAGGAGTTCAGGATGTACATGATTAAAATGTTCTGTGAATTGAAGGATGATATAAGAGAGCAAAAAAAGCAGTAAAAGATCTTTTCGACAAGGAGCTACATAAATAAATAAAGGAAGCAAAAGTTCACTTCAACACAGAGACAGATGTTCTAAAAAAAAAAAGAACAAACAGAAATCCTTAAAATGAAAGAAAAAATAAATCAAATTAAAATTTCAACTAGGGGTGGAGACATAGCTCAGTTGGTAGAGTGCTTGCCTCGCATGCACAAGGTCCTGGGTTCAATCCTCAGCACCACACACACACACACAAATGTTCAATTGAAAGCATTACCAACAGAGTAGACCACTTGGAAGATAGGACATCAGACAATAAAGACAAAATATATAACCTTGAAAGGAATGTAGACCACACAAATGGCAAGAAACCATGAGCGGAACATACAAGAAATATGGGATAGCATAAAACGACCAAATTTAAGAGTTATTGTGATAGAGGAAGACAGAGTTCCAAATCACAGGAATGAAAAATCTATTCAAAGAAATAATAACAGAAAACTTTCCAAACATGAGAATGAGTTGGAAAACCAAATTCAAGAAGCCTAAAGGATGCCAAATGTACAAAATCACAACAGATCCACACCAAGGCACATTCATAATGAAAATGTCTAACATATGGAATAAGAAGAGGATATTAAAAGCAACAAGAGAAAGTAATGAGATTACACATAGGGGAAAATCAATTAGGATAACATAATATTTTTCAACACAAACCTTGAAAGCTAGAAGATCCTGGAATAACATATATCAAGCTCTGAAAGGAAAATGGATGCCAACCAAGAATCTTGTATCTAGCAAAATTAAGCTTTAGATTTGATGATGAAATAAAAACCTTCCACGATAAACAAAAGTTAAAAGAATTTACAGCAAGAAAACTGGCACTACAAAACATCCTTGGCAAAATATTCCATGAAGAGGAAACGAAAAACAATACTGAAAATCAGCAGGAGGAGGTAGTACCCTAAAGGAAAAACTAATCAAAGAAGAAAACAAGTCATGTTAAATAACAAAAATAAACAAATATGGCTGGGAATACAAACCATGTCTCAAATAATAACCCTGAACATTATTGGCCTAAACTCACCAATCAAAAGACACAGGCTAGCAGATTGGATTTTTTAAAAAGACCCAACAATATGCTACATCCAGGAGACTTGTCTGATAGGAAAAGACATACACAGACTGAAAGTGAAAGGTTGGGAAAAATCATACCACTCACATGGACTGCGGAAGCAAGCAGGGGTTTCCATCCTCATATCAAATAGACATCAAGGCAAACTTAATCAAAAGGGATAAAGAAGGACATTTCATACTGCTCAAGGGAACCATACACCAACAAGAGATAACAATTATAAATATATATGCCCCAAACAATGGAGCATCTATATTCATCAAACAAATTCTTCTCAAATTCAAGAGTCAAATTGACTACAACACAATAATCTTGGGTAACTTTAACACACCTCTCTGACTTTATTAGCTGAAGAACTGCTCTTCATCAAAACCTCCAGAAAGATAGAAGGAAAAATAGCCAGCCGGCCATGAGCTGAGAGATGTGTATAGTATACAGAACTCCACATTTGTTTCTAAAACATATAAATAACTTCTAAAAATCAATAAAATACTAACAAATGACTAACAAATAATATGAACAACCAAAAAATCCACCTAGAATTTCAAAAAAAGATGCCAGGGGGAGGGAGGGGAATGAACGGCCTATAAACAAACATAAGAAAATGTTTTCAGTCACATTCTCAACAGCATCTTTCACAAAACCATTTTGATGAAGTTACTTTTTTTTTCAATGTCTCTGAATAGAAACAGCCCATAAAGTGGTGTCCTTGGAACAGCTGCACTGGTTAATAACCTTCACTACAACTGTAACTACTACTATGATATAAAGATTACAAAAATCTAAAGTTTCTATTTGGCACTAATTTAGGAACATTCCCAAAATATATGACAATTCAATAAGGATCTTCAAGGGAAAATAGCTAATTTGTTACCAAGGCATTAAAAACAAATATTGTGGCTCAGAATTCAGATGCCATACCATAATTACACAAAAGAACTTTAAAGGAAGAGGAAAGTCTATTTTTGGAAATACTTATACATTGAAATTCCTTTGTTAGAGGTATTCCAAAAAATAGAACCTATACATTTCCATCATCCCTGCTTCTTCAGGCACCTCATGATTCTAAATGACAACACCAAGCTTCAGTTAAGCCTACAGTAAGGAGTCCCAATTTTAGCTACAAACAAGCAAATATAGCATAAAAAGGTTTGTCCCCTATTAGATGCAAAAGGAGATGGGGAACTTTGACCAAGAGTCAGAAGGTCAAACAGCCAGTCAGTTCCCACCAAGAAACAGAGGCAGCTTTTCTTCTTTTTCTTTTTGCAAATTAAATCTCAACCTGGTTTTACTCATTCCCGAGGAAAAGCAAGGATTTCCTATCTTAACCTAGATTAGCCTCTGCCCTCAGGAGGCAAATCCTTGATGGACTCCCTAGACAACCTCCACTTCCACTATCCTTCATAACTCCTTGGGTTGCCCAGGGAAATTTTTATGGTTTTATTTGTGAGTTTATATATGACTCTTTTAGCATACAGAATAGTTTGTGCTAAGTCACTAATCCTTCAACATATAAATCAGTAGATTTTGAGTGAAGATCACTGTCCATATTGTGGTTTTAATTCCTATGACCATCCACTCAGATTTTCTAAGACACTATGTATGGGAAAGTCAGGCTTACCTAGATGAATCTAAATATTATAAAATTCACCCTTACAGAGTACAATTATACTAATTCTGACAAATGCATACTGTTGTGCATCCACCACCAAAATCACAATATGGAATATTTTCATCACTTCCAAAAGTTCTGACATTACCCTATGTAGTCAATCCCTCCCTCTCCCTATAGCAACCACAGATCTATTCTCTGATCTTATAGTTTTTCCTTTTCAAGAATGTTGTATATGGGCCAGGGAGGCATCTAAAGTGGAAGAACACTTGCCTTACATGCATAAGGACCTGGGTTCAATACCCAGCACTGTTAAAAAAAATAATCCTATAAATTGAATCATGCAGTATGTAGCTATTGAATTTAGTTTCCTTCACTTCGCCCATGCTTTTTTTTTTTTTTTTCGGGGGCAGGGGGAGTACCAGGGAGTGAACTCAGGGGCCTTGGCCACTGAGCCACATCCTCAGACCTATTTTGTATTTTATTTAGAGACAAGATCACACTGAGTTGCTTAGCACCTCACTTTTGCTGAGGCTGGCTTTGAACTCATAATCCTCCTGCCTCAGCCTCCTAAGCCTCTGGGATTACAGATGTGTGCCACAGCTTGCCTAAGCATTCTTAATTGGAGGACAAAGGGTGATATTGCTTCCAAGGAGGTGAAAAACTAATTCTTAGAGGTTGCAAAAGTTTTAGTATATTATAATGGTCTGGGTACTCTATATGGTTTGGGTACTCTATAAGATCACTGTACTATCATATTTTCATGCAAGATCATCCATATTGTTGTATTGTTACATGTATCAATACTTTGTTCCTTTTTACTACTGGGTATATTTTGGTATGGAAATGTCAATTTCTTTATCCATTCAGTAATTGATCGACATGTTTTCAGTTTTCTTAAGGAAAACCCAGAAGTGGAATTGTTGGGTTGAATAATAAATGTATATTAAATTGTTTAACAAAGTGGCTATATCACATTGCATTCCTACCAACAATATAGGAAATTTCCAGGTGCTTCACATCCTCAAGAGCATTTGTTATTATTAACTTTTTTTTTTTGCTTGTTTACTATTCAGCCTTTCCAACAGATGTACACTGGCCTCTGACAATTTTAAGCTATAGATATCTAATGACTAATGATAGACACTAAGCATCTTTTACCCATTTATCTTCCATCAGTACATCTTCTGTGGTTGAGAATCTGCCCAGATCTTTTGCCCAGATTTTATGGGCTGTTGTTTATTTTTTGTAATTATTGAATTGTGAGAAATAAGTCAGGATTTTTTGCTTTTGTTTTTGTGGTGCTGGGGAATGAATCCAGACCTTTCTATACTTTACTATAATATTCATGATTCCTAAGTAGTTATGCAACATTTTTTAGTTCCAACAGTTTTCTAATTCCATCTTTCTGGAATATGGGCAAACTTTTTTTGTTTGTTTTAATATTTTTTAGTTGCCAATAGACCTCTATTTTATTTATATGCAGTGCTGAGAATCGAACCCAGTGCCTCACACATGCTAGGCAAGCGCTCTACCACTGAGCCACCACCTCGGCACCTGTTTTTGTTTTTTTAAATCAATGTTTGGGTGAGAACTAACTACCAACATACTAGGAAGACCAGACTTGAAGTCACCTTTACGGGACTGAATTCCTCATGGGCAACCTGTCCTCCTCCACTCACCATTTCTACTCTTTTGTAGAAAAAGAAATCCATATTAACAGAAAAGTACATCTATATAAAAATTCTGGGAGAAACGTACACACACACACACACACACATACATATATACCATATATATGTATACATGGATGAGTGTATACATATATACTATTCACACATATATACAATCTGTTTCAGCAATCAACATGTACATGAATTATTTTAACAATAATTCATATATGTCTAAAGTTTTGTTACTTAAAAAGTATGGGTAAAAAAATACCATTATTGCAAATATGTATCACAACACTATGTTAAAAATTAGCTCAGAGAGCTAAGTTGAAGAAGTAACTCTCAGCTGAAATTAATAATTTGAAAGCAAGAGAAGCAACTGGAAACAAAGACGACTTCAAAGCAACACAAAACATGAACATTCTTCCTTAACACAGTCTATATACGGTAAGCAATAAGTATGCATTAAGTTAATAAATTAATTACTGGAAATAAATTGCAAAACTGCAACCATCTGTTATAGGTTTGCTAGAAAGAAGTTTGTGAAGTTATGTAGCAGCCAACATCTTTGTAGAATATCAAGTTAAATTCCTCAATAAACCACTAATGTGCTAATTTTTATTATCAAATAACAAATTTTAATAACCTCTACAAACTCATTCAGAAGGCTTTTGTTAACAACCCTACAGAACTGTATGTCATGTTCTCAAAGATAAAAAGGGAGCCAGGTAGATTTGCTCACACCTGTAATCCCAGCAGCTCAGGAGGCTGAGGCAGGAGGATTATGAGTTCAAAGCCAGCCTCCACAAAAGTGAGGTAATAAGCAACTCAGTGAGACCCTGTCTCTAAATAAAATACAAAATAGGGCTGGGGATGTGACTCAGTGGCTGAGTACCCCTGAGTTCAATCCCTGGTACAAAAAAAAAAGTAGACTTTTTAGATCACTTCCACCACTTTTACATTTTAGCATGTCACTGATTAAAGTGACCTTAATTTAGCTGAATTTTGCCCTTCCTCTAATATTATACAACCACCAAATGACATCACCATCCTCTCAAATAGTCAAATCAGAAACTCAGTTTCACCTCTAATATCCCATCGGTCAATAGTCCCTCTTGCCCTTCGTTTTACATATACCCACTTAATCTCCATTTCTGTTGCCACCATCTGAATCCAAGTCAACATTACCTCCTACCTGAACTACTAAAATGGCTTACTAATGATCTCTCTCTTGTACTATTACCCTTTCCCCATCAATTCATTTTCCACTTCCCCTGAAGGGGTTAAAGTACATGCTTACAAGAGAATTTATATAGCCATAAAGAAAGAATGACATAGTTCTTTACATACTTTCATGGAATGATATCCAAAATATGTTACCTGAAAAAAGTAGGTGGAACAGTCTGTATAACATTTTTATTTGTGTTCTTAAAAGGTGAGAAAAAATATGTAGCTATGTATCTGCCTACATATGCACAGAACATCTATGAAAGGATGCCTAAGAAATTGAACTAATAGTTGTCTACAGGAAAAACTGGGTGAAGGGAAGACAAAGGTGGGAAGAAGACGACTCTGCTACATCCTTTAGTACTCCCCCCACACCTTTGGTAGTGGGTATTAAACTCAAGGGCACTGAGTCACATCCCTAGCCCTTTGGGGATTTTATTTAGAGCTGAGTTGCTTAGGGCTTCGATAAATTGCTGAGGCTGGCTCTAAACTCATGATCATCCTGCCTCAGCCTCCCAAGTGGCTGGGATTACAGGCGTACACCACCATGCCTGGCTTTAGTACCTTTGAATAACAACTATGTGATTATTTTTACATACTCAAAAAATAAAAAAATCCAAAGAATGGAAGGATACATTTTGCCCTCAGAATAAACCAGCATGTCCTTGATTTAACCCTTGCCTAACTCTTCAATCCTGTTTTGCGCCACCTACACACAAACACACACACAAACGCATGCGCGCACAAGAGATTCTTTCTGAACTTCCATGGCATCATGATTCTCCCTGCTCACAGACTTCGCACGAGCACACCTGTCCCCCCAAAAAAGATCTCCCCCCCAGCCCTTTTCTAGGTAACTCCTAGTATCTTCGGGTTTTCACTTAAATGGTACTTCCTCAACTCCCCAAGAAAGTCTTCCTTCCTCCCAGAGTAAATCAGGGGCCCCCAATACACTGCCATTATACCTTGTGCTTCTCCTAAAACAAAAACTACTGTTCCATGTGTGCCTAACTGAGCTACACTCCACACTCCATGAGGACAGTAGCTGGGTCTATCTTATTTGGCATCAGGGAGGTACAGAAAAATGTCCAATATTACCAGAATGTGCATTTGCAAGGAAAGGGGAAGGTGACTTGTAATGAATCTGGAGAAGTAGAGAGGACCTGACCCAATGCAGGCACTCAGGCACTGGCTGAATGAATAAATACATGGACAAAGGAAACAGTTGGGCTTGGATCCAGCTTAGACAACTACTGGCTGGGTCACCTCAGACTGATTATTTAACCGGTTTAAAACTCTTTATAAAATGGAAATAGTTACATCTTCCTTTTAGATTTACTATAAAGGACTAAACAAGGTACCAAAAAATGAAGTACATACCTAGTGCCCTGTGGAAGCCAAGGAATGACCACAGCAACTGTAATTAGAACTGAACAGGCCTAAAGTTTGTATCCCTTCAAGAGACTGTTCTGCCAAGAAAAATAAAATATCTCTGTTTAGCATAAAAAGACACACTGAAATAAAAATAAAAGGATATTAAGAACAGAGAAAAGTGTTATATTCAACAAGACAACAGTACATAAAATGCAGCAGCATGTACTTGAAGTCTCCAGATAAGAGAACAGGTATTGAACGAGGAGAAAAAGTCCAGGGGCAAAACAAAAACAACATAACAGCCCTGCATTCTGCACAAGAACGAAAAGGCTATGCATAAAAACAAAATGGACATATTCTACAGCTGGGACAAGAGATCAAACAACTGCAGAGATACAGCTTTCATTAAAAAGCCATCAAAAGACATGAATTCCAACCTTCTCACATAAAAGGCCAGATGTACAAATGGTTTTGCTAAACTTAATGAGAAAATGGACACATGCACAGTACTTGAAAAAAGTACACAAATATTTACAGATAGGTGCAAATCAATTCATCCAACTTGTACATTATCAAACCTTAGAAAGAGTAGATATACAAATCCTTAGCATCAGTAGTGATAAGAAACATATCACCTTGTAAGGCAGTCCAATCCATTCTTCAGCAACTGAAAGTATTAGACCAAAGCTCAGTACAAGGAAAAAGATGAATGTTTTATTTGTGTCCTCTGGTCCTATCTCTCTCACATACAAAGTCTAATCTTTCATTCACAGACAGACTTCCAAATATTTGAAGACTCCTTTAAGTAAGTAATAGTAATTTCCACTTTTCGAATCTTAGTTTATATTATTGTCTACTTCTAAACCTTAAAGAGTCTTGGATAATAAAATATATGATAATCTAATTACAAGAGAAACCCCACCACACACCTTCATCAGGTTGAGCATTCACCTTTTCACCAACCACTCTTCCTGTTGACATAATTACCAGTCTCTTCACCATCCCCTAAGCCCTTAGGGCTGAATTAGTTTCAAGTAACTGATATCCCTAAAACAAATGTAGTAGTGCAGGTAGAGTGTCAGAGGACAAAGCAGAATTTATTCTTCTGATCATATAAGTTCACCTTAGCATTAATCAGGTCATATTATTTATAAGTCCAAATCATAATTCAACTGTTAAGTCTTTTTCCCTTGCACTTACACTAGGAAATCCTGTTTTAAAACAACAGGTCACTCAATTACTAATATACCTAGCTAATCCATATTTTGAAATGTTCTTCTGAGAATGTTGTATTTTGTTCACGTCCACTTTGTCTACTGCATGAGACTGTTTTGGAATATGCTATTTTGGAGGTGACTCATGGAAGTCAATATGGAAATATCCTGAAAATAGTTGGAGAACAATGACAGAAGTAAATTTACTCATTAATTCACCAATACATTCAGTAAATACAATTTCTCATATGCCAAGCACTGGATTCTTATATGCTCTCAAAGTGTCCTCCCATAAATTGTCTGTTAATTGCAAGGTTAAAAAAAAAACAGTAACTGCATAAGTAGAGAAATAAGACAACACCTTCATTAAGCAATTTAAAAGTAGCATCATGTCATATACAACCACAAAAATGGGAAGTTATACTCCATGTATGTAGGATATGTCAAAATACATTCTACTGTCATGTATAACTAAAAACAACAAATTAAAAAAAAATTTAAAGTAGCCTCATGAAGGGAGAGCAGATGACACGACATGCCTCTGGATGAGCCACATGAAAAGGATGCAACTGCTGGGCAGGGCAGTGCACACCTATAATCCCAAGATATCAACATATCAGAAACTCTGATACAACTAAAGCAGTCATCAGTGATCAAAAGATATTTATAGCTTTAAATGATAATATTAATATGTAATAATAAAAATAAAGTAAGCAAACCTCAAATTTGGTGATGTAAGTTTTTAAAAAGTGAGAAGGCAGAAGGAATAAAGACAATATGCAAAAAACACTCAGAAAAACAATAGTTTCCACCAGTAAATCCCAGAGCTGGTTACTTTAAGAAAAAATACTCAAATAATGAACAATTAGGTAACCTGAACTAAGCAGGAAAAAAAAAGGAAGGAAAGAAAGAGGAAAAAGCACAAAGGCATTAAGTAATAAATGAGAACAGGAAAACAACCACAGACATAGTAAAAAGGGAAAAACTAGTTATCCAAGAACAATCTCTCCCACCTACCCAAAAACAGTACAACATCAAATAAGCTATAAATGTGAACTCTACCAAACCACAAGGACTATACAATTCCACTGATACCTGAACTGTTCCTCAATATGGGAACAATGGAAAGCTCCAAATTCTGTACAGAAAATCAGCAATGTTATAAACCAAACTCTAATAAACAGCATCCAAGAAACGGGGAGACTAAGCTACCTCACAAATATTAATGTAAAAATCCTAAATAAAATATAGCCAGTAGAACAAAGCAACATACATTTTTAATTGACCATGTAAGCTTCATACCAAAACTCAAAATTAGGAAATCTGTTAGTAAAGGTCCTCATATTAGTAGTTTTTTTTAATAAGAATTTCTCCTTGTCCATTGTTGAATGATAGATTTGTTAATTTATTCTCTGTATTGGTTCTCTGATTTTGTTAGTGTTACAGCATAAAATATCACTATCGTTTACTAAAGTTTAATCAAATATTATTGATGGGTAAAATCAAAGAGATTCCAAAAACATGACAGAATGTATAGATATGTTTGTGAAAATATCAAACCATGAATTTCAGTAGTGGTTAGTTCCTTAGACTAATATTGGGTATTATTGTGCCAAATCTTTAAAAAAAAATCCCAGAGAACAAATAATAAACACTGATGTGTGTGTGCATATTTATGAGTGTGTATATATGTACATATGAATATGATTATGTATGAATACATGTTCATGTCTTATAAACGCATGTATATGTGTATATATGTGTATGTGTATATAAACTTTCTTCTCTTAAAACAGTAAGTCAGTAAGTTTCATAGGGCAAGGACTTTGTGACATTCCACACTGTATGTCTACCATCTAGAGCCATACTCCATATATGGTAGGTATTCATTAAGTATTTATAGACAGACTGTCTTGGCTTCACTGTTGAGTGTTATACTAAAAATGAGGTGAATATTTTTGCTTTTGAATAGATTTTCCTATTAGTATTGTTATGATAGTAGTTTAAAGCACAAACTATCTCTGCATAGTGAGAAAGCATGTAGAAATATTTAAAATGTATACTTAATATTTATCGAAATACAGAATAAATGTACATCTACATTTCTAATAAGAATATTTAGGAAATAATATTTTGCCATATTTGCCTTCAGATTTAAAAATATACAGAATAGATATATTTCAGGATAGACCTCCTTATACCCTTTCTTCCACAGGGATAATTACTAACCTGATGTTAGAGCAAATCGTTGCTGTTTCAAAATTTTGATCGATGTGCATATACCTACAAATGCTATATACCTTAGCATTATGGGAATTTTAAAAAATTTACATAAATGAGACACTCTATGTACATGTACTTCTGAAACTTCTTTGTCTCACCAACATCATCAATATTTATTTATGTTGAGATATATAATAATAATAATCTAGTTTATTTACATTCATCTGCTGTGTAGCTGTTGTGGTTTAGATGTAAGGTGTCCCCCAAAAGCTCATGTGTGAGACAATGTAAAAAGTTCAGAGGAGAAAAGATTGAGTTATGAATTAATTCCTTGATGGGATTAACTGAGTGATAACTGAAGGCATGCAGGGTATGGCTAGGGGAGACAGGTCACTGGGGGCATGCCTTTAGGGTATACATTTTGTCTCTGGAGAGTGGAGTCTCTCTCTCTCTGCTTCCTGATTATCTATCATGTGAGCTGTTTCCCTTGGCCACACTCTTCTGCCATGATGTTCTGCCTTACCTCAAGCCCCTCAGAATGGAGCCTACTGTCTACGAGTTGAGACCTCTAAAACCATGAGCCCTCAAATAAACTTTTCCTCCTCTACGATTGGTCTGGTCGAGTCTTTTGGTCACAGCAGCAAAATAAAAAGTTGGTTAAAAGAGTAAGCACTCCATTATATAACTAAATCGTAAAAGTTGGATGAGATAATCCCATATTGATGGAAACTGGATTGTTACCAGTTTTCTGCTTTTACAAATTATGCTGCAATTAACTTACTTGTACACACATGCAAGAGTTTCTCTAGGATTTAAAAGTGGAATCCTGAGAATACAATAATGCAAATATTTAAGCTGATACACATTATGCCAATGGTTCTCCTTAGTGGTATTATTATTTACACTTATATCTACAGTAATAAAAGTTCTTATTACTGTCAGGCTTATAAATTTTAGTAAATCTAATTGACATGAAATTGCATTTCACTGGAGTTTTACTTTGCATTTCCCTTACTACTTATAAAATTGAGATCTTTCCCTATATTCATGATTACTGTAGCCTGTTCAGAGAACTGGCTGTCAATTTCCTCTGTCTTCTCATTTACTTATTGAAATACAAATTTCTATACTAATTTTTATTAGTTATATACAAACATTACCTCCCTTTTTGTCTTTTAATTTTATTCATTTAATCAGTTAGCTTTACATTTCTATGACAAAATAAATGAGAAAATGAATTTAAAAGGAGAAAAGAAGTATTTTGGCTCAGATTTCAGAGAGTTTGATCCGTGTTCATTTAGGCCTCCAGAAAGACTAAACATCATGGTAGGAGCACATGGTAAAATAGAGCTGTTTACCTCAGTGTGGCCAGGAAGAGACAGGGTAAAGGGGGCCAGGGACAAAATATACTCTTCAAAGGTCCAAAATGACCTAGTTCCTCCAACTAGGCTCCGAAATGTTGCACTAACTCCTAATAATGCCACAGGCTGGCAACCAAGCCTTTAGCACATAACATTTAGGAGACATTTTAGATCCAACATATTAACATTTCACCCCTGGCCCCCCAAAAGTACATGTCTATCTCATAATGCAAAATGCAATCAGTCTATCTCCAAGAGTCCTCAAAGTCTCAACAATTCCAGAATTGCTCAAAAGTCCATGTCCTAAGCCTTCTTTGAAACTCAAGGCAAACTCCTAGAGGTAAGCCCCTGTAAAATCAAAAAGAAAATTTTATCTTCCAAGATACAATGGTGGAGCAGGGCACACATTCCCATTCCAAAAGGGAGAAAAGGGAAAATAGCAAGGAGGAATCAGACCAAAGCAAGATGGAAACCCAGCAGGGTAAACTTTAAACCCTGTAGTTCTAACTCTGGGGTCCAGGGCACAAGTCTGCAGGGTGTGAGTCCCAAATGTATTGGGCAGCTCCAATCCTACAGCCTTGCCAGCTATAGCCCAGCCTCTCTCTTGGGCTGCCCTGCTCCTTGCCCGAGTCTTCCCTCAACAGGTGTCCCATATTCCTGACATCTCTGGCTTCCCAGGGTTTCCAATGCAGCTTCACCATCACAACTTCGTGCAGTGCCCACTCAGGAACTATCCACAGGAATTCCAACCCTACCACACGCTACCTAGCTTCCTAGGCCTTCCTTTGAAATCTGGGTGGAAGCCTCTGTGACTCCACAACTCTTACAATCTGCAATCCTGACAAACCAGTATCACATGGATGATGCCAAGTTCTGCCAACAGCTAGCGCAGTATCTGGATCCACTTGGACCATGACTATAACAGCCCAAGTACCTGGATGGCTGCACATGGTGAAACCAATCCTGGCGAAACAATTTCCTAGGTGGTCCTGTAGAAGCAGGGCACCCAGGTACTCGTTTTCAAAGTAGTCGTTCAAATGAGTTTATACTTTTATACCCTTGATGGATGAGGTCCAGCTAATTTCCTATTGTCCTAGCACCAAGTACTTAGCCTTTTTTTTTAATGGTACTAATCTTTTCAGCAACCATGTATACCTTCCCCAACTTTACACAGGCTTATTTTCTGGCCAAACTGGAAATTTTCCAAACCTATCTGCTCTGCTGTTTGCCCAGGATTCTCACTGTAAACCTAGCTAAAAGCAGTCAGCAATACCAAAGCCACAGCCTGAAAGCTGTGCTGCCTTGAATTTTCTTCCACCAGACTAATTACTCCATCACCTTTAAACTTAGCCTCCCACAAAGTCTCAGGACCTGGACAAAAATGTAGACAAGTTCCTTGCCAGAATGTAACAAGTGGTTCATAATCCAGTTCTCAATAGTCCTCATTTTCATCTGAAACCACATACACACCTTTATTGTCCATCTTCCTATCAACATTCTGGTCTGTGGAATTCCCACCAGAATTGTACATAAAGCTATATTTACATCTTAGGGCTTCTCTAGCCTGCACCTCCAAATCTTTCCAAACTCCTTCCACAAAACAATTCCAAAGACTTCTGAACCACCCAACAAATAGCCCCACTCCTGCTACCAAATTTCTATGTAGTCAGCTTTCTGTCACTGTGACAAAATACCTGAGAAAAACAACTTAATAGGAGAAAAGATGTATTTTGGCATATTTTCCGGTTTTTAGTCCATAGTCACTTGGCCTGCTTGCTTTGGGTCTACGTAAAGCTGAACATCATGGAGAGAAGAACATAATGAAACACAGCTGCTCACTTCATGGTGGTTAGAATGAAAGAGAAAGAGAGAGGAAGGGGCAGAAGACAAAATATACCCTTCAAAGCCTTGCCCTGAGTAACCTACTTCCTTCAACCAGGCCCTCTCTCCAAAAGGCTGCACCACCTCCTAATAGCACCACAGGCTGTCCATCAAGCCTTTTAGCACATGATCTCTGAGAAATATTTTAAGTCCAAACTTTAATACCAATATCTTTAGTTATATCAGAGTTTTAACTTTATTATAGACAAATTTATCAATCTTTTCCTAAACAGTGTGGACTTTTTAGTACCTACTCTGTATTATAAAAATATCCACTCACCTACAAATTTTATAATAGCTTAAACTGTTTTTCCACATTTGTTTCCCACATTAACCAATGTATGGATTTTTGTGTGAATTTTATTTTTGACATAGAAGGCCTATCATCCCAGCACCATTTGGTAAAAATCCATTCTTGGTCCACTGACTTTGTAATTTGCCTTATAAATACCATTTATGAATCAGTAAGAAAAATGGCAATTTTTCAACAAAAATAAATAACAAAAAATATGAAATCTGCTTCACAAAAAAGGAAAAATAAAATGGCTTCTTAACAAGTGAAAAAATGTTCAACCCCCCTCATTTCTCATAATAGATGAAAATGCTATTTTGGTAGTATTCATTTGTATTTCTTTTATTAGTAATAAATATCAAATATTTCAAAACACAATGCTTGCCAAAGGTGTTGGAAACAGGCACTAATTCATATGATTATCAATAGGTACAACTTCCAAGGAAAGCACTTTGAAACAACATATCAAAATTTAAAACATATGCATCTTCTGGTTCAGTCTTTTCAC
This sequence comes from Spermophilus citellus, assembly GCF_964194105.1. Classification (NCBI taxonomy): domain Eukaryota; kingdom Metazoa; phylum Chordata; class Mammalia; order Rodentia; family Sciuridae; genus Spermophilus; species Spermophilus citellus. The sequence goes on from NC_138194.1 coordinate 6,178,275, forward strand.
TTCTAGGAATTTATTTACATTGAAGAGACTCATGCATGTTAGTATCAGCAAAACGTTTGAACAGAAAGGTAAAAAGTGGGAGGTGCTTAAATGTTCATAAATGAGAAAATGGTGTTCTAAAAAACTCAGTACACTAGAAAAGAAAGACTATTAAGAGGCAGACCTATGAACAATGCATCTAATTTCTAAGATTAAGAAGAACAAAATGTCAAGGTACAAAACAGAATTACAACTGTATCAAAAACTAAAAAGCTAAGATGTATGTAGAAACATCCATATGCATCTGTAGGTTTGTAGATGGAGAAAATATCTCTGGAAGAATATACAAGAAAAAGGTATAGATGTCTGATTTTCAGAAGACAAATGGGGTACTAAAGGGAAAGGAACATAGATCAACTTTTACTAAGTATTTGTATTAGTCCATTTTTGTTAATATGATGAAATACCTGAGGCCAGGTAGCTTTATAAAGGAGAAAAGGTTTATATAGCTCACAGTTCTAGAAGTTCAAAGGCATAATACCAGCATCACCTCCATCTCTAATGAGGTTTCCATGGGGGAGAGAATCACAATAGCAGGAGCCTGCACAAGAGACAAATCACAAGCCAGACAGGAAGCCATAGAACAATTCAGGGACCAGGCTTAGGAATTTATAATTTGCTTTGGTAAGAACTAAGGGTACACAAAAGAACTACCCTAATCCCTTCTGAGGGCAGCACACACATGTCCTAAGGATCTCTCACTACACCCATCTCTTAAAGGTCCCACCACTCCTTAATATTGCCCTTACTAGGGACCAATGCTCCAACATATGAACCCTTGGGAGACACACTTAAACCATATCAAATCATAACAGTATCTTTTTGTTCATGTGAACTTCGTAACGTGTACATGTATTACCTATTCAAAAATAAGAAAAATTTAAAACTCATTTAAAGGGAAAAAATGCTAGTTGAGAATGTCTTTGCTAAAATGATCGAACATCTGCCATCTCTCAGGAGGATGAAGAAAGAACTTATATTTTGCCCTTAAAGACTGAGGACCTGGATAAAAGTAGAGCTGCAAAGTCCAGGAAAGACAGCAAAAACAGTTCAGGGAACAGAACCTTTTATATAAATGAATAAAAATGCAAACAAAATTAGGAGGCTAACTAAAGCGAACACATGTACCTCAAGATGTTGTAATAAGAATTAAATGAGTGCCTAGAAGACTTCCTGGCTCATAGTATACACTATATAAGATAAACTATGTATAGCTCTATAAATTATAAATCATTATGAATATTAGATAATGTAAAGGTCATCACACAGATGTATACCAACCCTTAGTTAGCCCTCAGGTGACAGTGCTGGGAAACACACAAAATAATTTCATTCCAATTTTCAATGAATTTATAATTTAACAGGAATGATAGAAAAATTACATATTTACTCATATATACACAGTCATTCACAAAAGTATATATATCTCATATTGGAGAAATATTAATGACCTTTGATTTCTGAAAAGTAACAAACTAAACATTGTGGACAAATTGAAAGTCTATAGTCAAATTCTGGCCTTTTACCTTCTAGTTGAACTTCAGTTTTCTTATCTATAGAAATAATGTTATCCTGCAAATCTGCTCTGACATAAAAACAGACATATAGACCATGGAACAGAAAAGAACCCAGAAATAAGCCCAGAGAGTCAAATGATTTTTGATAAGGATGACAAGGCTACACAATGGGCAAAAGTCAGTCTCTTTAACAACTGGTAATGAGAAAACTGGTTACCCATACTTGAAAGAATGAAGATGAACCCTTCCCTTATATCACATTCAAAAATTAACTCAAAAAAAGACCTAAATCCAACACCTGAAAATATAAGTCTCCTTGAAGAAAACAAGGAAAAGTTTTATGATATTGGATTTGGTGATAATTTCTTGGATATGACTCCAAAAACATAGGCAGCAAAAGCAAATAAGACAAATGGCACTACATCAAACTTAAAAAACTACACAGCGAAAGCAAACAATCAAGAGAATGAAAAGGCAATTTAAAGAAGAGAAAAAGTATTTACATATAGGGAAGAGTATGCAAAGAACTCCTACCACATGAAAACAAAATACAATCCAATTTAAAAAGGGCAAAAAGTCTGGCTGGTGGCATACACCTGTTAATCTCAGGAGCTTGAGGCAAGAGGACCACAAATTATAGAGACCAGTCTGAATGTAGGGAGACCCTGTTTCAAAATGAAAAAAGAAAAAGGACTAGGGATGTAATATAACACAGTGGTAGAGCACTTACCTAGCACATGTGAGGCCCTGAGTTCAATCCCCCACACCTCAAAATAAAACAAAAATGTGCAAAGGACTTGAATAAACATTTCTCCAAAGTTATATAAATGTCCAATAAGCACAAAAAAAGAGATCCTTGAAGTCACTAATCAAAGTAATGCAAATCAAAACTATAATGAAATATCACTTTGCCCATTAGGATAGCCACTATCAACAAAAAATAACAAGTGTCAGAGAGGATATGAAGAAACTGGAACCCTTGTACACTGTTAGTAGAAATGTATAATTCTGCGGCCACTGTGGGAAGCAAGATAGCAGTTCCTCAAAAATTAAAAATATGATCCAGCAATCCTACTCCTGGGTATTTATTCAAAAGAAATAAAACCAAGAGAAGGGCGCAGTGGCACACACCTGTAATCCCAGCAACTCAGGAGGCTGAGGCAGGGGGATCAAGAGTTCAAAGCCAGCCTCAGCAATTTAGCAAGTCCCTAAACAACTCAGCTAGACTCTGTCTCTAGAAAAATATGTTTTAAAGGGCTGGGGATGTGGCTCAATGTTTAAGGGCTCTGGATTCAATTCCCAGTACCAAAAAATATATAAAGTAATAAAATAAAAGCAACACCTGGAAAAGATGTTTACATATTCAAGCTCATTCACTATTAATATCCAAGAGGTAAGAGTAATCTAAGTGTCCATTGACAACTGAATGGATAAACAAAATATGGTACATATACACACAGAATACTATTTCTCCTTATAAAAGAAAGAAATACTATCATATGCTACAACATGGATGTACACTGGACATTACTTAAGTGACATAAATGAGTCCAGAAAAGACAAATATTGCATCATTCCACTTTTATGAGGCATTTAAAGTAGTTAAAACTGAAAGCCAACTCTCACACATATTGTATGCTGGCTAGAGTCAGACCAAGTTTTTAGGTTAAATAATTTGTCAAAAAAGCTCAATACAAACGATAGTTTTTGGGCTGCGGATGTGGCTCAAGTGGTATCGCGCTCGCCTGGCCTGCGTGCGGCCCGGGTTCGATCCTCAGCACCACATACAAACAAAGATGTTGTGTCCGCCGAGAACTAAAAAAAATAAATATTAAAAATTCTCTCTCTCTCTCTCTCTCTCTAAAAAGAAAAAAAAGAAAAAAAAAGAAAAAGAAAAAAAACGATAGTTTTCCACAAAGCAATGAATTCTTATTTAATATCACCTTATTCAAACAAAGGGCAAAGTTTTCCTTTAAAAAGCTAAATATGTTAGCTATTTCAGGGCATATACTCTCTTTCTACTCAACTCTGCCATTATAATGTGAAAACAGACAGCATATAAATGAATGGGCATGACTGTGTTCCAATAAAACTTCATTTATGGACACTAAAATTTGAACTTCATATATAATTTTCACAACTCAAAATATGATTTTTTCCAACTAAATAAAAATGTAAAAGCCATGGTTAGGTCACAGGCCATAATAAAAACAAACATGAGAGAATGTGGCCCCACACCGTATTGTGCCAGCACCTGCCTTAGAAAATAGTTCTCACTGAAAGAAGCAAGATATTTTGAGTTTAGAGGATGAACACTACATAAAATGTTTTAGGTTCTTTACTAATTTTTAACTGAACAGCCACATAATGCTAATAATTATTTTACCTGGTGAAAACTAAAGACATAGATAGTAGAGATATTTTCTCCATTGACACTAAAAAATCATAGACATCTATGTACCTCTACATTAAAGCTACAATCATCACAAAATATTACAATATTACACCTATCAACAATTTTCTTTTTTGCTTCACAATGTTACTTTTTAAAATGTGTTTTGGGGGGCTGGGGATGTGGCTCAAGCAGTAGCGCGATCGCCTCGCTTGCGTGCGGCCCGGGTTCGATCCTCAGTACCACATACCAACAAAGATGTTGTGTCCGCCAAGAACTAAAAAATAAATATTAAAAATTCTCATTCATTCTCTCTCTCTCTCTCTCTCTCTCTCTCTCTCTCTCAAAAAAAAAAAATTTAAAAAAAATAAAATAAAATGTGTTTTGGGGGTTGGGAATGTAGCTCAGTGGTAGAGTGTTAGCCTAGCATGCATGAGACTCCACTAGGCAAAATAAAGTGTTTTATATGTTCACATCCACCTACCAAAGGAATTAAGAGAATTTCCAAGAAAATGCAGACAAGGTAATATTAAACATCAATGAAAACTTAGGGGATGAGTATAAGTTACAAATTTGAACTATTTGAACTTTTTCTTCTCTGTAAAGGGGACTTATTTTAAATTATGATTTGTTAAACAGTATATTTATGCACATAATCATTTCAAGTGGCCCACGAACTAATTACAGAAAATTCAAGTCTTTCCCAATCTGCATTCCTTCTCTCCCCAGAAGTAACCACTAATAAAGATTCCTTGTTCAAATAGTTGTAGTTCACAAATATCAGACTATATGAGTTTGACCATTTATTTTAACCCAATTAAAACTATAATACAGGGGCTGGGGATGTGGCTCAAGCGGTAGCGCGCTCGCCTGGCATGCGTGCGGCCCGGGTTCGATCCTCAGCACCACATACCAACAAAGATGTTGTGTCCGCCGAGAACTAAAAAATAAATATTAAAAATTCTCTCTCTCTCTCTCTCTCTCTCTCTCTCTCTCTCTCTCTCTCTCTCTCTCCTCTCTCACTCTCTCTTTGAAAAAAAAAAAAACTATAATACAGATCTTTGTATCTCAATACCTGTCTTTCTTTGTATCTCTTCATACTATTTCATTCTATGTGCCATGAATTATTTATTTAACATAAATATAAGTGTTTTCCAATAAAATGTGGGGGGTGTGTGTTTTCATGCAGCTGACCCTAAAATCTCAAATAACTTATTTTCCAACTAATGGATTCCTCATTTGCCTAGGAAAGAAAAACCAGCTTTCCTGTTTTTAATTTCCAAATTATTGATTAATTTAGTGACCAGATCACAAATTACCAAAAACATCCTTGTTATACTTGTAAAGATAACTTTCTATCTCTACAAGCTAGGACATCACTTCTGATATTTTGATGAAACCAGGTATTTCAATAATTTGTTCCCACTGAGGCTTTCCTTAAAACTCATCCACAAACAAATTTAAGTTCATTCGATGGATTGTTCAAGAATCACGCAGGGGCTGAGGTTGTAGCTTAGGTGGTAGAAGAGTTTGCCTTGCACATGTGAGGCACTAGGTTTGATCCTCAACCCCACATAAAAACAAATAAATAAAGGTATTAAAAAAAGAATCATGTAATTATCACGATAGGTATATACTGAAATAAAGAATTCAGAGATTAAAGACTGACCCTAGAACAAGAATTAAAAATAGCAGAAAGTAAGTGAATTAACTACATAAAAGGCTTGGCCTTCTATGATTTACACTAAGAAATTTTTACTCAATGGGTTAAATGAATATCCATCACAAATACTACATGCTCATCTTAAGTCTCCAATTCACATACCAGAATTGACATTCTAAAATTATATCTGTATTTTTAAAAGTGACATCGTAATGAAAATATAAATCTAAATTTTCAAACTTAATAAGACTTTAAAAAAAATAACGGTTTTACAATATACATGGGTAAAGTTCATGATTATGCAGAGAAGCAAATGTGAGGAGAGGTCTGACACCCCCTCTTCCGAAGGTGGAAAGCTCAGCAGGCCCTTCCAGAATCTTAAGGAAAGTTATATTTTCTTCTTGTAAACTCTGTAAAAGACTGGTGCCTCAGGATTTGTTCTCAATAGTGAGCAGAGGAAGAGACAAGAATGCAGGAAGAGGACAAAGGGCATCTCTTCACTGAGTTCTGAATTCTCAGAGGGAGAATTAATTACATTATCACTATAAATCCCTGAACCCTGCCATTCCCAGAACCCATGACTTCAACTGGGGAGCTGGCTTCCATAGTCCAGCCAAATTCCCAGTGGCTTCTGGGGAGAGAATTCATGGATATCAGGAAAGCAGAGCTCAACCTCAGAACCAGGGCAATGCTCTTGATTTTCATTCAAATGGCCCAACCTGTGTCCTTCACAACCACCACTAATTTAGGTAAACACTGTTAGTTTAAATAGCACAAAGGAGTATAATCAAAAATCACACAATAGAATCAAATAACAAGTCTAAGCAATCACCAGCAGTCAGTAAAATTTAAATTGTGTGTGTGTGGGGGGGGAGCAAAGAAAAAAAAACGGGAGGACAAAAGAAGTCTTTAAGAATGAAATAGGATTGTGTGAGGAAAAAGAGAAGGTCTTTTTTGAAGAAAAAAAGTTTCTGGTAACTCATGGCCTTTCTATGCAAACCACTGCACAAGCTTCTTTTTTGGCCACAACAGTAAACCTAGTCAGACAAGTGGCTAAAAGGACTCAACGCTTGGCTACTCGACTGCAGCCCTACAAAGTCTCCTCATTTGAATAGTATTTAAGGAATGTTTTGTCAATGTGTCCAATGATTATTCACTTCTATTGCATTCTTCCTTCACCATAATTATGGTCAAGGAGCAATTTATGTTATAGGTAGAACACTCACAACACTAAATGCTGACTTTTTTAACCTGTTAAAATGCACTTATTTGTCTACACTTCCTTTAATTAAAAAAAAAAAGGTAAACTTTAACAACTGTTGCTCATAGCAACACAGGAACAAAAGATTTTTCACATGCATAATCTAGGCATTTAATTAAAATTCACAAACTTGGATCTCAAAGTCAAAAGTAGAAAGGTATGAAAACCAGATGCCTAAAAAGAATCAGATAAAATACATCATTCAGCTACCACAAAAACAAACAAAAAAAAAGTGTAATAACCTCTGTCAGGAATAAGGGATGCACAAATTAAATCATTCCTCTTCAACCATCCTTTTAAGTGGATGCTTATATATATCCAGGTAAGCTTCATGTCCTAATAAATCAAACAAAAACACACCATACTCAGTTTCTATCACTTCCTTAATAAAGGCTCTTTTTACTCTGAATCCAAATCTGATCAGTTTAAGGAAAATTATAATGGGCAACTTACTGAGATATCTTTCTCAAGATTTAGGCTCTGTAAGAGTCTAAGTAATAAATAATCCCAATTAAGGTCTATAATTTACACATCTGTAGTAAAAACCAAGACTTTTTCAGCCAACAGATCACCCATGAGGATTAAAGTCAATGGAAAAAAAAAAACCCACTGAAAAGCATAGGAAAAGCTGGGACTCGGCTTTATCAGAAATTCTCATCCTTTATAATCAGTTCATCCATCCTCAAAAGAGGGTGGTCCTGAGGATGGGAGGCAAGGTACGGTGCTGTAGGTGATACACTGGGCAGGGGATGGTTCCAGGGAAGCCTGGATTAGGAAGAAGTTATGGTACAAGGTCAAAGTGGTTTTAGAACCAGAGGACAGGGATAAAGAGGATTTATAGTATATTAGATTTCTGCCTCTGAAAGAACATTAAGCACTAGAATAAGGCAGAAGTGACAGAATCAAATTAGACTTTATTTGCACAACTAGTACACATAAAACACCATGCTATGTGTCCTGTGAGGGGGCATAAATAAATAATATTGTGCATGATTTAACTAAATGAACCATACCAACTCATTTTAGAAGATTAAAAATAAACTCTGAAAAAAACAGTAGTTTAATTTGAGGAGTTAAACTATATAGTATACTTTAAGTTTTTTAATATAGATACTAACACCAAGTATAAGAATTAAAGCACTGGCAGATTATGTGTAGCTAAGTTCAAATGATGAAACTTCATCTAAATCCTAAAGAGTAGCTATAACTCCCAAACCCTAGAGAGAAGGTCAAAGGCCCTTCTGAAGAGTAATTAGAGGCAAAATGTAGTTAAATGCACAGCTTTGAAGTCAGACAGACATGGCTGAGTTCTGCCATTACCTAAGCTTTGTGCCCTTGGACAAGTCACTAAATCTCAAAGCCTCAGTTTCCTACAATGGGGATATAGTCGCTCCTTTTTCTTCATAGTAAAGAAATGCCTGAGGATGATCTACTATTATAAAGAAAGTTCTAGGGATAAAAGAGTATGGCATCCAGCTTCTGCTCAGCTCTGATAGAAGGCCCCATGGTGGATGGCACCACAATGGGGGAGCTTGTGCAGGAGGAGTAAGAGACCACACCACAAGACAAGAAACCAAACAGGATGGGAAATAGCCAAGCTGATTCTTTATAACAGCTCTCTGAAGAGAACTTTGTTATTCCCTTCTGAGTCCCTGCCTCTAAACCATCTAAGACAACACATGTGTTTTCTGAGGATAGACTTAAACCATATTCAAACAATAATGGGGGATAATAATGGTATCTGTCAAAGGATTCATCTGTTCAATAAATAAGTTTAAGAGTATACACAGAAGCCAGGCATGGTGGTGCACACCTGTACTCCCAGCAGTTCGGGAGGTTGAGGCAGGAGGATTGCCAGTTCAAAGCCAGCCTCAGCAAGTTAGTGAGGCGCTAAGCAACTCAGTGAAATCTTGTCTCTAAATAAAATACAAAGAAAAAAAAGCATGCACAGACCAAGACATTGACAGGCACAGTACATGCCCTCATGGAGCTTGAGACAGTGTGTAAAGGCTTAACAAATGGTACTCATCATCATCATCATCATTATTATTTTACCACAGTGGTGGGAAAAATATGTTCCAATGAAAACAATTAAACCCGCTTAGCTAAAATAAGGCTTCACCAAAAAAAAAAAAAAACTGACATGCCTCAAGAATCAGTCCAGGGATCCTTTGTTTTCTTCATTTCCAGTAATCCACTCTATTTCATAACACTGAATATTACCTTTGTATACCCAAAATTTAGTATCTCCATCTCTGAGCTCTTTCCTAAGCTCCAAACTCAATACCCGGGACCTCCATTTGAATGTCTTAATAGGCATCTCAGACCTAGAAATGTGAAAAGAACTAGAGATTATCAACCCAACAGGATACCAAGCAACCATATTCCTCTCTTGGTTTTTCCCCATCAGTAATCCAGTAAATCTTTGATTCTCTCTTTTCCTCATACTTCACATATCCAAATTTTGAAAAAGTTCTTTCACTTAAAAAAAAAAAAAAACACGCCAAATCCATTATTCACTTCTCCCCATTGCCAAAGCCATCATTTTGGTCCAAGTTGAATATTTCTCATTTGGGTTATCTCACTGCAATAGCATCTTTTCCATAGAGAAGTGACTTCTTAAACAATATATTTTTTTACATACACAAACACAGAGGTCCCATAATACTTCCATTCAACTAAACACTTTAATGGCTTCTAAACACCCTTAAAATTTTTATGTCTGGGGCTGGGATTGTGGCTCAGCGATAGAGTGCTCACCTAGCACGGGTGGGACCCGGGTTCGATTCTCAGCACCACATAAAAATAAAGGCATTGTGTTGTGTCCATCTACGCCAAAAAAATATTTTAAAAAAATTGATGTCTGTAAGGCACACATGGTCCTCTCTTTTACCTGTCTCATCTCATAAGACTTTCCTCCCCTGTCTGAGCATCACAGTAATGATGACTACCTTTCAGCTCAATGAACATGCCAATCTCTCTAGTGTCTTAGGAGTGCACAGCCCAACCAAACTTTCTTTCTTTTTTTTGGGTACCAGGGATTGAACTCAGGGACACTCAACCACTGAGTCACATCCACAGCCCTACTTTGTATTTTATTTAGGAGGCAGGGTCTGAGTTGCTTAGCATCTCACTAAGTTGCTGAGGCTGGCTTTGAACTCAGGATCTTCCTGCCTCATCTTCCCAAACTGCTGGAATTATAGCCATGAGCCACCTTGCCCAGCCAGAACAGAACTTTCTGCACCACTGTAAATGTTTTCTATCTGTACATGTAGCTATAGAGCACTTAAAATGTGGCTAATGACGCTGAGGGAATTTTTTTTTTCGGGGGGCGGGGGGGGGGAGCTGGGGATTGAACCCAGGAGTATTTTACCACTGAGCTATATCTCCATGCCATTTTATTTTAAGACAGGGTCTTATTATTAAGTTGCCCAGCTGGGCTCAAACTTGCAGTCCTCCTGCCTTAGCCTCCTAAATCACTGGGATTACAGTGCCACCACACTGGCTAACTTAATTCAATTTTGATTAGTTTCAATTTAAGTAGCCACATATGCCAAGAAACTATCATACAGAAAAGTGCAGGATTTCCTCCTGGCCTTTTCTTAGGCTTGAACTATTCCTCCCCCAGATCTTCCTCAAAAAAAGATCTTTCTTGACACCCAACCAAAAGTAGCTCCCACTCAAACTACTATCACTTCACTTTGTTTTCTATCAAAGCACCTTCACTAGCATCTTTACAACTTGTCTTTCCCAAACTAGATCATGAAAATGTATCTTTGCCTATTTCATTTAATGCTGTGTCCCAAGATATGTGTGCTTGACATATACTGTTTTCAATAAATGCTTAAATGTTGATTGAATGAATGAGTAAATTGATTAAGGGGTCAAGTCAGTAAAAGCAGGCTATGGATAAATTATAAAGGGTCTTAGAAGAAAGTTCCTTCCTGTGTTTATAATTCATTTATTAGGTATAGGGCTGAATAGTGTTTGTATATGCCCCAAGGGGGCAGGCAATCTAAAGAGAAGCACAAAGGAGTGGTACACAGACAAATCAGGTCTCACGCTTCAACATATTTAGAATCAATTTTATGAAAACGTTAGTGATGCAGACACACAGATGTTCTTCACATACGAGACATTAGGAAATCTCTCAAGAATGTATGTACACACATTCTACAAGCACACCTTTACGGAGAAAACAGGACTAAAAGGAGTGTCAGACAAGTTTTGTAGTCTTTGGATCTATAATACAAACCAGGGCATTGTTACGTTAAACAGTCTTGCCAAGTTACACACAAGTTTATAGTAATGCTGTCCAATAAGAAACATCACTAGCTGTGTCACTCAGCTGAAAAGGGGAAGGGAAGCCAGGCACAGTAGCACACGTGTCATTAAACTCAGCCACTCAGGAGGCTGAGGCAGAAGGCAAGTTTGAGACCAACCTGGGCAACTTAGTCAGACCCTATCCCAAAGTAAAAAATAAAAAGGGTTGGGAAGCATGTTAGAGCATCCCCAAGTTTGATCCCCAATATTATGTTAAAAAAAAAAAGTGAGGAGGCAAAGAGGGAAGAAAGTAAATGATCTGTTTCTCCCATATTCAAACATCCTACTAATCAGCATAGGAAAAGAACACATAGCATGAACAGAATTGCCCGCCAAAAATCACACCTAGGTCAATAAGGCAACAAAACTGATAACCTAGTGATACCATATACAATAATGGATTCCACTCATTCATTCATTGTCACAATTTCAAGGAAAAAAACTGGAATTTTTAACTTATCTTTATTAAAGACCATAATGCTAAGGAAAACAGCAAAGATTAAAGGTTTTACACTAAATGAAACCATGTGCTCTTCAAATTTGAAAAAGATCAGGAAAAACTCTACCACATTTTCAACTTTATTGAGTATAACTGCCACTTAATAAAATTATCTTCTTATAAAATGGAGAAATTTTTTTAAAATATTTATTTCCCAGTTATAGGTGGACACAATCTATTCATTTTATTTTTATGTGGTACTGAGGATCAAACCCAGTGCCCCACACATACTAGCCGAGTGCTATACCTCTGAGCCACAACCCCAGCCCTGAGAAATGTTAATTAAGTATATAACACATTCCATAGACTTATTACTAAGTTAGAATTTTAATCAGGAATTTATAGCACAAATCTCTGTCAACATTTATTACTGTTATTCACATTCAGAATTGGAGACCACTACAATCCAGGGCATATGAGGAAAAACTACTGCATGCGCAGAAGAGCAAATTTTGCACCAAACGGAAGCCTCTCTGCCTTCTAAACCCCAACACTTTTTACAAAAATCTCAGGGACATGTAGTTAGCTAAAAGTCGCTGTTTTCAAAATCTAAATATCTACATTTCTTTAAAATTAAAATTTCCTACCTCCACCCCCACTGAGACCAAACAATATTAATGTACAACTCTGTTCAAATTATCTATTGGAAATATTGTTAAAACTTCATAAACTCTGTGAGAGTGAAATTTAATTTCCAAAGCATATCTTTGTTGTCCTAAGACTGCTCCTTTTAATTCAGTTTCCAAAGCATACCTTTGCTGGCCTATGCTCTGTTTTCCAGCCATGATTTCTTTATTGACACCAGACTTAACAATATAGGATAAATTATTTACAGAGGAAAAAAAAAAGCAGTATTCATTGGGATGCCCTTGAATGTGACAAGTATCACCTCTGAAACGTAACGGATAAGACATGAAATTATTTTCTGCTTGATCACCATCACCAACTTTGCGATCTTATAAATCATATCAATATGACACAAGAAGTCAGTATCTCCAGTCATAAAAACTTTTAACATAATACATACTATAATAATATTTATACTTCCTATAGTAAACTGTAAACAAACTGCTATATACCTCCAAAAACTAATTTTTGCCTGCTTTTCTCATGTCTCTGTGTACAAGTTGTTTTAAAGATCATCTAACAGAGGCTGGGGTAGTAGCTCAGTGGTAGAGCGCTCGCCTAGCATGTATGAGGCCCTGGGTTCGATCCTCAGCACCACATAAAAATAAAATAAAGGTACTGTGCTCACCTACAACTAAAAAAAAAAAATCATCTAACAGTGCCTGGCATCTGGCAACCTTACTAAGTGACTAGACATTGGTTAAACTGTCTCCATACCACAAAAACAACTTTTTTTTTTTTTGGTGGTGGGGGGTTACTGGGGATTGAACCCAGGGGCACTCAATCACTGAGCCACATCCCCAGCCCTTTTTATATTTTATTTAGAGACAGGGTCTCTCTAAATTGCTTAGAGCCTCACTAAATTGTTCAGGCTGGGCTGGGGCTGTAGCTCAATGGTAGAGTGCTTGACTAGCACGCATGAGGCACTGGGTTCAATCCTCAGCCTTCATAAAAATAAACAATAAAATAAAGGCATTCTATCCATCTACAACTACAAAAAAAAAAATTTGTTCAGGCTGGCTTTGAACTCGTGATCCTCCCATCTCAGCCTCTGGAGTCACTGGGATTACAGGCATGCACCACTGTGCTCCGCCACAAAAACAATTTCTACTTCATTACCTGCCATGACAAAGGCAGGTTCTCAAGGATGTCCCTTGGTTTCCTGTCAACATATGAGATATATAGTATTCACAGGCAGCTACTTGTCACCTGATATCCATGACCTCACTTCAATTTTAAGAATAACAGACCAAAGACTATAAGGCCCAGCAATTTCAAAAAATGTGTTTAGACAGACACAGTGGCACACACCTGTAATTTCAGCAACTCAGGAGGTTGAGGCAAGAGGATCCCAAATCAGAGGCATAGAAAGGGCCTCCACCAAACAGAAAAAAAAAAAAAAAAGAACTTGTTAGGAAAAAATTAACATGTTGTATTTCACTGAAGAAAAATAATACAAAATACTGTGATTCTTTAAACTCAGCGTTCATGTCTGTTCATCTTTATACTATACAGTATTTATAGTTCAAATTATTTATGTAATAAATAAATGAGTAATCAGAGATCATCAAGAAACATGTCATCTTATAATAAAAGGTTAATATTTCTTTTAAACATTTACATAAAACATTTTAAAGATTTTATCTTCTTACTTTATATCAGAGTTTGGTAAACTTTTTCAGGGACAGAGAAGTAAATATTTTCAACTTTGTGGGCTCCACATTCAGTCTCTGTCACACATTTGTTTCTGTTTATATGTTTACAAACCGTTTCATGATGTAAATAAAACCCATTTTAGCTGGACAACTATGCAAAAAGAGGTCTTCAGGCCAGGATTTGGCCCTTAGGCCACAGTTTGCCCACCCCTGCTTTTGAATTAAACAACCAAAAAGAAAAAAAAATCCTAATTATATACTATGGTCACATTTTTTGTTTGTTTTTTTTGTTTTTTGAGGAGCTGGGGATTGAACCGTTGTGCATGCAAGGGAAGCAATGGTCCCACTTTTAACTAAAGAAAAATACTTCCAACTGTTTTGTGATTTTTATAATAAAAAAAAAACTTTTTTTTTTAAGAGAGAGTGAGAGGGGGGGGAGAGAGAGAGAGAGAGAGAGAGAGAGAGAGAGAGAGAGAGAGAGAGAGAGAATTTTTAATATTTATTTTTTAGTTCTCGGCGGACACAACATCTTTGTTGGTATGTGGTGCTGAGGATCGAACCCGGGCCGCACACATGCCAGGCGAGCCCGCTACCGCTTGAGCCACATCCCCAGCCCCAAAAACTTTCTATTTTTAAAGGTTTAGATTCATAGGAAAAATATAATGTTAGTACTGAAAGTTGCCATATAATTCCACTGTTCCTTCCAGTAGTGTGGTACATTAAAACTAATGAACCAATACTGATTTATTATCATTAACTAAAGTGCATTTTTTATTCAGATTTTCCTAGTTTTTACCTTTTCCTGTTCTAAGTTACTACACTCCATTCAGTAATTGCATTTCCTTGGGCTCCTCTTGGCTGTGACAGCTTCTCAGACTTTCCTAGTTTTTGAGAACCTTGACAGCTTTGAGGACTAGTGATCTGACATTTTGTAGAAGACCTTTATATGGGGATTTATTGGAAAATTTTCTCATGATTAAATTGGAGTTATTGTTGCTTTTTTGGAAGAAAAACCATAAAGATGAAATGTTATCATCATCACATCATGTCAGGTGCATAGCAACATGACTTATCACTGTTAATGTCTGCCTTGATCACTTGCCTGTTAAGGCAATGTTAGATTTTTCTCACACTTTTTTTTTCTTTTCATTTTTTTTAAACAATAAGGACTTGGGGGTGTAGCTCTACAGTGCCAGTCTAACATGAGCAAGGACCTGGGTTCAAGGTTCCTTCATAAACAAGGACTAGGGAATACTGCAAAATTGTTTTTGAAAAATGAACAAAAATGGGTTTGATTCATAACAAATACAACTATCTAAAAGGAACAGCTCTTAAATCATTTTGAATAAGCTGCTGTATACATACACCACACAGTATGATTCATTATGTATATAATTCATATAGATGTCTCATAAAATTCATTACATCTGGGATGAAGACAAAAATTAATGTGTATTTTGCTACTGTATTCTCCTTGTGCTTCCTCGACTCTTTTTCCCTGAGCCTTCAGGAAGATGATACTCATTAGGCTGAATTAAAGGGATATAGAGAAAATATCACAGATGATACCAAATTGTCTTCCCTTTTTAAACAGTGATTATGATTGTAAGCATTCTGGGCTGGGACAAAATCGTATCCATCTTTTTAATCTCCTAGATTCCAGATTACCTATTTGGTAACCACAATAAAAACTGATTAATTTATATCTACAATATCTGTGTTAAAATCAGTCAAAACAGTCAGATATAAAGGAAAGGGAAGGTATATCATAAGGTCAAAAGACATCCTGATTTCTCTTAACTTTTTCTTGGTCAAGTAATAGTTGGAGGCACACAAAAAAGTCGGAAGAGAGGTTTTGGCTTTAAAAGACAGAAGGCTGGGCTGGGGTTGTGGCTCAGTGGTAGAACGCTCACCTGGCACATGTGTAGCACTGGGTTCAGTCCTCAGCACTACATAAAAATTAAAAAATAAATAAAATAAAAGTATTGTGTTCACCTATAACCAAAAAAAAAAAAAAAAAAAGACGGAAGGCTTGGGTCAAATAAAGGCTATCAAAACACTCCAAAGAGGAAAATGCAAATCAAAACCACAATAAGAAACTACCTAACACCCACTAGAATAGCTTTAAAAGAAAAAAAGTATTAGGATATAGAGTTGCTGGAACAATCAACACTGCTTGCTGGTAAGAATATAAAATGGCGCAGCCACTATGGAAAATAGTTTGGTAGTTAAAAGACAAAAGGTCAAAATGGCCCAGCAATTCACTTTTAGGGATACGTATTCATACAAAATCTGTATAGAAATGTTCACAGTAGGATTACACACAACAGCCCAAAAGTGGGGCTAGGGGGACATCACCAAATGCCCACTAGCTAATGAATAGATAAGCACAATGGAATATTATTAAGTCATTAAAAGGAATGAAATACTGACAAACTCTACAAGCAGGAAGGAATCCTGAAAATATTATACTAAGTAGATAAACATCACACACACAAAGGGACACATATTGTGCTATTCCATTTATATGAAACACCCAGAACAGGCAAATCCAAACACAGATTAGTGATTATAAAGGCTTCAGGGGTGGGAGAAAATGGGAAGTGAGTTCTTAATAGGTATGGGGCTTATTTGGAGGGGATGATGAAAATATTCAGGAATTATGAAGAATTTATAGTTGCAAAAACATTGTGAATATACTAAAACCATTGAATTGTACAGTTAAATGGTTAAAATTGGGAATCTTATGTGTTTTTTTTTTTTTAATCTCAAAAAATACTTGAGAAAAAAAAACACTAAAGACACTGAAAACATCCTGAAGCTGTATCTTATAAATCATTTTTAGCTCAAAACTTACAAATACATTGTCTTTAAAAATCTCTTTTCTGTCTCACATACTTCTGTAGTAATTTTCCCAATAACAGGAATTTCAGAAATAAATGAAGCTATAGCCCAAAATTCTAAGAGGTCAGTTCAATTAATTTCAATCAAGTTCATAAGACCAGCATACTCAGGCCCTATCTCAAGGAATTTACACTGTACAAGGGCTAACACTGTGTCCTACTACTTCCAACAACTCCCACATCAGCAAAATGAAAGTGGTCTTGTCTCTCCATAGAGATAGCCTCATTTTCCTACAGAAATTTACTCAAAACAAGTAAGAAATGCCACTTATAAGGCAGTGCAGGGCCTTCAGGCAGCTTCCACACTTTGCCTAGTGCACCAAGGCTTCCTCTCATTAAATTTAAATACCGGTTTGTTTGCAGGCCACGTGTCACAATGGCTGACTATAGCTGACAACTTAGTAATTTGCAGCTCAAAACAAATAACATATTTATAAATAATAGTCTTTCTTGAAAAAACGATTATTGTCTTGAGCCTTACAACAAAATTAAACTGCAAACTATGGACTATTAAAGCTACTGAAGAAATCTTAAGTCATTCAAATATATTAAGCAACTACTGCTCACTTCAGCAAGCATGGTAGCAAACTGTGTTGAAGACAAGAAATATTTCTTGGGGAATTTTTGGAAGACATAGTTTAGTTTAAATTAGCACTTCCTAGAGTGCTTTAAAAAAGAAAAAAAAAACAACTTTCTTTTAACAACCCTTCTAATACTTCAAAAACCATAATCACTCAACAATTCAAAGTAACCACCTGGTACCCAGATTCTGAGCCTGCTAGAAAAGAATGGTTTCCTGCAATGTATGACCATGGCAGTTGTGAAGCTATCAGAGCTGATTTTGTTTCCTTTGCTCTCATAAATAATTCGTATACAAATTGTTCAAAATGCAACAGCTCTATTCTCTCATTATTTTTAAACAAATGGAAAACTGATTGTCTCTGACCACTGGTAGATTTGGGTCCTTTTTTGAAAGCCCAATAGTAAACTGGAAATAAGAAAGTAATTCAACACTCTTTAATTAATTTAACAAACTCTCTATTAACTGACCTAACCAACAATCGTTTAACATCTAGCACATACAAAGAATACAGAAACAATAATAAGCAATTAGGACTCTTGAGGAGTTTACACATTAGCAGTGGGTTGAACAAAATTACTTACTTTGACTTTGAAATAAAAACAATATAGTTCCTCAGATCGTAATCACGTGCCACATACAAAGTAGGTGTAGAGAGCCAAAAGTTAACTCACATCAATGACACACTTAGCAGGCACTCCGCCTTTTGCCTTACTTTTATCATCCTCACCAGCCAAGATTTTTCCCCCCAATGAGAAAATACAGGTGCTCAACATCTGACCCTAGACCTAAGTCACAGATTGGAGACTATCAGATTTTAACATAAAGTCACTTTGTGTGGTGGTAAATCTTTTAAGTTCAACCATACAGACTTATATCTCTGGGTAACATTCAATCCAAGCATAGAAATGAAAAAAAAAAAAAAAAGCTACTGAGAATTCCTAAAATCACTCCTGCTGTCTGAGACCTGCCTACCTTAGCCCCCTACTCCTTGAAGAGGCAATGAATCCACTCCGCTTTTTTCTCCTATTTGAATGTAGTATTTTTAAAAGCACCAGCCCATTTGGCCATGATCTATGGCCCACCATAAATACCAACTGGTGTGGTCAAAGGGTGTAATTGTAAGCAAAGTATGAAGTGACTAAGAGAATAAGCCTGCAAAATAACACTCTTAGGGAGTGGGACCTACTAGGGAACCAAGGAATCAGAGACAAGATCTCCCTTGGACTCGACTGTCTTTTAAAATCATCACTGGTCAAAGAGGTTCTATGTCCTTGAACTCCACCCAAGAACCCCCAAGCATGCCCAAGTATCAGGAAGAAAGAGTTAAGGATGCAGGCTCTGGAGCTGGACTGACTGGCTTCAGATCCTGGCTCCATACTTAACAGCATCAGCACCTTCTCTCTGATTCCACTTCTTCCTCTGTAACTAGAAGATAAGAACAGCATCTACCTTATAAGACTAACCAGAGAATAAAATGAGATCACAGTTAAAGAGCTTAGCACAGTAGCTCGCTCACAAGAAACACTAAGTAAATATGCACACCTGTATCTACTATTTTCAAGGGCTACCTGAACTACCAGTTCATTCCTAAATTTAAAATGTCAACACAGCTACTACTAATAGGCTGGGTCCCTTTTAAACATCCCTATATGGGAGTAGTATTATCCTCATTTTAGAGCTGAAAAATAAAAGTTTAGAAGAATTCAAAAACTCATCTAAACTCACCCAGTTAATAAGTGGTAGAGCAATAAAAGCCCTGATCACATCCCAGCAAAGTCTGCATTATGTCATCTACCTCCAAAAGGCTTAAAAGCATTTTTAAATAATACTTCAATTATCTAGCATCATTATTTGTTAAAAGAAGTTATGTTCTTCTAAAAATCCCTAGACTCCTTCCACTAAATCAGTACGAATCACCTATAAAACCAGGAACACCAGACAAATTCTGATAAACTATCAAAAACACAAAATTGTTTTTCTTAACAGAATAAAAGCAAAAATGACTGGGTATGGGGCCAGGATTGTGGCTCAGGGGTAGAGTGCTCCCCTATCATGCATAAGACACTGGGTTGGATTCGCAGCACCATATAAATGTAAAATTAAGATATTGTGTCCACCTAAAACTAAAAAATACATTTTTTAAATCACTGAGTAAATCATTGCAGCCATTTTAATTAAATAGCTTTAAAAGTTCAAAAGTACTGCAGACACATAGTATATATCAAGTCATTCTTCTTTCAGAATTTGTAATTTGATCCTGCAGAAGAATCCACACACTCCAATTGGCCTGTGTAACATCTCTCTTTCCCTATGTTTGCCCAGTGTGTAACAAAATTGACAGGAGTTAATAGTTACTCCAAATATTCTCTCCAACCTACACTTATACTACTTAAGATGACTTACTACAAGTGTCCTAAAAGAAAATAATCAAATTCATATTAAGTATGTCATGGTGACTGATCTCACAGAATTTTTTTAAACTCTCACACCGAGATCCAGAAATAGTTAAATTTATTCAAATTTACAACTTCAAGGAAAACCAAAATAGCATACCATCCTAGTCAAAGCTATTTATCCCCATTAAATGAATTGGTCACCTAGTTTCCTGAAAACAGAGCTCATAATAATTGCTAATCCTTAAGAGTTAAAATAAAGGGCATGCTTTACTTGTGGAAGTAGTGATATGGATAAGCCAAGTCATATAATTTCACTTTACTTTCTATTTGCTTTACCCAGGCATGACATTCTTGTAATCCTCTTTGTAAACAAATGAGATGATATAATAAAGCATATAAACTGAAGCAGAAGAGAACACAAAATGCCTTAATATTTCAAAAATTTCCTGCAATTTCAATAATCTGAAACTCCCAAGTATCCAAAAGAATTACCACATAACTGTAAAAGTCAAATATTTATACAGGTGCCTTAAAAGCCACTGTTGGGTACACACCATCAACACTGACATTTACTATCTGTTAAGTAGCTTCAAAGTGCAATGACATTAGTCAAATAACTGGCTTTAAGTGTGAAGTTTATGACAACAACTAATACATCTGGAGAGACTGTGAAGGTGTGATACTTATCACAACTTTCATCAGACCAGCAAAAGGCAGGCAAGCTGTGACAAGATGGGACCTGGGCACAGGTGCCTTTTCTCATTTCAGGAGGGAAACTTAAACTGATACCTTCATGGATAATTTAACAAGGATTGTTCCATAAATTTTTAATGTTATTTATGACTTTCTTATAATTGCTTTTTAATTGCTTTCAAAACCAATGGTCTTAGGACAAAAGTGAGAATGAAGAGAAGAAAACTTTCAGCTTCAAATTAAGAAAAAGGGGACTGCTTAATAGGGCTAGCACCTCAAAAAGGTTATAAACCCCTAAATCCACATTCTGTACGAAGCTGGGAAGAATTTTCAGAAATAACAGAACTCCAAATGAAGGAGTTATTCCTAGTCTATTACCTAAATTTACAATTAGGAATACCTCCTTAATGGACAATTTACAAATTTACAATTAGAAATGTCTACTTTTGTTGTCATAATAAATCTAATTCTGAGAAATTTTCCTATTAAGGATAATAAGAAACAAGGAATAGAATAACATTTGTGAACACTCAGCTAAACTTTGGATAATAAACTTCTTAGATAATGATTATGCTGTTCATCTCCCAGCACGAATAAAACTTGTGTACCGAGAACTAAACAAAATCAGGCTAAGCTGAAGTCGAGTTCCCAATACCCAAGGTTCAATTCTAATGTTCTTTTCACCACTTCTTCAAAACAGAATCTGCCACGTTAAGTTTTCAGGTGAGGACAAACACTAAGAAGTAAAACTCCAAAACAAGAGTTTCTATCTAACATCTGAGCGGCAAGGCCAGTTACAACCACTACCAGGGCCCAGCCAGGAACCAGATCCCTCTTCCTCTTCCATGCTCAGGCTCTCCGGACTGACGGGGTCGCATAGGGAAAAATTCTGCAGATAAGTCTTGGGAGCCAAGTTCAGCCAGAGAGATGCCACAGGTGGCCTGAATGGCTGGTTCCTCACCATGCTTTATGGCCTCCTGGAAACCCCCCAGCCCATTCCAGTCTCGCCCAAGCCCAAGGTGCCCTCCGGCCTTAATTTGTCCAACTTTAAGTGGAAGCGAGTTCGGAACAGCTTTCAGGTGTCCCCTCTTGGTCCGTTAAGTGGACTAGGAGTACCAGCCCCGGGCACCAATCCCGCCCTTCCCTTGGAATTGTCTAAAGGTCCTAGAGGGGCGTCGGGCAGGCTGTGGGTAAAGAGGCCCAGGAAGGGGCAGCTCTACAGTCCCCTGCGGGGCGCCTCGCAGGCTGACGCAGCCCCGCCTAAGCGGACGGTTCCGCGCCTTCCCGGGACCCCGCGGGGCACCGGGGCCGGCGACGCCCCACGCCCCCAGCGCCGCGGGCGCCGCCGCCCGGCCAGGTCTCCCAGACAACAGCCGCCGCCTCACTTCCGAGGCGGGTCCCCGCGCCCACCCGCGGCCCGGTCGCCCACCTGTCCCGGGGGTCGATCCAGCTGGTCCTCCTGGTGTTGTGGTCAATGTAGAAGACCTTGCCGTCGTAGTCCCTGGCCTCCTCCCAGCCCCGGGGTAGCGGCAGCTGCCCGCTCCCGGCCCTCCTAGGCATGGTCGGCGGCCTCGCGGGCGAGCGGCGCCTCCATAGGGACCCGGCGCGGAACGCAGCGGGAACACGACTGCCCGGCCTGGCCGCCGCACCCGACGCGGGCGCCGGCGAGGGGCTGCGGGGCGCGCTGCTCGGCGTGGCCACGCGCGGGGGACGCCTCAGGAAACCCTGCTCTCGGCCCCGCTGGGGATCAGTCCACCATGTCTGCGTCGGAGCAGACAAGCGAACCCTCCTCCTCCTCCTCGCCGCTGCCGCTGCTGCCTCCGCCTCTTCCTCCTCCTCCTCCCAGTCCCCTGTGGCCGCCCAGTCCACCATGTCTGCGTCGGAGCAGACAAGCGAACCCTCCTCCTCCTCCTCCTCCTCCTCGCCGCCGCCGCTGCTGCCTCCGCCTCTTCCTCCTCCTCCTCCCAGTCCCCCTGTGGCCGCCGAGGGTCGCGGCGCCCAGGCTGCCCAAGCCGACGCCATCTGGGCTCGGATCCGGGAAGCTCCCCCAGCAGCGGCCCCGGCGGCGACGGGCCTCCTCATTTGCATGCTATTAGCATGCACCCGCCCCCCGCCCCTCCCCGCGCGGGTTCATCTGCACGTACATTCCTCGCCGCCACATTCCTGGGCTTAACCCTGCCGCTCCCGCGGGCGGCTGCGCCAGCCGGGACGCCCGGCTCGAGCCCGAGGCGGGGGAGGGGAGCCCAGGGACCAGGTGGGAGGGAAGAGAGCGAGAGGAATTCTCGGCTCGCACCTTCCCTGGGACCCCAAACGTCGCCCTATGGCCAAACCCTTGGTTTTTTGGAGTTTCGGGACGGGAAAGAGTGCCAAAGAGAAGTCTCCTCAAACTTCTCAACCTCTTTCCGTCTTCTAGGGAAGCCACAAGACTTTCTAGAGGAAAGGGGTGGGGGAAACTGTCCTCGGGAGAAGTCCCAACAAACAACGAGGACACAAAGGCTCCCTCACGCCGCCGCCCCAGCCCTTCGGAACCCCGGGGACCGAGTGGCGGTGGGGAAGTGTGAGAGCCCTGGAAGGGTGTCCGTGGCTTGTCCGGGGCGGCTTCGCCCCCCCCCCCCCCGCCTCTCCAGGGCGCCTGGCCCTCGGTGACCTCAGCGGAGACCGCGGGCCTCGCGGCGGAAAGCGAAGGCGGGTCCGCGGTCCGAAAGCGCCGCGACACACCCGCCCCAATGGCCCGCACAGAAACTCCGGCCTGACCCTGAGAGGCGACCGGGCCAACTCCGGCTGACGATGCTGCCCGAGGGCCTGGGGTGCAGAGTCACCCGCGACCCTCCGCCGCGTCAGGCAGCCCACCCATGGGGTCCCTGGGCCACAGGAGGGCCTCTGCTCCTGGCCTCCCCTGCAGGATTTAGGGCAGTAGGACTTGGCCGCGTCCAATACCCAGTCCCTTCCGTCCAGCCACCGGCCCCGGGAAGTTCCCCACCCCAAGCTGCGACCAGGCCAAGAAGGAGTGGGCGACCGCGCTGGAGGGAGCCCAAGGCGGCGGGGCAGAGGCCAGATATTCCCTGGCCATAGATCCATCCGGGATGGGACACGGATCTTCTCTCGCAGGCATTTATTTATTCAGCAGCTACTACGTGCTGCTCTGCATTGAGGAAGGGCCGGACGTCGGACTCCGGATAAGACCACACCGGGAGCGTGCTGGGCCTGGACTCCGAGCACTGTGTCCCCAGCCCAAAAATTCCTTTCCTGCCTTGTCTATACCACGGTTCTCCATTCATATTCTTCCGGGTTTCTAAGCAAATTCTTTTAAAACACGGAGTCCTGAGGAAAGCAGGCCCTGGAACGCAATCATTCACCTCTTGGTGTGCGTTCGCTTAATTTTGTCTGCTAATATGTAATGACTTCACACCTGTGCAGGACTCAGGGCTGCGCCAACATTATAGGATTTGCCTCTCTTCCCGGATTCATAGGCCCGCGAGTGTTGAAGCGAATTGATACTGCACAGGAGTCAGTCTGGAAGGTGCAGGAGGAGGGTGCTGGCTAAGGGCGGAGGCTCAGACTTGGAGGGGGCGCTGGGCTTGACTTCTCTCCTTGAAGGGGAAAAGGCCATCTCTTCTGAACCTGGAGCAGTGTAGGCGGGGAGCAGAAATTTAAACCGCCAGAAACTCTGAAAAGCTTGGAGGACCTGGGAGGGAGCAACCAGACTGTGAGCCAGAGGTAGTGAAGGTTAGCACCGAAGACGAATTCGCTCTCTTTGGCGGTTTTTCTTTCTAGATCTTCCTTTGCACCAAGGCCTTTGGAAGCTAGGCTTTCGCTTAGTAAAGAGAACCGCCCGCCCACCCACCTCATAACCTGTATTCTGCCCCGCTCCATTAATCAAGAAATGATCTCTCAAGGTCCTAGTCAGTGGAATGAGACAGCCTGATGGTTAGTCTTAAGGTTGGACTTTTGAATGCTGAAAAAAACAACAAAAAACAAAACAAACAGGGCTTGTCTAAAATTAATCTCTCATAATAATGAGGGGATGTGTTTTGTTTTGGATTGCTTTAAATTAGTCCACTTGCATGCCCAAAATTTGCTGTGCGTATACTAACACCATTAATCCTCAACCAAACCAAGCCATTGTTATTTAAAACTTGCTTCCTGGCTTTTCTCCCCCCTCCCCCAACAGTTTAAAGACATTTGTTATGCTAAAATATTAACATCCTACGTTTAAAAACAACACCACCACATTAGAGTAACACACTTTGCAGTTGCCATAACTTAACTCATTTCACTGGGATGAACTACTGCACAGTAGTTTCCAGCATAGTTTCAAATTTGGTAAACTCTCAGCTAAATATTATTTATTACCTAATTTCTAAAACAAATGAAGAATCCAAACAACCCACAACATTAAATGGCATTTATTGTTCCATAAATCTTCAGACTTCAAAAAGAAATGCTAAGTGGACAAAACTCTAAAGCAAGGAAGAGACAAGCTCACTTCTCTCCCACTGATAGGCGCAGGAAACATTTGATCATACAAAAGCAGTTAAAGGCAGAAAGGAGAGCTGCTGCTCTACAGCCATTCTTGTTTTGATCTCCTTTGAACTCTGCTCTTCTGATTTCACCTAATCTATGCAGGAGCATCCCCTTAGAGAATTCCTAATGGTTAGGATAATGAAATTTCATCAGTATTCATATCTGTAAAAATGTAAAAATTATCCCCATTTAGATTTTATTTGGGTTACCCATGATCCTTGGCAAAGAAGTATGACACAATCTACTGTTTAGGATGTCAGATTATCAAGTTCTGGTCAATGACAAATCTATTCTCTGACCCTCAAATTTTCCTTTTCTCCTACCTTTATGGTTTCTCCAGTGGTAATAGTCTGTGGGGATAAGATGTTATAAACAAAGCTTCCACAGTCAATATACTAATCCTGGGTGGCCAGAAAATTAGCAATATAAAAATTAGGATTAGAAAGTGAAAAATATTTCAAAAGATCATCTGGTTGTACCCAAATTTAAAATATACATTCCTTTATTCCAGCAATGTAATGATTTTACCTCTGGATATGAAAATTCCTCAGTGTCTTCAAAGGATGTTCATTGCAGTGTGTTTAATAAGATCAAAACTGGAAAAACCACCAGTGGCCATTAGTAAAGTGCTGATTTAAATGAAGTATAAATTACCCATGCTCAGCAAGCATTTAAAAAGCATTAAATACATTAAATAAGGAAAGATGTCCAGGATATATTAAGTGAAAAAAGCAAGGTTCAAATAGACACTGCTCACTGCCAGTTAACTTTAGTATAGAGTTACAATCCGATTCTGGAGGTCAGGCCAACCATAAAATGTAAAGATGACAGTCTCCTATACACTTATTTGTGTCAAAGGAATAGCACAGTAAAGGAGGGAATTTTTATAGAGGATGGGAACTATCAGGGAGGTCCCATCAAAGAAGTTTACATGAAGTAAATGATCAGTAAGGAAAAGGGATGGGGTAGAGGCGAACACAGACATAATCCCAAATTAACAGGCCAGGCAGGGCATGCTTATGGAAAGAAAAGGACATCCAAAGTTCAAAGATGATTCTGGCATGAAGGAACACAAGACTGGCTGGAGCCGTCTAGTTAAGGAGGTTGTAGTGATAGTATAGGTATGAGATAGATAAGGGCTGGGATTAGAAATAAAGCAATGAGGATGAAAAGGCATGATCTGGCAAGAATTTGTGACTGATTAGATTAAGAAGGGAGCGGTGAATAGACTAGAAGCAGGAATCTGGGATGAGTCCAAGATTTTAGACTGTGGAAACAGATTCAAAGAGCTGGAAAAAAATGAGGAAGTCCAAAGGGGGATCTGATATAGGGTTTAGTTTTAGAAATTAGAGATACCCAGCAGAAAGTTAAAGGTCAGGACTAAAACTCAAAAAACAGGTCAGGACTGCAAATACATGTTGGATGTCATCATCGGAAGTTGGTAGAGGACTGAGGCTTCAGAACTGAATCTTAGGAAGGAAATGTTAATGCAAGTAGAAGAGAATTAAGTAACTCATCTATAATCCTATTTTTGGCCCATAACTCTTCAGTAATGTGATACGATTTTGTTTATTTCTTTATGGTCTCTGTTTTCAGTGATGTGTGTAAGAATTATTTGCTAGCGTGAAAACCATCTTTGAATGAATTATTGTTATAGCCCTTATTGTTCTGCTAGTGAATCAACTCTGTGTAGGACAAGATGAACTGGTTTTCAATATTTTAATATCCCTTGTTTTCTCAAGGAGATTGGCGATTATATAAGCCAGAAATTCTAAATAAAAAGAACATTCCTTTTTTTCCTGAAGCAAACAAGTTAGTGACTTTTGGGGACTAGGGGAAAGGAGTTCTTCTGCAACCAAACTGATTAAAATAAGTACTATCTATAATTGTTGTGAATAGATTATCCTAATCCACAATTTCTAAATTTTGTTGTCCAAACAGCCCTTAAGAAAATAGGCATGTGATCTTTAAAAATCCCCAGTGCTAGCCTAAACCAAAATCCTATATTACCGTAAACACTTTCCCTCCAGTTAATGATTATACTAACACATTAAGCAAAAAAAAAAAAAAAAAAAAAACCCAATCTTTCCAATTCAATAATAAGCAGATTTATTTTGTTGTTGTTGTTTTTCGTGTTTTGTTTTGTTACTGGGGATTGAACCCAGGGGCACCTAACCACTGAGCTTCATCCCTAGTCCTTATTATTTTTTGTTTTGAGGTAAGGTCTCACTAAGTTGCTTAAGGCCTCCCTCTCTAAGTTGCTGAGACTGGTCCTGCTTTAGCCTCTCAAGTTGCTGGAATTTACAGGTGTGTGCCACTGTACCAGGTCTATAGTATTATCCAGACGTGTGATCACTACCCAACACCTATCCCAGCACCTGGGATGCTTTAATAAACAGATGAAAAATGTGTTTATAATTAGCTTGTGTAGTATATAAGTACAGATGCTACACTACAAGTTATTCTTTCAAAAGTTCCAAGATTTCCCTTGTTTAATTATTTACAAATTTTATAATTAAAGGGATCTTATTTGCATATAATAATTCTGAAAAAACAAAGCTATATCCTTCAAGTTGTTATTCTGTACTTTTAAAAACATTGCAAATTCTACACAACAATAATTCTACACATCGAATGATTTATCTGTTTATTGACAAGCTCCATTTAAAAACATCCTAAATACTGTTCCCCTGGCATCCTAAGGTAGTACAGGGATGATGAGTCAGACTAAGTGGGGGATCAGGCTCCTCT
The DNA here is from genome assembly GCF_964194105.1 of Spermophilus citellus. NCBI lineage: Eukaryota > Metazoa > Chordata > Mammalia > Rodentia > Sciuridae > Spermophilus > Spermophilus citellus. Next base: position 6,206,101 of record NC_138194.1, read on the forward strand.
GAGCTGCACTGTGCATACTAGTTTCTCTAAGTCTTTCCCTTCAACTCATGTCACCTATTCCTACAAAAACATCTAAATCATCTGTTCTAGGAATTGCCTAAACCATCATATCCCAAAATATGAACAAATTCCTCATTCATTAATTCAATATTTACTGAGTCTTTTTAATTTTTTTTAGGTATAGTTAGACACAATACCTTTATTTTATTTATTTATTTTTATTTGCTGCTGAGGATCAAACCCAGCACCTCACTCGTGCTAGGTAAGCACTCTGCCACTGAGCCACAACCCCAGCCCTGTTGAGTTTTTATTATGAGTAACATTCTGGAGACTAAAGGGTAGATCAGAGCAAGATCTCTGCTAGATTGTAATACTGATTCAGTACTTGGGTATTTCTATACATTTGCCAATTTTGTGATTTTTAAAGGTTTGTAATTTTGTTAGTGTGATAGTATTGTTCTGATATGTTAAAAATAAAAAATCTGAATCATTTATTGAGAAACATTCAAGAGAGTAAGACTAAAACTAGGCCAGGCAAAGAATGATGTGAAAACTACAGAAAAGTTGGTAGAATAACAAAACAAGTACTTACTTTGCAGATTCACCAGGAGATATTAACATTGATCTATACAGCTTTTTTGTTTGTTTGTTTGTTTTTTGGACTGGGTAGAGAATCCAGGGCTTTGAGCATGCCTAAACAAATTCTCTACCACTGATGTACATTCCAAACCTTTCTAAAACCTTTTTTGGGGAAAATAAGGGTCTCATTATGTTTCATAAGTTGGCCTCAACTCCTGGACTCAAGGGATCTTCCTGCTTCAACATGCTGACTAATTGGGACTAAAGGCATGCACCACTGCATTTGGCAAGAACATTGCTTTTATTTTCTGTCTATGGATATGATTTTTTTTCTTTCTTTCTTTTTTTTATTTTGGGGGGGGGGGCTGGAGATTGAACCCAGGGCCTTGTGCATGTGAGGCAAGCACTCTACCAACTGAGCTATATCCCTAGCCCCATAGATATTTTTTTTCTTATCAACCACTTAAAAGTAAATAGCATGCGGGTATGGTGGTGCACGACTGTAATCTTAGCTGCTCCAGAGGCTGAGGCAGGAGGATTGTAAATTCAAAGCCAGCCTCAGCAATTTAGTGAGGCCCTATGCAACTCAGCACGACCCTGTGTTTAAATAAAATACAAAAAAGGGCTGGGGATGTGGCTCAGTGATTAAATGCCTCTGGGTTCAGTCCTCAGTAAAAAAAAAAAAAGTAAATAGCAGATATCATAGCACTTTGACTCCTAAATACTAAAAATAAGGACATTCTTCCATATAACTACAGTATTATTATCCAACCCAAGAAATTAAAATATATAATATTATATAATACATAGCCTATAATAAAATTTCTTCAATTGCCTCAAAATGTCCTATAAAGCTATTTGTTGTTTGTTTATTTATTTAAAATAAGATTCAGCCTAGAATATTACAGTGCACTTGGTGGTCATGTCTTAAATATTCTGCCTTTCTATTATTTTTTAAAATCTTTCATGGCAATGACATAAAGTCTAGGCCATTAGTTTTGCTAAATATCTCACAGTCTTGTTTTACATTATATCTTTATGATCAAATATTGGTTAAAATTTTTGTCTGGAAAGACATCCCATGTTTATCAATTAGAAGAATTCAAATTGCTGAAACATCCATACTATCCAAAATGATCCAACATTCAACACAATCTTTATTAAAATAGCAATGACACTCTTAGCAGAAATAGGAAAAAAAAAAACCCACCCTAAAATTTATGCCAATTGGAAAAAGACCCAAATAGCCAAGGAAATTTTGAGCAGCAACAACTACAACAACAAAACAACAACAAAAAGCTAACAGCATCACACTACCAGACTTTAAAATATACTGCAAAGCTGTAACAACCAAAACAGAATGGTACTGGTATAAAAACAGCCTCGTAGATGAATTGGAACACAATACAGAGCCCAGAAATAAATCCATATATTTGTAGCCAACAAATCTTCAATAAAATTTCTTAGCATTTCTTAGATTGGGGAAAGAACATTTTTTTTTCAATAAATGGTGCAGAAAAGTGAAACCTAACCCCTTTCACTCACCACAGGGGGGGAAAAACTCAGAACGGATTAAAGGCTTAATACAAAACCTGAAACTGTGACGCTACTAGGAGAAAATATAAGATGAGCACTTCAGGACTTGATACAGGTAATGAATTTTTGTCTAAGACCCCGAAGGCACAGGCAACAAAACCAAAATAGATAAATGAGAAAACAATTCACAGAGTGAAGAAACAACCTTCAGAATGGGAGAAGTTATTTTCAAACTAAACATTTAACAAGTGGTTAATATTCAGAATATATGAGGAACTCAACTCAATAGGTGAAAAAACAATTTAAAAATTGGTAAAAGAACTTAATAACTACTTCTCAAAAGAAGATACTCAGTAGCAGAGTAGAGGTATGCTCCCACAGACCCAGCTATGGGGGTGGGCAGCCGGGAGTGGAACTCTACCACTAAACCACACTCCCTTTTAATGTTTAATTTGAAACATTGTCTTGCTAAATTGTCAAGGCTGCCTCTTGTCTCAGCCTCCCAAGTCACTGAGATTACAGGTAAATGCCACTGCACCTGGCTAGGAAGATTGCTTGAGTCTAGGAGTTTGAGACCTTAGCTAAGGTAATACAGAGAGACCCTCATCTTAAAAGAAGAAGGAGGGGAGGAGGGGAGGAGGGGATGAGATGGAGGACGAGGAGAAAGAAGGGAGGAAGGAGGGAAGGAAGGGAAGGAAGGGAAGGAGAAACCAGGCCATCAACCAAGTATTTGAAAAAATTGTTCAACATCACTAATCATTAGATAAATGCAAATCAAAATCCCAATGAGATAATGAGGTTTCACCTCATTCCAGTAAGAATGACAATTATCAATAAGACAAAACATGCTGGACACGGTGTCGCACACCTGTGATCCAAGCAACTCAGAGGCTGAGGAGGCTAAAGGATCTTAAGTTCAAGTCTAGCTTCAGCAATTTAGTGAGACCCTGTCTCAAATAAAAAAATAAATAAAAAGGGTTGGAGATATAGCTCGGTGGTAAGGCATCCCTGGGTTTGACCCCAGTACAAAAAAAAAAAAAAAAAAAAAAGACAAAATATAATAAGCACTGACATGGATGAGAGAAGGGACTTCTTACACACTGTTGGTCAGAATGTGAGTTGGTACAGACATTATGAGCCAAAATATGGAGTTTCCTCAAAAAAATTAAAAATAGAACTACTATATAATCCAACTGTCCCACTACTGGTGTATCCAAAGGAAACAAAACCAGTATGTCAAGGAGACATCTGCACTCCCATGTTTATTGCAATACTATTCACAGTAGCCAAGGTGCTGAATTAGTCAGTTTTGTCTCACAATTGGTGATGCTAAATTTGATCACTCAAGGTGGTACCTGACAACTTTATCTGATACCATTTTCTCTTTTGTAATTAGCAACTATCTACAGGATGATACCTTGAGACTGTGTGAGTGTCATTTTCCTTATGAAATCTTTCACTCACTGGGTTTGACATCCAATGAAGAGCCATACTTAAATTGATAATTACATTGATGGCTCCAAGATAGGGAGTTTTTCCATACATTCATGTGCCAGATTTTTTATCTATTTAAAACTTTTTATATGCCCCCGCCTCCTCCTCCTCCTCCTCCTCCTCCTCCTCCTCCTCCTCCTCCTCCTCCTCCTCCTTATTATTATTGGCTTTCTTTAGCTCAGGCCGCCTTAACAAAATGCCAGATTGGGTGGCTTAAACAACAGAAATCTATTTTCTCACAGTTCTGCAGACTCATAAATCCAAGATAAAGGTGTCAGAAGATTCAGTTCCTGATGGGGCTTCTTTCTGATTTGTAGACAGCAGCGTTCTCACTATGTCTTTTACATGGCAGATTAAAAGAGTTCTCTGGTATCTCTTCTGGTAAGAACACTAATCCTATTAGGCTAGACCCCTCCACACCTTATGATTTCATTTAACCCTCTTTGGGGGCAGAAGGTGGTTAAGGCATATGGATTTCAGGGTAGGGGTACAATTCAATCCATAGCAAGCCTCATAGATTTATTTTTTTGGTTCAGTGTGCTATAATCTATCACCATGAATTTTTTCATTGTGGTGGATATGCAAAACATAAAACCTACCTTTAAAACTATTTTTGAGTGTACAGTTTTGTGGTATTGAGACACTTTTTTGTGAACAATGAATTATCACCATCTATCCCCAGAAATTTTTATCTTCCCCACCTGAACTCTGTATTCAATAAATACTAAATTTTCATCTCCCTCTTCCCCCACTTCCTGATAACTGTTTTGCTGTGTGTGTGTGTGTGTGTGTGTGTGTGTGTGTGTGTGTGTGTGTGTTGGTGTTGCTGAGGATGGAACCTAGGACCTCAAGTCTGTTAGGCAGGTGTTCTACCACTGTGCTATGCCTCCAACCCGAGGGCAGCATTTCTTGTTAGGATTTTTTTCTTTTTTCAGCAGTGCTGATGATGACACCAGGGCCGCTGAGGTACAGCACCAACCCTAGGAAGACATTTCTTTTTTCTTTTCTTTCTTTCTTTTTTTTTCTTTTTCTTTCTTTCTTTCTTTTTTTTTTTTTTTTTGATGGGGGGAGAGAGGGTACCAGGAATTGAACTCAGGAGCACTCGACCACTGAGCCACATCCCCTGCCCTATTTTGTATTTTATTTAGAGACAGGGTCTCACTGAATTACTTAGTGCCTCACTTTTGCTGGGGCTGGCTTTGAACTTCCTATCTTCCTGTCTCAGTCTCCCTAGCTGCCAGGCATGTGCCACCATGCCCAGATTAGAATGGCATTTCTTAAACCTCAATGAACTTAGGGTTTCATGGCGAGCTTTGTAAAAATGCAGTTGCCAGGTCCCACTCCCTGAGATTCTGATTCAGTTGTTCTGAAATGGGACATTGAGATCTCCATCCTTGCAGCAACTTCAGGTGCCTCAGATGCAAATGGCCTGAGTAACAATTTGAGAAATACTGTTTTTATCTGGAATTCATTGATCAAAGGATATGGTACATTTAGTACTGTGACATGTGTTGCCCCACTGCCTGAAAAGTTGTACCAGTGTGTAATTCCACCAGCAATGCATAGCAACGAATCCTCCTAGACCTTCTGATGTATTCCCATGGTACTTCTATGGAGTCCTATAAGTGAGAGCATTTAATGAATGGGTGGATCATCCTCCATTTGGGCTTCAGTTTCCTGATATAAAATCAGGATCTTGGGATGATATCGGTTTTTCCAAATATTCATGATGATAAGTATCACCTGGAACTCTAGCTAAAAATTTTGAGTCACAGGCTCAGGTTTATTAGATCAGAATCTCCAGGGGAAGGGATTGGAACTATCTGCGTGTTTATCAACAACTCTGGGCTTCTCTTAAATTCTAGGTTATTTTTTTCATTGAGTTTTATAAATATTGCCCTGATTGATTTTCAATATTCTCTCTAGTTCTATACTATTTTGACTGCCTACTGTTAAAAGACCTTATTTAATTATGGACCAATAGCCATGAAGTTTAAAGGAATTAGTGCAGGCTGCATACAGAGGAGTTATAATGTCCAAATGAGATATGTATGAATGATGGATTTAGAACATATCTTTTGTATCTTTGTCAAGGCTAAATATTTCAGATTTTTTGCATTTTTAAAGAAACTGTCACTGCAAAAATTTAAAATATTCCTAAAATGCCAAGGTTGCATACCAAAACTCCTGTGCTGCTTTCTCACTGGGAATATTAAAATGATGGAATGCTACATAATAAAATAAAAATTTTAGACCTGAAGGAAGGCTCAGACTTTAAGTAAAAGATAAAAAATTCAAGCTTTTCAGCAAAAAGAAATACATCCAGTAGAAAACAATAATAATGATAAAGGGAATTGAAAGTAGATTCTATAATGCTCTTAAAGGAATGGTGTGTAATTTGGAGAAGTTATGGTTTGAGGGTTTGCCACAAAGGAATGCATTGATTCACAGAGAGTAAATATTAAATGGATGAAGATTTTCCATTCAGAAATGACTTTTCTTCACGTAGCACATTGATTTTGGAATCATATTTACAAACACTCTTAAAATTTTGTCATCAGTTCCCTGTTGGCTATTGATATTTTGGTCAAATAAATCTTCTGGTATAGACTTTTTAAAAAGTTAATTACTTTACATCATGCACAACCACAAGAATGGGATCCTAAATAGAATAAGTTATACTCTATGTATGTATAATCTGCCAGAATATACATTCTACTGTCATGTATAACTAAAAAGAACAATAATTTAAAAAGTCAATTACTGAACATTTACTCTGAGCCAGGCACTACTTGCATAAACTGATCCTCCTATAAGCCATATATATATATATATAGTATGTGTGTGGGGGGGGGGTACCAGGGATACTTAACTACTAAGCCACATCCCCCACCCTTTTTTTATATTTTATTTAGAGACAGGGTTTCATTGAGTTGCCAAGTGCCTTGCCAGTCTGCTGAGGCTGGCTTTGAACTCAAGATCTTCCTGCCTCAGGCTCCCGAGATCCTGGGATTACAGGTGTATGCCATGGTGCCAGGTTAGAGTTATATATTTTTAAATTTTTTTTAATTGTTCTTTTTAGTTGTACATGACAGTAGAATGTATTTTGACATATCATACATACATGGAATATAATTTCCCATTTTTATGGTTGTACATGATGTGGAATGACACTAGTTGTGTATTCATATATGAACATAGGAAAGTTATGACTGATTTATTCTACTGTCTTTCCCATTCCTATTCCCCTCCCTTCCCCTCAATTCCCCAGGTCAAACCCAATGAACCTCCACTCCCTCCCCGCCCCACCCCTCACCCCAACCCCTGCCTATTGTGAGTCAGCATCTGTATATCAGAGACAACATTTGCCTTTGGTTTTGGGGTTTGGCTTATTTCATTTTCCATGACAGTCTTCAGTTCCATTAGGGTTTTATATTTTTATGACTCATTTTTGTGGTACTGAGGATTGAACCCAGTGGGGCTCTGTCACTGAGCTACATCATCAGCTCTCTTTATATTTTTTTTGAATTTTGAGACACAGTCTAAGTTGCCCAGGCAATCCTTGAACTTGTGATCCTCTGGCCTCAGCTTCCTGAGTAGCTCAGATTACACCAGTTTTGAAAAATAGAGTAAGAAAACATCTCCTTAATGAAGTGATCCAGGTTAACCTTTCTAGGTAAGTCACGTGGGTCTGTGCACCCCCAATAGGATGGGATGTGTGTATTACATCCTGTTGTATGCTTCTCCCCAACCCTAACACCAATCTAAATCATGAGAAAATATCAGCTGTTATGGTTTAGATATGAGGTGTTCCCCAAAAGTTCCTGTTCCTGCTGGAATACTCAGAGGCAAAATGACTGGGTTATGAAAGCTGTAACCTACTCAGCCCATCCTAGTGTGAATGCACTGGGTGGTAACCATACTGTAGGGAGGTGGGGCATGGCTGGAAGGGTGCATCTTCCTTGTGATCCCTTCAAACTTCTCTCTCTCTCTCTCTCTCTCTCTCTCTCTCTCTCTCTCTCTCTCTCTCTTTTTGCTTCTGGACTTGGACTTGAACTGTCTCACCTTTTGTCCTTTTACCAGAGCAATGGAATTGGCCATCTGTGGACTGAAACAACAAGCCCCAAATAAACTTTTCTTTCTCTAGGTTTTTGTTTTTGTTTTGTTTGTTTTTTGATACTGGGGATTTAGCCCAGGTGTGATTTTACCACGGAGCTACATCCCTAACCCTTTTTTATTTTTTTATTTTGAGACAGGGTCTCACTAAGTTGCTTAGGGCCTTGCTAACTTGCTGAAGCTGGCCTTAAACTTGTAATCCTCCTGTCTCAGCCTCCTGAGTTCCTAGGATAACAGGTGTATGCCACTACATCTGCTTCTAAGTTGTTCTTCTCAGGTGTTTAAGTCACAGTAACACAAAAGTTGACATCAGCTAACCCCAGAATGAGGAAACTTCTATGAATCAAGGTATAAAAGATAGAAAGGACTGAGGAATTGTCACAGACCAAAGTAGACTAGGGAGATATGGTGACTACATGCTCTCCGGAACAAAGAAGGACATTGTTGAAGTCTGTGTAAAGTCTGAAACTGAGTGACTAGTAATGTACCAATGTTAATTTCTTATTTGGACAAATGTGCCATGGTTTTGTAAGATTTTAACATTATGGGAGATTGGGTGAAGGATGTATGAGAGTGTTTCATACTATAAATGTGTGTATAGATCTAAAATTGTTCAAAAGTAGAGTTCAGTAAAAGAAAAATAACATAGGAAGAACTAAGACAACTTCTTTTCCACAAATCAAGTATCATACTGGAACAAGAATAAAATCATGTTGTGAAATTTCTCTTTATAGAAATATTTTTTGATGCCTAAAGAAGACAATCATTTTTATTTACAGTGGGCAGATTGGTCTTCTAGCAGTGAAGAAGTCTGTACCATTTGTTACCTTGCAATTTCTTCCAGATCTAGATTCCAACTTGATTGAAATTCAATTTAATTCATTTTGGGCAAAATTGGCTGGTAATCTATTAATGCCAAGAACTAAATATCATATGGGCTATTTTGAAATATTTTTTATTTAGAATGTAACAGTAACCTTTATTGTATTCTACAATCAAACTTAATGCAATAACATTTTTGGTATAAACATGAGTAATTAGAATTTTTTTAAAAACACATTTTTTCTATGTTGGTGATTGGAGCTGGGGCCTCACGCATGCTAAGCAAAGGCTCTACCATAAGCTTCACCTTAATTCAGACAAAACCTTTAAATAGTACTGATTCTAAATAATTTTGCCTGCTTTCCCAGTTTGCATGGACTGACAACATCATTCAAAAATCCAATATTCTTGAGTAGCTTGTTCATGCAAGATACTGTGTAATATATTCAGTGAACTTGTCAGTCATGAGTTAAAAGCTCAACAAATATCATTTTAGACCAAATTCAGTGAATCATTTCAGATATAAAAGTGAGGCGCAAATAAATGTCTATTTAAATAAGCAGCACGACACATTTGTGCACAATTCTTAGATAAAACTTTTGTTCGTTCTTTAAAGGTCAGTATTATGTAGAGGACATAAAGTCCAACTATTCAGACAGCCAAATAACAGATGAAACAGATGGACTCTGACCTGTCATAAAGGCCAAAAAATTCTCCTGACTATTTTGGCTCTTAGATTATAACAGGCATTAAAAACAAAACAAACAAAAAAAAAAAAACCTATGCTTCTGCTATTGTGGTTGTAACTACAGAACCTTATTCTTTTTTCATTCTTGTATATTGACCCATCAAAGTCTACGTCATAGATAATAGAGTAATAATCTATAAAGCATCCATTTAAAAATAGGTCTGACAGACTAAGGACCATAAAACTAATTTGGGTTCAGTGCCCAGAGAAATCTCATATTGAGATAATCTTGACTTAAATATATAAACTACAGCCACATATTAGCTAAACTTCTGGGTGGATTTCTAGTTAACTCAGTGAAGGCAGATAAATGTGTCACAGCACTTTTTACACTGATTTACACTGAACTGTAGAAAGGTCATCCATACCAAAATGATTTTGTGAGCTTTCATATATAAGACACCACGCAAGAGTGTTTACAAACACAGTTTAAAAATCAGTCATCCAATCACTGTGAGCTTCCAAACCATCTGGCTGGTCTTTGGTTTTTGAGTGAAACAGCTACAAAGTTCACTTCTGTGTTTTGCTCTGGTTACTCAATGCAAAAAAGAAAAAAAGTGTTGACAAGAGATTGTAAAGATATAGGCAGACCTTTTCCTTTTTTGCAGAGAGCATTCTTTTTTTTTATTGGTTGTTCACAACATTACAAAGCTCTTGACATATCATATTTCATACATTAGATTGAAGTGGGTTATGAACCCCCAATTTTACCCCAAATGCAGATTGCAGAATCACGTCGGTTACACATCCACAATTTTACATAATGCCCTATTAGTAATTGTTGTATTCTGCTACCTTTCCTATCCCCTACTATCCCCCCTCCCCTCCCCTCTCATCTTCTTTCTCTACCCCATCTACTAAATGAATTACAGAGAGCATTCTTGGAGAAGTCCAAGGGGCAAGTGGGAAGGCTCTTCCTGCAAAGGGAAGAGCCAGCCTCTTGCTGTTGACCAAGTCCAGCTTTGGACTCCATTCATGGGCTCCGAGGGTGTGAATGCCTTTGCCACCGTGGTGTTATGGTTTGGATCTGGAATGTCCTCCAAAAGTTTATGCCTTGAAGGTTTGGTCTCCAATACAGTAGTGTTCAGGGCATAGAGTTTGGGAGATGATTGGGTCACAGGGCTCTGACCTCATCAATCGATTCATAGCTTAACAGGGAGGTGGTGGAAATTTTAGGGCGTGGGGACTAGTGGGAGGAAGTAAACCACTGGAGTGTGCCCCTGAAGGGTATATTCCATCCCTGGCCCCTTCCTCACCACCACCCCACACCTGTTTCCTGACCACCATAAGAGGAGCAACATTTATTTTTTGAAACTGGGGATTGCACTCAGGGGTGCTTAGCCACTGAGCCACATCCCCATCCCCATTTTATTTTTTATTCTGGACAAGTTGTTTAGGGTTTCCCTAAGTTGCTGAAGCTGGTCTAGAACACAGGAGAGTTTTACCACTGAGCCACATCCCCAGCCCCTGAGTACAGTCTCTTACAGGAGCCTTCATGGAAGGCAAGGAAGGCCTCCTGCTAGAGAAAACAAAGGGAATACAGATGGTACGTGAATTAGCTCAGCAAATCCAATGTGGTACTGAACTGGATTCAGCCAATAAGATGTTCCCAATGGGATGGGCCAAAGAGATGAAGGCTTCAAAGAAGCAGAGAGAAGGAAGGCAGCAGGGATACCCATCTCAAAGTACTGTGAAGGTCAGGGTACCAAAGGTAGTCAAGGGTAAAGGACCAGTGCTCAATGGTGGCCCAAGTGCTGGGCGCTGCTCACCTCTGTCTTTGCAGAATAGCCCTCCTCAGCCTCAGACACTTTCAATAGGCTCATGTGGCTTCTTGCTCTAGGAAGCTCCTTTGAGGAGGAATTTGAGAAGTGAAGCTTATCTGAGATCTTTCTAGAACCATTTCTCAGCTTTTGTGTCATTGTCTTGGGTATTCCTCTCTCCTAGACAAAAGTGACAAGCTATCAAGTTTCTCTAGTGAAACCTTGCTGGTGGGTTCTTGTGGACAGCAGGTTCTGCCTTGCTGAGTTATTCATATTATATAGAACAGTAGTTTTCAGGATGTGCTGAAATCGGAGTTACTCCATTTTGTAAAGCAGTAGTTCGACATCAGCTACTCCATTTTAAGTACATGTGCCAAGGCAGAATGACTCCCCACCTTGCTTATATAAGTAAACAACCACCATCTGCCTAGTACCACCATAAGACACAAATTGATGAATAACTTATATGTGCCAACTTATCAAACTAAATAAAGTTGTACCTGGACACATGGACATCCTGAATCATGTCAGGAACACCAGATGCAAACTCCTCACTGGAGACTCATAAAAAGAGGCGCTCCCTGAGACAGAACATGGCAGCACCCTGTACCCATTGCCTGGTCACTCATACTGAGCCTTGCTCAGGAAAATCACCACAGTGAAGAACTTTTGTTTTCCTGTCCCTGTGGGGTTTCAACAGAGCGTGGATTCTCCTGCCCCTGATGACCATGCCCAGCCCACTCCAAGCTTATACCTGGAGCTGAAACTCTGAAACTCTGGACTCTCTGCGGAACTGGTTTGTTAAAATCCTTATCTGACCACTTACAACGACTCTTTGATGGCATCTGTCTCTCTCTCTCTCTGCTTGTGCTCTTGGCTCAGCATCCTGCAACCCTGCATCTGCCTCAAGTCTTTCTTAGTCTGTGACCTATTCATATGTCATTGTGTGAAGTATGACGTGTGATTTGAGTGTTCTAGATATGAGAAATTAATATTGGAATAAAAGAGCTTGTGTTTGCCTGGCTCATGACTATCAGGTGGCCTGCATATTTGGTGGTGTAGCCTGTGAATTTATTGTTATTTAATAAATTGTGACATTGTGGAAAGACTCGAAAGTGTTTGGTCTATATTAATGACATAGCTTACTCATGACAGTTCTCTTTGAACTCTAAGTTTAGTGACCAAGTTTTTATTTCTTTTCCTCTCACTTCTTAATTTTCTGTGTATACATATGTGAATGCAGGTGTGTGTATGTGAATACATGTGTGTGCATTCATGCACACGAATGCATGTATCTCTGTATGAAGTGTATGTGTGTATAGGTGTTTCTTACTCCTCAGACTTCTATGTTAAAGTCTGACCTGCAGTCAAAAGAGTTCACAAAATAGAAATAAAAATAAAAAAGAAAAGACGAAAGAAGCTTTAAGTGTACAAGTGCAATGCTGAATATTTTCTCACTGCATTTAATAGTACCTTTTGGGACTACAACCCCAAAGGTAAGAATCACAACTTAAATAAATGTGTGTATTTGAAGTCTTAATAGGATTTCTTTCTTTGCATTTTTCAACATGAGGCATTTTAACCATCTGTTAGTTATTGTTTCTTTTCCTTTCTTCTCAAGCCACCATACCAACCTGCCAGAATTAACCTTACACCCCTGAGAAAACCTTCAATCAGCAGCTGATTCCTTAGTATTCAGCAACTTTCCACTTCTTCAGGTCTCTGCTGTTGATAGTAGACTGAAAAAAAATCATGGCTTAAATTCTTTTTTTTTTAAAATTTTTTTCAGGTGTAGTTGGATACAATACCTTTATTTTATTTATTAATTTTTATGTGGTGCTGAAGATTGACCCCAGTGCCTCGCATGTGCTAGGCCAGCGCTCTACCACTGAGCCACAACCCCAGCCCAACACTGGCTGAAATTCTTGGTATAGAATCTGAATTTACCGATTCTATCATTAACTAGCTGGGTGATTTTGGACAAGACACTGACTTTTCTCAGTGTTTCTGTGTCCTCCTCTGGGAAAAGAGGTGCTGATTATAACAATACTTCAACCCTTAAGGTTGTTTGAGTTTTAAATGAGTTAAAGCATCTGAAGTACTTCAATACTGTATGCCTGGCCCCGTATATAATATGTTTTCAGAAAAGGCTAACTGTTGCCACTAGAATGCATATCCCTAAGTCATCCATGAGGAATTTCTTATTGCCTATTGTGGGTAAAACTGTGTCCCCAGCAAATTCACATGTTGAAGTCTCAACTACCAGGACATCAGAATGTGACTGTATTTAAATTTAGGGTCTTTAAAGAGTTCATTAAGATCAAATGAGGTCAGGGCTGGGGATGTGGCTCAGTGGTAGGGTACTTGCCTAGTGTGTACAAGGCCCTGGGTTCAATCCCCAGCATTGGAAAAAATAAAAATAAAAAAAGAGAAAAAAAATCAAAAGAAGTTAAGTGGTTAGGCTCTAATCCAATATATTGGTGCCCTTATAAAAAGAGATTAAGGGGGCTGGGGTTGTGGCTCAGTCAGTGGTAGAGCACTTGCCTAGCATGTGTGAAGCCCTGGGTTCCATTCTCAGCACCACATAAAAATAAATAAACAAAATAAAGGTATTGTGTCCAACTACAACTAAAAATATAATTGTTTTTTAAAAAAAGAGATTAGGATACTGACCATGTAGAAGGAAGACCATGTGAAGATATAGGGAGAAGGTAACCATCCGTAAGCCAAGAAGATAGGCCCGCAGAAGAAGCCAGCTAGGTTGATGCCTCCATTTTGGGCTTCTTCTAGTCTCCAGAATTATGAGAAAGTACATTTCTGCTTTTTAAACTTCCCAGTCTGTGATGCTAATGTTTTGGCACTTTGTTATGACAGTCCTACCAAATTAATACACTGCCTAACCTCAAGCTTTGTCCTTGCATTCCCTGACCTTGACCCTTCTGATGATCCCGGCTCTAGGTACTCCTCATATGGTCTCTGGTCTTTTTGCCACTTTCTTTGCCTCTGGATGTAAATGTTCCCCAGGTTCTTTCCCAGTGCTCTCCTCTTTCTTTTTCTATGGTCCTCAGGAAGTTATTATTCACTTTCCTGGTTCCAGCTGCCACCCTGTGCCAAATAATTCCAAATCTGGGATTATTAGGTCTGGTTTTACTTCACCTGAGATTTATATGGACTTTCCACGTGTCTGTTGACATCCTCACAGTATCTTACTATGATAGCCCCCCATTATGGTCTGGATATGAGGTGCTCTCCAAAAAGCTCCTGGTTGGCAGCTCTTGCCTAGAACCCCAGCCACTTGGGAGGCTGAGGCGGAGGATTACAAATCCAAGGCCAGCCTCAGCAATTAAGCAAGACCGTATCTCTGAAAAATGAAAAGGACAGGGGATATAGTTTCATGATCAAGCACCCCTGGGTTCAATCCCCAGTGCCAAACAGACAATGAAAGAAAAAAATGAAACAAACAAGCAAACAACTTGTGGGTTAATGCAGGAATGTTCAGAAGTGAAATGATTGGATCGTGAGAGCCGTAACCTAGTTAGTCCATTCTAGTTTGAATGGAATGGGTGGTGGGTCACTAGGGTCATGCCCTGGAAGGGTACATCTTCCCTGTGACCCCTTCCCCCTTCCCTCTCTCTGCTTCTTGGCTTCTGTGAATGCAGCAGCTTACCTGTCTTGATGTTCTGTCTCATCTTGGGCACAGGGAAGTGGAGTTGGCCCACCAGGGACTAAATCTCTGAAACCATGAGCTAAAATAAACTTTTCCTCCTTTGACTTGTTCTTGTCAGGTATTTTTGTTACAGTGATGAAAACCTAACACTGTCCCCTGCAATCAAACTCATTGTCTTTTCATCCATACTTTTCCCTCCTGGTTTGACTTTTTATTATCTTCTTAGTGACCCAAGCTGTGAAATCATTCAATCATCATAGATATTCCTCCTTATTGTCCTTCGTCCCCAAGACCTATAATTCATTTTCCAGTTTCATCAGTTGTTGACCTCACAGATAGTAATCATTTATATTCTGCAAACATGTTGCCCTTGTCTTGTGTAGATTATAAAACTTCCCTTCAAAGTAGATTCCGTAAATTGCTTAGGGCATTGATAAGTTGCTGAGGCTGGCCTTGAACTTGCAATCTTCCTACTCAGCCTCCCAAGTAGCTGGGATTACCGTAGTACACCTCCATGCCATGCCAGAACTCATCATTTCTTGCCCAGTTATTTTGCAATTTCTATTTTTTGGTTTCAGATTTTATCCTTCAAGAATTTCCCCCCTTAAAACACAAAAGATATTATTTTCCTCTCAAAATATCTTTGTGGTGCTTCGATGCCTAATTTAACAAATTACTTCTGTTGGCCTTCACCATGTTCCATGATCTTTCCTTTTCAGGTTTACAGGATATTTAAAAACAATTTCTGGCATCATCTACAAAATCATCCAGTCACTTTATACTACTGCCACATAAGACTATTTGAGAATCAGTGTGGGTTGTTGACCCCACAGATAGTAATCATTTATATTCTGCAAACATGTTGCCCTTGTCTTGTGTAGATTATAAAACTTCCCTTCAAAGTAGATCCCATATGGCAAATAAGACAAAGGAGAATTCTAATGGTTTTCATAAATGTTATTTTTTTTTCTTGGTAGTGGAGATTGAATTTATGTGTGCTCTAGTACAAGCTACATTTCCAATGCTTCTTATCTTTATTTTATTGTATTTAAATTTTGAGACAGTGTATCATTAAATTGCTAAGGCTGGCCCGGAACTTGCAATCCTCTTGCCTCAGCCTTTGAAGTTGCTGGTATTACAGGTGTGGGTCACCTGTGCTAT
Source organism: Spermophilus citellus (assembly GCF_964194105.1). NCBI lineage: Eukaryota > Metazoa > Chordata > Mammalia > Rodentia > Sciuridae > Spermophilus > Spermophilus citellus. The sequence goes on from NC_138194.1 coordinate 6,221,984, forward strand.
TTTTAACTCCATGGAACCTCATCACATCTTATCCAGGTAAGTTTGCAGAGCTGAGAATAATCATTTCAGTGCATGTATCACTTACTCACCTTAGGTTTATTATTTATTTATTTATTTGGTACCAAGGATTGAATCCAGGGCCCCTTAACCACTGAGCCACACCCCAGCCCTTCTTGTATTTTATTTAGAGACAAGGTCTCACTGAGTTACTTAAGGCCCTGCTAAGTTGCTGAGGCTGGTTTTGAATTCATGATCCTCCTGCCTTAGCCTTCTGAGCTGCTGGGAATACAGGTGTACACCACCCCACCTGGCTACCTTAAGTGTATATCTAAAACTTCAAGATGCCATGATCCTGTACTCACTGTTTTCAATGGTCCATACCCAGTGCCACTCCTTGGAAAATGTCAAGCATGCAAGACTCCAGTCCACTGCAATCAAATGCATTTCCAGTGAGGTTAATGATCCGTAAATTGCTAAATTTCTGGAGTGAAATCCTTACCCATATGAAAATGAAATGGAATCTCACTTTAATCTTATCCTTGGGGAACCCAAGATCTGCAGGTTCACCATTACAGATGTTCAGTAAACAGAGGTGAAAGTTGGTAGAGACAGGGAGATCTGTTTGGGGTGTATAGTTTTGGAGATTTTCACCTGCAGGAGAGAAAGTAAACTGTGATGTTGGATGTAGTACTAGGCTCAGCTCAGAGTGCAGAAGAGGAGGTCTTGAATCTGCAGTGTGTACACAGAGAAAGGAGAAGTCAAGGAGAGACTCTGATCACCCAGGACAAGTGTTGCAGCAATCAGTTCTGAGATAAGTGAGAGGGAAAAAGCAAACAAGGCTAAGCATGTAGCTTAGTGGTAGAGCACTTATCTTGCATGTGTGAGGCCCTGGGTTTGAGCACCCGCACCACAAAAAACAAAAATACATACATACTTCTCATTTAAGTTTCCTTTCTTCTTAAGGGCTTACCCAGATCTTTGTCCATGGATCCTAAAAATATTTTATGTTCCAATTACTTGCTTTAAACTTTCAAGCTATGTTGGTATCATTCTTTAACAAGGCCTGAGATGAGATTTTTTTAAGAAAGGGTTTCTTTGGGGACAACTAAATATAGTTTTTAATCTGTCTTACTTGATTTTTATTTTAGTAATACTCAGATGAATATTCATGTATGAATAAGCCTGAAATAATAAAGTTTGGAATAATTGTATTTTGGGGAAATAGGTCAATTCACAGCTACCATTAAAAAAAGGTAACATCTTGTAGCAATAGTTCTTTCTGAATATTGGCCATAAAAACTATTGTTATGTCACCATTTGAAGTACTTAAAATTTTTTTTAGTTGTAGATGGACATGATACCTTTATTTTATTTATTTATTATTTTGTGGTACTAAGGATCTAACCCAGTGCCTCACACGTGCTAGGCAAGCACTTACCACTGAACTACAGCTCAGTGTATTTTTTTAGCTTTATATTAATGGCTGAGATGTAGAAATACAGTTTGGGTAATTTTTGAAGAATAAATGACTTTAGATTAAAATATGTGGGGAGTTAAAATTCCATTAATATTACTTCAGCTGTACTTCACTTGATTTGAGAAAAACCATACCAATTCTTGCTAAATTACGAACATCTTGATTAAAGAACATCCAGACCCCCAAATCTCTTTTATTTCTAGACTGGTTTCTCCAGTCCGCTCAGGTTTTACCTGGGACAACTAAGGGGTCATGAGATAATGCTGCCACCTGGTGGTCATTGTGGGGAGCTAACAGCTACCCCCAAACTTCTCTGGGGCTCCTCCTACAATGGAGTTCAGTTCAGTTTTGCTCTATTCAATTAACATTTACTGAGCTTACCTGAAGGACAAGTGTTGTGGTAATTACTCCAGGAACGCACCTGTCTTTGTTTTTCCTTGTGTTTTGACTTTTTCAAACTTACTTTATTTAATCTCACGCAATTGCTTTCTGGAATTCATATTCTTTGTTGTTGTTGTTGTTATTTTTGGTACCAAGGATTAAACTCAGGGATACTCAACCCCTGAGCCACATCCACAGCCCTATTTTGTATTTTATTTAGAGACAGGGTCTCACTGAGTTGCTTAGGGCCTCACCATTGCTGAGGCTGACTTTGAACTTGTGATCCTCCTGTCTCAGGCTCCTGAGCTGCTGGGATTACAGGCATGAGCCATGGTGGCCGACTCATAATCTTTTTAAAAAACTCTCTGACCACCTTTCTTTTCTCAGTTCTTGCTTAGCTCCCTGTTTCTCTTCTTTCTAGGATTCCATTTTTGTACCAGCAATAACGCTAATCCTGACTTTAAAGCAAAAGTGTTATGCTATTAAATATTTTTCCAAGGACAAAAGGAAAAATCACACATTTTATGATCTGCCTCCCAACTTCTAAAGGCTTTGTAAGGTCCAGAGTTCTACAATAGCCCCCTTTTGTCTTCTTATCTAATTGTGTTGCCTACATAGCTTTTATCCACTTTTTTTTCCTGAGGCCCTAACCTTGAAAAAAATATTTCTTTTTTCTTATTCATTTTCAATTTTTGAAAATAATAAATGTGACTTTTTACTATTTACTTTTTTTCCATAAATAGAGATCATTTCAACTCATGGTAGGCTATGTTCTTAAGATTATTTGTGAATCTAATCATTAGTAATAAAACTTTTTAGGGAAAATTCATTCTGAGTTCAAACAAGTAAGCTTAAAAGCTTTTGAAATGCAATCTACTTCAACATGACAATTTTCTGCAATTGAAAAAGAGATAAATTAGAGCTCATTTTGTTTATAATAGAAAGAGATTTGTTACTTCATAGAATGATTTATCACAGAATCTCTAAATAACACATTCTTCTCAATGGATTTAAATTATGATTCACTTGTAAAGCACTTAGAAGCAGAAGTAGTTATAAATCCAGTGAAGAAAAACATACATAGAACGGAGGAAAATTCAAAGAATTTGGAGAAATTTCACAACTTCAGATTCTGTTATTTATTAATTGTAGTACTAGGAATTGAACTCAGGAATGCTCTGCCAACTGGGCTATATTCCCAGCCCCTTTTATTTTGAGACAAGGTCTTGCTGAATTGCCCAGGCTGGCCTTGAAGTTGAGATCCTCCTGTCTTAGCCTCCTGAGTTGGTATGATGACAGGCCTGTGCGACTGCCCCTGGCCAGAATTCTGTTAGCTCCACTAAATGTGAATATATTTGAAAAATCTTTCCTTGCAGCAAAACAATTGTAAAGATTAATATAATACGACATAGTAACCATCAAAGAAATTCCTAGAATTCTTGGTGGGATTGTTAAATTAAAGGGTATGTACATTTGTAATTTGGTAAATGATGTCAAATTTCCCTCTGTGGAGATTATATCAATTACTTTTCTAGTGTTTGTTTACTTATTATATAAGGGATCAAACCCAGGGCCTTGCTATGATAGGCAAGTGTCCTACCACAGCTACATCCTAAGCCCTTTTTAAAAATTTTATTTTGAGGCAGAGTCTCACTAAATTGCTGGTACTGGCCTTGAACTTGTAATCCTCTTGTCTCGGACTACTGAACAGCTGGGACTACAGGTGTGTGTCCCTGTGCCTGGCTTCTGTTATTCATTTTTTTAACCCCAAGTACATTATCATTATTGGTTTGTACAATCAGTATTTGCTAGATTTATCCACACATTTATAGCTTACTGGGTTCTTCATTCCTTCCTCTCCTCTGGCCCTCCATATGGGATAATTTTCATTTATTTGTTTATTTATTTATTTATATGCTTGTACCGGAGATGGAATCCAGAGTCTTGAGCATGCTAAACTGTGCTTTACCATTGAGATGCATCCTGTCCCTCTTTTTTGTTTCTGTTTTTTTTGAGAGAGGATCTCATTATGTTGCCCAGGCTGTATTTAATGTATAGTAGACCTTCTTATTCCATTATAAAGGTCTTTTAACCTCATTTCTGTATTTTAGACGTCCGTCCTACATCATAGATAATTTCTTCTTCTTTTTTTTTTGGATACAATACAGGATTTATTGGTGTTGTGTGTGATTAAGAAGGGGACAGCACAGTGGAAGCCCTCATGAATGCAGGGCCCTCCACTTGTCCAAGGGACCACGATTGGGGATATATTTGACCCCACAGCCATCAGGAATAAGCCGCTTCTCAGCCACCATGTCTTCAAATTCATCAGCATTGAATTTGGTAAAGCCCCACTTCTTTGAGATGTGGATCTTCTGGTGGCCAGGGAACTTGAACTTGGCCCTGCGTAGGGCCTCAATCACATGTTCCTTGTTCTGCAGCTTGGTGCGGATGGACATGATGACTTGGCCACTGTGAACCCTGGCCACTGTGCCCTGGGGTTTCCCAAAGGCACCCGCATACCTGTTTGGAGCCTAGATGGGGGACATCATGAGATCAGAAATATGAACATCTACTCAAAGTGCTGTCTCCAAGGTGCCTTAGGGCAACCCATATAAGCAACAGGCTGCATACACTACCAAGGAGATTGCTGTTTGCAGCCATTGCACACTGGGCCACCACAAGTAAAGGAACCCAGTCGGCTTAATTAGCTGCAGAAGATAATTTCTTCTGACCAATATCCAGCTCACTAATTTTCTCTTCAGCTCTTTCTAGCTTGCTGTTAAACTGTATTTGGGTAATTAATTTCAGTTACAGTTTTTCAATTTTAGAAGTTCTTGGTTTTTAATTTCATTAATGTAATTTTACAGTCCTTGTTTCCTAGAAATATTTTCAAGCTAGTCTTATTTTTTAATACATGCAATTCATTTTTTTTTAAAAAAGAGTATGTGCCTGAGAATTCTGTATCTGTCTGGCAGCCATGAAAATGTGCCTTTCAGATCTTTGGACTCCAAGGAGCACTCACTAATGACTCGTGGCCCCGGCTACAGTGCTCCTATATTCACTACACATTCTTGTGGAAATTGTGTTGGAGGTGGAACCCAGGTCCCTGAGCATTCTAGACCTGTGCAGACCTCAGGCTGCTCCTATCCAGGCTGAGCAGAGAAAGGATTCCGGGGGATGCCTGTTTCTGAAAGATGTGGGGCTTTTCTTATGGTTGTCTTTGGTTCAAGGTTTAAGACTCTTTCATCTAACCTCCCTTAATTCTCTTCTGCACAGAGCTGCATTTTATTTTGATGGCTCCTTCTGGCTCCATTGGCATTTTCCCTGACAGGCATTTCCCCTAGTGAACTCTTGCATGTCTAATCCTGTCTTTTTAATATATATATTTTTTCAGTACTAGGCATGGGACCCAAGAATGCTTTATCACTGAGCTACATCCCTTGCCTTTTTGGTTTTTAATTTTTATTGTATTTATTTATTTTTTGGTGGTACTAGAGATTGACCCCAGGACCTCGTGTATTCTAGGCAAGCACTCTACCACTAAGCCACATCCCCAGCACTTATTTTTTTGAGACAGGACCTTACAAAGTCGCCCAGGCTGGCCTCATACTTGGAATCCTCCTGCCTCAGCTTCCCAAGTCACTGGAATTACAGGCATGTGCCACTGAGCTCGTCAACCCTAATTGTGTTTTGATTAGGAATCTGGACTAACACAAATGATACTAGGACTCATCTGAGAAAACAGATGGTAATTGGGGTTTTGAGAGTGCTTTAGGTGAGCCATGGGGAGGCGCTCTTGGTTGGTAGGAGGGGCACAAATAATCCCCCTGCACTAGGTAGAGACTTAATTACTAAAATTTTCACTAAGAGTGAATTGAAAAAAAAAAAGTTCCAGGGAAGACTCTGTGGAGAGGCAGACATTCAAAAGCTAGGAGTGGAGAATGGACAATGGGGTACAGTGTCTCCAAAGTCAGCAGCATTGCCTGGTGACTGCTAAATTATACTGATGCCCTACAGGGGATCATGAGAAACTGGGGCCATTACAAGTGGTTTATGGCTAAGCATAGGCACGTTAGTGGCATCATGCAAAGGGCCCCTTCTCTCTTGCACTGGTGGGATATCTGTGGAATCCTCATGGTCCATTTAGGGGCATCCTGGTAATCCCTTTGCCCTGTTGGAACTGTGAGTGGACACATGCAATAGGCCCATCCTGAGAAGAGTATGATTATCAAGGGCTCCGATCCCCTAGGAATGAAGCATTGGTCCTTATCACTGGGTAAGCCTCCAGGAAGTTGTGGAGACAGTGACAGTGGCAGCAGAGAAACCAAGAGCAATGATAGGGACCTGACCTTCTTCTAAGTTTCCTCTTAAGAATAAATGCTCATGGGGACCAAAGAGCAGCTGCTCCCTAAAGCCATGGGAAGAAGTAGGTCTGCTTCTGATGGGCAACTCTGGCTTGGGAATTTCTCATCGGCCCCCAGAAATTTTCTTAGAATTGCACCTGCAGTCTAACACTCTTCTATCCAACTCCTCCCACCCACCACTTTGTTTTTCACAGAGGCTAACCCTGCATCACAGTCTGAAGGTTCCCTCCTGGATTATTCTTAGTGAAGCTAGCCAATCCCTAAAAAACAAATATCAAATGTCTTCTTTGATATACTGAGAGCAACTATGAACAGTGTAGGGAGGAAGAGCAGGAAGAAAAGATTAACTTTAAACACAGACATGAGATGGGAGGGAAAGAGAGAGAAAACGGAAATTGCATTGAAATGAAGGGAGACCCTCATTGCTATACAAAATTACATATAAGAGGTTGTGAGGGGAATGGGAAAATAAGCAAGGAGAGAAATGAATTACAGTAGATGGGGTAGAGAGAGAAGATGTGAGGGAAGGGGAAGGGGGATAGTAGGGGATAGGAAAGGTAGCAGAATACAACAATTACTAATAGGGCATTATGTAAAATTGTGGATGTGTAACCGACGTGATTCTGCAATCTGCATTTGGGGTAAAATTGGGGGTTCATAACCCACTTCAATCTAATGTATGAAATATGATATGTCAAGAGCTTTGTAATGTTGTGAACAACCAATAAAAAAATAATAAAAAAAAGAAAAAAATTATGAATCAAAATCACAGTGAGGTACACTTCATACCCATTGGGATGGTGGCTGTAAAAAATACAGATAATAATAAGTGTTGACAAGGATTTGAAGAGATTGGAATGCTCATGTCTTGTTAATGGGAGAGCAAAATGGCAAAGCCATTGGGGACGTTTACTTGCTGTCAACCCCACAGTCTTCCACCTACGCATGCTAGGATTTCTCTCTCCAGTCTCCCTGGTGACTTTGGAATTGGTCAGTCTCTAGCAACAACAGTGCACAACCTTGACCCAGGAGGTGGAGACTGCAAGGTGGAGACCACTCTGGAGAAGATGGGGGCTTGTATTTTATTTAGGCCTCTTGGAGGCACTTCATTCATAATTCCTTAATACCTAAAGAGCATCAAATAACAAAATAAGTCCCGACTCAATAGGATAAATATTGTGTGATTCCAGGTCGATGAGGCACCTAGAATTGTCAAATCCACAGAGACAGAAGGAAATAGAGCCTTGGTTGCCAGGATCTGGGGGAGAAGGAAATGGGCAGTTAGTGTTTAATGGTGTAGTTTCTGTTAGGGATGATGAAAAGGTTCTGGAAATGGATAGTGGTGATGGTTGCAGAAAAGTGTGAATGTACTTAATGCACCAAATTGTATACCTAAAAGCTGTTAAAATGGTTAACTTTTCTGTTTTGCATATTTCAGCACAATAAAAAAGGTCAAGTGAATTCTTTAAACTTAATTATTTAGGGCAATGCAGAAAAGAAAGACATGCTTTAAATATAACTAACTCAAAACTCTTCTCTGAAGTGCTTCTGGTGACTGGTCAGGCACCATCAGTATTACCACCCACAAGAATTTGCAGACTGCTTTCTTGCCACCTTATCTGAGAAGAGTGCTGTGATCGCAGGTGAAAAATGACTTTTTAAATATTATTCATTAGTAACCAAGCAACTCTTTGCATTCCTAGAATATCAAGTAAAGAATCAACAACTTCAGATTCTCTTGAGTGCCAAAGACAAAAGTAACATAAAGTATGTCTGAAGTGTTTAAAGAGCCAGATGCTCTCCGCTGGGGTGCAGGGACTGGAGAGCACGATGGTGAACACAGAGGATTTGGAGGAGGACATTGTGATAAAATATGGTAGAGCCATAATAGGATAAGTGGGCTAATAAATGAATCATAACGACACACAACAATGAGGGTGAATCAATGCCCAGGGGGAAACAAGTCTGAAAAGAATATAAACATTGTGATTTTACTTAAAACTCCATGTAAGGTTCATAAATAGGCAAAATGATTCTAAAGAACAAAGAAATTATTGCTCAAAAGTCAGGAGAGCAGTGGCCTCTTGGGGAAAGAGGAAAGAGGTGTGCCAAAAGACACTTGTCTGAGAGCTGCTCTGTGACAACTGTCCCATGCTATTTCTTGAACCATGGGTCATGGTTACACTTGCTTGCTTTGTAATTGATAAACTCTATGTTTTATTTTTTATTTAAAAAAATTTTTTTGGTGTGCTGGGGATTGAACTTAGGGGCACTGAACCACTGACCACACGGCCAGCCCTATTTTAGAGATAGGGCCTCAATGAGTTGCTTAGCGCCTTGCGATTGCTGAGGTTGGCTGGAGATCCTCCTGTCTCAGCCTCCTGAGCAGCTGGGATTACAAACCTTTGCCTCTGTGCGCTTCAAGTTCTATGTTTAAATCTATCACATTGTTCAGAGCAATAATAAAAGCACAGAGGAGCCACTCTGCACATGGCTGCTTTATCTAGTGTGGGAAAAAGGAAGGGAGATCCCCTATGTTTTGTAAGGCAACTTTTCTGTGAGCTACCCCACATTTCGAGAATGCCAAGTTTGTTGACTTAATTCTTCTCTTTATTTTGATCACTGCAGGGGCACATCAACAGGGGAGTGTTTTTGGGTCTGTTTTGGTTTTTACTTTCTCTCTGAATCCCTTTTGCTCCTTGGCTATAAAGGGAGAATTGGGCTCAATAGTATACTTTTACAGATACTTTGATTAAAAACTACAAACAACAACAACTTGTGTGCGTGAGTGTGTATGCAAGGTCAGGTGGGGTATACGTTTGACAGAAAATTAAGTCCTTTGGAGACTGCCGCTGTATATAACTTATTGCTAAATATCTTTTGAAAAGCAATTTATCACTTAACGTGTTGAGGAGTTTGTAGTAGAATTCCACATGAGGATACCTGGTTTATAAGGTTCTTGGGAAAGGAACGTTCCAGAACCTATACTTGTAAACTATTGATGATGGCCTGTCTAGTGCAGAAACATCTATTATGAATCAGTAAATATTTTAAATGTTCACAGGGAATCCATACTTCACATTAGCAGGAAGAGACTTGTCCTGAAATTGTGTGTATGAAAAAAAAAATAAAGGAAAGATACAATAGAAACTCATCCATGAAAAAGTAACTGCTTGACCAGTTTTGAGAGAATCAGATATATGCTGGCTCACTGTAAAAGTTGGTGTTAATAGTTATTTAAAAGATTCTATTTAACATAACGTATTTTTGTATTTACTGAAGACTTTTGGGAGAGAGAAAAATTATATATGGTAATGTCACAGAGGGAGCCTTGATCTAAACATGTGATCCTAATCCAGAAAGTAAAATTTTGTGAGGGGAAATTGTAGATCCAAACCTCGTGCCTTGGAAGCTATGGACCTAATATATTGCAAACCCTCCTTGAAAGCATTTGTACAAATGATGGTAAAAATGGATCAAATATTCTCTCAAATGTAGACCTGACTGTTCAAGAAAGCATTACCCAGAGAACTCTCTAGAACTGAAAGCTGAAGTTATGTGCACATGGTCTGAAGGGAGAGCCCCAAGTATCCCTCAGAGTAGAGGGAAATGGGTTTTAAATTTCATGCAGGTACAAGAGTTAGGATTTCGGGCCTATGGTTGACAGGAGGTAGGAAGTGAGATGCCCCACATAAATCTGAAACCCTTGAAAGGCATTAGGCTCAGTAAAAAAAATGAGGAAAAAAACCATGGTCCCAGCCTAAGAACACTAATTTATGTTCATTTCTTGGCTTGGAAATACCTGGAGAATGTGTTTACCTTAACAGACTCTTACGCATTGTTTCTTTCCAATGAGTTCCATAATAGCAACCCAGCCTCTGACTTATGTTATATCTTTTAGCCACTTCTGAATCCATGAAAACTCAATGAATACTGCTTCTTGAAACAAGGTCCATACAGATATTTGGGTCTAAGAGGACAAAGCATTTATGTTCTCATAGAATTACCCCCCAAAGGGAATGATATTGGCCACATTATATTCTTCTATTTTATGCACGTATGGCTATGTAACAGTGAATCTCACCATTCCATACAATTATAATGTACCAATGAAAAATATGGAAATAAAAAGAATTAACCCCAACAAGTTTCTGTTCAAAATGAGCTGCCATAAATGAAAGCCCCAGAATGAGCCAAAGGGAGTAATGAGGGTGGACTTGATGAAAGATCTCCCTTTTGCACAAGCTGCTGGAGGACAAGAACTTCCTTCATATTGCCTTCTGGACCTCAAGGAGGCTCCAGCAGTTCCTGGAAGACAGAGCAGGAGCCAGCCAATGGCACTGTTGGGGGTGTTGCTTTGATACCCTCTTTTCATCTGTGTTGCAAGAGGTTGCAGAGTGGAATCTGACTTACAAGGGAGGAAAAAAGAGAATTCACATCACCCGGTGCCTAGTCTTTCTAGACCCTTTTTATAATCCTTTCACCTATACCGAGTAGGAAAAGGCTCTAAACTACTTTGACACCTGTGAGAGTCTCCCTCAGTCATTTCTACTTGTCCTTTGTGATTAGAACGTTCTCTCTTTTTCTGTCCTCTCCTCTCATCTCTTCTCTTCCTTGTTCCTTCTCACCCTGTCTCTTTTATCTCCTCTGCTCCTTTTTCTCTTATCTCTTCAATTCTCTTCACTTTTTCTTATCCTAGACTTATCAACTTGCTAAATCCCAAAGATTGCTTCCAAGAAACATGACCTTCTTAGTCCAAACCCAATATTCTCTGTAGCTCTCCTTTGGCACAAAGATGTTTTGCACAGGAAGACATTGATGAAAACTGTGTGTCTTTCCCATGGCTGAGTTTCCTACATTGAACTGAACTCATCTTCTGTTTCTTTCACATTACAACAGAATTCAGGGTAAGATGGCTGTCTTAGCAGCATCCTTCACAATCAAGGAGGAAATCAGCTAAAGACCAGCTCCTACCAGATGCTCTCTTTACTGACCCCATTCACCTTGAAATCAGGGCATTGGGAAAAGAAAGATGAGATAAAAACCAGACATGGCTGTGTAACTATATGCTGGGAGGGAGTGTGCCTGTGTGGGGTGAGGTGGGGGGAAATTCTGTGCATAGAAGAGAGCACTTTTCAGTGGAAGAAGTTATGTGCCTCAGTACTAGAAGAAATAGTCCACTCTGAAGAATTATCCTGTACTTACCCAGGAGGATGGCTAATTCTATTGCACTAGTGTAAGTTGCCTCATTTTTGCTGGGTTGTTACTTTAGCTAGGTGGGCATGCAATTAAGATTTTTCTGGAATCACCCCACTTAACCCACTGACATTGGGGAACAGAATTTCCCCATCTTAACAGCCAGTTCAGAGCTCAAGTGGCAGTCCACTAGCAACCAACATGAGGAGAGTGTGAGTGGCAGTTCTAATTGACCATTTCTACCCATGTTCCTCTTAAGAACGTGCAATACGAGCTGTCACAGCTCCCTGCCAATCACAAGAAATCTGACCTAAAGAAAGCACCATCTCAGAGCGAGAGCTGTTTATATATCCAATCAATTCAGCTTCCATTGCATTATCTTATATTTGGGCCATTGCAGAGAACAGTATGCCTGATCATATCATAAAATCATGAATTTAGTAGATTGTATGACAATGACTTCAAATCTAAATATGTCCTCTAGCTGTCCAAACAAGAGGCCATTTAGCATTTGACACCATCTACTCTTAGAGTTCCAAGTTTGTTCTTTGGAGCTACTTAGGAGTTTTTACAGAGAAACAACTTCTCTAATACTTAGGAGATGTGCTGTTTTTTTTGACACAGAGGAAAGAGAACAATAAATTCATGTCCTTATGTGCAATGAAGAGAACTTCCCAAAGAGCTATTTTACTCTGGCACAAGGGGTTAAGGCAGCATAGGAGATTTATGCAGACAAGTTACATACCACATTTGCTTAGTTTTCCTCTTTTTACAGTCACTGAGAAATTTTCACTCTGAATCAATTTCGACAACACACATGTCATGAGCAATGGGACTGGAAAGAGAGAAGCCCACAAAGGCAAACTAACTAGACAGACAGGAGCGCATCAGTGCCACAGGCTTGTGCTCAGCTCCCGTGGAATGGTCTGACCATAATAAGGCCAGACACATGGGTTTTTAAATGCCTCTACAAGTGGTTAGTTAGCAAGGTGGCCACACACCCCTAGATGCACTGACAGGGAAACTACATGAGACAACATGGTGTTTCCTTTAGCAGCTGCCATCCTCACTCCATCAAGGGGACACAGCTGGTGCCTTCTCTCCTAAAGTTAGCAGGGGGCTGTGGGAAAGATGACAGAACTTGAGATTCCCTGTCCAACTCAGCAGGAGAAAAAAAGAGGTCGTCAGAGAAGTGTCGGTCCAAATTCTCCATCCGTGCATGGGCACACACAGATGTGCTTCCAATTTTCAAGCTTCCGTGGCTCAGCTTGAGTGATGATTAATTCCAGAAGAAAAGGACCATGGAAGCTGGTATGGCTGATCACAAATATCCATGGTCCCTCCCTGGAGGAGAATAGCATTCCTCTCCCCTGTGGATGGGTTTGACCATGTGACCGGCTACAGACTGTAAAGTGGGTGTGTCACTGATATATAGAAGTTTTAAGAGTCAGTGTATGGTCTCAAAGTTTTGTTTTTCCTCTTTCTATGGCAAACAATGTCCCAAAGAGCAATCGCACTGTCAACTTGGAGAGAAGGCAACATGGAACAGTACTGAAGTAGACACAAAATGGGTACAAATAAGAAATAGCCTTTGTTGTTAAGGCACTGAAATTTAAAAGTTGTTTGTTACTGCATCATAACCTAACCTAGTCTGACCGATAGAGTATAAGAAAACTAACAGACCATCTATAATAAATCTAAGAATGTGTGGCATCCTTACTTGAGAAGTTCAAGCACTGTCTTTCTTTGGTCATGCCCTTTTTCACCCTCCTACCCATTTGAGTTTGGAATGGTTTTGTCTTGTTTAGCAGTCTGATCCACCTGAAGTAAGGTAGCAGACAGGGCAGAAGGGGATACCTATCAAGTAGATAATATTATGTTTAATTCAGCAGGAAGAGGCAGTCATGGATCTGACAGTTGAAGAACACATCCTCTTTCAAAATCAGTTTATTACCTTTGCAATACACAAATTTATCTAGCATTCTCTAAAAGTGTATAGTGTATAGATGTGAATAATATTAGAAAGACTTAGAATGTATAACTATAATGCATCAATAATAAATGAGGAGCAAAGAAAGAAAGATGTGATCACAGAGCCATATTGGCCAGCAGGATCTGTGATAACGTAATATAATTTGTTAGAAATTGTATGTAGAAAAAAAAGTGTCTATACTTAATATGGTTGGAATTTATGATAGAGGTTTGATAGCCATGATAAATGCTGAAATACTTGGTGTAGAATCTATTTCATAGAAGGTTACTTTTACTTTGTTTAATCCAATTACTATGTGTCCATTACCTTCTATGTGCACAGAATTATATTTTTAGCAGAAAACAATTTCGAGGCTCAACCATGTTCCTTATTTGTTAGTGAAAGGCATTATTCACCTATATTTCATCTAAAGCTAATGAGATCTTATATGATTCTTCCCATCCAGATTATAAGAGCTAAACATTCAGCAAACAGACTGTAGATCTGAGTACATGAGAATTCCTCAAGATTGTCAGTTATAAAACAGAAATGGGAACCAAGACAGTTTATGGCTTGACATCATAGCTAGGAAATAACATTCAGAACCACAGAATGCTCAGATTTGAATGAGAGATAGCACCTGGGATCCTGAGGTCTAGAAAAGTTAAGCAATTCACAGAGTGGGCCTGAGATTACAGTGCTGCTATCCTTCTCCCTCCCCAGATGTTAGTTCCCCTCCTTATAACTGAGGTCACGCTAGACCTAACTAAGGTGTCTCATTTGATAGAAATTAATTTCATAAAAAACATAGAGCTCGAAGGAACGAGGGAGATTGCAATGATGGAGACCAACAATCTACTTAAAACAGACCCTTTGTTTAGAAATCCCCAACGGTCGGTTAGCCTTTGCTAGGATACCTCCAGTGACAAGAAACTCACTGCTTTCCAACATGTGTGTTCACTGGATAGGAAGGAGGTTTTCTCTGAAATGAACAAATACCATCTTCACAGGCATTTCCATAAATTGATTACAATTCTGTTTTATTTGAAAAGATTAATCTAGTCCTGTGGTTTTCAAACAAAGGAAGGAACTACTTTGGCCCCCAGGAGGCATTTGGTGAAGTCTGGAGATATACTTGTGTCATTACAACTACCAAAAATGTGACTGAAATATAATGCATAGAGTCTAGCGATACTGTCAAATATCATGTAATGCATAGGACAACCCCTCCAACAAAAGAATTATCAAGCCACCATGTGTGTATCCCTGAGACTGAGAAACTCTGATCCAGAACGATCCTTATTTGATACTTTTGCCCTTCAACGTGTTTGAAAGGGGCTATGTTGTTCCTTCTAAGACCTCTTTCTGCTAAATACTTTCAAATTTCTCCTTGTTCTACATATGACTTTGTTTCCCCATCCTGCAGTGACCCTGATGGACACACTTCAATATATCATCTCTCACGTTCATTGCCTCAAACAGAGGGGCACATGATCCTCCAGCTCATACATAGAGCCAGGCACGCCTAATTCGTGATCAAAGCACATCATGGGCTCACTGCGCTGACAAGAACCAATAAACTGTCACTGGAAGCATAAAGAGTCGGTGTCTTAGATCAGAGTGTGAATTCAACAAGACTCCACGGTATTTAGGTGACGGTAGAAATAGCAACCATAGCAAAAATAACACCTAGTAGTTTTTGAGTGCTGGTGATATGCCAGAACCCTGTTAAGGGATTTATATACATCATCTCATTTAATCTTCCTTACAATCCCATATCATAGCCACATAATCATTTTGCAGATGAAGAAACCAATTTGGGGCTAGGTTGAAAAACTCACCTAAAGCCAGGAAGCTGGTGATCAGATTATCTAGAACTCAAACTCAGATCTGCCTAACCTCAAAACCCACACTCTTAATCGCACCGTGTGCTCTGAGCTATCCTCCTCCATACAGAGACTGAATGGCACATTGTACTCAAGTAATAAACTATAATGAATTAGCCAATTCGTTGATCTTAAAATATATGCATATATTTTGCAAGAGGTTTCATGACTTTGCAGCCTAAGACCAGCATCTAGTTTTCAAGGAAACAAAGCTACTGAGACCATTGCATCTTATATGAGACCAAACCTTTGTGTGATCATTTTTAATGATTTCTTGAATAAAAACAAATCACCAGCAACATGCACAAAGGAAAACAAACGTTTTCAGGGTCCTTTGTTCAAGAAAGTTGTCCCCCTTAAAACTAAAAACCTTGGTCTACATGGTCCCAGAATCATCATTTAGCTGGGACCTTACATGGATGAGTGGCAGCTGCAAATCTTTGTGCCTTCAACATATCAGGCTTGTTTTTGTTTCAAAGGAGTTTGGGTATTTTCTGCTCAGTGCTTCTACATTTGCAGCTTAAAGACTGGAGCTTTTAGGCCTATGACTCATGGATCTCTCTTTAAAAGAAGGGTGGACTAAGTTTTTTCTTTTGGCATCTCTTAAATTATTAGTCAAGTTACCATGTAATCTCTGAGTTTCACCAAGTGGCTTCAAGGATTAGACTCTGAGAACTGAAGAAAAGGGCTGGGATTACAAACTTTCATTCTGCTGCAACTTGAGGCTGATTTTTTTCCTGTCTCATATGATCCAAGAACATATTTCTACCACATTTATATTGCACTTTCCCAAAGACATGGAAAACTCCACCAGCCGCACGGAGGGAGGAGCCGTCTGACATTTAGAAGGAAAGTTCTTTTGGCAGGAGAGCTCTTACCTGCACTCATCATAATTTAACTTTTACTTTGGAATTTCAGAGTATTTGATGTAGGTCTCTTTTGGTCAGCATCAATGTCTCCACTTTCCTTACCCCTGGGAAGAAGACCACAGTTCTCTGCTGAAGCTGAGAATACTTCTGTTCCATGACTTCTTTAAAATGCATTTGGAAGAAAATACCTCTAGGGGCACCAGTGGTCTCCATCCCTCCTCCAGATAAACCTGGAAGTTGGATTCGCTGGGTATCATTTACAGCTCCCCATAGTGACTGGTTCTCATACCTCCAAACACAAGGGCTGGATAGGCCATAAGAGAAAGAGAAGCTGATTCAGCTGTGGATTACTAAAGGCAGATCAAATAGTGCCCAACTCCTCTAAATCATCCCTTCCTGTCGAATAACCCAGTGGAATTGAAAGGTCCCTATGGGCATAGAAAACCATTTTAAATGCATACCAACTCCAAACCTGAATAGGTCTCCCCTACATACCCTGCTTACTTTAATTGAGATAAGTCATGAAATATCTTTAATTGTTTTAAAGTAGTTCAAAAATTCAAAGGATGAATATTATTACCAATTATGAGGAACTGGAACAAATAAAACTCCTGTTCAGATAGATGAAAGAAGAAAGACACACACAAACAAAACATCCTTTAGATCAAGTGTCACTGGTTCTGGGAACATTATTTGAGACCCCATCCCAGACTTTATTGAATCGCCATCTTTGGCATGCTCCAGCGGAGCTCAGAGGACACTCCCTGGGTGTATCTTTTCCAGCAATGACTGGTGATGTCTTCATCTCGTCCACAGTGAATGCTTCTTACAGAGAATGGGAAACTTGTTTGTCTCCAGCCCTGGTGCCTAGTCCAGTGGCTGGTACATAACAGCCCACAACAAATGCTCATTGATTTACCTAATGAATTAGCTAATTAATAATAAACACAGGTCAGCATATGATAAGTGTCAAATAGTAAATAGGGACAAATGGTCTAGGATTCAAATTAGGACTAGACAAATGAAAAGATGTGATAGCTAAGTAGAAGCTTCATATAAAAGTTAGTATTTGGAGAAAAAAAAGCAGAGATGAAATCCATCCATCCATTCTTTCAATAAATAATGCATCTTATTATATGCCAGGAAATGCATAGACCTGGAAATTCAGGGAGGAGAAGATGACAGTCAAAACCTTGGAGATTCCCTAATTTTATAAAGGAATGAGCCACAGGATGGCTTGGAGTGGAACAGTGAAACCTTAGGTTTTAGAAGCTTGTTTACGTCAGATAGTACTGGCCCTTGAATTGTTGGCTAAAGAGTTTGTACTCTCTTCTATGGGAATTAGGAGCTGGATTGTAGGTAGAGTGATAGTTTGGGAATAGATGGATTGCAAAAAGCAAAGAGACTTGTTGGGAGGCTGTTTGTGGAAATTCACACTCAAAGAGGTGGCCAGATCCAGCTATTAGAGAATTATCCCCCAGGAACCCTCTACCTGTCTTAATTTAAATTGCAGATACTCCTTTGAAGGCATCAGGCCCGATTTGCTTTTTAAAGTGGGACCTGGGCAAGACAAAGAGGAACCCCTGGGCATCAGACTTCAATATCATCTACTTCAAGGCTTCATACTATTTCATTTGGCAGGGTCGTTTCAGCCAAGTGGTCAAGATAAGTAAATACAGAGGAAGCTACCTGCTAGTTCCTCTCCTGGGTTTCCCCCTCCATGAACCCTGAAGATCTTAGTTTGGAAAGATACTAGGAAAAGACAGTGCCAAACCCCTTACAATCACATCTTATTTCTGATCAGAATTAAATTAGAAATATTCTCCAATATAATTCACCTATTTGATTATTCATTCATTTCCTACTGGGATGAAGAAGATGAATAAAACATTGACCTACTAAATTCTAGTTTTCCTCAAAATAAAAAGTTAAAAAAAAAAAAAAAACAAGACTTGATCCCAATTCAGCACCACCATTATTCAGAGGGCAAAATTTGTTTATGCCCAATTCAAAATTCAAATGATATTGGGAGGCTTTCAAAGAGCTTCTCAATATATTTTTTCAAAAGCTAGTTTTGCTTCCATTAGCTGTTGGGTCAAGTGACAGAAATAACTCAAATGAAGTCACAACCTATCTTCCCAAGCATTTTCTGAAAGGCTATCCTATTTGGGGTTTAACAACTAGCTGACTGTGACTATTTTTCCCGTATCATTCCTCCACTTCTATTTTTACTTTAAATGCAAACTGTTTTCATTGTTTCACAATAGTTTTAGCCTTTGTTGGTCATCTAACGTCTTTGCTAATTTCCTGAGGTAAAGATGTGTTTATATAAAAATCGGTATCAGAAAAAGAGTTCAAGTAATGAGAGAAGTTAGTGTACATTTTAACTGACAACTACATAAATACATGAATTCGGAGTCAGATTTCAGAGTATTGTATTGTTATATATATTGCTTTGTTCCCTTGTCTGGACTTAAGCATTGATTCCATGCACACAAACTGAGTCAGCCAGTGTTTATTGAGGGCCTACTATGTGCTAGACACTGTGATATGCAGTAAGGCTACATCAGGGGCAAATCTCCACATGTCCACGACATTTGCTACTTGCTAACTTGCACTTTATTTGTTGCTATGGGGGATCCACTCTCCCAATGGAATTATAAGCTCTGAGAGGACAGACACTAGGTGCCATTCATGAGTTATTCAACTCTACCTGTCCTGCACCTGCTTTGACATAGCTAATGAAAATCTGAAAAATTCCTTCCTTAGACATAGCTAATGAAAATCGGAATATTTCCTTCCTTAGACACAGATAATGAAAATCGGAATATTTCCTTCCTTGGTGATACTCTTTTACTGTGACGTCCTTCAGGATGCCCACATACGAATTTTCAACTCTAGACTTCAAAGTGTGAATTCCAGCCCATGTTGAAAACTGCAGAACTTCCGCTTTCCTGTCCATAAAATGGATATATCTGTATCTGATCTCACATCTAGGGGTCATACCAAAGCTCAAATGAGAAAAAGGCAAATGATAGCCCTTTAAACCTTTAAGAACCTATGAATACAGGGTTATTATGTTTTCTGGGAATTGTTCTTCAGTTATTTTAGAAATGAAGGTTTTAGTCCTTTAAGAGAAGCCCCAAGCTTTTCAAAAACAGGACTATCTACTGCCTAGGGTGATGCTGGGCCTGTAACATAAGGAAGAGAAGAAGACAAGGATGAAGGCGTGACTACAATCACTGACTCCAAGCACACGTCATATGCAGCGGAGAAACTCAGGGATAAGGTGCCGTCAACAAGAACATGAGTATATGGAGACAGCAAAATCTATAAGTGTCCTGTCCAGTATGGTAGCAATCACATCCAGGGGGCTATAGAACACACAGGATGTGATAGTCTTACTTAGGAACTAAATTATTTTGCTTGATTTACTTTTTTACTACATATCAATTTAGATAGACACATGTAATTAGTGGCTACCCAACATGACAGTGCAGTTCCAGGCTCAGCCTTCCTGATTAGGAAGCTGTTTGACTTCAGAAAAGTCAGTTGCCTTCTCTGTACCTCATTTTTTATCAGAGACAAATGAGTTAAATCATCCCTTAGGTCTTTCAGGAAAGTGTTGTATGGTTCAAAATTCAAGAATAACCACTAAGGGGGAAAAGGTACACTCATACATTGCTGGTAGGACTGCAAATTGGTGGAGCCACTATGGAAAGCAGTATGGAGATTCGTCAGAAAACTTGTAATGGAACCATCGTTTGACCCAGCTACCCCACTCCTCAGTATATACCCAAAGGACTTAAAATCAGCATACTACAGTGACACAGCCACATTAATGTTTATAGCGGCTCAATTCACAATAGCTAAACTATAGAACTAACCTAGGTGCCCTTCAACAGATGAATGGATAAAGAAAATGTGGTATATATACACAAGGAAATATTACACAGCCTTAAAGAAGAATGAAATTATGGCTTTTGCAGGTAAATGGATGGAACTGGAGAATATCATGCTAAACAAAATAAGACAATCCCGAAGAACCAAAAGTTGAATGTTTTCTCAGATTTGCGGATTCTAATTCACAGTAGGAGGGGGGTTAGGGAAAAATAGAGGTACTTTGGATTAGACAGAGGGAAGTAAAGGGAGGGGAGGGGGTATAGGGTAGGAAGGACAGTAGCATGAATCAGATATTATTACCCTATGTGCTCACATGATTACACAAATGGTGTAACTGTGCACCATGTGGAACCAAATGAGAAGTTAGACTCCATTTAAGTATGATGTGACAAAATGCATTCTACTGTCATGTATTAACTAATTAGAACAAATAAAAAAAATGTAAATAAAAAAAGAATAACCACTAAGACACAGGGCTCTAGACTTTGTCTTAGCTCCATGTGGATTGAATGCAGCCTATGTGGGGGATATAAATACGGAAAGACTAGTTTTTAGTCACCTTCTCCCTTTCTTCATTGAGGAGAAGGTAAAAGAATGACATACAGGGGTTATTATTGAAATAAAATAATTTAATAATTGTAAAATATTCACACAGGGCCAAATGTGCAGTAGTAAAATATAAGCCACTTTTATCATTACTTAGCCATGAGAATTGTCTTAAGTCTTTTTAACTCTCTGAGCTCCAGTTTCTCTATTGGACATGAGCCATCTCAACTCTGTATGATTTGTTGAAAATAAAATGAGATGGCACTCACAACTTGAGATGTTTTTAAAAAATGAACAATAATTTTATCTTTAAAAAATCTTGAATTTTGGTTGAATCTAATCTTGCATCACATGTTTGACCAATATTTAGAAAGTGTCTATCATGCACCAAGGACTATTTGGCAGGCCATAGTTTACAGTAGAGACCAACATAGTGTTCCTGTTCTTTAGGAGTTGAATTTGGGTTTGTTCCCCACAACCTTGTCTAGAGTCAGGCTGCCTCAGTTTGAACCCCACCTCTGCCCCCTCACTAACCATATAATTCTAAGCAAGTGGCTTGATTTCTTTAAGCACCTGTTAGCTTTTCTGTACTAAGTGGGGATGTCTACAACTTAAGTAAAACAATGAGTGTGAAACACTCGGCGCAGTACCTGTACCTGACACACACATTAACCGGTAGATACATAGTAGCTATTGTTGTTTTTCTTCTAAAGCATAGAAAATGTGCTTTCCTCCAGAGGTATAATTCACAATTCTTGGTTGAGTTGTGGGCAGTGTATTGGACCAACAGCTAAGAGGCTGCAAAATACCCTCCTTGTTTACCATGCTTCTCTGGGAATTGTGAACTCCTCTCCATCTTGAAATGCTCCAGATGGAGTCTTCACAAGTTCCAGGGCTGAGTTTTCAGTACTGCTAAAATTTAGAGGAATTCTGATTCATTCTGCCTCCAAAAAAGGGTCCACCTACCTTGAAAGGAGGGGAGAGATAGGGAGAAACTGTTTGCCCATGCAAAGGTGTGTGTGGGGAGACGGGTCATGGTGGAGGAGAGTCAGATGGAAATGGAGAAACGCCATCATCTTTTTAGCTTTCCATATTCAAAGTTGATCCTGCATATCCTCGGCATTTCCCTGGGCTCCTTCTTGCTTAGAGAAATCTACAGAGGAATGGCAGCACTTCTGCTAGATGCTTATTAAAACAATGTGCTTCAAACCCTCTGCAGGCTCCCCTCAACACAGCCCTAAGGACCCCTTTTCTGCACACATTTGGCACAAAGGACTTTCTTTTGTGATGTTTCCTCCTCTTTAAGGCTCACCTTGAGGTTCATTTTAGCCTTGTTTTTCCATTGCATGAAAAGAACTAATGATCAGTGGGCCACACACCCCTGTAGGATGACCACTTCTCCTCTTCGTAGGGTTCAAAATCTGTAATAATCACTGATGTTTTCAGGAAACAGCCAGGCTGACTCTGGAGCTGTGTAGCTGGCTACCAGCATTATTTCCAGACTTGGAAAGGTCCCAGGTTCCTCCACCATTGGCCTACCCCAGAGCATTACCTCTGCTGCCCCCCTTAGGATCATGGTATTGAAGACCTCTGACAAGATGGGAATCCTGCCTGGGAATGGTGAGCAATAGAACCTCATCAGGCTCTTGGACCCCATATTAGATTTATCAGCGCTCCACAGGCCTGGAGACTTGGATTTGGGGAGAAACCCAGGATAAGGGGCCCCACGAGGCATGGAAGCACTGGCCAGACGAGGGCTTTGCAGTGGACAGGGGTGGGGAGGCCTGTTTCAGAGCTATAGAAACTTAACAGGACAGTGAGTACTGGAGGTCAGGATAGGACAGGTGCAAAAAGAAGAAAGGAAGGGCCAGGCAAAGAGAGAGAAATTCATTTCGACATCCTCGTCTTCGCTGTCCTACTGGTCAAAAAGAACTGGTCAGGGCAACCCCACAATTCATGGAGCTTGTTTTCCCTTTCTGAAAGTTGCAACTGTGAACTCTGGAGACTTGTCACCCTTTGGAAAGGATGCCGCCAGCAGGAGGAAAGGTCCTGGACAGCCTTGAGAGGGCCATCACGGGCAGATCTCACAGCAACCTCGCCTTGTATGGCATTGGAGCGACAGAACTCTGATCATCAGATCAAGTCCTCGTTCGTCTCCAAGCTATGCACCTCATAAATGCCTATCATGGCTGCTCCCGGAGGGTGTGGGCCACAGCAGGGATGACTCAAAGCTGCAAACTCAGGGCTCCTCACTGAGCACAGGACTCACTGGTTCTCCTTCCTGAAAGCTCTTGGCTTTCTGCTGGACTGACCACTTCCTGAAGTTCTGGGTCCTCTCTGCATGTTGCATGCCATCCCCACCCCTCTGGCTCGGACAGCTCTGTAAAATGAGCCATAGAGCATCTGTGGCTGCCTTTCAACAGCCCCATTTGGCTCCCACTAAAACAATTCAAGAGACCTGAAATTTCTATCGCAGACCCTTAAAGTTCAACAAAGCATTTCACCCACCTCTGGAATAGGGGCAGCCTTTATTTATTTATTTATTTATCTATCTATCTATTTAGTGAGCTTTCATTATTCATGAAACGACTTTAATCTGAGGAGGAGAATGTTCTGCTCCAACATGGCAGAGCTCACACTGCATTGGAAGCTGAAGATGTCACCCACGATAAACATGAACTGTGGTGACAATGGGAAGCGGAAGGTGAAGAATTGCCTCTCGGAGCAGGGGCGGGGGGCTGAGCGCGTGAGAACGGGAAAGATGCATTTGATTGTGTTTACAAGATTCATTCACAGCTCAGCAGGCAATATTCACACTATAATACTCACCCTAACACGGATAATTTGATTTTCAACCTGGTTATCATGCATTCAGACATAGCAATACATGAAAATATATGCTTTAGCGGTGCATTTTAAACAAGGTTGCACACTTTAAGTCGGAATATATTAGAGGTGAGTGTTGAAGTTAGCGATTGCAGAAGTTCTAAAAAATCTCCATGTGGCACATGGCATGTGTTTTGAAATGACTCAAAAAAATTTTACCTGATGTTCCAGCTGTTGACGCTCCCTGCCCCTGTGTATATATGTATGTGCATGTGTGTGTGTGTGTGTGTGTGTGTAATGATAAACTTGCTTCCTTTTTAAATTTTTCATGCTTCAAAGAGTCTTTAACTTTACTTTTGAATCTCAATGGACAATGAGAACATAACCCTATTCATATATATTGAAGTCGTAACTACTACCATTACAGCAGAGCACAAGTCTAGAGATTATCTGGCCCAACCCCTTCGTGCTATAGGCAAGGAAACTGAGCTGAGAGCCCTGGAGTGACGTTTTCAGGGTGAGGAAGTAAGGTTGAGTGCTGTGTCTCTGCCTTCTTCTCACTGGGACTGAATAAAATAAAATGTGGGGGAAAGTTTATTTTTATCACATAGTTAAAATCAGAGCTTTGCTAACACACATGGAGCACATGGGTGACCCTGCCAAGGCTTTGCCCATCCTGGCCTGCAGTTCACAGGCCTGAGGAAGAGCCAGCACTTGTGAAAGATTAACTCCTGGCAAAGATTGCTTCCCCTGCCCTTAATCTTCTGCCCCTCCTGTTACTAGTCAATAAGGAATATTTCTTAGTTGGGTAGGGAGGTGCACACCTGTAATCCCAGTGGCTGGGAAGGCTGAGGCAGGAGGATTGCAAGTTTAAAGCCAGCCTCAGCAATTTAGCGAGACCCTAAGCAACTCAACGAGACCCTGTCTCTAAATTAAAAAGAAAAAAAGAGGAATATTTCTTAGCTATGAAGAAGTTATAATAGATCCAATTGGTTGTGGAAGACCTTGGTCTTCTAATGCTCTCATGTGACTTTCTGAGCCTTGATATGACTCCTAGAGAAGTCACTGGTCAGTAGACGGATTCTTCATTGGTGCTAGATCCCTTGGTCAAGTATGGTAACTAAAGACTTTGATTTGAGTCCTTCACAATTCACAAGCTGAAGACTTTAGTTCCCCAATACTAGTGAATAGATACTGGGGACACAAGAAGGCAGATGGCTTCAGATAAAGGAGGAGAGAAGACAGGTGGGGAGGCAGCCTCACCTCTCCCTATACGACCCAGACAGGGAGCTGGAAATGCACCCTAGCTCTTCTACACTGTAACATCCCCACGTTCCCTGCATACCACAAACCATCCAATGATCAGTTAGAAGTAGATAGAACTGGACATCACCTGAGGAGCTAGGTCAGCCACTGAAGATCGTGAGAGCAGGGTTAACAAGAGGTGAGGACCCCAAACTTCCCAGGTCCACAACACCTAAAGGCCTTGGAGGCGGCACTTAGGCTACCTGAGAAAGAGTCACCTGAAATAGTCTTTAAATGTTAGAACCATGAGCTTTAGAACTGCCTCATTGGGAAATATTTTTAAATGAACTCACCTTAGACAATCTAGTAGGTAGATGCATGCAATTTATAATTGTTTTCAGGAGAGGCAGCCATCTTGACTTTCAGCTTAGATTGCCCAGCTTCACATCCTGCCTCCAGGACCTGCTAGTAATGTGGCCTTTGGGAAGATTACTTAATCTCTGTGCACATCAGCTTTTTCAGCTATAAAATATCGTATCTCCCTCAGAAGGTCATGAGGATTAAATGAGTTAATTAGCATAAAGTACTTAGGACGGAGCCCAAGCACATATTAAACACTCAATAAAACGCTGAGTTCCATTGGTTATTCTGCCTTCATGCAAGCATCAAGCCAGAGAAAAAGATGAAAATGAGTCCCTCTTTATCAACTAGTTGTTCATAAATTGATATAAGAACCAGGCTGTGGTATTTCTCCTGGGACCCCCTACCAAACAGAATCACATCCTACTTCTGAGGATGTTAGGAGAAACAAGTATGGAGATAGACTGTGCTTTTTGCCTCACACCACACAATTCATTGTGTTTCATGACCATTTTTATGGGGATGAGAGCAGAACTCAAGGAACACTCAACAATCTCTGGTCAAAAGGGAAAATGCAAACACCACCCACAAACCCAAACACGTAGGGTCTTTTTTTCCCTCAGACTCTCTCCATCCGTTGAGCCATACCCAGACAAAGGAGAGAACTGCTCTATGTAAAATGCTGGTCTCTGTGGCGCTTCCAACAGAACACGCTCATTTTTCTAGAAACAGATTGCCAGCTTAGCCAAGCCACCCGTCTGCTCCTGGAGAAGGATTGCCTCAGCCCTGGGGCTCAGGAGGCCAGCAGCGAGTCCAGGCTCACTTGGGCTTGTGCTGGGGAAAACCTTGGCAGGCCCCAGGTTGGGAGCCTGCTCCTCCCTGCCGATGTAGAAATCATTGGACTTTATGGTGGTTGAAGTGTGTTGTTGATGCTTTCATCAAAGCTTCACGCTCCCACCTCATGCTAAGTAAAGCAGCTGGTGAATGTTATGCTGTGCTCTGCAGATGGATCAGTGGTGGCAGGCCCAGAGCTCGCCACATCTACTTAAACAGGTGTTTGTCTCTGCATTTTCCAGGTGGCCAGAAGGAACCCGATTATTTGGTGAGAGTAGAAGCCATGCTGGAGAGGAATAGCTCCCTAGCATTGGCAAGAGCCGGTAGCCAGCTCCTTGGCTTTGATCCATCTGTTCACAAGACATGGTCTGAAAGCCAGAACTTTTTCTTTGGTGGCTTCAGACTTACTTTGAATTTTAATGGACAGCAAGGGGACTCTGCTCTTGGCTCAGACCCTCTGTCAAGTGCTCTCTTTTCAATCTGGGAAATTAATTAGGAAACCAGCACCAGAGGCCTCTGGAGTTTGCTGTCAGGGCCTCTCTGCAGTATCAGCCCAGCTGCCAGGTGCAGTGTGAGAAGATGAAGTAGCTGCACAGGGTTATATTTCTCCACAGCCATGGAGCTACCTTCATGAGCAGAGGCAGGTACGAGAGATCCCTCTGGTCACTGAGAATGACAGGTGCCATCCACAGCTAGCCAGGAAATCACAAACAAAGACGAAAACAAACACGGTGGCCATTTCTTGGAAGGGAGAAATGAATAAAGCATAGAAGCAGCTTTGTGCAGCAAGAATATTCACAGGTGAGGTCTCAGCAGGACCAGGAGCAAAGGAGACGGAGAGCCCCCTACCTCTTTGAGTTTGTCATGATGTAGCTCCCAAGCCTGTGCCCTGCATTTTGAAGATGAGCCTGAAAAACTCAAAAGGCTTTCATTAGAAAATCTTAAGGGGAAAATAGTACAGTGATAAGAAGAAGAAAAAAAAAGGATACAAGTCTAGAAATCAACTCAGATCAGAATCCCTAGCAAGGATTTCCCAAGAGAGCTCTAAAAAGAAAAGCAGGCCCATAGACTTCACTTGTAACCCTGAGTCCACAAATCCTGGGGGAACCCCTGGGAATGAACTGGGCCCTCCAAACCCATCTCCAAGGGGGAATGGGAAGCCGTTTCTCTCCAGGCCTTTCCAAGAGCTTAGAATAAATTGAGTCAATCTGTCATACTTGATAAATGGGAGAAAAGAGTGGGAAGGGGACTTATCATGGGGCCACCTGCCCCAGAACTGGCCCTGTGGGGTGCCTCTTCCTTTGCTTGGCTCCTGTGACCCAGCAGACTTGAGGGGGCAGGAAGGCAGCTGTCAGCTTTCACATGGCACTCGCTCCTGGCAAGGGCGCAAGTCCAGCAGCAGCCAAACCCTTGTCATGATTCAATCAGCCCCACAATGGTGGAGCCTCCGCTGACTGGTGGCAGGTCACAGGAGTGTGGGAGCTTGTGTGCCTCCCACATCTGACTCCCTAAATCATACTGCTTTCCCTACAGAACGTCTGAGGAAGGCATGTAGACTTTCTTCTGCAGAGTCCCTTCAACCCAACCGAGAGGTATCCCAAAGATCATGGGCAAGGATCCTCATGCTCCTATTTGTAACTCAAATACTGAATTGTCTCAAAAAGGGATCAAAAAAATAAAAATAAAAATGCACATAGACTCATGTAAATAAGTTAGTCTATTTACAATAGAGTTTCTCAACTTCAGCACTTTTGAAATTTGGAGTCAGATAACTTCTTTTAATGGGAAGCTGTCCTGTGCCCTGGATTTTACTCACTAGATGCCACTTGCACGGCCCACCTTCGGCTGTGACCACCAGTGTGTCTCCAGACATTGCCACATGTTCCTGGAGAGGAGGGGGATACAAAGTAGCCCCTGGTGGAAAATTACCAGATTAAAATAAAGACACATAAGAGTATGTGCATGTGTAATGAAAATTCTGGAAAGAAATGGGAAGAGGTCTAATGTTCTTAGAAACTGAACATTAAACTTAGTCTGAGGACATTTCAAAATGATGGAAGCCAGGGTGGAACCTTGGCTGTTGTGGTTGTGGTATTGTTGAAATTTATTGAGTGCTTCCTGGAAGCCCAGCACTGGGCCCAGGTTCAGCACAGTTACATGCATGAACTCATTTTAATTATTATCCTTACTTTATGGCAAGAAAAAAATAGAGGCTTACAGAGGTTAAAGTTTTTCCTAAAGATGTAGCGCTCACAAGCAAGAGAGCCAGGAAGGGACCAGTCTGAAAGGAAATGTACTATAAGGGTAAAAGACACTCCAGATTTTAAAGACTTAGTTCAAGAAAAAGAATGTATGATTCTTTTAATGAGAAAAGAAAATATTAAAGAAAATATATTGTTAAAACTAATTTTATCTAGGTTGGTTGTGTAGCTCAGTGGTAGGGCATGTGCCCACCATGCATGAGACCCTGGGATCAATCTCCAGCACCAGAAAATAAATAAAATAAAACATTTTATTTATATGTATATAGTTTGGCCTTATTTACCCCCCATGCTTCCGTCGTCTCTGTGCATTTCAGTGGTCCAAAGCAAAATCAGATTTCCAATCATCTTGGGCTACACAGTTCTAGTTGCTGGGATTATCTGAAACTTTCACTTGGATTGTCCCTAATCTCACAGACTTCTCATTCAGAGGGCATCTCAGGGAACTTTCCTGTTATCTGTCCAACCTCTAGGATCTATTGTGTCCTTGTCTGGAGATACCACATTCCTCTCTAAGACTAGACTGAATGCTCACTTGGCCTCATGCTGGTGGACACAGATGGGAGGGGACATCTTGAATCAGTTTCCTGAGAGTCACCAATGTTATCATGGGCTGGATCTGCAAGGTGGGCTTACAACTGCTACCAGCCTCGTAGAGCTACTGTGGGAATTAACCCACATTTGACCCTTCCAACACTGTCTGGACATAGGGAAGTCTTCATAAACCTTAGCCACTGGCATTTCTTGTTGTCCTTGAATGTAAAAGGGGCCAAATCATATACATGGAAATGTTCCTTCTCCCGTATGAGCCACATACCTGTGCCCATCCTCTCTGACTCAACCACTGGGGATCTTGACACCTGCCTCTGGAGCTTGGTGGCAGAGAGCAAACTACAAGCCAAGGTCTGGACAGCAAAAGGAAAACTCCTCCTCCTGCATTGTTAACAGAACCAAAGAACAACTCTGATCATGGTGCAGTTTAAATTATCAGACAAGGTCCAAAGCAGAGGGATATGTTTCAAATTGGTAAATTCCAAGAGAGGAAGTCTTCCAATTAGACTCCTCTGGGAGAACACACCCAGAAGGCACAGGCAACAGAAGGCAAGGCTTTGTCTGAAAGGCCTTGGAGACTTACCCCATTCCTGCTTGGGACTGAGCCTCCCAGCAAGGAACAGAAGCAGGCAGCAGGCTGGAGACCGGGGAATGGCAACCCACCCCCACTGCAGTCAATGCTAGGAGATGGATGAAGGTATCCCTTGAATAACCTCACTCTGCAATTTTTATGTGAAGGTTTGACAAATGACACCAATGAAAGGTACAAGAAAGTGATTAAAACCAGCCCTTGCAAAGGCAGAGATAACTATCCTGGGGCTCTCGTATCTCCCTGAGTTCTCCCCATCCCAGTGCCAACACCAACCCCATCACTGCCTTGAGTTTGCCAAAGTTTTCTGGAACTTTAATATGCCTTTTTTCATCTAGTCACGTTCTACTCCCCTCTCCCCACCCCTCTCTGATATACGAGCTTCTTCTTTGGAATCACTTTATTCCATAGACTCTGTGTCGCTGGACTGGAAATTAAAATATTCATTTGATGTGCCAAAATGCTCATCGGCTGGCTGTTGACATAGGAATTTTCGGCATGGCATTTAGCAATAAGAACTTTCTCCAAAATGCTTACAGAGAATCTTTCCTGTTGATGAAGATCACCTAAGCCTCCTTTTAGAACGGATTCTCCACCTCCAAGGAGACTCACTGGGTCAGAATGTCTCTAGGAGAGAGCCAGAGGGTCCAGGTGAATCAAAGAGGTCCAAGGAAACCACTGGGTTTTTCCCTGTCATTTCCCTGGCAGGGAGTTGCTGCAGAGGGTGGGGGGAAACCCCTACTGGCCCTCTGATGGCTATGCTTTACACCTTACTTAACTGAATGCTTCACTAAATTGTGATGCAGGGGCAGGCATTAAAGGGACCAAGCCCAGCAAATGCAAAAGCACAAGGCTGCAAAACTCCCTCGTTAATGTCTCATGTTAGCTGGGCCAGATCAGAGCAACCATAACCACACAGGACCATGTCCCCCAAAGAGGCTCTGGATGTGCTGAAAAATGTTAGGAGGCACTGGTGATGGCAAGGTGGTGAATTACGGTCAGAAATAGCTATCCTCAACTTGGTCTCCATCTCCCCCGAATTTCTCAGAGCTATTGGGAAGTGTCACCTAGCCTGCTGGTACAGATGATAGTGTCTAGCTCCCTCCTCCCCACTCACTGGCAGGAAAATAATTCACCAAGGTTCCATTTCTGAGCATGTCCCAACCAGTTTCCTGGGGAAAGAAAAAACAGAGATACATGCCGCAGGTAAGCATGATGAGAAAATGCACTTAGCAATCCAGGCCTAAAATAACAAATGATTTGACTCCAAATAAATGGGTGGTTTGTCAAGAAATCAAAACCCTTTAGCCTAGGTAAAATGAAATACAGGCTACCTTTAAGAAACTAGTTTTGGGGGTCCAGTCAATCAATCTTTGAAAGCTATTACTCTAAAGCCTCATCAGGCACCATATTTATTACTTTCTGCATAAACTTGGTGAATGATTCTAACATAAGCATAGCTAGGTATACCATGATACTGATCCTTAAAAATAAATAACAGGGGCTGGGATTGCGGTAGAGCGCTCACCTAGCACGTGCGAGGCCCTGGGTTCTATCCTAAGCACCACATAAAAAAATAGATAAATAAAGGTGTTGTGTCTCCGACTATAATTAAAAAATAAATATTTTTTAAAATAAATAAATAACAAAGTGACTCCTATGGGCTCTATCTTTCCTCTTCACTGTCATTTCTATATTTTATCTATGCTATATTAAAAATAATACAGTTATTATGCATCAATACAAAATCAATAAACTCGTGTTGGTAGAGGTGGGAGAAACAAGCGAGCTTTCTTTGGGATGGTATGTGGGAAATGATGAGACCAGAAAAGCAATAGGACTCTGGACCTTTGAGACGGGGATTCTTTGTAGACACCCAAAACTGCTGCTATACACTGCAGCAGTAAGAATAATAGAAAGGTAAATATTTTTGAACCTCACAAAGCAAGCCAAAGACATTTACAATGACAGCTGCCATTAATACAAACATTTATGGAATTATTAGAAGAGGGCAATAATACTAGGTGTCAGAGGGACAGGATGATTTAGAAACTGAACAATAGCAATCTGTGGACCCTGAGCCTACTGTCTGCACAAAGGGACCCTCATGGCATGCATCCGAATGAGGATCACGAAGGATCATCCAAAGAAACACAAAGAGGGGAAGATCCAAAGTGAAAGAATGAGCTCAGTCTTACCTGTCTAGTTTATGACCTATTCCCTTTTCTCTTCCTTTTTTTTTTAACTGTCCTTCAAGGGGGCTGAAAAGCAATTTTCATGCCATGGCTCTAAATATCAGTTTATCCCTTTGACAGGGTTCTGAGCATGCCCAGTAGGAATGATTTAGCACTGCACTGATGACTTGCAACAGAAGAACGTCATGTGAAAAGGTAGTCTGCAACAGCTAATGGGCTCTTGTTTCAAAGGGATGCTGTGTATACATTACCAGTGTATGGAGAAGGTGCAGAAAGGCCCAGGCAGCCATTAGGAATGGAGTGTTGCTGATGATGAAAAGGCACTTTGCCGGTGAGGGAATGGTGGGAGAGAGAAGGCTTATCTGTCTTTTTGATTAGAAATGCATGCTTCCTTTCATCATCTGAGCTGAAAAATTGGCTTCTGCTCTTGGTTTATGAAACCATTTTTCTTTTTCCTTTCTTCCCAGGTTTGCAAACTGCTTAATAAATTAGTTACTGTGAGGTACATGGGTGCCACAATAACCTTAGAGGCTTTTCCCAAATGCATCCTTAATATTTTATAAGTATTTAAATAGATTTATTCAATTTGAGCAGGCTGATTTATGGAAGCTGGCATTCTGGCATGAAAAGGGGGTACTATGCAGATTAAAGCTGATCAAAAGAAAAATTTAAGAGGTGTTCCTGATGCATAGGAAGTTTTTTAGGAATTAGAGCAAAACTTTGGGTGCAGTTAATTAAGCGAAATGAGTCAAGAAACATCTAAAGCCTAGAATCTTGAAATGGGAGATTCAGGTCTCTGGTAACACAGGTGTTCACTCATTCATTCATTCATCCATCAACTAACATTACAGAGAGTGTTGGGTACTGGTGTCTTTTTCCTGTCATTCTGTCGGATACAATCTTAAAAAATAATAGGACAGAAACTTAAATGTCTATTTAGGTCTCAACCCAGGGATGAGAACAAGAGTCAGGTCATCTTAAGTAAGTTTTCCTTTTCAATTGCAAGTAAAAAGCAAATCCTCCCACTCCAGTCTGACAAGAGGGGGACAAGATTTGAGGCTCCACAAGGTTTCTTTTATCTTGCAAAAGCCGAGAGTCCACAGGAAATTCCCATGAGGTGATGCATGTCAGTGGGTCTGGAAAGGCTGACCAAACTAGTCAGGCCTTGGGATCCATCAGACCCCCCACACTAAGCCTCCAGCACTTCCACAGGCCACCTGAGCTGCTAATAATTCAGGCAGAGTTCTGAAAATCATATTCCAGATTCTGGTGTCATTGGACGCTCAGACAGAATCCCTTGCCATGTGTCCAAGACATCTCTGAAAAGCTAAATTCTATTCTCCTGGATGAAAAAGCAGATTTGGAGATTTAAATCAAAGTCACAAAAGCTTCAGAGAAAGTAGTCAGAATTAAGAAGAACATAAATCATCTTTTCAAAATATGTTTTTTCTTATTTACTGGATTCCTACATGCATAGTAGCTGTCAAGTGTTTAACCTAAATAGTCAGACATGCAATTCTAAAGAGGATGAACTATGTTAAAAAGTATACAATGATCTATACCGTGCAGCATGATGCCCCAGTGGCACTTTGGAGAGTATATGAACAATTAAGGTAGTTAACCATACCAAACTATTTCATAGAAATATGCTACAAAGAAAAATAAATTACATCAGGGTCTAAATGATCATAAAGCAGTCACCACATGGGCCGCCTTTCTAAGGTCTTAGCTTTTCTTTTCCATCCCACTATCTATTTGACTAAGAGAGCTGAAAATTATACCATTTGTGTTAGAATCAAATGCAAATGGAATAATTGTCCCTTCTCTAATCAAAACACATTTGTGGATTGAAATACCACATGGGGCAATTTTCAGTTAATCATGGATGTTAATAAATATGACTCTAAGCTCATAAACAAACATTACTTTGGCTAATATAATATAGGAAATTATTGTTAAGCTTGATCAGACATGTAACAAAAACTGAATTTTGCAGAAAGTCAGCAAATTAACTATCTGAAAATAGAGATGAGCATCAGCAGTAATGAAAGATTAGATTTAGCTAAAATGCTTTAGACAAATCATGCATTAGCATTAGGAAATATTTAAAGCTGGCTTCGCTGAAAATAGAAAATATTAATATTATGTGAGTATTAGCTTCTTCAAAGAGCAAAAACCAGAAGCTTAGTGATTAGAGATTTAAAAGACTAGAAAATCAGGTTTACCAACATCAAAATCACCCAGAGCCTGAATTATATCAAAGCCTCTAACAACGAATGGTGTTTTCAAATGAAATAGAAATATGCAGTACTCATTCTGTTTCCATCACTAAGCTTGTAAAACAATTTGAGATTCCTTCCTTTAACTTTCTCTAAATGTAAAATGTGTATTTATTTTGGTGACAAATGCTTAAATGGCTATGAAAGTGCTCCAATCATCTATAAGACTAGGGGCTCAATTAGATCTATAGAGGCACTAAAAATAGACAAGCTTTACTACCACCTCCACATTCTTCCATATGTTTAAAGATTTTTAAAAATCCAACCTTAAACCACATACCACATCTAAATTTACTCACTTCAAAATTCTAATCTGTTCCTCAAAGGTGGGCTTTTCTCATATGCAAAAGTGGGTAGCATTGCTTCCAGTTGCTTTCAGGGTGCCCCAAGCCAAGTCTACTGCTAGGTCATCCAGCACTGTGACAGAAATGACCTTGAAATGAATAAAGCAGTGTAAGGTCATATCAACTTCTAAGCTTCAGGAAGAAGAATCATTACTTTATCTGTTATGATTTTTTTTTATCTCTAGGTCAATGTGAAGATCAATCTGAATACCAATGCAAGTAGTTAAGTTCCAATGTAAGATAACACCCTAATCTAAGCATCTAGGAAATGCAAACCTTCTTCTGGAGAATTCCAATGCAACTATCAGCACTACCTGCAGATTGTTTTGGTAACTCACTCTTCCCCTTTACCCTCTACCACTGAAAATGTATTCTTAAGTCTAAAAAAGGAGAAGAATCTGGATTCAGAGGACCTATTTTCAATGCATGTGGAACCCATTCATGATCTACCTTCATCTTTTAAAAACTATATTCAGTTCATGAACACAGTTCATCAGAATGATAATTGTTGCTATTTATCAAAAGCTATGAATTTATCAGGCTATTCATTTACGTAGCTTCAACTTGTTAAGCTCTTACAACCATTCTACACAGTAGGTACTGTTTTTAATCCTCATTTTTAGAGGAGAAAACAGAAGCTTAGAGGGAATAAGAGACTGGTCCTGGTTAATGGGACAGCTGAGATTTGAACAGAGGACAACTTAGAACTGCATTTTTGCACAGTCCTTAGAAACATATGCTGTCAGTGTTCTGAATTTACTTTAAAACATTCTTTTCAACTCAAAATAGTGTATGAGAGAAAAGAATTACTCTTATTAAAAAAAAATAGAATTTCTCCTCTTAGCTGGAGGTGTACAGTTTTCTGCTCCATTTTCCCCTTATCAAGGAAAGAGAGTAAAAGAAGTACTCATTATGCTGGGTGAGGGCCCTTGTCTGAATGTATTTGCCCCTTCTTCCTTACAGAAAACCAGACTAAACATTTCTGAATGTCTACATTTTAAAATTTCCAGCAATAAGGAATAAACCTGATATGGGGCATCCTACCCAGAAGCCTATATCATTAGTCTACTGACAGAACTGCACCACCAAGTTCATGGCTTTGGGGGCCAACCCATGTAAAACACTGAATGTTCTGAAGATCCTTGTTTGGAAGGCCATCAAGAAGGCAATGAACTTTCCTGGCCTATTGTCTTAAAGGAACCTATCAATGAAGTAGGTCAAGGATGAAGCACATAAGTAGCTGGGAAAAAAAATCTATCATTAGTTTATAGAAATTTGGCTTCCCTCTCGGTACAGATTCCATATAAGGAATAGTAACTTTTCAAGCCAGCAGCCTGGATATATTTCTTGGTCATATAATTCTCACAGTTCTAGACATTCCAAGGTAGAGGGTCATTCAAACAGAATTGTAATTTCTTGTGTATATTCATTTCCAAAGTATCGTATGCATAGTTTCCCAGTGAAATCATAGATGGAGGCTAGGGAAATGCTAACTGGATAATTTGTCAAGCATGCCTAGAAGAGGTAGTCAAAAAGAGCTGTGTTGGGCTTACTAGGCAGAAGGGCCCAGAGAGAACTAGATGGCCACAGCGTG
The DNA here is from genome assembly GCF_964194105.1 of Spermophilus citellus. NCBI lineage: Eukaryota > Metazoa > Chordata > Mammalia > Rodentia > Sciuridae > Spermophilus > Spermophilus citellus. Next base: position 6,257,660 of record NC_138194.1, read on the forward strand.
AGCTTTCACCACCGGGCCCTTCACTCAAACTCCAACATTTGTCTTGGAGATGATTTAGGAAGAGAAGAGGGAGGAAAGATGTTTATGAGATGTAAAGAGTAAACTTCTCTATGGTCACTAAGAGAATGGCATGCATGACACATGAGCCAGGTTGGTAGGGTAGAATGTTGGAACGCAGCAAGAATGTGCTGAGAGGTCAACCATCCACAGTCAGGTGTCTCCTCCAAATCCCAGCACCAGCCAGCAGAGAAGCCATGGGCACTGCTCCCACCTTAGCAATTTCATCGCTCTTACTGCGAAACACACCAGGCAGATCAAGATGGCAGCACATTCTCTTGGGTCTCACGATTACTAAAACTTAAAGTTCAAATTTTTAATTTTTACTTACAAAGTAATCAAACAGTACATTTAGTTTTATATCTTAAGGTGAAAATTTGAAAGATGGGACATATAAAAGACCGAGGGCTAATTGTTACTAACTCCAAGATAATAAAAATAATTTAATCAAAAGTGTTTCTTAGGGGGCTGAGGATGTAACTCAGTGTTAGGGCATGGTTAGCTTGTGCAAGGTCCTGAGTTTAATCCTTAGCAACACACACACACACACACACACACACACACACACACACATTATTCTTTACTCCTTCATTTAGGTTTATTGAACAAACAAACTTCTGGACACTTGGGATATGCCAGTGAATGAAAGAGGTTTCAGTCCCTCCAGTAACATGTATTCTCATGAGGGGAAAAATAATAATCAATAAAGGCAACAAATTAGAAATTCTCCTATAAGTCAATACACTTTTGTGCTAAGAGAGAAAGAGAAAGTTGGGCAGTTGGGGAATTTGGAAACTTCATACCCCCATGAGTTAAAGTCAATAAAAGTACATTGAGAGTACAGGACTTGGAATAAAATTCCCAACAAGAAATTCTCACACACTTCTAAATGTGTAAATATTGTACAACATGCATTAAAATCTATGCGTGGCAAATAAAGACAAAATAATCAATGACTAAAAAAGATCTTTCTCTTAAATTTATATCTATAAGAAATTATTCTTAATTATTTTAGGCAGAGATGATAAGAGAATATCACCTGGTGATAGAAAGTCTGAGTTTAGCATTTTGTTTTGCTGTGACTAAACTCAGACTCACTTAACCTCCTAAAGAGTAGTAGGGCCTGCCATGTACGTAAAATGCTTAGGAATGATAATAGCTATTGTTCATTGATAGCTTAGTGCCAGGAACTTCCTCTAAGAACTCAATTCTATATGAACTCATTTAATAACCCATGTTCCTACATGGAAGGACCTGTTTCCTTCCCATTTTTATAGATGAAAATGCTGAAGCACAAAAAGATTAAAGATTGGCCCACAATTATAGAACAGCAGTTCTAGAACTCATAGTCTTAGTTATTAAATTGTTTAATTATTTCTTCACCTCTTCTCTTTCCTCTTTTTTCTCTTTTTCTTCCTCTCTTCTTTTGGCTCTTCTTCCCTCTCTTTTCCTTCTTTTACCTCTTTTCATTTCCTTGTTCCTGTGTTCCTCCTTGTAGCAAAATCTGAAACAGGAGTTGGGGGTATGATGTTTGTGCCTAGGCCATATGGCAAGATGGCTGCCTGAACAATTGTGAATTGAATATTTTTTCCATTGGCTATCGGATTTAGCTCCCCTTGCATCCTGTCCCAGGCTGTCTGCTCCGTTTTCTATCAGTGGGGATGTGCTCTCTGCAAACTGTTCATTACATCTATGTGAGATACTCTCCAGAGCCAAGGCACTAAACAGATGGGGTTTGAGATGGAACCTGATCTAGCACAGACTGAGGTACAGGTATTTAGGTACAGAGGCTCCTCAAATTTGCATCAGGACACAGTAGCTGTTGCCACTTGCTAGTCAAGTTAGTGCAGATCATGGAGGTTGATAAAAGAGACATTACACCAGTTTCCCTGGGTCCCCCAAACTGGGCCTATGGCTGGTCAGAGGTCTAGCCTTGACAGGCAGGATCCAGAGCCATGTTATTGGCTCAGCCATGATGTAGATGAGTCTGTCTGCCTGGCCCACCCCACTCATTTTCCAACCTCACACCCTTGCATTCTGTGGGCTACAGCATTCAAGATAAGCATTCTGGCTTGAATGGACCTATAAGAGAACTGCTTTGCTTGAAAGCCAGGATCCAGTGGAGCCTGGAGGCAACATAGCTATAATACCCAATTAGCTGGGAGTTCATTTAGCAAACACAATTCCTTTTATTTGATGTACTTTCAGTGTTGCTTATGAGCTATATTCTACTTAGGAGTATGAACTCGCCAATTATTTGCCTTTTGTTATGAATCATTTATTTAGTCAATCTAATATTCTTCCCTTATGCATCTTAATACCTCAATTAACTATTATGAGTCATTTGTTATTTGTATTCCAGAAAACTGCTTTCCAAGTTATTACTTATTGGTCATAATCAATTAGGGAAGTTTTTAGACTATGGCTGTCTTATATAAATACACTGATAAAGTTCAGCTCCTATGATTTCTGACAATTAAATTGTTCTGTCACTTGGGGACGCTCATTAATCTTAACTTGTCATCCTTGTTTATGCAGGTTATAATGGGCTATGTGTGTAAGTGAAATGAGATGCTAAAAGGCTTTGCTTTTTAACTCTTTGATAAAAATAAATTGAAATACTTTCTTAAAGTGGTAACTTTGATTTCTACCATCTGAAAGAACTGTCCTCTGGCGGGGGTCTCTGAACTGCACTATAACCCGGAGCAATCTTTATGTAGATTTGCAGTGAAGAAACTAGCAAAATAAGAACTTGTTCTTGCCCTCCTAGGTTCTTAATATTTATTATTTGTCCAGAGAAAGAGAGCTCGGAGAAGAAATTCAAACCATGTTGTATTCAATCACTGGTCAACTTTTAAAAGCTCAGACTTTATGTACCTATTCATAAATGAGGAAAAGAAAAGAAAGATCATAGTGGTCAGAAAAGTCCTAGGGATCTATAGCATGGATTTCAATGCAAGGAGTTGTTATGAGGGGTACCACAGGATTGCTATTATGATGTAATTTATTGAGCCTCATTATTTATGATGTGAAATATGCAAAGAGTGCATTAATTAAATTCAGGTGTCCCTACCTTTAGCACAACTTCTGACAATAATTAAATCATACAAAGTGACCCAAGTCAACAGATTAGAAATCTGAACAGGAATCTAAGAGCCTTAACCAAGTCATAAATCACTGTAAAGGAAACAGTAGGTATTATTATTACATTGAGAGTGAGTCTGAAAAGAATGCGTAATAACAGAGCTGATGAAAAACGTATCTGAAACAGAGCTGTAAAGGACAAGGGAGCTCAGATATCCAGATGAGGCTGCTAATCAGAAATTGGTTTGAGAAATAACTATGTAGAAAAAAATGAAAAATGTTAAATAAAAAAAAAAAAACGAGAGACCAGATTCACCATTTTTGACTTCCCAAGAAAATTCAGGTGGCCTCATATTTATTGAACTATACTACCCTGTGGGGTGCCATGTTGAAAGGGATGAGGAAATATGTTCATTCTTTACAAAACATCTTTCTTTGAGTCTTCTGAGTCATGCAATATCTTGGGACTAGCTCCTAAAAAGCAAAAAAAAAAAAAAAAAAAAAAAATCACTCTTGTGCAAGGACTTTCCTCCAAGGGTTGAAAGAGAGTCAATAATTAGTATGGGACATCCTTTCTTATGAGTCTGGGTGCCACAGTTGCCCTTCCTGCATAAGCACAGCTATTACTTACTGAAAGCTTCTTCCATGTCAGGCACTGTACTTTGGTCTTATCTGCATACTCTCATTAAAATGTAGATATTATCATTCTCATTTTCTGCTCAAATAGCTTCTGTAACTTGCCCAAGGTTAAGGGAAGGATGTGAACTTGTTCTTTCCACCTCTAGGCTCCATCTTGCCTATGACTATTGTCTTGCCTCCCTCTTTATGCCTGTCTTGAAAGGGTAAAGTTTCTAAGCTGCAAAGCCTGAGTTAAAATGTAAAAGACGGGCATTGTAAAGTTTCTAAGCTGCAAGGCCTGAGTTAAAAAGTGAAGGACCAGGTATTGTTAAGTTCCTCTGCCACACCCAGAACTTGAAATTCCTGAGGCAGTTAAGATAACGTCCTACTGGCCATTTAGCCTAGGGCCCTGTGCAGCTTGAAACATAGGCATACAGGGCCCGAACCAATCAGTTTGAATGTGTACCCTCTTAGGAGTGACCAATTACCCCTGCCCGACCTGTTCCCGCCAATGAATGTGCTAATCATGTATGAGAGTTGTTGTTCAATTTTCCCGCGCCTCATGCTGATTTCTTCTGATGTATACAAAGCCCCCGCCCTCCCCAAAAAGTATACTTAAGCACTGCTTAGCCTCTGCTCTGGGCTCTGGGCTGCTCTCACTTCTTGAGTGAGCCTGGAGCCTCAGCGCGCTGAATTGGATCCTCAATAAATCCCCTTCTGCAATTGCATGAGTCAGTCTCTTGGTGGTCTCTTCCTCCGACTTTTCGCCGGACCCTTACAGTCTGACTCTCTATCCCCAAGTCAGACCATCTCCTCCTTCACCTCCAGTGACGTGGAGAACTGTGATGGCAGTAAGTTCTATGGTGCCGATTCCTTCCCAACAAGAACTGCATCCTGTTTACTCTCCAGTCCCACACAGTGCTGAACACAAATTAGGTATGGATGATATGGGAGGAACACAGTGAAAGAAGGAGGCAGAAGGAATCATTGAACTTGGCTATTTCTGCAGGGCAGTGGAAGAGGCCACAGGATGGAGATGTGCTGTGGAATGCCAGTTAAGACATGGCTGCTTGCCCAGCTCTATGGCTGGTTGGCTGTGTGTACTTTAGCTGATAATTTTATTCCTACCTCAGCCTCCATTTCTCATCTATAACATGGAAAATTGGCCCAAGTAACCACTCTGATCCCTTGCAGATCCCACATTCTCTGATTTTATGTTTACTTAAGAGGTGTTTCTTCCCAGTCTGCCAGTGACCTTGAAGAACCTGTACTTTATTCCTTCCATGTGCCAATCACTCTGTACATCACCTTCCTATGATCCTCCTATCAGCTCTGGGATGCTGTTACTATCATTCTTTCCAATAGAGAAATGTGAAACTTAGCAGGTTTACAAGCCCAAGGTCACGTGGTCAGTAAGTGGCGGGAAGGCAGACCTTGATCTCATGTACTTAAAAACTGACAAACCTCCCAGAGCTTTGAGAACAATCAAAACTCTTAGCTAGCTGGCTTCTTAGAAAGCACAAAATACTATCCTGTGACCCAGAAAACTTTCCAATGTGATTTCCTCAATCAACAGGGACCTGGAACTTGAGAAAATGAAACGATCATTCAGATGTGATTTTTGGAATGGCCATGTTCACAGTCAGAACTGTGTCTCTAACCCTGGGCAAGCATCTCACAAAAGTGTCCGATCACTGCAAACCTGTCAACACTTGGCTGTCTTTGCCATCTCTCCCCAGCCAGGCCCCCAGAGCACTTTTCTGTCCATACTATTCGGTTGTCACTTAATCACACAGTCCCTCCGCTAGCCTGTTGCTTCATGTGCCTGAGTCTCGCCTTGCCAACATAAACACAGGTTCCTTAAGGACAGAAACCAAGCTGTATATTTCCTTCCAGCCTTACGGCATCTACAGCAGAGTTGGACTCATAAAGTGACCCTCCTTTTCGTTCAATCTCTTCAGCACATTTTCTGCAGAGGGTCAATTGTTGTGCTTTTTCTCTGCCTCAATTGCAGGGCCCTAAGGTATTTGCAAGCCCACACTCAACTATTACTCAACTGGAAACCACCCGGAAGGGTCTTCCATAACACATCATGCTCGTGAGCCCAGCACTTAACTGCCAAAAATAACATGATGCCAAGATAAAGAGGGTGGGGTACTGCCTGCCTTCTAGGGAGGGGTTTGATTCTACCAGAGCTCTTCAAGGGATAGTTCCTTATTGGCCCAGAGCAAGTCAAAATCAGGCCCAACAGAGACAGAGGATGATAGAAACGTCAAGACCCCAGGGAATCCTGCCAACTCCTGCCTTTTGAATATGCCCATGCCTGCCCTATTCCTATCAAAGCAGAGAGCACTCAATTAAGACTTACTATTTAGAAACATAGATGATAGAATTTCCTTCCTTCGGACCTAAGAAATCCTATACAGCAAAAAAAATCTTTCAAAAACTCAAAATTGTAAAAATCCAAATATTTTAAAATGTATCATCATAGGAGCAACTGTCTACCTGCAGAGAAAATGTGACCCAGGGAACTGGTCTTGATATTCCCTTGAGGAACTGTGGATTCACCAAAGTAGAAGCCAAAAGTCTTGACCAAAAGCAACCCCTTCTCTATTGTAATATGATAGTAGAGAGTTGAGTAATTTGAGGCAAAAGTGTTTAGTTTCAACAAGTGAATTCAGAGATATATTCATAATGCATCCTAGAGTGTTAGAAATCCATTTCCTCCAACAACTGGAAAGTCAAGGTGCAAAATATATGAAAATCCATCATAAAATGATCTGAGTTTTCATTCCCTGAATAAATAGATCTCAACCAAAAACAGATAACAGCAATATCAAGGATACTCAGCAATAATAGTTACTATGTGCCAAGCACATGCCATATGACAAAGCCATGTGCCATATATACATATATGGGGTGTGTGTGTGTGTGTGTGTGTGTGTGTGTGCATTTTTAATCTTCATGAAATTTCCATAAAGTAGGACTTATTCCTGCTTGGGATATAAAGCTAAGAAACTTTTGATAGATCTGGTAACAATGCAATTCTGAATTAGCAAGACCTGGATTCAAATGCAGATCCTCCCAACTCCAAGTCCAGCTTGTTAGACACCAGTATTTAGTTTACATGTCTGTCCTAACAAATAGCTACAAATTCAGGGCAGATCTTGGAGTTTGGTTTGTATGATGAACAAAGGTGAAGGCAAGGGAGAGTTGCTGACTTGCCTAGGTACCTCATTTGGGGCTCTGATGAGGTGTCACACTGTATCCTTTGGGTTTGCTGGTTAAGGGACAGTGGTTCTATAGAAGGCTAGTATCATACAAGGGCAAAAGTGCTGACTCTGAGCATGTTCTTTGAAAGTGCTGTTATTTGAAAAAGCTGTATTGTGTCAGAGCTGAGCAGGAATCCAACTGTGAATAGCACTCTGAAGAGTGTTGATAGAATCTGGGCTGTCCAGCTGTGAGGGGTCCGGAAGTACTTGAAGAGGTGACAAATGCTGGAGACCTCCCTTAGCCCTCCCCAACAGCTGCTGCTGCTAATGGCAGAAGCTGCAGAAACTTGCTGCAGCCAAAGCCACGACTGCACTCTCAGCCTTATGCCTTTTCAGGAGGCTTAAATCACCAACACCAGTGTCTTGTTTTGGTGGTGGGAGGATGCAAAGCAACTGCCCTAAGGACAGCAATGCCCCCAGAGTTTCAGAGAAAAGCTTAGATATTGGCTCACAGATGCCAAGCCTGACATTTCTTCCTGTCTCTCCCCAGTTCCTCTACTTTGGGTAGTGGCTAGAAGTTAAAGGTCGAGTATGGTTTGCTATCAAGAGATAATGTAGAAAGTTCTATAAAGGAAATAATTACCCAGGGCTCTGGTGTCAAAGGTACCTGGCTTTAAACCCCAATCCTTTGATGTATTAGCTCTGCAATCTTGATGAGTTAAAAAAATACATTAAAAAACAATTTTTTTTTAAAAAAAAGCCTCCCTTTCTTCATCTTGAAAAGAAAACAATGATTTCCTTTCAGAGTTATGGCAAAAAATTAAATAAGATAATTTATAAATCAAGACACACGCCAGTTTCCAAAACTGTTAGCTTCCCCTTCCTCCCATGCATTTACAGAGGGATAAAAATAGCAGTTCTCTGCTCGGAAAACTCATGGGATTGGAAGCCCAAGAAAACCAGTGGGAAAAGTAAGCCATCTAAAGAGACCTTGAAGTGTTACTTGGACCTCCAGTGGAGAGTCACCAGGGAACTGAGTGGGTTACATAAGTAAATGTGTTAAAGTACTCAGAAATGACCTATCCAGGCTCAATTATTTTGGTTTCCTGGAATGATTTAAGTGTCTTTGGACAATGTGAGGCATATTGTCAGTCCTTCCAAAGTCAGCGTCCTCTGAATGAGTATTCTCCCCCAATGTGAAGACTGTATTCAACACTGTCAAATGCAGAAGTTTGTATATAAATAAAAAATATTTGAAAAAAAATTTTTGAACCCAAGATTTCATCTTTAACTATATAGATCCTGTCACCTTGTGGGTATAACCCTCTCTATCATATGCTCTGCAATGTCTCTGCTGCAAATGGCTGATAACCCAACAAACTGCTTATGCTAAAATCATATAGTCCCAGTAACTGAGGAGTCTGGTTTGCTTAGCTTCCCACATTCAGGTAGACCTTGAATGATGTCAGCAGGATCTAGCTCTCTACTGGGCTTCTTGATGTTAGCTACATTTGGAGATCTTTGTAGTGACCCATGTTGGGAAAAAAAATGTCACAAAGATAACATTTGGGGCCTGGGTCAGGATGTGGTGTTATAGATAAGCCCAGTTTTGGTCAGGTGAGTAGATTTGAAACACTAGCCTGGCTTGGGACAGTGATCCCTCTGGGAATATAACTAGCACCATAGTTGGTACATGCTGAGGGTAAAGGGAATCCAAAGCAGGCAGGAGAACTGTTGTTACTTGAAACTAGTGTGGATACTGAAAAACCAGCCTCTATCTCAGAGCAAAGCCTGTCCAAGGAAGGGACATGACCTTTGTCCTTGGAAAAACCCACAGAGCACTCCTAAGCACATTCCCACCCTGCTAAGTTGTTTATCTACAAATAACAGGAGAGATCTGCTGCGCCAGGTGTCCCTGACTCAGTCAGGCTAGGTGGAGATCCATAGCAACCCCCTAGCAGCCACCAATCAGCATGAGACAGGGAAATACCTGGGATGCCAGATGACCCTCCCAGTTTATGGTGGTTGATAACATGTTGGGAAACCATCATGTAGTTCAGCACGTACACCCCTCTTGGCTTAAACCAATCAGTTCAAAGGAATACCCCTTTTGTACTGACCAATCACCCCTCCCCAACTTGTTCCCGCCAGTGAAGGTGCTAATCATGTTTCAGAGTTGTTATTTGATTTTCCCGCAGTGTGTGATGATTTGCTATGATGTATGTGAAGTCCCTGCCCTCTCCAAAAAATGTATAAGACTGCTGCAAACCCTGGGCTCGGGGCCTCTCAGCATCACCAGTTGCTGTGTGTGTGCTCGGAGGACCAAGCTAGCTCGCAATAACCACCTCTTTGCTGCTTACATCAATCTTGGGTCTCTGGTAGTCTTTGGGGGTCCCGAATTCGAGCATAACAATACTACACAGCCAAATCAACTAATGCCTGTGATTTTCTTCTATCCCCCCAAATAAGGACGTTGTGTCCTTTATCCTTTATGTGTTTACTTTCTGTTTTTGTTGTTGTTGTTTGTTTGTTTGTTTGGTACTAGGTATTAAACTCAGGGGCATTCAACCATTCAGCCACATCCCCAGCCCTATTTTGTATTTTATTTAGAGACAGGGTCTCACTGAGTTGCTTAGGGCCTTGCTTTTGCTGAGGCTGGCTTTGAACTCCTCCTGCCTCAGCCTCCTGAGCCAGTGGGATGACAAGTGTGCACCACCTGGCCCAGCTATGTGTTTACTTTCTTTGTGCTATTCCCTGTTTATCACATGCAGTATTATATGTGAGGTTAGTGTCTCAAAGGCAGAGAATTAAATCTTTGTCTCCATCAAAATTGTCTCTTACAGTACTTTGCCCAGAGTGAGTAAATTAAGAGAATTCAATAGAAATTAATGCATTTAACACACCCATGCATTAAAAATGAATAATTGAAGTCAAAAGTTGAAACAGTTGGCCTGGGGAAGAGATTAAGAGGAAACAATGTCAGAATGATAGGGTTTCCAGAAGAATGGAAGACAAGGATCAGAAGCCCTTCATTCAAAAGTCACCATTCAGAAATCCCCAACTTCCTTAAGAAATTTATTAAAGGGATTGAGAAGGCACATTGTTCAGATGCACCAAAACCCCACATGGAAAACATTCCTGACTCACACCAAACTAAGAAGATAAATAACTAAAGAAAAAATATATCAAAAGGGGAAGGAGACAGGGAAATTAATTGGAGTGGAGGGGTTAAAGAGGAGGCAGGAGCTACAAACAAAAGAAAATGATTTCCCAGTAATTCCACCAAGAATTTGGGAGAAAAAAAATAGGTAAAAATTCAGATAAGAAAAGTCACTCTTGAAATTATTAAAAAAAAAAACTGTTTCCAGGATTAAATTTGGTGGCCAGCAAGTCCCATCTAGAAGAAGCCTTCATAGCTCCATGAGCCACAAAATTTGATTAAATCTCTCAAATGTAGTCACACTCTGTTTTAATTAACCTTAAGGCCTATGAGGGCATGGAGCATAGATTGCTCCCCTTTTATTAGCAATCACCAATTTCACTGTCAGGATTGCAGAGCACACAAATGGGTATTAGAAATCATTAGAGCCCCCTTGTTGAGGAAGATATTTCAACTGAATTTTTTTTTAAAAGGTTAGATGTGACTGAATCAGGGAACTTTTGACAACACTGGTACAGGATGTGGTAAACATAGACAAAGCCGCCAAGTTCAGTCCACAGTCTGTTTTTATAAAGTTACATTGACATACAGCCAGGCCCAGTTGCATACTATTGTCTACTGGCTGCTTTCTGTGCCCATGAGGACAGAGGAGAGTCATTTCAATAAAGATCCTAGTATCCACAAAGCTTAAAATATTTAGCATCGATTAGAGTCCCTTACAAAAACAAGCTGCCAACCCTTGGCATTCCAGCCTGCAGGAAACAGAGGTGGCTCTTCTACTAGTTCTCCAAGCATCAGGCATGGTCACGGCAAGATGGTGGCACCCATTTGCCATTCTCAGTAATGACTTACGGACTGTGAACAGAGCAGGAGAGAAGAAGAAAGAAGCAGATCTCCTTGCTGGGCAGGAGGCTCAGGAGGAACCAAAACCAGCAAGAGAAGAGAGGGCAGAGGTGCATGTCTGGCCTCCATGGAGAAAAAAGAGAGAGCAGCAATTAGCAGGAAGCATCCTGTTAATCCATTGCCTTTGTCTGTCTCAGAGTGTTCCCTTTGCCTGCTACTGCGGCACATTTGAATGTTTTATTTCTTCCACCCTTCGAGCATTACCAAACAGTTATTATCTGAGCTTCTAACAAACAATTATTCCAGCTCCTAATTTATATTTCAATCATTTTAACTACTGATCTTATGATCACATCCAGGCTCTGATCACATTAGTGTCTATTAACTATGCAGCAACCAATAAAATCTGCATGAGAGACTTATTCCATATATACTCCCTTAGCGCAATTTATTAAAATAATGTAGACTATTAACGTTTAAACTAAATGTAATATATATATTTAATATAAAAATTCTCATTACTGTGATTAATAAAATTTTTAGTGTAAGCTGATATTTAGTTAGAGAAAATGAACAAGTTAAGCCAACTGAACTATTTCAGTTACATTAATTTAATTAAATATGACTTTTACATTATGTAGGATCATGTACATACCACTGATAATTCTAACATCTTTAAGGAATCAAGAAGTAGAGTCTCACTATCAAAGTTACAATTAAATCACCCAAGGTCTTCCTAGATAAAGCACACTCCCTCCCTGAAGTCCCTCACTTTTCAAGAAAGACACTCAGGAAATACACAAGTTGAAAAGTGATATGGTTGAATCCTGCTTGATTTTCTTCCTTAAAGAACTATCTCAGGGATGTGTGTGTAGCGGGGGATGGTATTTGGGGAGAGAGATATATAGACATGGGCAAAAGGAGAAACAGGTTCCATAGCTGGTTCTTTGCGTTGTCTCCAACATTGACACAGAAACATTTCCCAAAAAAGATTTCAGGAGGCATGTGCAAGTCAAACCCCACTGTTTCTTTTGGCTCTTCCATCTGGATCTGGGCTGGCATAGCTGCCCTAACACTTTCTAACTTTGTGACCTTGAGCAAATAACTATTTCAGCCAGGGTTTCCCATCAGCGCAATGGGAGTGTCAGGGGGTATTTGAAGATAAGCCTAGCTGGGTGGGAACTTCCTGGGAGCTGGGTGCCTTTGTTGGGGCTGCTGAAGATACTATGATTTGTGACTTCTCTTTGTGCCTTTTTTGCATGTGGCTGACGTCTTTTCTGTATTTCTGAAGTCCCCCCCTGGATGCCCTGGCCCTAAACTGCTTTTGTTGCTCATTTCCTGCTCTCTTTGTCTTCCATGCTAGTGACGTCATCTGCACCTAAGCTATCCCATAATGATTCAGGCCTAAAGGCACAAGGAGTGAGTGAGAAGAGCACTAGTTACCGGGACAGAATTAAGTCCCAGTTTACTGGCTACATGGCCTTGGGTACTTAGTTTACTGAGGACTTGGCTTCTGTCCCTACCAGTGAGATGCCCAATAAGGACACCAACTTATAGGTTATTGTAAATGCTAAACGATTGCTGCAGATAAAGTGCTTAGAAGAGTGACTGGCCCTTACTAAGTGCTTACATAATAACAATACTCTCTATAACAATGGAGACAGAGACTCCTAGGACCAAAACACTGCTGTTCTAGGGGCTGGACCATGAGTTGGTGGTGGCTTCAGGACTTGGGAAAACCCAGAAACATGCCAATAACTGGCAGAGTACTGCACATTAAGAAAAATCAATCCCCTAACAGGAGAAAGAAAGGATCTTTTCTATGTTATCCTCCCTCATAAGGAGCCGAAAGTGGGAGGTTGGCAGTCTCCAACTCCATGTCCATTTTTTTAGACATTAACTTATTGATCAAAAAAAGGATCTACCTAAACCCACAAGGTAGGCCAAGAAAAGTCACTGGGGCTTCCTCCTGGGCTCTGTCAGTTTGTTTTCTAAGGTCCATTGGGGAATGACAGAAGCTGTGAGTTCAGCCAGAAATACAGTCTCTTTCAAAGGACAAGATCAAAGTGAAAAGAAGAAAATCTGCTCCTAAAATCTCCCACTCTCTGAAATGCACCAAGAGCCCTGATGATGGGTAAAGCCGCTTCCTATACCAAAGCTCCTGCCTCTGCTGCTGAGAAGGGACGAGGAGGAGCTGAAAACAAAATGCTAACTTTGGGGCCTAAGATCAGCACTAATTATTGTAATTCTCAAAGGGAGAGGAGAACCAGAACCTAGCTTGAATTATCACCCAATCTCTTTAATAGATGTGGACAGGGACATCTCAGGAAAGGTGCTGGCTAATAGGCTGGAACAGATATTCCCATACCAAATCCATCCCAATCAGGTGGATTTATTTGGAAAGGACAGTCAGGCCATAATGGGAGGCAATTATTAAATGCAGTGCGGTGAACTTCTGGAGACAGGGAAGAGCCCGTGGCTGCCATTTCACATCTTTCTCTGAAGGGCCTTTGATCACCTCGCTGCTCTGGCCCTCCCCTTCATTCAGCAGTGATTTGGACTGAAGGCAGCATTGTTCAGGTGGAGCTCGCTGGGCTAACAAGCCTCCCTTTTCCCTTTCTATAACAAACTAGTTAATAGGACTTGTGTCATCACCTTTGTCAATTTCCCTTTGCCCCCATGACCCTTATTTTATTTCAAAGTTGCATTAGAAACATCTAGAAAAGGCTTACTTCCTCGGTCAATAAAGCGCTGATTCTAGGAGTCAGTCCTCTCCCTGCAACTTCATTGTAAGGTGCTATTAAGGGTAAATAACATGGCTCTGGAGTCAGACTCCATGCTTTGAATTCTAGATCCAACTCCTAATGACTGGGCAAAATGACTTCGACCTTTTCTGTTTTCAGGGTCCTTACCTGTAAAATGGATAATGTAGTACAAGTGTCATTGGAGGGAGAGGGGGTTGCACAAATCAAAGGAGTTTACGTGAGTTAAGGGCAAGTTCATTAAGGTAAGGCCTTGCACGTACAGCGCTCAGTAAATCCTAGCAATCCTTATCATCATCAACACTACTATCAACATTTTTCTGGGAGTTATGCTTTATATCTGAGATCCCCTAATGCCAATTTCACCACTCATTTTTTTATGAAATCACTGTTTTGTACTTTATTTCCTGAATTCTATACTTCTGAATCTATCCAATGGGAAACTTAGCTGTTTATGAATTTTTAAACTTATTTTCACTTGTTCAATTTCGCCCTTTAAAATCCATTCAATTTTTATTTCTCCTTCTGCTGAGCATTCTTGTATTATCCTTTAACAAAATTTTATGACAAAGCCTTAAGTTTTATTTATCTCATGCCTAATTGTCATATTATTTCCCTCACATGGCTTTACACCTTTTTATATAAGCATGCCTACATCTCAGTATTTAACCTCTGGTTAAGGTATCAGTGCCTCTGCATTTATTCTTCCTTCTGTCTGTATTTCTTTCAAGTACAGTCTTACTCCCAGCTATGAAATCTGTGTTGAGATTTCTATAACTTGCTGCCACTTCTATGTGAAGTAAAGTACCTTCCTTAGGTTTAAGTGTGTGTGTGTGTGTGTGTGTGTGTGTGTGTGTGTGTGTGTGTGTGTGTTTCATTGGTTTAATGACAGGAAATAATTATCAATGGTCCTTTTAGTGATGTTTTAAATACTTTCTTCTTTACCTTTTCTTTTCCACAAGAAAAGTGAAATCATATTTCCTTTCACCTTCCTTCCAGAAACCCAATGACTTTTCAAAATGTGCAACAATTTAAAATATTGCAGGTCATGAAAATAATACCTACAGTAGCACCTTATGGAATTAATAGGCTTCATATGCTATTTTCAATGCACAGTAAACTGAGTCTATGGTGAGTTCAAGGGTTTGGTCATGGAGGTGGGTGACATTCAAGTAGTGTCGAGAAGCATCTGGTGAGCATGAGAAAGGCATTCAGGACAGTGCCTAGATGACCATGGAAGCAGGCAGAGAAGTCAAGGGGCCTTTGGCAAGTCAGAAGTTATAAGTAGAACCAGGTGTGGGGAGATTACAGGGTAAGGATTCTTTAAAGAAAGCCTATGTCATCTTGTTTTATTGTGTAGATAGAACAGGTACAACATGATGTTGGATAATTACATATAGTAGTTTTACATACTTATACACAGTGTTACGGTAGCCAAACAAATTAACCTATTCATCATTTCAGATCTTTTTGTAAGTCTGAGGAGACTGTGAAAAGCCTTGAGAGTTATGCCAACGAATCTTGACTTCATCCCAGCCTGGATCCATAGAGTCATGTTCAGAACAGCGATTTGGGGAGATTCATCTAGACTAAGAAGGGAGGAGACTAGAAGAAGACGGGAGAGACATTAGGAAATTTCGGAAATGGATTAAGACAAGAAATTAGTTATCAAGGTTTAAAGAGGGTGATGCAATTAGAAAGGTAAAGGCATGTCTTAAGGGTGATATAGAAAGGACTTGGCAATTGATTGGAAGGGGAATTCCAAGTCAAACACGCTGAAGATAACTGAGTCTCAAGATGGACAATGATAGAGTCTTTAACAAGCATAGGGAAGAAGTACTGTGTCCTTCAACTCCAACCCTACCTTTATATATTCAGCTCTGGGATGCAGGAGGTGGAGATCTGCAAACATCCCTTCTCTTCCTGCTCTGCTCTACCAGTGGGGTGATAAAAGAGATGGAGAAATAGACACAAAGTTAGGCCTTGCTTCTCCAGATTTGCTCTTGTTCTAGTGGTTCTCACCTCAACAGCAGCCTTTCACTTTGGAAGCAGCAGTTATTTCCAGTTTCCAGTATTTTCCACACTATTCAAACAAGTCTCAGACTGCACCCCCTTCAAGCTGCAGGAGGGAGCTCTTCCCAGTAGTCCAAGTCAAAGACCTCTTGCTACATTTACTATTGGCTTATGCCTCAGTGTCCCTTAACTTCATTTTTGATGCCCCCATACCTATTGAATAAACTCCTATCTCAGATTATCTCTTTTAATAAAATTAATGTGTTTTCTCTTTTCCGACTGGACTCTAAAGGCAAGGATATGGAGGAAAAGGAAGAGTTCAAGCAGAGACAATATTTTTATATAGACTCAGTGATGCTGCTGGAATTTCTACATGGTAATGTCTAGGGGTAGGTTAAAAACTCAGGACTGAAATTTTATGGGGACACACAAATTTGGGATTCCTAGGTGCAGAAGAGTGAGTGAAGCTAAGGCTCATGCAGGTAAAGGGAGACTCCAGAACCAATCATACAAAGTGAGTCACAGAGGGAGAGATTAAATGCCACCCCATTGAGCAATAATGACAAGTCCCAGAGGCTGAAAAAGAGCTGGTCATGAGATTTAGCAATGGAGATAGGCATGGTGGCCACTGAAAATACAATTTTATTTAGAGAGCAGGTGAGAAATTAAGATTACAAGGAGTGAGTATAGGAAAGGTTACTGCATTTATGCATTAAGTATAGAACTGTTAAGACTAGGTTAGACTTTTAAGATAGTTCAAAGGCTTAGGTTGTAAACAGGTAAAGATGAATTTAGATGGAAAATTCTGATGGCAAAAATGTTTTGTTTTTACCTAGAATAATCAACACCAAGGATTTAATGCTGTTCAACAGAAGTTAAAGAGAGAAAACCTGCATATTTTAGAATCAGATGAGACCCTCCACCTATTTCTAATCTGAAGGTGACATTAAGTGGAGAATGGATATCAGGAGAACAAATTAACATCCACCATTTAAAAATAGAATATTTTACTCACAAATCCAGATTTTGTAACTTGTCTTAATATAGGAAACTAGAAAATCCTGGTTCTATGTCCCCCCCAAAACAACTTCTCTCAGAGTTCATTAGCCTATTCACCTATTCACGTTGCCATCACTGAAACCTGAGGTAAGAGACCAGAATCTTCAAGCTCTCTCTGTCCTTTCTGTTATTCCCAACCAGTTCCATTCATTGACTTTAGTCTCTCCCTGCCCAGTTCTCTGAATTTGCATGCAGATACCATTTCAGATCTTCTTAGAAAGACTTACAACATGTGGTTGTGACTGAAGATTTAGATTGGATTTGAGATGCCTGACTGAGCACAAACAAGTTGTTATCAAAGGGAACTCAAAAACTGATATATTTTTTTTTCCTGATTGGAGAGCAGGACAAGAACTTAATGTGCATTTAATCATAGTTCAAGTTCTAAATTTTCTTTTGAGTTCTCGTGGAGTTCCTGTTGAGTTCCGGTCGAGCTCTCATGGGGATTCCTGAAGAGTTCACGTTGGTTGGTGAAGTTCCAGTGGTGGAAGTTCCAGTTGGTGTGTGGTGTGTTCCTGGAGGAGCAGCGTGGGTGAGTTCCTGGGGAGTGTGCTGGTGGAGTTTGGAAATAAAGTTTGTTCCTGCTTGAGTGGCTCGTGATTTGTGCCCAGCCAGACTGCAGCAAAAGCTGAGATTTTGTTGTTGCTATTGTTTTTGCTTGTTTCCCTGTTTTAATAAAGGGTATTATGCAAGTTGTTTGGGATTCTGTATACTTGTATTGCCCATGGAGGCACATGCCTGACATCCCAGCAACTTGGAGATCACAAGTGCGGCAGTCTGGCTGCAGAAAAATAACCAGTGGGTGACAAACAACTTGTGTACATTGATATAGCAGGAGTGGGAGCCATTTATTGTAGGACAGGAGAGGTAAATATACATTCCACACAGCTTATCTTAATTAACATAAACTAGATACAGCAGTCAACCAATAAGGAATCTCCACACTTAATGGCTCGCTGGCGTTACTTCACAAACTACTCCCTCTGGCAAAATGCCAGGCGCCATCCTGACTTGTTTACAGACCCTAACAACAAGTTGGAAAGCATCCTTTTATGATTAACAGATAAAAAGGGATAGGGATTTAGCTGGATATTAGAGCATCCTGAGTTCAATCCCCAATACAAAAAATGTGTGTGTGTGTGTGTGTGTGTATGTGTAAATCAAGTGAGACACAGAGACAAAACTTTTTAACTTTTGCTCTGTGTTCGATCATTAAACAACAATATTGAATCTGTTAATTTATTTACAAAATTCTAAGGGCACCTAACTCACACCATAGGGGGGAAAAAGCAAATAATTTGGCTATCTTCAGGAACAAACACATCCATTTACCAATACAAACCCCCCTCCGCAAAATTGAACTTATTCTGAAGAGAAATTCATATGACCATTTAATAAAAGGTGAGTATCGGGAGACACATCCTACCAAGTAGTTGAACACAGAGTGACGTGGCGAGGACTTCTGGTGAAAAAAGAAGAAAACCCATGTTTTCTTCTTTCTGGGCACAGAGCTGGATTGTGTTTCCCAGCCTGTCTCCCATGTGTATGTGGTTATGTGACTGAATGTGAGTGAAAGTAGTCAGGCCCATGGCCAGGCCTGGCCCACAAACACTATAGAATCTTTCCCCTCATTTGGCCAAATATTAATACCCACAGTAACCCTCCAAGTCCATACTGAAAATGGCACAACCTCCATCAGTCTGTGTCCCTAGAAAACAGCAGGGAGTAGAGCTTCTACTTGCTTATTATTCGAGGAGAAATTAACTTGTTTTCTGAGCTCTGGTATCTAGGGATGCAGGTGGGGGAAGAAGGCTATTGTTTTTGCCATTTAAATCTTAATTAATAAAGACAGGATTCTGTCTTTAATTCTGCCATATTGTCCATGACTCAAAAACAAATCACAATATTCTTCAATGGACATGATAAGACGGACAGCTGTTGAATGAAAATGACTGAAAAGAGCAACGAGAATCCATCACTACATGTATCTTAAAAGACCCTGTTTCTTTTTCTACTTTTTTCCCTCGGGGCTAGGAATCCAGCCCAGGGCCTTAAGCATGCTAGGCAAGCACTTTCCACAGAACTATATCCCCAGCCAAAAGATGTTGTTTCTAAACAGGTCTTCTATGTCATTTTGACCCCCCCACAAAGTCACAGAGGTGTTGACTTAGAAAGTATTAAAAGTAAAGCTACTATGAATATTCACTTGCAAATATTTCATTTGCATTTTATAAAAATATATATTAATTATTCCTCTGTAATAAACATCTAAGAATATGAAAAGAAAAGAAAGTATTGGATGAATGAGTGAAGTGCGGTCAGAAGTCTTGAACAACATCAGAAGACAAAACTTTTAGCATGTATTCTGCTATGACTTAACTGTGAGTTTAGACATTTCTCTCTCTGAGCTTTCACTTCTTTCTTGCAATATTATGGGACCACTCTAAATTTCTCTAAGCTAGGAGTCCTGAGCCTGTTTTGAAAGGTAACTGGTCCCTCCCAGTAGATAAATGAGCAGGACATGGAAGGTTCCAGGCTACTGCATTGTGGGAGCACAGTGGCACAGGCTAAAGAAGCAACATCTCTCAGGATTCAGGCCACAGTGTGAGCTGCCTCTTCTGCTTCTGGGGTGTAGCAGCCTAAATACCTTCAAAGACTCATGAAAAGAGACCATTAAATCTACAAGAGGCCCTAAAGAAATATGTGGTCTGAATTCTCTCACATCACAGGTGAAGAAAATTAGAGCCCTGGAGCCTCCGTCCCTCAGCCACTCCTCCCAGCCAAGGCTGGGACTCAGGTCTCCTAGACCTGACCCAGTCACGTCACTCTGCTTTAGACATATGGTGTCTTTTCCATGCCTAGCCTTCTCCAGGCTTAAAATTACTTATATGTAACTGTTATAAGAATATCTAAGCCCCAAATTTATTTTGTCTGTTAGGTTAAAAATTCTTAAAAATGTTTGGTGTTATCAAGACAAAAAAAAAATCTTTTGGGGGTTTCACGTCTTTTTCTCTATCAGCTGTGCAGCTGACAACTCAGCCAAATCTACTTCCTCTCTGCTCTTATAA
Source organism: Spermophilus citellus (assembly GCF_964194105.1). Taxonomy (NCBI): domain Eukaryota; kingdom Metazoa; phylum Chordata; class Mammalia; order Rodentia; family Sciuridae; genus Spermophilus; species Spermophilus citellus. The sequence goes on from NC_138194.1 coordinate 6,277,536, forward strand.
TATGTATATTAAATACCATACACATGGGTGAGCACAAAATTCTTTGTAACAAGGGTCCTAGTCTTCCATTCTTGACCAGTTCATAGAAGGGCTTTAGATGTTAACTCTTTGCCCTTTTTTCCTCTACTAAATTTCATGGAGTGGATGCCAACAAATGAATGTTCACATCCTAAGACATAAGTTAGCTACAGCTACTGGGTTGGTGTGGCTGCCACCCACAAAACAGAAAATCGGAAAGAAAGGTCGACATGAGATATGAATAGCTATTGGGGCTGACACAGCTGAAGAGGGCAGACGTCACCAGGTGGGAGTACAAGACACTAAAGGAAAGGGGGAACTCAGATAGAATCAGAAATCCTAACAGAGAGTGCTGCCACAGAAAAAAGAAAAAGAACAAGGTAGCTATGCCACTGTCCCATTCATTCATTCAATATACACTTATTAAACAGTGGAAGCATGCTTCGATGGCAAAATAAAGAAGGAATGTGGAAAAATGAAACAGCCTCCCCTCCAGGCATCTACCACTCAGGGGGTGAGTAATTAGTTACTGCTATTCTGGAATGAGTCTACCACACACATATATGCACACCCAGTATCATCTCTTCTGTGAAAACTTGACACTATAGTTGGAGTGACCATTCTTCCTATTTTACCCTAGATAGTACAAGTTGATATTTGTTTTCCTGGTACAGTTATTGATAGTGCCCTCTTCCACTTCAGAATTGTCCTAATCTGGATGATAAACTATATGGATAGCCAACTTCATGTCTGATCACAAAGGAAATTGCCATCCAAGGAGAGGCTATGTATTAGGGAAGACATTTATGACCCAGGGAAGAAGGGAAAAGAGATTCAGAGGAGGGGAGTGTAGGCTGAAAAGGAGTTCATATAAACAGGAGGGGAATGGGAAGGACAGGCTTTACTGTGATGCTTCTTCAGCTTGACAAGAGTGACTCATGAGACTTACGTGGGACTTATTTTTTTTAATAGATTTTATTTCTTAATGCAGTTTTAGAATCATAGCAAACTGTGGCAAGAAGTATAGTGAGTTCCCATATATCTCTGCCTCCATATATGCGCAGCCTTCACCCCCTATCAACACCCCTCCCACAGAGTGGCATATTTACTACAACTGATGACCCAGTCCTGACACATCCTTAATAACCCAACATCTATAGATCACGTGAGTGTTCACTCTTGGTATTGCACATTCTATGGGTTTAGACAAATATATAAAGACATTTATCCAACAATAGAGTATTATACCGAGTGGTCTGCTTGCCCTAAAAAGCCTCTGTGCTCTATCTACTCATCCATATGGAACGGTAGAATGAGATGAAGTTGTATTTCCACTTCCCCTGTGGGTTAGAGAATGCCCCACTAGGTTAGACTGGAAAATACTTCTTCAGGTCTTATTAAGCAGAACAGAATGCTTCAGTGTATATCTGGACAGTGATTTTCCCTTCCAGGAAACCTAAGGGGAATTTTTTTGTTTCTGGTCTTGATTATAAAAACCTGGTAGAAGGCTGGGGATGTAGCTCAGTTGGTAGAGTGCTTGTCTAGCATGCACAAAGCCCTGGCTTCAATCCCTAGCACAAAAACAAAACAAAACAAACATAACAACAACAAAAAAAGCCCTGGTAGCTCTAAGAGGTAAATCTCACAACTCAGCTCCCCCAGAGATTGGATCACCCTAGAATTTCAATCTCCAAAACTTGTCCACAGAGAGCCTCTAGCAACTCATCAACAATAGTTCAGGTTTTTCTACCTCAGTACTGATTTTCACAGGGGCTTCTGCTCTTCTAAGTCATGATTCTCTGTATTTGTCTTTGTCTCTCTCCAATTATGGGAGGCAGAAAACTTTCCTGAGACCTCACTTCTCTGGTGGATCTGAAATGAGTTGCTTTTCATATATTCAACATTTTATTTTTTTATTATTTTTTTAGATGAAGAGAGGATTTCTAAGTTTCTTTCATGCTGGATCATAAAATTTCATTTTAACAAAACAGCCATTATGGTCAAGAGAGAAAGAAACTGTGCATGAGTAACCAGAGCTTCATATTTGGGTTCAAAACCCAGCATTGTCTTTTGCTTGTTACTAACTGTGGGTCATTTAATAATATAGCTTCCTCTAAAAACTTTTTTTTAAAAGCTGGGGTATATTGATACTTAGTTATGAGGTCCAATACGTATATGGACATATATGGTAAGTCATAAGTGTTCAGTAATTATTCATTCCAATCCCTTTTCCCTAATTGGGTGCCTCAATAAATCACTTAATCTCTCTGAGGCTATTCATTTATCTTTCAGATGGAGATAATTATGCCTAACCTTACAGCCTCACAGCAGTGTTTTGATAATCAAAGAGTTGATGCATATCATGGCACTTTAAAAAAAGAAGATACGTTATTAAACAAAAGCAAAGCAATAATATTAGCACCATTATAATAATTATTATTTTCATTCCACATATTCAATGCGGCACCTGACTCATCTGCCTTTATAAAGTTTAACACTAAGTCAAAAAAGTCTCACATGACATTCCAGCCTGAACTCTTTCCAAACCAAACTGGTCATTTATGTGCTTTGACGTCTGTTTTCTTCAATAATCAAAGCTTTTTTTTCCTCCAAGAATCTATAAGACGTGTCAAAAGAGTTTTTGATCACTGGTCCTGAATTTTGTAAGCCTGGGCTGTAGAGTGCTATAAACAAAAAGACTGCAAGTTCTCCTGCCACCCCAAGGTAGAGTCAGTTAGTCTTATGTTTACAGATGCCAGTACGGTGCTTCTACTCCCAACAGATTCAGATGAAGTTGTGTGATTAAGCATATACATCATCAGCCACCCAAGACCCAGGACATTACAGTGAACACCCTACGTCTAGTACACTCGAAGACAGGAAAGAACCTCAGAAGTCATCCAGTGTCATTCTCCACCATCCTCCCTTTATGGGTAACCTCTCCAGAGACTTCCCATTTTCATGAATATACCACTTAGTATCTTGACTTTGCCAGGCTTAAGTGATCAACACACCATGTACATCACTGTAAGATCTAAAAGTCATCAGGGTCTCAGCACTCAATAATTTCCATAAATATTCTTCTGGAACTCATCCCCTTGGGCCTGCCAAAATTAGGTCCTTTGACCAGTAAGGGATGTACAACACAACCAGAAAACAAGAGGATGCACACTCCACATTCTTGCCTTTTCCTTAGGTGTAAGCTCTAGTCAAGTAAATTACTTACTAGTCCATGATCAGGGCCACTGAGCCTAGGACCCTTTTCTAGAAGATTCCAAATCTTTTCCCTGCATCCTTTTCTGCCACTTCAAGTAGCACTGTCAAATGATACAAAGCATCTTACATAATTACTTGTTCTTAAACTACAGCCATTGGTTTGTCTTTCTTTTTTTTAATTTTTCATTCTAATTTGTTATCTATGACAGTAGAATGCATTACAATTCATATTACACATACAGAGCACAATTTTTCATATCTCTGGTTGTACACGAAGTATATTCACACCATTCGTGTCTTCACACATGTACTTAGGGTAATGATGTCCATCTCATTCCACCATCTTTCCTACCCTCCCTTCCACTCCCACCCCTGTGCCCTATCTTGAGTCCATCTAAGCCTCCCATGCAAAAATGCTCCTATTGCCTGATCTTGTAGAGTCAGCAATTTTCTTTATGGCGTTGTTCATTACTGTCCTCAAAATAATCCCAGGCACTGTAATGCTTCCTCAGTGTGAGGTTTCTCTTCTTCTTCATAGAGTTTGCTTTTCACTGTAGCTGCTGAGCGGCATAAATCAATACAATGAACACCATAAACACCACAAGTGCTAACCCTGCCAATTGGTTCTCTTTAATTGGTTTCAGCTAAAAACCTGTAAACCTATTTGAAGTGAAAAGGCAGACAAATCAAAGGCAAGATGAATGACCTGGAAGGCCTTGCTGAGCCAGGGGTTGAGAGCTCCAACGAGGTATTTTTCATCTCCGTCATGGGTTTTTGCCATTTCTTTCTGGATCCTTTTCACTTTCTAGGTACTATAGTTCAGCAGCCTCCAAGTTTATAATTAACAGAAGGATAGTGTAAATACTCCAGAGGCCAAAGGGCACGTTTTAGTGATTGTGCTAGTGGAGAAGGCAACTTGAACAGAATAAATATGCCCCACAATTAATGTGATATTAGCAACCTTCACGGTTACCTTCTATACAAGTAACTCAAGCACTGATGAACTCTTCATCTGATGTCACACACAAATGATAGACTTATTGTACATTTGTGTCACCATGCTGAGCTTTAAAAACCTATGGCTTTGTTTTCTTTTGAAACTCATCTACTTTTTGATTTGCATTGCTGCAAGGACACCCTGTGGTTCTGAGATATTGTCCATTTGTTTATCCACAGTGACAACACTGCCTCAGGACCACTCAGTACCCGAAAGCCTATATCATTCAGCTGAGGCTAACTGAGGTGATTGGAGGAAGCCTTGTCACCTGAGGGACTCTAGGTCAAAGGTCTGTGGGAATGGCCTCACTACTAGACTGGTTCTGAGTTGGCCACACTCCACATTCTTCCCTTTGCCTTAGGTGTATGCCCTAGTCAAGCAAATTACTTACTAGTCTATGATCAGAGCCACTAAGCCTTTTCTAGAAGGTTCCAAATCTTGTCATGCATGCAATGATATTTGAAAAGGAGAGCGTATGTGTTCAACCAACAATGATTAAAAATGTGTACTAAAACGACCATGGAGAAATCCTCTGAATGGAAATATATCAAGATTGGCATTCATAGAAGGGCCTGTCAAATAGTAAGATGTGTGTGTGTGTGTGTGTGCGCGTGCGCGCGTGCACATACATACATACACACACACAATGTTGGAGGAAACAAGCATTACTGGGGTTGTGTGGGCTGTGGTTCACAGGCAGGGGTCATCTCTTAGGTAGTTGGCACATTTAAATTTGCATTTTCAGTAACACAAGTATTTCATCACACTCTTGAAACAACTTTTACCTTCCATTTAATTTAAAAAGGGGTTGCAGCAAGATTTGAGGAGAGCATGCATACTAATGTGGTCATGAACTCAATGCATAAATCTTGCTCTCAATTCAGTGAGTACACATGCAGTCATCTGATACATTCATTCAGATCTTTCTTTAGTGTTATTTCAATTCTCATCAGCAACCCACCAAGTTACTAATGCAGTTTTCAAGGAACACTGTGAGGCTGAACTTCTAGCCTACCTCCGAAATGAGACTGATAGTGCGAGGTCCACTCCATCCAGGGCTTGGATGCATATAGAAGGAAGGTAACTATTAGAGTGTTTTTAAGCCTAACTAGCCACTATGGTGTCCCCTTTGCTCATGGACTCAGAACAGGATGCAGAACAACTTAGAGCCACCTGTGTAGGTCAAGGTAAAATAATGTTGGAACCCCGAGCTCAGTGCTCCTGTTCTTGATTTATGGCATTGGTATTATCTCCCTGGATTCCTCCTTCACTGTCTCCTTTGGTAACACTGGAGCAACTTTATTATTGTAGGCACCTAGTTTCCCCATTCTAGGATGCCTTCAAAAAACTGTTTTCAAGTCAATGGATCACAAAGCACCCCATATACTGGCTTGTTATTTGTTGTGAAATTTTCTCCCAGTCTATGAAGTCACAGTTATATAGATTGGAATGGGGACTGGTTGGGGAGCAGTTGGGTGTATGACCCCTAGAAATAAGCAATTGGAAAGAGTTAGAATGTGTTTTCTTTTATAGCCTATTTTACAAATTTACTAGGAATTTTTTTAAAACCACCTTTTCAACCCTGTTTTAATGAGCTGAGCTCAATAAAATGTACTGCAGGAAGATAGCAGGGGATTTTCCACAGGTGCACTCACCTGGATGCTCAGAGGATTATTAATTTTCTTTAATCTGTTCATCAACCCAGAGAAACAGCAAGATTTCTGAGCACAGAATTGCCTTCCCAACTTTCTCTTCCCCTAACATCCCTACCGCCACCAAATCTGGAAAACCAATTATCTGGGCTTTGGTAAATGCCATGTTGACAATCCTTATCTAATTGTAGGCTCATAGAAGGAGATGCTGAAAATGGAATTCTTCTGATCTACCTTCCATTCCACTTTTTCTTTTTCTTTTCTCTTTCCATGGCTTATCTCATGTTTAATCTTTAAAGTGAAGATAAATCTCTACAGGAAAAGCCAAATATCCCCTTAATACAAGTATTTACATTTGCTTAACCTTCCCATGAAAATAATTTCTATTTAGCTAAACAGCTTAACTATTAATGCTCACTGAAAGGGAATAAATGCAAGACTGCAGAAAGTGGGATGGCTGTGCCAATTTCCAGCTATAATTAAGGTTATACTGTACCAGAGTCACCATGATGTTGAATTAGTCTTCCCTGTGATGGATTGAGCTTGGGTTATGTATTCAGAATGTGCAGCTTATTAAGAATGTATCACTGCTGCCTTTCCTGCTAACAGATCCCATTCACACTCACTCTTCTTGCACTGGCCCTGAAGAACCAAAATAAGTCCATGGTAATGCAGTCAGAAACCTGCACAGTCGAGAAGCCTAAAGAAAACACTGATGTTTTACAGCTTCCAATGAGCCACTAAAACCCCCTTGTTTTCCTAAACATACATGTATTCTAGCCAAACATCACCTTCAGAGTTCTAGTAAATTTTCTTCCTTCTCTTGACCACATGACCTATAGGGAAAATCAATCTATCCACCTTTTTTGAGGTTCCTTCTGTCTACTCCCCAAGTCTGGATATCATCCAAGAGCAAGTGCCTAGATACCTCCTCCATCCAGCCCACTAGTCACACTAATCTGAATGCCTCACTGTAGTTGAGAACACCAGCACCTTTGGTATACTTTGGGGGTTTGTGGTCTCAGAAGTCAAATGAATTTGGAATGTTTTCCCACATCTCTAACCAGTGCTTGGCTTGTCATGGGAAAGCAAAGAAAAGGAAGACTTGATGTGGCTGTGTTATTCCAGACATCTGCACTTCCTTGTCTCCTTTTTTCCGCATCAACCAAAAGCAGGATTTCTTTTTTTTTTAAATAAGAACAATGCAGTGAAAGTGAGAATGGCTGAAATTCTGCGAAGCATTCCCTAGGGACTTCCAAAATAAATGCATCAACATTCTTGTTTAGCACCACCTGCAAGAAAATCCTATGGTCAGCGTTCAGGCTCAATAATGTAAAAATGAAAATTATTAGTTGGGAAATGGGTTTCAGGATCAGGTCCACGGAGGATAACCATAAACAACAGAATCATCCCCTTGTGGAGATAAAGTCTTCAGAATACCTTACCAGCGTGCTATATTTGGAATTCATGTATTAGCTTCATTCCTCTTTGAGTCACACTCATCCTTTTAAATCAAATAGCTTTCAAATACAAGCTCAACTTTGTGAATTATGGAAATCTACAACTAGTTTTTCCCAGCCAAAGTTTCTCTGGAGAGTTAGGGATCATAGAAAATGATTCAAGTGACTATTTTCTAAATACTCCCAAGGAAATGTACTTAGTGATACTGTTCTAGATACAGAAAAAGTAAGCTAATTTATCACATGCAATGGATACCTTAGGCTAGGACTTAATTCTCCAGCATATCTTGAGAAAATCTGCTAGAGGCGTCAAAGAGCATAGAAATGTAATAATAAACTAATTTGAATATGGTCACAATATCTTTCTCAAATATTATAGTGTCATGACCACCACTATTACAACTACCACTAGTAATAGATGAAGAGTAGCTTTCATGTGCTGAACTATGGAACTATGTTCCAGTCACTGTTCTGGACATTTAAACCTCATCTGATCATTTAAACAACATTATAGCAATATGAAATAAGCATTTGACAAAGAGCTTGTTTGGCAAAAGTCAAATTTGAACTCAGTTTCTCTTTGACCCTTAACCGCCAGGAGGTAGGGGGAAATAGGGGAAATTATTTTCCTGAGAAAGATTTTAAGGAGTGGTAAAGTTAGGGAACTGACAGAATGTAGAGGTCAATCCTTTCTAGGAGCAAGAAGAATGGGGAAGAGTTAAAATTGGAATATAGATCATGAGTTCAAAGCCAGCCTCAGCAACTTAGCAAGGCCCTAATCAATTCAATTTAGAGATCATGGGACAAGGTCTCTAAACCTAAAAAAAAAATATATATACAAAAAAGGGCTGAGGATGTGGCTCAGTGGTTCAGTGCCCCTGGGTTCAATCCCCAGTACCCCCCCAAAAAAATGAAATGGGATGGAAGATGGTTGGTTAATGACCACAACCAAAAGATTAAGGCACAAAAAGGGGGAAAATGCCATAAAAAGCACTGGGACCCCAAAGCCAGAAACCAATGAGATTCAGACTCTACAGCAATAGTCCAAATGAAAATCAAAGGAGCATTTTAAAATGATAAGTAGATCTAAGTTCTTCCCTTCAAGAAAGGTATAAAGATTCACTTTTATGCTAAAGAATTAAGTCATTATACTATAGCAATGCATGTGTACCCATGTTTATAGAAGCACAATTCACAATAACAAAACTATGAAACCAGCCTAGTTGTCCATCAGTGGATAAATAGATCAAGAACATGTATTATATATACACCATGGAGTTTTAGTCATTCATAAAGAGTAATGAAATTATGTCAGTTGCAGGAAAGTGGATGGAACTTGGGAACATTGTGTTATGTAAAATAAGCCAAATTCAGAAAGTCAAAGGTCCTGTTTCCTTTCATATGTGGATGCTAGCGAGAAAAGAGGAAAATAAAAGTGGGAACAGGAATCTCACGAAAATCAAAGGGAGATCAGTAGAGGAAAAGGACTAGGGGAAGGGAGAAGGGGAGGGAAGGGGAAATACTGGGAAGTGATATTGGCCAAATTACATTGTCGTATTGTGTGCACTTATGAATGTGTAGCAACATTATGTACAACCATAATGCGCCAATTAAAATATGGGGAAAAAAGAAAAGCATTGTATTAGTCAGCTTTTTCACTGCTGTAACTGCCTTCACAATTATAGAGACCAGTACAATGATAGAGAAGAAAGAGTTTATTTGAGGGCTCACAGTTTCAGAGGTCTGAGTCCATAGAAGGCTGGTTCCATTTCTCAGGGCTCAAGATGAGGCTGAACATCATGGTGGAGTGTGTGACAGAGGGAAGCAGCTCACAGAATGGTGATCAAGAAGCAGAGAGAGAGAGACTCTACTCTCCAGATATAAATATATACCCCAAAGCCACTCCTTAATTCCACTCCTCTAGCCATATCCCACCACTTGGGTTACCACTCAGTTAATCCCTATCAGGGGAGTAATTCACTGATTGGGTTAAGACTCTTAGAACCCAATCATTTTTGCTCCAAACCTTCTTGCATTGTCTCATGTGAGGTTTTGGGGGACACCTCACATCCAAACCATAAGAAGTAAAAAGATTGGAACAACTGAAGGGGATCAGAATATACATACTACCCTAAGATATAACCTTGTGATATTGATTATTGTGATCTGAAGGCAACAGAAAAAAGAAAACAGAAGGACTCTGACTTCCCCTTTACTACCTAAAAGTAGGGCATAAATTTCCCATAAGAAAAGTGTCCTTTCTGTACCAGGAGGAGAACATCTTATCAATGGAGTCAGGGGTCAATGCTGAGATGAATCTAGGCAAATCTACTAAAATAACTCTTATCATCCACTAGCCTCCCTCTGTATATTTTCTAGAACCTTCCCATGCTTCATTGTCCATAACACATCCAACTTTTTCTTTTGTCTTCTCACACGCCCTTGATTTATCATTCCTTGTTAAAATGGTATATAACCTCTCAGGTGTATCCACTTTGGGGTCTCCACATAAAACATTATCATCCAATATAACTGGTTAACCTTTCTCTTGAAGACTGTCTTTTGCCAGTTTAGTCCTCAGGCCCAGCTACAGAACCTAAGTGGATAAAGGATAAGCTTTTCTCCCCACACATCTACATTCTTTCCCAACCACTGCCTACTCCAGCCTTCTTTTGATGCCCACGAGAGAGTGTCTGTAATGTGCCTCTTCAAACACAGAATGTGGGGATAAAGAAGAAGAAAAGAATCAGGCTATGTCCCTTAAAAACCATCGAAAGTAGCACAATCTTTTTTTTTTAAGAGAGAGTGAGAAGAGAGAGAGAGAGAGAGAGAGAGAGAGAGAGAATTTTTAATATTTACTTATTTATTTATTTTTAGTTCTCGGTGGACACAACATCTTTGTTGGTATGTGGTGCTGAGGATCGAACCCAGGCCGCACGCATGCCAGGTGAGCGCGCTACCGCTTGAGCCACATCCCCAGCCCCAAAAGTAGCACAATCTTGACTTAGAACTGACTGAAGTTGAAAGCAATGTTCAAGATAAAAGTTCATAGCTACAGCACTGATATTTCCTTCATGTCTAACAATTTCTTATCTGTTTTTCTCCCGATCTTATTTCTAAAATTTGAAAGATGTATAGAATAAACTAATTTATTTTTAAATTTATTTATTTATTTATTTGTTCTAATTAGTTACACATGACAGTAGAATGCATTTTGTTGTTGTTGTTGTTGTTGTGGTGGTGGTGGTGGTGGTGGTGGTGGAAGTGCTGGGGATTAAACCCAGGGCCTTGTGCATGTGAGGCAAGCACTCTACCAACTGAGTTATGTTTTCAGCCCAGTAGTAGGATGCATTTTGACACATCATACATAAATGGAGTATAACTTCTTATTCGTCTGGTTGTACATGATGTAGGGTTATACAGCTCATGTAATCATATATGCACATAGAATAATAATGTCAGATTCATTCTACTATTCTTCCTACTCCCATACCCCTTCCCCTCCCTTTAGACCCCTATGTTTAGACCAAAATACCACTATCCTCCACCCCTCCCTTATTGTGAATTAGCATCCTCATATCAGAGTAAACATTAAGCCTTTAGTTCTTTGGGATTGGCTTATTTCACTTAGCATAACATTCTCCAGTTCCATCCATTTAGTGGCAAATGCTATAATTTCATTCTTCTTTAAGGCTGAGTAATATTCCAGTGTGTACATATACCATAGTTTCTTTATCCATTCATATGTTAAAGGGCAGCTAAGTTGCTTCCATAGTTTAGCTATTGTGAATTGAGTTGCTATAAAAATTGATGTGGCTGTGTCACTGTAGTATGACTAATTTCTAAAGAAAATAAAGCATTATGCTCTGAAAGTCAAAATCAAATGCTCTAGATGGAGACATTCATATGAAATATCTGCTTGCTTTCATTTTTTAAAACTGTTTCAATGGTAGAGTGGATCGGTTTGATGCTGAGAGACTCAGGTTGTACTTGTTTAATGTTCTGCAAAACACTGGACTTCACAGTGTTAGATATCAAGGACATAGCATTTTTCTTTGTGTATATTTTATTGGATGTAAGACTTCATAAGATGCATCATTATTTTGTGTATCTAACACAAAAGAACTGACAAAGAAAGAGGTGTTATTCAAACTATAAGCAACCACTAAGTGTAAGTGACATTTGATTTTAGAGATGTTTATGTGAGGGAGGATGGGACATGCCTGAAAAAAAAATGAAACCTGGCAACTTCTTGCCCTTGACTGTACCTGAGGGAGTCTGGGGGCTCCTATACAAAATCCTACTGTCTGCTTACTGCTTACTAGAATATTCCTGCTGAAAGACATAACACCATTGTTTTCTTCTTCCTGCTTCGAATTAAGTCTCAGTCCTATGAAAACTGAGAATTGTGGTCTGTAGGTCTTGGGCATTCTTCAGGGAAATCAGCACAGGTCTAGGCACAAAGTGTTCAGTCACTGGCTCCCTAGTTTACAAAGCACTCCACACTAAAGCAGCAAGTTCTCTGCACCACCTGACCCATGCCACACTCATGAGAGAGGCAGGCAGGAATGATTACCCACACTTCACAAAAGCACAGGACAGGGATGGCGGCCACATTAAGTAGCTTCACATGCCCAGTGTCATACCATGAGCAAATGGTGTTGCTGTCGGGAAAGCCTACAATTTCCACCTCCCAGAAACATTCTTTCTTTTTTTTTAATGTTACCTATTTCAACTTCCAGAATGAAGTACCAAGCCTAAAACTTCTATATCATGTTTTCCAACCATCAGGAGACCAGGGAGCACCCTGAACTCCTGATATCAGTACCCCAGCTCTGTCTGTGTGAGGATGCCTAGGAAGTCAGAGCCACTCCCTCTGGGATGTTACTCCCACCTCTCAGCCAGTCTTTTCTTCCTCCACTGTGAAGCTTCCCCACCTCATGACCCAGGAAGCAAAGAGAGTTCAAGTCATGGGTTTAAGATTTTTATTCTTTTTGGGGGGAGGCAGGGGTGTGCCAGGGATTGAACTCAGGATCATTCAACCACTGAGCCACATCCCCAGCCCTTTAGAAAAAAGGGCTTTTTTGTATTTTATTAGAGACAGGGTCTCACTGAGTTGCTTCTTGCCTCTCCATTGCTGAGGCTGGCTTTAAACTTGCGATCCTCCAGCCTCAGCCTCTCGAGCCACTGGATTACAAGTGTGTGCCACCATGCCTGGCAAGATTTTTATTCTCTACTTGAGTATTTTCTAAAATAAAAAACACATGCACACATACACACCCTAACATTTTAAGAAAAACAAATCTCAGATCTTTGAAGACCTGGTTTCTCCTGGTTGAAGTGCAGAAATGATGGCAACAGCATAAAAACACTATGATTTCATGACCCCAATATGCTTCTCTCTCTGAAAGGGTAAAAAAAAAATTAACACATGATCTTTTCACTGCTTGTTCCTTGCCATACAAGGGGAGCTTCACCAGCAGAAAGCAGAGCATTCGACTTACAGAAAATTTAGGAAAAGAAGATCTTTCAGGGGATAATTCTTCCTTGAGTCAAACCCCTTCCACTCCTTCCCATTTTTTTTAAATCAGAAAATAAAGGATTTATTTTTTCCTCAAAGGGGGACCAGCAGGATCGTGGCATCTCGGGTGCCTCACTGTGAGGATATGCTGTCTTTCCCATTAAATAATAAAATATGCTCTAGAGTCTCAAGACTCCTCAGACCCAGGGGACATTAAACCAGGCTCATCAAGCACCACCCATGTGGAAAGATATGAATATATTTTACCTGACGCACACATATTTCCTCTGCAGCTGCCTGGGAAGCCTTGCTTCCTTATGGGCTCAGCTCACTCCTTCCCAAATAAGACAAAAGGGAGGAAGAAAGGGGGAAAGAGAAAAGGATAGGTCTTATTCAAAATTGTGGGAAAAAGGGATTTGTAATACATGCAAAGATTCCAGCCTGGATGATCGTGTCAAATTCTTAATCAAATAGCTCCCTTTTTATTTGAGGTATTATTTTGTTTTATTTTTACTTGTTAGATGAATTTTTACATAACCTTATTTGAGTTGCTGTAGGCTGAGCTGGTGGTCATTTCATGTTCGATTAATTGGGAATGATCAAATGTTTTCTATCATGATTTCATGTCTCATCTACTTTGGTCTGAAAGCACCCAAACCTTGCCCTGCTAGAGGACTTGTTGAGGCTTATATGTTGAAGCCAAGTAAAGATACAAATCATGAATTCCATTGCAACACCCACTAATTGTCAGATTTTTTTGTGGAAGACTCTAATTAAACCCCGTAGGAAAAGAACACCAAGCAGTGGAAAAAGAAAAATCAGTCACTTAAACAACTCTGCTGAGAGCTTAAAATAGACACATAAAAACATCCTAAAAGTAGTGTTATTATTGTTGTTGTTGTTGTTGTTTTCCAGGCAAAGATAAGAAAAATCAGGAATAGAGTAATGTTGGGCTAGATAATCATATTCTAAGCATCTGAAAGGTAGCATCTATAAAAACTTTATGAGATGCGCTAAATTTATTCCAGACAAAATCTTCATCGACTGACTGCCTATTAGATTGTCTTTACTGTCTTTCTTTATTTATAGAGCTGTCAAAGGAAGATTCCTCATGCTCAACCAATCATGGAAGATTCTTTAAAGACCCAAGAGAAGAAAGAGATTGGTACATCAACCTAATTCATGTAGATGAAAACCCCTCCTCCATCTCCAAAAAAAAAAAAAAAAAGTTAAAAAGACAATCTTTTCTGAGACGCTCCTTGACAGGACAAATGACAACCACCCTGAAACATAACATATACTTCTCAAAATAAGAAAAAGCACTAAACTTGTACCACAAAATCCTCATCACAAAATCCTCCTGAGATCAGAGAACGCAGAAGTTCCTCTCTACCCAGACAAAATGTCTTTCTCACAGAGGCAAATGTTAAGAGACCTCAAAATCATACTTTGTGATTGAGGTATGCCAGGATTCGGAAAGTCAACTCTCAAATTTTATACTCATGGTGGGTGTGGTGGCACATGACTGTAATCCCAGTGGCTCTAGAGGTTAAGGCAGGGGGATTACAAACTTGAGGTCGGCTTCAGCAAATTTGCGAGGACCTAAGCAACTTTGTGAGAACCTCTCTTAAGATTTAAAAAAAGGGGGAGAGCAGGAATGTGACTTAATGGTGAAGCACCTCTAGGGTCAATCCCTAGTACCTTAAAAACAATAAAAATTGTTATTCATGCCTCAACAACACTCACAAAAGTCAGGATCAAAGCCAAATCAAAGATACTCATCTCTTATGCTTTCCTACCTTGGACATGGCTGGGGTGCCACAAGGTGTCTGAGTGGAGAACTGGATCAATGCAATCTTCTGGGTACCATTTCCCTCCTGCCTTGTCAAGCAGCAGGACAGTGTCCTGTGAACTTTTCTCATGCTACTCAACTTCCTTCTGAATGGGTACAAAACATCATATGCCTTGGGTTTGCAAAATACCATCTTCCCCATACCTGCATATGAGCTTTCTATGTGGTTTTAAAACACACTGAGCTCTCCAGATCTGGATGGTCTCACCTTCCAGCCTGACCTACCTCACAATCATGGAAGTCCATTCTTTCCTTCTTCCCCCAGCTTCATGGAAGAAAGCTCCCTCCTCCTGTGCTAGAATAACACTTGAGGTTCAGCTTCATCAGGGCCAGCACCATCTGTCACTGAGCAATGGAATCCTCCTCTCTCTCCTAACACATTCCCTTCTGCATGTAATATAACAGATCTCTCACACAGTAACAACTTCACCCATTCTCTCTAGGTTGTATTTCTTACCATATCTCTCACCCTACAAACCAATCATATTTCATAGTTTTTTTTGGAAATAAGTGGGTATGCCACAACAATCTAGCTATTATTCACTTTTTACGAATAGGGTTTTTGTTCAGGTCACCAATGCCCTTTATATACCACATCATAGAACTCCTTACCTTTCCCCTTTTAGCAATCTTTGTCTGGAGGTGGGAAGCTGGATACTTTACACTCCTCTTCTGTTGTAAACTCTCTCCTTTGAAATCCACAAGTTCTTCTCTTCTATTTCTGCTTCTGTTCCTCTGGTTACCTGAATATAAATTAGGAGGCTGGGCTGTCATTAGATCATCTGCTTGCTTAGGAACCTAAAATGACCCTATATTTCTTCCCATTTGCCCCCTTTTCCACCCAGAAAATTTGACAACTGATAACCATTCCCCATCTGGAACATTAACATCTCTTTCAAGGCTCTACCACATCTTTGTTGATGCTCAAAATCATTGTCACAGAGAACATAAATTCCATTTCATTGATTTTAAATTCATAGGAGAATTTAAAGAGAGGTAAAGTAAATTTAAAGAGAGGTATAGAGAAGTAAAATAACAGCAAATTACTTTTCTAAGAGCTCAAGTTGATAGGAGAAGGAGAGGAAGAAGACAATCAAGACAAACATTCTCTAGCCTTCAAGTTTTCATTTATCACAAGTTGGATGATAATTGTCCTTCCTAGTTTTTATTCGGAGAGAGCTTTTATACATCTCTTCCTCACACTCCCTTCTGAGGCATAGTGTAATTGTTTGATTGGTTTATCTGTCAAAGTTTTCCCATCATCTCTCTTTGAACACCTGGTGAGTCTTCCCTGTGTACCATGAATTCATTAACAAATTGACCCTCAGGAAAAATAAAGAGTGTATAAAGGCATAGAAAAGACAAGAAAATGAGAATTCCTTGTATAAATATGGGCATTTTTATATCCAGCAGTACAACTGGGGCAGGAAGCATGAGCATAAGACAAGACACCTGTTTCCAGTGTTGTTCCCAGTTGTTGACCCCGTCTAGGGTCAAATATCCAGCATTAAACAAGCTGAGAGCTTGCAGTGGACCCATGCACACCTTTTCAAAATTTGGATTAAGGAGGGAGGTGTTTGGGCATAAAGAACGAGGCCAGGTGGTCATCGAGCTATGCCCTTCTCAAGAACCTAAAATGACTATTTCACACTGACTAAAGATGTTCAACAAATACACCTGGACTTTCTGCTTTAAACTTTAGGCATATCCCTGAGACTTCTGATGGCCAATGAAATACAAGTGAAAAATATAAGGTGGCACAATTCAGGTGGAAGCCATTCATGCCTCCGTGCAAGTCACTATATTCTCTGATTTGTCTTCTGCCACGGCCATCAGAAGCACTGCAGAAGGGGTGCTCATCAGCAGGCATCCCGAGGTGAGATAATGCAGAGAAACAATCCCAGCCAACCTGCAAGGAATATGGAGTAGAGGCAAACTAGCATTTTTAAACACAGTGTATCTGTGTCTATGTTGAATAGTACACGTCCATCAAATCTAGCATCCTCAATCCCAACTAATTAGCTGTCTTGCTAGCTTTTGTATCCCTGTCTGTTAACATGCTCCAACATGAAGCTCTCAGATGAAGGGAAGTGGATTCATTTTCTATTGCAGTGTAACAAATTACCATGAATTTAGCAGCTTAAAAGAACACCATTTCATATCTAGTTTCCGTGGGTCACGAGTCCAAGCACACCCTAACTGGGTCCTGTGCTCAGGGACTCCCAAGCCAACAATGAAGGTGTCAGAAGAAGAGGCTGTGGGAGAGGGGGGCACACAAGGGAGGAGTGAGAGAAGGAGGCGAGGACTGACCTCTGCATGAAATATTGAGATGTGGGTTTCTGAGCATCCTAACTTTCAAGTAGAGATTGTGCTTTGAGTTTTTGTTTGTTTCTTTTGCTTTTATTTCTCTGTCCTTAAAATATCTATTTGGGCTTTTATTGCTCAAAAGCAGAAAAGTCATAAGACTGAGTTTTATCCAGTGGTAGGGAAAATGATTCCTTTGTGAACAGGCTCAAAGGACGAGGTAGGAATGATCATAAGGTTACTTTTAGGATTCTGCTTCATGAGTCCTGTTTGTCCATGGAAATGTTCTTCTATGGCACATCTGTCTCTTCATGTGGTTGGGAATTCCATCAGGAATGCACTCCACCAAACAAATCTTCAAGAAATACTTGTTAATTTTAAAGTCCAAGGTCTTGGATTAGTAACAGTCTTATGAGCTTCACTGAGAACCAAGATATAGTATTTCTTTCTTTTCTTCTCTGAGGTGAAAGAAACAGGGCAGAGTTTAGCAACTCCACGCATGTGCATGTGCACACACACACACACACCCTTAGGTCTTCTTGGAAGGAGGGAACTCAATTCCTAAAACTCCGTGTGAAGTCATTTTCTTCTCCTGCAGACAACTTCTGGATCTCTGATTCAAGCCTTGCTGAGCCTCTGTCTAGTGACCCAACTCTGAATCTAAACAAGAATTTCTGGGGAGGGAGATAAAAGGGGATTTCAAAGTAGGAACCAGAAATGTCATACAAATACGCTAACTGTAAGTCAGATTGTAAAATGGCAATCTAGTTAACACATCTCAACAATTTCTTTAAGGAGTGAACAAAGAAAGGAAAGTCGGTGTTTCAGGTACCCATTGAATGTGTTGTACTGGGTTGTCTGGTATAAACAAAAAAGACCCATACCTATGATTGATTCAGTGGAAGAAATAAACAATAGGCTAATTCAGCACTCACAAATAATTTAAGAAGAAAGTCTGTTTCAAAAAATATCACAAAGGAAATATATGCACACAAAGCCAGATTAAGTCATGGGTATGCATATGTATATGTGTTGTGTGTGTGTGTGTATATGTATCACCACACACATAGCTATAAACTCGTTTTATATGGCCCCTTCCACATTCGATATACCGTTGAAAAAGAGGAAAAATCAACTAGTGAAATTATCCTTGTTTCTGAAATGCAAATTTGTATTTCCAGTTACAAATAGGGCCACGCCCTCTGTTCTACTTTTGTTTGGTGTGTACATTTGTTTGGTATTTTTTGGCAGCAAATCCCGACCACTTCATCTCAGAGACGCTGCCACGTGGCATCATAAAAAGTAAACCCTATTGATTCTTTCATTAAGTGGCACTCTAGGAAGGCACTTCCTGGTACAAGAATGCAGGCAGAGCTGGCCTCCAGAGCTGCCCATTCATGGGGCCTGCCTGAAGCTGGGGAAGTTTTCCGGTAAACTCCTAACAGTGGCACTCACTTTGAGCAGAACCAAGCATCATCTGTCAATCACATCCCCTTGCATTGAGAAATCACAGCGGAAGAAAAAAGTGGAAAGTGATCTTGGATAAAGTAGGGGACTCATTGGAGAAGAAGAACTAAGGGGCAGATTTATGTGTTTTATGAATTATCAGGAAAAAAATCCCTTGAAGTGGAGCTGATAAAATGACACTGTTATGGGAGAGGAATGAGTCTGAGGTATGAGAAAGAGAAGAATATATTATGCATATTAATATTCCCATTAGAAGTCCTCAAATGTGCCTCTCTTACATTGGAGCCTCAAAGGAACTTGTGTCGCAAACTGGACTTGAACAGGCTCCCTGGTGAATCACAGTCTTCTAAAAGATGATAAATTACTGTCTTCCAGGAAAAGAAATAAACTTCAAAGGGAACATTTCCCAAGAGTAAGGATTTAGAGGTTAAATAGCAATAAAAATTAATTAAGTGAAAAATGTTTACAAAGTCTTGATCCAGGAAGAAACCATGTCTTTATAATTTGTCATTTACTAAAACGAAACTAAAACTTAGCCAATGGATTGAGGAAAGGAAGTTAGGAGACTGACAACGCTGGGCATGTGATAGGTCTTCATTCCATCTGAGTGCCTGCCATGATATCGTACCAAGGTCATGTGCTGATCAGAGAACAGAAATAAATAATGAAAGAGTTACACCAAGAAAGAACTGCTCTAAGGATGCACTTCTCCATTTAATTCTCCATCCACAACTATAAATAGGCTCTTTTATTATCCTCATCTGATAGGTGAGGAAACTAAGATTCAAGGAGTATAAAGAACTCACCCAAGATCAAGTACATATCAATTGGTGGGACCAAGTCCAGGGCTCATCTTAGCCCAACTCCAGAGACGATGCTTTCCATCCTAACAGCACACTGTGAATCTGAGTTGTGTGAGACTTTCAGTTTCAGTGGGACTGGAACAAGGACAGTGAAAAGGAAGGGTCACAGATGAGGTGAAGTATTGGTATGAACAAAGGAGAGTGAATGCCAAACTCCTCAAATATGCTGTAATCATGATGCATCCCTGCCATTGTACAGACTGATTCCTCTGGAAGAAAAGCCTTCCTGTTTTCTTCCTTCTGACCCCTGCCTTCATCATGCAAGTGGACACTCCATGGCCTTTCTCCAGTATCACTCCTTCTGTGGATGCTTCTCATCTACAGTATGTTGTATCACAGAGCAGGCTTTGGATACCTCTGTCATTCAACCAAGAATCTCTCTCCAGGGAAGAACACATATATAGGTTAATCTTATTTAAATTGCCCTAGCTCTTACCATAGTATTAGCACAAAACAAGCATCAATAAAATAAATTAATAACTAACTAAGAGCACACGAAAATTTCATTTTATAATGAAACAACTAATCTTTGCAAACAAAAGTAACATGAGAAGTAAAATCCAAAAATAGCACTTAGGGTCAGATCATAGAAGTTCTCTTAGTCCATTTTCTGATGCTAGAGCAAAGCACCTGAGACTGGGTAATTTATTATAAACATAAATTTTTTGGTTTATGAGGCTAAAAATTCCAAGAGCGTGGTGCCAGCATCTGGTGAGAACATGTGTCAGTCCATGGAGGAAGGTGAAAGGGTGAGGGAGACAGATGACAGACAGATAGAAGCAAGAGAAGCCACACCCACAGTAACTCACCACCCTTGTGATGAGAGTATTAATCCATTCATTCATCCCTCATGACCTAATCACCTCCACCTCTTAACATGGCTGCAGGGGGTATTAGATGGCCAACAAAAGAACTTTGAGGAACATATAACAGAGGACATTCAAGTCACAAACAGTGGGGAGACTGTGTAGACATTAATCCCAAGAAATACCATGCTCTGCAGTATTTGGTGAGGTAGACCTTGACTACACCGTGGCTGAGAAGGAGATAACCAATAAAGAGCTCAGAGTCACTAGTGCTAAAATTAAGTTGACTTTACCTTTTCTTGAGATTATACATAAGGAGAGTGGACTTGAATGTCACCCAGTCCTAGGTTCAAATCCTGAATATAGATATTTTTAATAGGTGGATAAAATAGATAATTTAGGAGAAGTTATTGTTTATTATATTAATTACCCTTTTGATCTTCGTAACTATGAAAACTGTTCTATTATTATCTTTATTCTACAGAAAGGTTAAATGACTGACACCTGGTCACTCAGCCAGCAAATGGAGGAGGCTGGACTAGAGATCCCTGGAAATCTCTCTTCTGAGCTAAGGATCTCTACCATGATACTATGCTGATACCTTGGCACCTCAAAGGCATCTCAAACTTAATATTCCCAAAAGATAACCCGAAATTTCTCCCATACCTCAAACTTACTCCTTTGCAGCCTGTACCATCCCAGCAAATATTACCATGACCTACCAATTGCCAAAATAAACAAAAAACAAGTTAAACTCCTCACTCATTCTTTTTTTTCCATTTTTTAATTTGTTTTAATTAGTTACACATGATAGTACAATGATCTTGACATATCATACATTTGAATCAGACGGCATATAATTTCTCTTTTTCTGAGTGTACAGGTTTCAGAATTACATTGTTCATGCAGTCACGTATATACCCACAGCAATAACAATGTCTATTTTATATCACCCCATTTCCTACCTAACCACCAGCAAGCTCTGTCAGTCTAAAAATGCATCTCCAACCTGCCTGCAAATCCTCTAAAGCCCTATCAATCCCAATGGCTTCCAGATTATTTGCCCCTTTCCTTGCCCAGGACAATCTATTCTTGACATAACAGCCAAAGCAATAGTCTAAAAATTATAATAAGTCACATCACTGTTGAAAACACACCAGTGGCATCTGTTACTTCTCTGGGTCCTGACCAGTGGCATTTGATCTTTTCATTCCCTATCATGTTCTGCTTTTCATAACTGGTTTCTCATTAGTGAAGTCACAGCTACTGTCACCTCCTGTGAGAGGCCTTCCTTGACCACTGTGTCCCCCTGCAGGAACTAGCAATTACATCCCATAATCTCCTTTAGAACTTTTGTCTCCAACTAAAATGTCTCCTTTTTTTTTGTCTACTATTACATATATAGGTCTTCCATCAGAATTACATTCCCTAAAAGTGGTGGTCTTTCTCCTTCTTTTATCTCTTTATACTCAGTAACTAGAACTGTGTCCAGCGTATGATAGATGATGAATGAACATTTGTTGAATAAATGAAACAAACACTGTCCCTGCTCCTTACTCTCTGTGTAATATAAAACAGATGATTCAATTCTGTAAAATCCACCCTGTAGAGTATTCATGAAATGGATATGATATGAGGTATATGATATACATACACAGTACTCTGCATGTCAAGAGTTAATTCCTTTTTGTCCTCTCTCAAACACAGAATGCATATTCATGTATTACTATACTATATTATTTATTCCACTGTTTGCTTCTGTTACCAATAATCACCCCTCCTGCTTAACCAACAGTTCCCCAACATGATGCTCCATTATGCCTCTTTTCATATTGTCTGAAACAGCACAGGGAAAAAAGGTGCTCCTGGGGTTGGGTCATGTGATCAAAAAAGCAGATTTTGCTAGTCAAAAGTGTCCAATAAAAATGGGAAGTTGCTTCCTAAATGTCTCTGGAAGTCTGTGGTTTAGCTCACAATATCTTAACAGATTAAGTTAATGCAAATAGCAGATGTATTTTGTAGCAAGAAGACAAATGTTCGGCAGAATTAAAGTTATTCATGTGTAGTCACACTGGGAATATTTGCATGATATTTTGCTAATTGCTCCAAAATCTGACTTGTAGCAAATAAACAAATGGAGAAAAAAAATAAAACAGTAAAAAATTAGCCCTAGGCCTCTCTGGTTTCTCTTTTAAGCTTTCAATGTCTTTCTTCAACCACTCAACTCTTTGCTCTGAAAGCCCAGTGGCATTTCCCAGTCTCCCAGGCACTTTTTTGGACCCGTTACCTGAATGAAGATACTCACAGTTTTTCCCTAGTAACGAGATGTCCTCCAAAAGCATTTGATATATTTTCCCTCTTCAAGTCCCAGAGCCCTCTTTGGACGTCAAATCTGTCTGCTTAGATTTCCTAACTACAGGATCCTATTGATGGATTACATTAACGTAGTTTAAATTTGTCAAGTTTTCTTAAAATATTTCAGATGAGTTTCTTTTGTTGTTGTTGTTTTTTTGTTAGTTTGTTTTTGTCAATATAGATGAGGTGTACTATTTTCTGAGAGCTGCCTTTAAAAAGTACCTCAAGTTGGGTGGCTTAAAACCAGAGAAATTTATTGTCATTTAGATCTTAGTCTGAAAACAGGGTAGTGAAGGATTGTTCTTTTCTGATGTCTCTGAGGAATGATCTAACCTGTGGATTTCTTGTGGCTTCTGATGACAGCTGCCAATCCTTGTCATTCACTGGTTTTTGGACACATCACCCTTGGGTGCATTTTCCCCCACCTTCACATGGCATTCACTCTGTGACTCTGTCTTCACATCATTGTCTTCTTATAAGAAAATCAGTCATATTGAATTAAAAGTCTACCTCTCATTTCAACTAATTAGCTCTACAATTACCCTACTTCCAAATAAGGTCACATTCTGAGGTACCAGGGGTTAGAATTTTGACTTTTTTTTCTGGAGGAAATACAATGTAACGCATAACATTAAAGATCTCCAAACTTTTATGGATATAAATACCTACTAAAATTGAAGTATGCATACACTTCAATGTGTCTTTCTGTGATTATATATAATATGCATGCTATATATGTATAATAGACTAACCTACTAGTTTTTCATATGCATTATAAAGAAAACATAAAAATGAAAACTTAAAAAATGAGAAAAAATTAGAAGTGACAATGTTGTCACCTGTCCTCCTTTTTACATAGAACACTGCCTAAATAACTATGAAAGGGATAAATCTAACTCTGTGAGGGAGGGAAAATTCAGTAATGAAAGGAAAATGACTAGTCTTGAAAGATTCAATCTGGAATAAAACTGAAGATTTTGTAGTTAAATGCACATTCTAAGTTTAAGCTTATAATTTAAATCACCCACCATTTAATGGGTAGTAGAATGTTATTCTTAGATAATCATAGTCAACATTCTACTCATTCTATTAGAATTCTGGAAATAGGCAGGAGTCCAATCTGTTCTTCCTGTTTCCTTTCTTTCCCTCCAGAAAGTGACTTTTCATCAGTATATTTAATCATCATAAAAATCAGGGGTCCAAATGTGATAGCAAAAGACCTCAGAAAACTTAGTAGCACATGACCCAAAGGACTTGAGAAAAAGACCTCTTTACTCAGGGTATTAGTGTTCTCACCCAAGACAGGGTACCTATCTCAGATGATAATACCTTTCTCGGAGTCCCTGTGAGACCAAACATGACTCTAGAACAGAAGACAACACACCTTGAAGAACAAAATGTGTTACACTAACACCACACAGGGGCTCCCTTCATGGAATCATGTTAATATGTTGAATTAATGTTTTATCCAATTTTTCATTATTGGGACCAAAGTATCTAAAAAGAACAACTTAAGGGAAAAAATTATTTTGGCTCATGGTTTTAGAAGTCTGGTCCATAACTCAGTCCAAGATGAAGCATAGCATCATGATGAAAGGATGTGGCAAAGGAAAGTAGTTCAGGACACAGCCCAGAAGCAGATAGAGAGCTCAACTCATCAGAAACAAAATATAAAACTCAAAGGCACATGCCCAGTGACCTACTTCCTTTCCCACTCTTCCTGCCTACAGTGATCATCCAGTTAATCCATATCAGTGGATTAATTCACTGATTAGATTAAGGTTTTCATCACCTAATCATTACACTTCTGAAATTTCTTTCATTGTCTCACATATGAGCTTTTGGGGGGATACCTCATATCTAACCCAAAGAATCAGTAACATAATTAGGACCCCATGTCCAATCACACAACCATTCTGAACCTCCTTAGTACTGTGTGTATAAAATGGGGACAACAGAGCTCATTCTAACCATCTCAGAAGGAATTTAGAACAATAGAATGGGAGCAGGTGCAAGGAAATACTTTGTAATCCATAAAAGCATCCTTTGTTATTAAGCTATCATGTTTTCTTAGTAGTAGATTGAGAAAGGAAATGCAAGTTTCTAATTCATTAATTCACTACATGAAAGTCAAAATCAGTTTTCAGCTTCGAGACACCAGAAAAGGAAAGTTAGTGTCCCTTGGCTGATTATTGCATTATTTCAGATCCAACTCAGAAACATTAATAAGAAGGAAAGAACAAGAGCAGTAAGCTCAGGGTTGGGAAGCACTTTCATCACTGAGGGATAAAGCCATATTTAAACTAAAACTTCCAAGTAACAACTACTGTCTTAAGTTCTCAGGTGGTGGGTATCTAATAAAATTTTAGAGAAAATTAGAAAATGCCTGTCTTGTAATTATTCCTCATTGTGTATGAGCTCTGTTATCCAAGATTCTCATTCTCCCTCGTTTTCTTCTTGCTTGGTCTTTTCTTTTCTGAGCTTTATATTTTGTTTTAAGATTTTGGAACAAAGAAATATTGAAACAGACCTGGTTCCTCCCCAGCCATCCCTCCAAATAGAGACTTCCTCTGCTACAGGGACATCCAGGGGAAGCCACAAAGAGGACAGGTGACCTGAGAGGTCTCTGCTCCTGCATCACACACCATCAGAATGCCACCCAAGTGTGCACACATAGGGCTCCTCCAAATGTCTCTGTCTCATACAAAGAGCAACCAAGATCCAGTGCTCCTACCCTGGAGGTCCGGATTCCCTCTGGGAGCTCTTATGCCCCTTTGCTTCTCCAACCCAACATGCACCGTTGTCTTCATCACAAGCACCTTCATGATTCCTCTTCCCTTCCCCTCACATCCATCTCCAAGCTTTCTCCAAAATCACAGCTCCTCTGGAATCATCTCACCTATCTCACCTAACCCGAGACCCAGAATCCCATTTCAAAAGCCTCTGTCCTAATGTATAAACATTTGGGAGCAATCCCAATTTTTTCAATCCACCCTTCTATAATCAATCAAACAAACATCTGTCAAGTCTTCTTAAGCCCATGTATATATAGATACACAAACTAAAGTTACCCTCCTACAATCTAGCTGCCCTGTACTGTCCCATGGTCTTTGTTTACCAAATGAGCTTCAGTGTAACTCTTAATCCAATTTCTATCCTAGCTTAACACACACTCTGCTTCACATGTCCCTCAACAGACCCAGTTCTGAAAAACCACTTTCCATCTTAGAAGGCATGTTAGAAGGTGGTAAATATAGTATGTACTCAGTTTTGTTTCAGGGTAAAAGCAAAAGGCTTTGAATCTGATAGAATTGGAATCCTACCTTTGTACTGTAAATGCTTTGCATTTGAGAGTAAGCTATATCCTTTCCAAGGTTCTATTTGTTCATGGATAAAATAAGGGAAATACTCATCTCCTAGGATTTGTGGTATGTGTGTGTGTGTGTGTGTGTGTGTGTGTGTGTGTGTAGATCATATTCATGAGATGATATGCAAAACTCCAGATATACTGATAATATTCAGTTGGATCTTATACCCACTCTCCCAATTTGGCACAGCACTGAATGCAGATCTACAGCCAATGAACTTTTCTGATGACAAAGACAAAGTTAGGAAGGCTTTATATTAGAGGTTCCCAGCACTGAACAATTAATTCACCAGAGGAACTATAAATATTCCGAAGCCCAGGTCACACTGAAGACCTGCAAATGAGTCTCTCACTTGAGACCCAAAGTCCAAAAGATGAGGAATCCTGAGCTTGCCAACCTGAAAGATTGAAGTGAGAGAAAATTGACTCCAGAAGTGTTTAGTTCAATATCATTACACTATCAAAGAATTCCTCCTCCAAATTCCTTTCCACGCAGGTGGTAAATGTCTAAATGACCTGTTTTCAGTTAGCGTGCTTTGTTAAAAGAATTATTCATGCTAAATCCCATAGTGGACATCAAAGTAGTACTCTTCTATAAGACTTTGTTGCAAGCAAGCAGGAATGTGATCAGAAATCTTGTCCTTTCCAGACCAACCCACCCCAACTACCCAACTACACACACACACACACACACACACACACACACACACACAAATCCAGAATGTAAAATCTGTTGATGCTCTCTTTTCTCTATAACCTGAATACTGAAAAATACCCCCAAATAAAAGTGTCTGTCTGCTAAGTCAAATATACAAAGCTTACTATGATATTTCAGAAGCCAAGTCACCAAATCTAACACAAACACAACATAGTTTTTCTTTCTCAAAGCAAAAAAAAAAAAGAAAAAGAAAAAGAAAGAAAGCCCAAAATAGTATCCTTGCAAGAAGCATAAATTGTATTGCTAGAAATAATAGCAATCTCTTTAGCTATATCCCCTAGGACTCACTTCAGTCTGTTTTCTCAAGTACCATATCTTTAAAGCTCTGTTGAATACCTCCTTCTTAGACACACTGATCTGAACATTCTAAATTGTGAGCACTTAGTGGTGCAAGGTTGGTTGAGGATGTACCTCAGAAAGAAATGAGTCCCTTTATCACTCATTATTGGTATGTGATTACCTAGGGAAGAATTTATTCAAAAACTCACTGTCCTCAATTTAGAATTTCTCACATTATACCCAGTAGTAGATTAGTTATTGCTGAAATACACTTATTTCTGACTCCCTTTCGCCACAGGATAAATATATTCCCCTGACTTTACACTCAGCTGTATGGCTTTCTTCGTCAATGGATTATTAGCAGATACAATGCAAATAAAGTTTAAAATGTGCTTATTCAGGTGGGCTTACCTTCTTGCACCTCTAGCATCACCATGAGAAAAACTTTGGTCCAGAATGAACAAACACATTCGTAACTGACATGAACCTAACATGTACTGAGGACCTCTACTTAGCTATATCTTCAGTTTGAAGCAGAACCACCCCGCTGAGCCCATGCTAGATTTTCTAATTCCCAGGCAACCCACAATTAGGTAGAAGAGAATAAATAACTTTTATTTTAAACCATTGTGTGTTTGGGATGGTGTGTTATACAGCAACAGCTGACTGATATATACTGTAAGACTTGGTACTGAATAAATGAAAGCCCATAGAGAAAAAAAAATGGTTAAGAGATCCATTTCTATGACCAATTAAAAATATAATTTTTAAGGGATTCACTAGGGTGAAAAGTTCATTTGTTCATTTTATGCTACAAAGTAATTGTGTTGCTTCAACTATCATTGGAAGTTAATTATTAATACATGAAAGTCAAGAAAATAATTATTTAGTGTGTGTGGGGGATAGAGGTACTAGAGATTGAGCTGGGGACTTGCACATGCTAAGCAAATGCTCCACCATTGAGCAGTCTATAATTTATATTAACTACTGTTTTAGATAGGGAAAAAGTAATATATTTGAAGCTGAATGGAAAAGCTGGCTACAGGTTCACTGTATTATAAATATCAATTTTGCCATTAGTTTTAAAAATAATAATCATTATAGCTATCCTTAATTGGGTACATACTAGATATACTTTATTGGCATTACCTGAAAACACTATGTGGAAATAGTTGTGATTATTTGTGCCCATTTTAGAGGCGAGCACTGTGAGGTTTGGAATATTTAATTAACTTGTCCAAAGGTACCAAGCTAGGAAGCAGAAAAACTCAGATCTGTCCCACATCTGTCTCACTCGAGAGCCAAACTTTCACTTCTGTCTCTCAAAGTTAAAAAGGCAAAGACGTAAAAAGAATGATGCAATAGGAATAAAGTCATTAACATGGTTCTTCTCCAGTAAAGGATGAGTCATTACATAAATCTCTCTGACAAAATGTGACTCTTCTATTTCCCCTCTTCTACTGGCCATCTTGAGTTAATGTCTCAGATGTAAATATTCAATGCCATTAAACAAATATTTCTTTGGCCCTAATAGATGCCAAGCCTTATGTTCAGGCTCAAAATTACAGTTGAGTGTAGGACACAGTTCTTTCTTTTTAGGAGCTTTCAGTCTAGTACATAATTGATGTTGAAAAGATCCTAACCAAAAAGTCCCAGTGTGAGTTCGATCATGTTCTAATCGTGGGGTGAACAGATGTTCAGACTAATGATTGCTGGGGTGAGAAGAGGGTGAGGGTTGGGGAGTTAGTTACATTTACTCACTGAGAATGCTCATTCCTTTTTGAAGGCAGTCAGCAGCCAAGAAAGAAGACAAATTCTAAATTAAAGGAGAGATCATGCTGTGCAAAACTGCTGGTTAGAATGAGAGTCGAAAGATAACAGCTACACAAAATGCTGTGCTCCAGTCTATGGTGTCTGGCCAGCAGGGCAGCACACCCTGCATGGTGACACGTGGGAGCATGGTGGACCAACAAATAATAAGTCCAAGGGGGAAAAGGACAATGGCTAGGTGTTATCAGACTCCCTTCTGCATAAAAGGATTAAGAACTTATTAAATTTAGGTAATTGGCTTAAGTGAAAAACAGAATTGCAGTATGGTGTTGTTATGATTCTATTTTCCAAATGGGTCAAATTTTCCACTACCCCAGGTTCCAGACATGGAACTCAGACATGGGAACCTCTTCTCACAAACAAATTAATATTTCCTAATTCCTCTTTTTTTTTTTCTCCCTCCAGGCTAAAAAGTGGGCCTCATCTGAGCTGCCTCTGCCTCTCTATATCACTTAAAGAGAAAGAAAAAGGGTGCTTCCTGTCCCATTTTGCAAGTAGAATGTTAAATGTCTTCAGGGGGTTGTCATGGAGAAAAAAGCATCCAATGTTCCATAATCTTCCTTCACCAATCAAAGATAAACTATTCCAATCCTAATTATTTCATAAACAATTACCATCAAACTATATTGATATAATACATCCTGCACGGAAATCTCAGGCATAGTTATCAAATTTTGGATATGATCAAATACTGTATCTCTCTTTGCAGAAGAAAGTTAAATGCATACCAAAATACATTTCGTGCATAATTCGAACTCTAATTCCAAATGTGACATTATCCCAGCAGTATCACTTGCTACCTTATGTAAGTAATTTAAGTGATGTGAACTATACCTGTGAAATAGGAATAGGAAAACTACAGAAAAGGTTGTTGTGAGGGTGAGAAATCATAAGGCACCTTTGCAAGACAGAGGGAGAAAATACTCAATAGAAGGTAGATTATATTGTTTTAATTGGTACTGTTTATATTTAAAATCCTGTTATTGATTCTATATCTTATTTTTGTCATAGGCATTGATAATATAAATCTCCATCTCAACATAAAATTTGGAACAAAATGACTCTAAGTACATATTATCTTGTAAAATCCGTTGAATTTTAAAATGGCATTGCTGTTAGTCCTTTCACTGTGTGTGTAATTAATTGATGTTCAGAGCCTCAACCTCAACTCTCTTCCAGGCTTCTTGGGACCTTGCTATAATATAGGCACTCTGTATCTGACTTGCTCGGATTTAGAATTTACTGTTTACCTAAAGTGAATACCAACTTTTAAACTCTGATGGAGAGATAGGATTTAAAGATGACTCCTGGCAGTAATAGGGCCCCCCAAAACCTTTAGCCTCCAGTCATTCCCCTGAATTATGAGAGAAGGACCCAAACTTTTTGTGAATGGAGATTGAATTCCTCTTTCAGTGTTTCATAATTATCTAGGAAAGGGTCATAATCATGCTCATGAATGCCCAGGCCACCTACACCAAGGGATCCAAGCTGGCACGGAAGTTGGGGCATGGTCCTTCCCTGAACCAAACCATTACCATCCTCACATCTTAGAACAAATTAACCTATTGTTTTGTCTATGAGCTTAGCCTCGAAAACCTCAGCCAAGAGGAATGCCAGCATAGTTAGAAAAATAATCTAACATGTTTCCCCCATAATGAATTATGTTAAAAACACTTTTTTTTTCATTCAAATTCCTGTTTGTCTTCATTGGAAATCAGAGACTTTTTTTCAGCCTTCCACCTAAGAAAGTACTTAATTGAGTCAAGACATTTGGAATCCATCGTTTTCTTACCCTGCACTTTTGCCTCTCTTTCTTTCCGTAATAGCAGCCAGATTCCCCTTTGGGATCCTGTGTGGTATTGGTTATACCATCACTCAAGATGGCCTGTTCTCCAGCTACTGACTCATCAATTCTCCTGTTGATAGACAACATTTCAGTTTTTCCAGTTTTCTTCTACTGGGAACAGAATGGCAACGGATAATCTGTTGGAGTTTAAGTTAGTCTGAGGGTTTCTGTTGCTTGCAACCACAAAGTATTAACTGATCTATGTGGGGAATACAGAAAACCCCCTTTATCATGAACCATTATTTATAGATACAGTGTAATGTTCCTATTAGGCACAAATTAACATAAGGTTCCAGAGTTTTAAAGAATTCCTGAGAGCAACCTAGCACACTGTTCTACCTTCACAAACAGAAACTCTGACACGCATCTTACTTTTTGGTCATTTAATACCTACAAGTTGTTAATTTAATTATAAAGACTTTGATCAACTGAGTTCTTCTAATGAAAGCTGAATAGATAGCTACCTTGCTAATTTAAGAGAAAAAAGGCAGGGTGAGGGGCTGGGGATATAGCTCAGTGAGTAGAGTGCTTACCTCACATGCTCAAGGCCCTGGGTTCAATCCCCAGCACCACCACCAAAAAAAAAAAAAAAAGGCAGGGTGACACAAATTGCCAATAAATATTTGTAAAAAGACTGAAACTCATTAATAATCACAAAGATGCAAATTAGGGCCATGGTG